>NC_059163.1:48814966-49419194 GCF_019923935.1 Bubalus bubalis | reverse complement strand
TTTTCCTGTATTTCATAGGAGTCACTGATGAACATATTGACTTACCCCAGGATTGAGAGAGAGAGAGAGAGAGAGAGCGAGCGAGCGAGCCCTGGGCACCTTCATTCTCGTTGACTCATTAACTACCCATTTTGGACATGATTATTGAACCAGTGTCTAATCCACCTACTTAAGTTAATCATCCACCTATATTTTTCTTATTTTGTCCACAAATATAACACAAGAAATCTTGTAGGTGGCTTATGGGACTTCAGATGCTCTCCATCTCTAGCATTTCCCTGAATTACAATTCTTGTAATCCTGAGAAGGAACAAGATTAGTCTGACATGATCTGAGTTTTTGTTGTTGTTCTTGTTATTGTTAATTTTTTTCCCACCTTTTTTTTCATTTTTTAACTTTACAATATTGTATTGGTTTTGCCATATATCAACATGATGTTAATTTTTTTAAATTGAGGTATAGTTGATTTGCAATGTTGTGTTAGGGTTGCTCCATTATGCAATGGATGGCACGTTGGACTTCCACAATGTTGTGTTAATTTCTGCTGTACAGCACAGTGATTCAGTTATACATATATATTTACATTTTTTAAAAATATTCTTTTCCAGATGGTTTATTATAGGGTGTTGAATGTAGTTCCCTGTGCTATACAGTAGGACACTGTTGTTTATCCATCTAAATATACTATTTTGCATCCGCTAACAGCAGCCTCCCGCTCCACCCCTCCCCCAACCTCCTCCCTCTTGGCAACCCCAGTCTGTTCTCTATGACATGACTTTTTCTTAGTGAGCTCATGTTGGGTCCTTGTGATAACTGGTTCCTATTCTAGGAGCCCACAACTGTCTCTTTAATAATAGAATCGGGATCCATATTTATCCAGGTTTGAGCAGAATGAAAGATGAGAATTTTACACTGATGACCCTCCCCTCCCGGTTAGGTTACATAACTGCTTAACCTCTCTTTCTTGTTCTTTTGTGTGTTCATAACAGGTACCGTCGAAGCTATGACTCTGATTTCACGGCTCCCTTGGTCTTCTATCATGTGTGGCCTGCTCTCATGGAGAATGACTGTGTCATCATGAAGGGAGAAGCTGTCACCAGGAGAGGGGCTTTTGTACGGTGGCCTTGTGTAGTGACAATTCATCCCAAGTGTTTGATTCACAAGTTCGAGAACATTTATAAACCCAAAGATTGTATAAAAGAAGTTCATAAGGGTTGTTTGATAAGATTTCATACAAAGGAGAGGAATGGGACTGTTGTGAAAGAAGATTCTTTTCTTTGACTCATGAGTCTTCAGAATTTCCTGGCAGTCTTTTCTTTGTCTATTGCTTTATTTGTAAGATGGAGGTGGTTTAGTTGCTAAGTTGTGTCTGACTCTTTACCCCCATGGCCCACCAGGCTCCTCTGGGACATCCCAGGCAAGAATACTGGAGTGGTTGCTACATCCTCCTCCAGGGGATCTTCCCGACCCAGGGATTGAACCCACATTTCCTGCCTTGGCAGGCCATTCTTTACCACTGAGCCACCTGGAAAGCCTCTTTATAAGATAGAACTGGTTCTAGTTGCCTTCTTCATCTTATAAATAGTATGCTATTATAAAGGCAAAGCCTTCGAGCTCACCTTTTGGAGGCATTCTATAATTCTAAGCATTTAAAAGTGATTGATTAACTTTCAGAACACGGTCAAATTTTTATTGACAGTTCTCTGTTTGGAAATATGTCCTGTTTGGAACGTGTCCTGTTTTTCTCTCCTTGGTATGATGTGTAAGGAGCGGAAGGATGGAGAAAAAGAGGGCAGAGGAGGTGGGGAGAGAGTAGTCAATCAGTTTCCTATATACATCAGCTGTAGAATGCTTTGAACATGTCAAATAATTGGAAAGCCTTCAAAGTGGAATATTAGGTATGCAAGTGTGTGAACATGTGTGTGTTAAGGTGGGGATTGGGTGTTGGAACTGGTTGCTGTGGATGCTTGGATATTCAGCACGTTTCCCATTATGGAGTTTTACCCTGCCCTTCCTAGAAGGAGGTAAGTGAATTCTGGAGAGAAGCTCCTGGGTCCAGAGCAAAGCCACCACCTGAGTGGTCTCAGTTCCTGTTCTCTTTGACTTGGAGAAGACAGGAAGTGTTTCATGGCAGCTTTTCACATGCAGAGTGTGAGAAGCAGAGTAGTATATTTTAAAAGAACTTAAGAAAAGGGTTTTTGCAGCTTAAACATCTCACTAGAGCAAATAGTATCTCAGTGAACTATTCTGTGCTATGAAAGCTGAGGCTGTAGAAATTGGTTGTGTTGACTTGAGAATTGCACATGCTCACATGAAGTAAGCTCATAAAACTGCTTCTTGCCCTTAAAACAATCACCCTCTGTTAAGAAACTCTTAATGTAGACTGTCAGCAGTATAGTTTCGAAGGGGAGGAGCCACTATTTCTGTGTTCTACATCAAATAGCAGTTGCCTTTTAACTTCCTTTGTCTCTCCTTAAGTGCACCATCAGTATTTACCCAAGTTGAAACTCCCAAACTTAAAGAAAATACCCTAAAATCAAAAGCAGAAAAGGAAAGGGTTGAATGAAAGGATCTGATAAGAAGACTTTGACTAGTAAAATCTCATTGTAGAAAATAGAGTTTTCTTTTTTGAGCCTTGATTTAGTTAGAGAGTGGAAGGTCCACAGTGGTGATTCACTCATGCACTCACTCATTAATTCATTTTATTTGGTAGTTATTTATGACCCAAGCACTCTGTTTAGGTGCTTGGGATCCAGCAATGAACAAAACAGCCACAAATTCCTGCCCACACGGAGCTTACAGTCTCCAACACTTGGAAACTTGAACGTAATTTCTAACAGCTTCTGCATCAAAACAAAGTTCTGTTGCAGGAAGGGGTCCCCTTCCAGGGCCTGAAACTGGGCTCTTGTCTAACACTCGGAAATGAAATGTCCGAGGAGACACATATGTTGACAAAGCAAGAGATTTTATTGGGAAAGGGCACCCAGGTGGAGAGCAGTAGGGTAAGGGAACCCAGGAGAACAGCTCTGCCATGTGGCTCACAGTCTTGGGTGATGGGATTTATGGTGATGGGATTAGTTTCCAGGTTGTCTTTAGCCAATCATTCTGACTCAGAGTCTTTCCTGGTGGTGCAAGCCTTGTTCAGCCAAGAACAAGGATGGATGCCAGAGAGGAGGATTCTGGGAGGTGGTTGGACATGTGGTGTCTCCTTTTGACCTTTCCCGAACTCTTCCATTTGGTGGTGGCTTATTAGTTCCATGTTCCTTACCAGGACCTCCTGTCATAAAACAACTCATGCAATCAATCTAAAAAACCAATCAATCTAAAAAAAAAAGTCACAAACCCTGCAGCCCTCATCCCAAATGTTTCTAGGGACCAGAGATGACCATCCTGTTAGGTCTCCTGTTTGGCCCCTGTCTATTTCATCTCTGAAAGGAGGCAACAGTTTTGAACTAAATTGCTGTTATTACAAGGGTAAATGCTGGTTTTAGGCAAAAAATACCTTGACTTAGATCAGGTAGAGAGAGACTTCTGCTCTGCTAGGCAGGTCTACGCCCATGCACAGCAGGAAGAAGTTACAGAAGAAAGACCTCCGCCCCAATTCCCAAGAAGTACCTTGAGTATGAAGTCTCTCGGGAGAGTTGTTAGGGGAAGCACACTGATTGAAACCGCCCACCCTGGCCAGGCGCCATAGTAACCATTTGCATGAGTTGTGTTATGACAGGAGGTCCTGGTAATGAACATGGAACTAATAAGCCACCACCAAATGGAAGTGTTCGGGAAAGGTCTAAGGGAGACACCACATGTCCAACCACCTCCCAGAATCCTCTCTGGCATCCATCCTTGTTCTTGGCTGAACAAGGCTAGCACCACCAGGAAAGACTCTTGAGTCAGAATGATTGGCTAAAGACAACCTGGAAACTAATCCCATCACCATAAAACCCAAGACTGTGAGCCACATGGCAGAGCTGTTCTCCTGGGTTCCCTTACCCTACTGCTCTCCACCTGGGTGCCCTTTCCCAATAAAATCTCTTGCTTTGTCAACATATGTGTCTCCTCGGACAATTCATTTCCGAGTGTTAGACAAGAGCCCAGTTTCAGGCCCTGGAAGGGGTCTCCCTTCTTGCAACAGTTCCATTAGCACCAAGAATTTGAATATCCCGAAGTTCATTGTAAGGAGATTTTATTGAGAAATATCCTAGAATTATTGTCAAATGTTGTGCAGCTATAAGAAATTAGTGTACCTCATGCTGATGACCAGTACCAGGCAAGTGTAATCATGTCAGAAAATTTCTTGTTCATTCTATGGGATATAAGTATTGTTTTAAGCCACATGGGCTCTTACAAACCACTGACTATTTTTCTTTCTTTTTTTTTTCCCAGTGGAATTCAGTGCGATCTGTAAGTCGATGTCGAAGCAGGAGTTTAAGCCCTATCTGCCCTCGTACCCGTATTGGTTTAGGCATGGTATGTATCTGTCTCATTGTTTTTACACAAAATCATCTTATGTATTTTTTCATCCACAGTTACCTATAAAAGAGGTGATGGTAAGTCTGGAGGTAGAAAGAGAACCTGCTGTAGTCACCTTAGATTAATTTCTATCTGATCTTGGGCTAAGGAATTTATCATTCTAGAAAGAAGGAAATAGAGGTAGTTATTTTTTTTATTTATTAGGCATTTCATTGCTTTATTTTTATCTTTAAATGAAAATGGGCTATTAGTTATCAATCCGTTTTCTGAACAGAGAATGGGACATCTTAGTCAACTGATCTCTGCACACACCAGTCCCTGGTTCCTCTAGAACTTCTTGTATGAGCTTGGAGAAGTTGCTCAAATGATCTGGATTTCAATACTGTATAAAGGGGATTGCAGGTATTGATTTTCCTCCAAATTTCAAAGTAGGAAGAATTAAGATTAGTCTTGCGTATTTGTTCTTAGGATTACTAATAAGTCTGTCAAAGAAAAAAAAAAAAGGAAAAATACCTCTAAAGACTGTGGTGATAACATCCCTAAAACCTGACATTATTATGAATCACCACTGTTCATTCATTCGGTCATAATATTTAGTTAATGCCTTTTGAATACGTGTCTGGACTAAGACATGTGGATACCAGATAGGCTAACAATTTCTTTTTCTTCAAATAAAAATTCTTTGAATATTTGTTCAACCTAGTTTTGGGGAGAGTGGTGAAGAAGGAGGATCGCATTTGTCAAGGCTCCATTTCTCTGAAATTATCTCTAGTGATGCAGCTCTAGCCCCCTACACTTCTAAACCCTTCTCAGCAAAACATTATGTTTAATAAAGTTCCTATCAAACATTTCTTCTGTACCGTGTGGATGCTAGACTAGGAGGAGAGGGGCAACACAAAGATGATTAAAACATGTTCTCTTTCCTGAATGGGTTTCAATATAGGAAGATCAGTATGGGAAGATCAGTATGATTTAAACAAAGTAACTGAATGTGGTATATGATAGAGTCCATGAAAGAGGCACTGTGTACTAAAGCTGTCAGAGGAGGCAGTGATTCCCTCTGGATTTGGTTCATGGGGGAGGTGGTATGTGATCTTACAGAGTTTTTATGGGTTGGGGAAGACTATCCATAGGAATAAAATGGCCTGAGAATGCAAAGGCATGTCAGATATGGTTCTTCTGCGCTTGCAGATTTTAATATAACTTAATTATCCTTATTGCCAAATAAGTATTTACCATAGGTAAAAGCAAAAGGATTGTACACTTAATGGGCTGTTAAAGAGACATCTTATGAGTTTTATACTGGAAGAATAAAAATTCTCCTCATCCTAAGAGGAAGTGTTATATCAGAAGCAAGAGCAATATTAGCCACTTGTCCTTATAGCCACGACACATTTTAACTCTGGACACTGACTGGAAGATTTATCAATGGGCAGCGTCCCTCTGTGACAAGTACCTATACATGTTTGAGCCCTTCCTCTCTCTTTCTTTTGTCCCCCGGGTAAACAAACTTAAAACTTTTTATAAGAATAAATGCATTCTCAAAGGTGAAACTATTGCCAAAATTCTGTCCCTTTCTGCCATCATCTCCTTACAATAAGACTGGTACAAATATTTTTGGTTAATCTGATTGACTTGTTTGAGATTTCATAGGCAGAACAGCCTCTATCTTTGCTAGTGTCTATTTAAAGTGAAAGCTCAGAGTAAGAATGATGCCTGCAGTCAATTATTTCTGAGCCATGTCAGGCTTGTAGGTAACTGGGATAGCTGGCTTTTGTTCAGTGAAAGCAAAGATGAGATTTGACATGTGGGTATTTTCTGGCTTCCCAGGGACTCCCTTTAATAGGCAGCATTTTGGACACATGAGATAATTCATATAAAGGATGTGCCAGAGAGTGTTTGATAATTTTAGCCTTAATTAATCTTCATAATTATAATAATACCTTCTGGAAGCCATGGAATTCAGTATGGCCAGTGAGCATCCAATCTCAAAAAATGTTTAGCAACTGTTAACAACCACCACCACAAAAGCCAACAAAACCCAGGCCATTGAGCCCAGCTTTTAATTAATAATAAATAATTTAAGCTAAGTTGAGTATACATGCACTTCGGGAAGTATAAAAGGAATCATAGGGCAAAAACTTCAGGGCAAAGCCACCATAGCTCTAAACTGCTTCAGAGCAACTGTTTAGCTGGATTTAGGGAAAAAACATCAAAAGGATTCATTGTTTGAGCTTCATCTACTGTGTAATTCGCATTACACTTTTATATTTTCCAGATATCTCGAAGCCGGAGTCCTTCTCCAATAAGATGTGGATTGCCAAGTAAGTGGGATTGTCTAGGTGGAGCAAGGTTTCTGTTTTTTAATGCTTCTCTTAGTACTCAGCATGGAGCAGCAATATGAATGTTTTGCTTCCTGGAGACTGGCAGGCTACAGTCCATAAGGTCCATAGGGTCCCAAAGAGTTGGACACGATTGAGCGACTAACATTTTCACTTTCAAACTTGGATTAACCACCCATCTTTTGTTTAGGTCTTCTCAAAAGAAAGTCTAAAAAATCAACCATAATAATGATTCCTTTCTTTTTCTCCTTAGGGTTTTAAAACCAACAGCCATTTTCCTCTGCCCAGGACACTCCAATGGCCAGCTTACCCAGCTCTTCCACCTGCCTGCTGTGTTGCCTCAGACCTCACTTAAGCTAATGTGACAAGGCAATTCTGTGTATCACTTCACACAGAGAGTTAAATGTTTTGGCTTAGTGCATTTGTAACTGCAGATACATTGCATTTTATTTTACTTTTATAGATACAGATTCCATTAATTTGATAAAAACGATTGCCTAGGTGTTTAGGATCATATTCATTTGAAGCAAAGTCCATTATACAGGTTCAGGATTCTCAACCTGAAACACAAGGCTCTTTTATAACAACTAAAGTGAAAAACTTTTACTGTGCTATGTCCAAAAGATAAGAAGAGTCGTTTCAATTTGCAGAGTGATCATAAATATTATGATTGCTGGTTTTAGATTTAGCTGGGAAACAATCTGGGGTGTTTTTATTTTCTTTGGGGACTTGGAAGAGAGCCCCAGTCTCAAGTTGGGGAACTTATAATAACAGGGACGTCAGGCTACATGTACATGATGATGATTTAGGAAAGTATAGTTCATTGGTTGGCTTCTGTTTTCCTGCTGTGAAGTGCCCAGTTTGGTTTAGTTGAGCACTGTTGGTTGAAGCTACCTACTTGAGAGAGTTCTCTTGCTTCATAAATGTGGAGTGGTGATTTGGGTAGAAGCTAACTTGGAGACTATATGTTAGTTACCTTGTGTTTATCTCCTGGGAATGTTTCTGAATGAAGTTTTAATGTACATGTTAAATATAAAAGCTACCTGACATCTTGACATCTTTTACCTATTCTACTTAGTTGGTTATAAACTCAGATCTCCTAAGAACTCCATCTGACACCGATGGTGGGAATGTAAACCGATGTAGTCACTATGGAGAACAGTATGGATGTTCCTTAAGAAAGTAAAAATAGAGCTACTGATATAACCCAGCAATCCCACTCTTAGGCATCTATCCAGAGAAAAGCATGAATTGGAAAGGACACATGTACCCCAGTGTTCATAGCAGCACTATTTACAACAGCCGAGACATGGAAGCAACCTTAGTATACATCAACAGATGAATGGATAAAGGAGACTGGTACATATATTCAATGGAATACTACCCAGCCATTAAAAGAATGAACTAATGCCATTTGTAGTAACATGGGTGGACCTGGAGATTACCATGCTAAGTGAAGTAAGTCAGACAGAAAGATAAATATTGTATGATATTGCTTACACATGGAACCTAAAAAATGATACAAATGAACTTATTTACAAAACAGAAACAGATTCACCAGACTTAGAGAACAGATTTATGGTTACACTGGGAGAAGGGTGGGGAGGGGGAGGGATAGATTAGGAGTTTGGGATTGACTTGTACACGCTGCTGTATCTAAAATGAAATGTGTTTCCATGAAAAAAATAAAGAAAGGTACACGCCTGAAATGCAGAAGAGTTCTCATTGAATAGCTGATTAATAAATGACATTTAGCTACGCTAAACAATTAAAAAATAAAATAGCACTATTGTTTTTGATTTTTGCTTTGTGAAAAATTCAATTTAGAAAAATGTACTAAAGAAGAAAAAGTTTTTTTAAATCTTAAAAATAAAAAGAACTCCATCTGACTGAAACTGAAACTCAAGGCTAAAAGCTAAGGGAACCATTTGTAGCTTTTAAATAGAATGTCTGTCCCTTGATTTCTTCACTGTGAAGTACTGTTGAAAAAGTTCAAGCTCTTGATGGAATGATAAGTAATGTTTTTGCTTTTATTTGTCCATTTTAATGCCGTCTTTAAATGCAAGCTTCGCAAACAATAACTTTTGCCGTGTGCCTTTTAGAGAGAAGCTCCAAATTGGTCACAGCTCAGTTTGCATAAGTTCAGCCAGAACCAGCAGCTGGGGCTATTTGGGTGAAAACAAATAAAAAACAAAATGAAAACCCTCTCAGATAACAAAAAGGAAAACTTCTCTAAAGCATCTGTCTCTTGTGTTGGGACACAGGCAAGGGAGAGACCTCTCTAGCCTCCACCCCTTGGTCTAATGGTCACCAATTTATTCTGAAAGTGAAAGTGGAAGTGTTAGTCACTCAGTCGTGTCCAACTCTTTGTGACCCCATGGACTGGAGCTCACCAGGCTCCTCTGTCCATGGATTCTCCAGGCAAGAACACTGGAGTGGGTTGCCATGCCCTCCTCCAGGGGATCTTCCCGACCTAGGGATCAAACCTGGGTCTCCCACGTTGCAGGCAGATTCTTTACAGTCTGAGCCACCGATTTATCCTGAAGTGCAAGCTTAATTGTTCTCCCCTCTGCATTTGTGTAGTCATCATTTTGAGGCAGGGCCGAGTGCTAATAGAAGAGCTCAGTGTCCAGGCAGATCCAGTTTTGACTTGATCCTCAGCTTGCTTGGTGGCCTGAAGCAAGTTACTGCACCTCTCTGAGCCTCAGTTTCACTGAAGCAGGTGGATGGGATCGGTAGTTCTGTCAACCCTCCCAGACTCAGTGCCTCCTTTCATAATATGTATTCTGGCTATTCTGAAATGAAGTTCAAAATTAGTGCGATTATAGGCATATATGCTTTTAAACAGTGGATACAGTACTCGAGCTGTAATATAAACAGAAAAAGGGGAAATTTTTAATAAAACAATGTATATCAATAAATGTATTTTAATAAACAATGTATTTTAATAAAAGAATGTATTTCAACGAAAAGGCTTGGGTATAATGATCCTAGAAGATACAGTGAAGTCATCAGACACTTGCACCTGTATGTAGAATTCCCAGCTACAAATGCAGATCAGTGTGCCAGGGGTTTTCTGAAATGGTGAACAACTCTTGGTGAAGTTTTGAATAATAACTTACAGCAGTGCCTTGATTTGCATAGTAAATACATGCCTGGCAAAGCTGGTGTATATTAAAACCATAAATCAATTACTTTGTGTTATGGGCTAAAAGGTCTTTTCTAAAATCTCACTAAGTAATGAGAATGCCTACATATCAGATTTTTTTTTAGGACTGAAATGTGGGAATGCACCTGGTTGAGAAGAATGTTGTATGTACTCAGTTTATTTGCCCTGTATCCTGTCAGGCCGCTTGCCATTTCCCAAGTCTTTGATTTGAACTGTAACTGCACAGGGCCTGGCAGTTAGTCTAGAATAATTTGTGGAAAGGGTCCAAAAACAGAAGGCGGCTGACCTATACTCATTTCATCAAGGCATGCACCTTAACCTTGGTGACTTTGAAAAATGATAAACTTTTATTGTAACCTCGGTAAATGTTAGTTATTGTATTATTAGTTTAACCTCTAATAATAAAATCAAGAAAAAAATTCTTCTGTACCTAGAAGTTCTTTGCAATGATATGCTCCCCTTGCAGATTCCCTTCATCCACCTCCCTTCTGTGAGGCCTGAACCATGGCTGCAAATGCCCTCAAAAAATATCAGCAGCACCTCTGCTCTGGGGTTGACCTGTGATGCTGCAGTTCCCTGCTATAGCTTAATTGTCAGCTTCAGTTTATTCACAATTCATTGTCTTCATATTCGAGACACACTTCCTGAGTAGTTCTATACTGTTTTTATAGTTTTCAAGCACATGATTTCAGTTGCTCCCCACAAGGAATCCAGGTATCAGTTCAGTTCAGTTCAGTTCAGTCTCTCAGTGGTGTCTGTCTCTTTGCAACCCCATGGACTGCAGCACGCCAGGCTTCCCTGTCCATCACCAACTCCTGGGGCTTACTTAAACTCATGTCCATCGAGTCAGTGATGCCATCCAACTATCTCATCCTCTGTCGTCCCCTTCTCCTCCCACCTTCAATCTTCCCCAGCATCAGGGTCTTTTCCAATCAGTCAGTTCTTCACATCAGGTGGCCAAAGTATTGGAGTTTCAGCTTCAGCATCAGTCCTTCAAATGAATATTCAGGACTGAATTCCTTTAGGATTGACTGGTTGGATCTCCTTGCAGCCCGAGGAACTCAAGAGTCTTCTCCAACACTACAGTTCAAAAGCATCAGTTCTTCTGCGCTCAGCTTTCTTTATAGTTCAACTCACATCCATACATGACCACTGGAAAAACCATAGCTTTGACTAGATGGACCTTTGTTCTGTTTTTTAATATGCTGTCTAGGTTGGTCATAGCTTTGCTTCCAAGGAGCAAGCATCTTTTAATTTCATGGCCGCAGTCACCATCTGCAGTGATTTTGGAGCCCAAAAAAATAAAGTCTGTCACTGCTTCCATTGTTTCCCCATCTATTTGCCATGAAGTGATGAGACTGGGTGCCATGATCTTAGTTTTCTGAAAGTTGAGCTTTAAGCCAACTTTTTCACTCTCCTCTTTCACTTTCATCAAGAGGCTCTTTAGTTCCTCTTCACTTTCTGTCATCTGCATATCTGAGGTTATTGATATTTCTCCCAGCAATCTTGATTCCAGCTTGTGCTTCATCCAGCCCTGCATTTCTCATGATGTACTCTGCATATAAGTTAAATAAGCAGGGTGACAATATACAGCCTTGATGTACTCCTTTCCTGATTTGGAACCAGTCTGTTGTTCCATGTCCAGTCCTAACTGTTGCTTCTTGACCTGCATACAGATTTCTCAGGAGGTAGGTTGAGTGGTCTGGTATTTCCATCTCTTTAAGAATTTTGCACAGTTTGTTGTGATCCACACGGTGTAAAAAAGGTAAGGAAACCGTTTATCGAGTTTATCATACAGTCTTCCTTCAAGGCTTTTAATTTCAAATAATAGTTCATCATGTTTTCTTTTGTTCCTCGATGGTCTACAGCATCATTTCTTTTGTTTATTGCTTTGTTTATTTGTTCTTTCATTCATACACTCGAAAGTCCAATGAGCTTCTCCTGGGTGATAGATACAGTATACACTGCTAGGGATACACTGATGGACAAGGTCCTGGCTCTTCTGAGCTTAATATCATGTTCAATTACATTCCTTTTTTTTTTTTTCCTGTCATAACATATATGATGGAAGAAAGAGAAAAATAAGTTAGTAGAGTAAATTTAAAAGAGAGCTACATATCAATTGAATTAATTTGAGGACAAATATCTATATACAAGAAAGTTATGCAAGAACCTCTCCTACCACAATAAGAGAAGTATGGTGAACTTCATGAGAGAATGTAACTCAGTTATGTCATCCACAGTGAATTAGTCTTTTAACAGGTATCCACTGAAACTATAATCCTAAGATCATCATGAACAATAAAATGAGTGTGGGAAGAGGGGCTCGGAGATCTGTCTAACACTTCTTGTTCCCCTACTTTGTGTTTCACCTACTATATTCCTAAAAAACGAGGCAAGTTGCAGACTATTATAATTCACTTTTAGGCACCCTGTGGATCCTTCATGAGGCAGATTGCTGCCAATAGCATTCTATACATTTTGAGTCAAATGAAAGACTTCTTAGTAGTGTGACTTTAAATAATATCATACCTACAATTAAGGGTAATGTGTTATGGAGATTCTAAGAAACTAGTATTCCAAACTGCATTAGATCATTGAAATATGAGTCCAGGGGCCATATGGATAAGTGACATTCAATATATGCCATTTAAATACCAAAGCGGTGAAGCCTTAATGCAGTGAGTGAATAGGGGCCTTGAAAATGAGGCAGGAATGAATTTTCTTCTTTCAAGTGCAATGTGATTGGGTAATTTCATGCTCAAAATTTTTCTCTTAAGGTTGCCAGGATGAACATCATACTTTCCATAATATCACTGGCAATTAGTATGTCAGCCAGGCAGCTAACTCCATCTCCTATTAGGTGAGCAACAAAAAATATGATAAATGAGTATGTTAAAGCTTCATTTCAGTATAGTTTAAGCTATAATTTTAGTGAAACAACCAAAATAATGTCTTGCAATGTGATGTGAAGTATATTTTTGAAAAGGTTGTAGTTGTCAAAAGATCTTGAGTGCCCCTGGATGAAGTGGACCCTTCTGCAATGACTTCTGGTGTTGGAATGCTGGGGCTGTTTCCATCTTCTTAGACCAGGGAACCCAGCCCTGCAATGTGTTCCCTGGTCTTCACACAAATCGTCTTTCTGGGATTCTTCAGAGCCTTGACTCTTCTACTGTTTGTGGGGAACTTCAAGGAGAATGTTGTGTAGATTCTCCAAATTTATTTTTCCATGGAAGCCTTTTTCCTCATGGAGTTCTTGAAGAGGTGCTGTTCTGGAAGACCTATTTCAGGAAATGCTTCCTAAGACCTACTGTTTTCTAGAATCACAGATGCCATGACCACTAGGAGTTAGGTTTTATCAGCTTTTACAAGGGAGGGAAGAATTCTGACTCTGTCACAGTTAAACAGACTTTTCACCCACTAAATTTACTATGGAATAAAAGGCTCAGAATGGAAATCTCTTATTTATTTATGTCTATATCTTTATACTTTTGCTTAGCCTTTCCTCTTGTTTTTTTCACCCTTCTATAAATTGTATCATAAAGTAAGATTCCCTTGAACTCAGTGTTTATGTCAATGTTGCTTTTCCAGCATTCCATGTTTCTCCTTTAACCCCTTACATGTTATACCTTAACCTTCACTTCTATTTTCTCTCTCGTTCTCTTCTGTTTTCTTTTTCAGACTTTTGTTTTCCAAGTTAATCTCTCTAGTGAAAATCCATCAGGCACCTAAACTTTAATGTAATTATGAATCGATGAAAGAGACAAATGGATATTATTCAAAATTAGAACACACCAAATTGCATTCCTTATAAAGATGAATTTACATCCTGATTCATATAAAGTATGCATTTTGTAAAAACTTTTAAATAATTATTTTCTAAAGTTTTGAATATTTGGGTTATTAAAAATGACAATTCTTAAATTATACTCAACTTCCAGTAAGTCTGAGTAGTGATTATACTTACATCTTTAGTTACTTCAGTAAAAATGTTGACTAATACTTCCCAAATTTGTTTGATGATGAAAATCACTTGGCAAACTTGTCAAGGAGAGATTCTTGGATGCCACTCCATGCACACTGAATCAGAATCTCCAGAGGCATCTGTATTTTAACATCAGCAGACAAGTTTGAAAAACACTGGTCTAGGTCTGGCTTTATTTAATGACTTACAAGCAGAATATTACAGAAATAATTTATTGCATGTATTATGCTGTCCTTTACTTTCTAAATGGAAAATAATAAATTAATTTAAAAGCCTCTGAGAATATCAAATTATTTCCTGTACTCCAATAATAGGTAGTGAGTGAGTGAGTGAGTGGTCGCTCAGTTGTGTCCGACTCTTTGCGACCCCGTGGACTGTAGCCCACCAGGCTCCTCCATCCATGGGATTCTCCAGGTAAGAATACTGGAGTGGGTTGCCATTTCCTTCTCCAGGGGATCTTCCCAACCCAGGGATCGAACCCAGGTCTCCTACAATGCAGGCAGACGCTTTAACCTCTGAGCCACCAGGGAAGCCCTATTGACAATTTAGTATATGCACTCTTCATCTGTATACATACATATAAAAATGTTGCTATATAATTAGATTTTCAATAAAAGAGAACAAAAGAGAAGAGAAATTTTACTTTTCTTCCCTAGAGGTTAAAAATGTCCTCTCTCGCATTTCTTGTTTGGATGGCTTCTTTGTTGAACTGTCAGAATGTGTATTTCATAAGTCGTTTCCTTCCACCCCGCGTTCACTGCGTATTATGAGAGAGTCACAGAATAACGGGTCCCCGTCGGCCACAGTTCACCTAGTCATCGTTGTCTGCCAAATGGAGCTAGTCACCTGGATGAGTCAGACTTAGGAAAACAGCTTTATGATTATTCATATGAGTCTCTAGAGAAAATCTAAAAGAGAGTGAAACCGACATCCAAGCATTAGACCTCACAGGTGGCCCACCTCAACTGGAATTTTCCCAAATGTTAAATAGAGGAGGCAAATTTGGCCTTTTCTGTTTACTCACCAAATGTCCCAAAGAGAAAACCGGAAATGAACCTGTCTCAGTTTACATTCTGGAGAAGGAAACGGCAACCCACTCCAGTGTTCTTGTCTGGAGAATCCCAGGGACGGGGGAGCCTGGTGGGCTGCCCTCTATGGGGTCGCACAGAGTCGGACACGACTGACGCGACTTAGCAGCAGCAGCAGCAGCAGTTTATATTCGTAAAGACTAAAGCACTTTTTCTGTTTTCAGGCCCCAATATCATCTCTCATCACTACGGTGTCTTAGTGTTGAAAAGAAAGTTCTGAAAATCTCCAGAAAAAAATATTGATATAGTGGAGCCAAATTGAACATGCCAATATTTGAAATACATGGTGCTTTGGTGGAAATAATGATTAATTTTCATCTTAATGTTTTCCTTGTTTGGTTTAGCTTTTCTTCAGTGAATAGCCAAAAGTGGCCAAAAGACAAAACAACATCGATTATTGGAAACAATAATCAATGTAAAATTGGGGAGGAGAGATAATCGCCTCCTCCTTAACCAATTTGATTCACAATTAAAAGAAATTCTGCACTATAAATCAATTCCAATCTCAAGGTCTCCTTAGTTCACTTAGGTTTGGGATATGCATAGAGCTAACCACCAGATGGCAACATTGGTTAAGAGATAAGAGGCTATTGGTCCTCAGTACTAAGACTCGCTAGAGAACAGTAAAATCTTTTCCTTTGGTAAAATCTGTAATTTAGTTACTAGTTTTACTGCTGTACATAAATTTGGAGAACAACTTAAATTGATGGATAATGGCCAGGCATAAAACACAGAGTGTGATAGAAAATGTGAAGTGTTATATAGCTATCATTATACCTAATGAAGGATTTATGCGTTTGATCCCCAAGGCTCTAAAAGCAATTCCTGTGCTAGAACAAAGCTTTCTCTGTGTTGACTTTAAAATTTCTTTATGCAACCTAACACCATCATCTTGTTAATTTGGAGTTCTTACTAAAACAATTCAATTCCTTAATAAATATTTTTATTATATTTATATAATACAGCTCTTTGCTATACTATATATAGCATATAGCTCTTTGCTCTTAAACATGGAGTAGGAGAAACTGAAGGTTTAATGATCCTTTAAGATCTCCAAGGTTTCTCAAACTGTTAGCTTTTCCCATGGTCCAAACTCCCCAGGTCCATCCTGAGCAGGGAGGTCAGTTTCAGAAACTCTTAGGATTATTCCAAACAAATAATTCAGTTTTCACCTGGAAGATAGAATAATACTGCTGAGAAACTGTCTACAAAATTACAGGAACTCACCAGAATAATATTGTGAGCATTTGAAAAATTCCCCAATGAAAGGAAGAAAATTTTATAGCATTAATTAAAACTTTATTAAAAAATAAATCTTTGCAGAAGCAGAAATGTTTCCTGTAAAAAATGTAGAGTTCCAGGGTGAGGGGCAAGGAGATAAATTAGGAGTTTGGGATTAAAATATAAGCCTTCTTCAGCCATCAATGCAAAGAAATAGGGGAAAACAACAGAATGGGAAAGACTAGGGATCTCTTCAAGAAAATCAGAGATACCAAAGGAACATTTCATGCAAAGATGGGCTCGATAAAGGACAGAAATGGTATGGACCTAACAGAAGCAGAAGATATTAAGAAGAGATGGCAAGAATATACAGAAGAACTGTACAAAAAAGATCTTCACGACCCAGGTAATCACGATGGTGTGATCACTGACCTAGAGCCAGACATCCTGGAATGTGAAGTCAAGTGGGCCTTAGAAAGCATCACTACAAACAAAGCTAGTGGAGGTGATGGAATTCCAGTTGAGCTATTCCAAATCCTGAAAGATGATGCTGTGAAAGTGCTGCACTCAATATGCCAGCAAATTTGGAAAACTCAGCAGTGGCCACAGGAGTGGAAAAGGTCGGTTTTCATTGCAATCCCAAAGAAAGGCAATGCCAAAGAATGCTCAAATTACCGCACAATTGCACTCATCTCACACGCTAGTAAAGTAATGCTCAAAATTCTCCAAGCCAGGCTTCAGCAATATGTGAACTGTGAACTTCCAGATGTTCAAGCTGGTTTTAGAAAAGGCAGAGGAACCAGAGATCAAATTGCCAACATCTGCTGGATCATGGAAAAAGCAAGAGAGTTCCAGAAAAGCATCTATTTCTGCTTTATTGACTATGCCAAAGCCTTTGACTGTGTGGATCACAATAAACTGTGGAAAATTCTGAAAGAGATGGGAATACCAGACCACCTGATCTGCCTCTTGAGAAATTTGTATGCAGGTCAGGAAGCAACAGTTAGAACTGGACATGGAACAACAGACTGGTTCCAAATAGGAAAAGGAGTTCGTCAAGGCTGTATATTGTCACCCTGTTTATTTAACTTATATGCAGAGTACATCATGAGAAATGCTGGGCTGGAAGAAACACAAACTGGAATCAGCCGGGAGAAATATCAATAACCTCAGATATGCAGATGACATCACCCTTATGGCAGAAAGTGAAGAGGAACTCAAAAGCCTCTTGATGAAAGTGCAAGTGGAGAGTAAAAAAGTTGGCTTAAAGCTCAACATTCAGAAAACAAAGATCATGGCGTCCGGTCCCATCACTTCATGGCAAATAGATGGGGAAACAGTGGAAACAGTGTCAGACTTTATTTTGGGGGGCTCCAAAATCACTACAGATGGTGACTGCAGCCATGAAATTAAAAGACGCTTATTCCTTGGAAGGAAAGTTATGACCAACCTAGATAGCATATTCAAAAGCAGAGATGTTACTTTGCCAACAAAGGTCCATCTAGTTAAGGCTATGGTTTTTCCAGTGGTCATGTATGGATGTGAGAGTTGGACTGTGAAGAAGGCTGAGCGCCAAAGAATTGATGCTTTTGAACTGTGGTATTGGAGAGGACTCTTGAGAGTCCCTTGGACTGCAAGGAGATCCAACCAGTCCATTCTGAAGGAGATCAGCCCTGGGATTTCTTTGGAAGGAATGATGCTAAAGCTGAAACTCCAGTACTTTGGCCACCTCATGCGAAGAGTTGACTCATTGGAAAAGACTCTGATGCTGAGTCTTTTCAGCATGGGGGATGAGATGGCTGGGTGGCATCACTGACTCGATGGACGTGAGTCTCAGTGAACCTTATTGTGGGTGTGATGATTCCCTCCACCAGTGGAAACGTGCTTAACAGGACTCCCGGCAGAGCCCTAACTTCAGTGCCCGCCCCAACTCCACAGCAGTGTCTGATGAGGGAATTTTAACCACAGAGGTGGCTCCTTTAGGGTGTCTCTGAGCTGTAAAGAAGCCACACCAACCGATGTGGACACTAAATGGGACTTGTATGGCACTGTTTCCGTTAATAGAACACTTCTCTGGGTTTTACCGAGAGAAGAAGAGCTGGGTTATCTCCTCCCTCACTTTCCTTCTGGCTCAGCTTTGAGCAAGGCAGACTCCTGACGCTCTGTGCAAAATGCAGGGCTAGAGTTTACCGAGGGGGTTGGGAGGTATGACTGACATGTAGACACTGATTTTTTTTTTTGCACTAGGCTCCTTTCTCTGCGAGTATATGACCAACAGATAGGCATTCCAGAACCAGCCCAAGTGAGAGACTCTGTATTGCACACAAGCACGCGGACACACATTCTGTACCACATGCAAAGACATACTGATGAAGGCTGGAGACCTGGCTGTGGGCAACTTTATTTTGAATATGTAAAGTCAGACTGCTGAGACCCTACCTCAGAGAGGAAGGGTCCAGGGAGACTCTTTCCAGGCTGTCTTTGAAAAAACAATCACTTATGCCTCATGAAGTAAACTATTTGCCTTCAAGTAGAACAGCATGAGAATTGAGCTGATGCCAGTTTTAAAATAATTCTCAGTCCAGAACTTCAAAAGTGGGGTACAATGATGCCTGTGACAGAAAAAAAAAATCTTAGTTTTCTCCCCTGAAGTCAAGCGAAGTGCTTGAGGGTGTTCTAGCTTTCAACCCCATATCTCAGGGAAGTGGGAGACTTTCCCCCAAGGCTGTGAGTCTCCACCCTGAAGACACTGGGTGGGTGAGAGCTTCCACCATTGCCCCACAGGGCATGTCCCCGGGTTAGAGGAATGGTCTCATCCATGAGGTGGCTGCTCCTCCATTCATGTTGGGGCTGCAGGACAGACACTAGCTAGGACTCTGCAGGGCTGGGTTTCTGTTGAGGAATGCAGGGCCTTGGAGGGAGAGCTAGCAGGAGCAAGAAGGTACAGAAGGAAGACAAGGAGTTACCCCCAGATGCTAGCCCCTGTTGAGGCACCCTCTTGAAGAAATATGGCATTGGTCTGAGCTCCTTATCTTCTCTCCTCTCCCATCTTCCCCCTTCTCTGTCTCCTGGGATTTCAGCCTAACTAAGAAGAATCTTTTGTTGCAACAAGGCTTTCCAACCAGCAGGTGGGAGTTCCCTTTGGGATCCAGGACGAGGGAGAGAGCGCTTTGAGTAGATAAAAGAGATGTGTTTGAAGGGGGGCACGGGACAGGGGTGAAACTGGTAGGATAAAAATCATGGCTCAGAGGAGTGGCAGATTACTGGGTGGGTCTGGAAGGCTCATCGTTTGCTGGTCCCTCTGAGGCAGCAGCCAAACTGTCCATTCCTTCTTGTCTCCTCCCCTTCCCCTTGTCCCCCAGAACTGCCTGAGCCCTGAACCAACCCTTGACCCTCTGAGCAGGCTCTTTGATCTGTGGAACTACTGCCCAGGCTTCAGTTCTTTGGGGCTGGGAATTCCTACTCTGCCTGTGGTTTCCTTTGTGAACTTGGGCAATTCATTTAACTTCCCAGAGACTCACTTTGATGGATAAAATGGGAGGTTTATAAGAACTAAATTTGAAACAAAGCAGATCAGGTACTAGATAACTGTGTTGAGAACCCCAGTCTCCATAGAACATTGAAGAAGCAGCTGGAAAAGTTAAGCTGTCTCTTGCTGACGATGCTCAGCATCCTGTCTCCTCACACCCTGCTCCAGCCCCGTCCCTTCTTCCTCAGTGCTGTGGCCCTTTCCCCTGATTGCCAGGTTCTGAATTTCCAGTTTTCAGGTACCAGGCAGGGACACTCCTAGGAATCCTTGGACTTTACTTGTGAGAAGCTGTCAGTGAAGACAGGACACTGAGCCAAGGAAAACCCACTGTAGGGTGTATAGATGGTCAGGTCAGACCTGGTTCTCCTACCAGCTTTGGTGGAAACACATCACTGCTGTTTCTTTAGAAAGATTTAATATTTTTGAGAAATAGCAGTTCAGTATTGGCATAAGAGAGGGGACTGAAGAGCACATTGTTTTGGCAGGAAAAAAAGCAGACATCTTAAATAACGGGAGCACCCCGCTGCAATCCTATCGTACTATATAGACATATTCTACACCATTGTAATACAAAGCAAAGAATTTATGAAGCTGGGGAACTTTACCCCTCAAGGTTTTCTCCTGCAGCATAAAGAAGTCTGAGCATTTAGGACAAGACCTGTGAACTGATTCCTTCTGTAATGAGACCTCTGCGCAAAGGCTCTCCCCATGCTATGTCTGTAGAAGTAACCAGTGTAATTTCTGGTCTGGTCTGGAGCTTTGATGAAAGGAAGAGAGGCTCCATTTCCTCTTGGTCCGGCTAGTTCTTGCAGTGTTCCCTAGAAGCAGTGTTTTGTCTAGTCCTAACGGAATTTGAGAGCTGAAGGCATCATTCCTTCCACTCTGCAGATGCAAAAGCTTAGTAACTTGTGAACGGTCTCAGCTCCAGCACCTCCTCCCGCCACCCCTCATCTTTTCTATTAAGATATACAACAACAAAGCGTCCCCACACTTATTCTGACGGAGTTGGAGAAAATGGGCCTCAGCAATGTGTTATTTTAATACTGAGCTCACTAAATCCCTCTCCTGGCTCGACTCACTCTTCTAATTAAAAACTCAATTAACTCAAATATATAAACATGAGGAAAGTGCGAGCTCGTGTTTCATTTGGAGCCCAGCTTCAGCAAGCGGCAGGCAGTTTATGTCTCTTACTGTCTGCAGTGTTAACCTGCAGGGGCTGATTACCCAGCCTCTGCCCCTCTGACTGCCATATGCTTTCCTCGCTGCAACGTTAATCAAGATCAGACTTCGCTTGATGTGAAATAAGATCTGAAGGCCCCGAGAAGTCATCCTCTTGAAATCCGAGCAGCTGGATCCCACAGACTGAGAGAATCTGATTTAGAAACATCATTTCCAGGCTAGGTTTCCAGTCCATCTTAAAGGGGACACGGCTCACATCTTTGGGTCCTGGAAAAGTTTCGTGAGATCTTGGGGTTTCCTGTGACCCTGAACCTGGCTATAGAGCTAGTTTAGGAAATGAGAAAGGAATGTTTGGATGGTCATATGGTTAGATCTGCAGTCTGTTGAGTTCACCGGGTTTACGAAGGGTTTTCCAGCAACTTAGTGAGAGAATAATGAATATTGTTACAGATTAAGTCCTGTATATGAGTTTTTTCAAGACTTTTAATTAAATCAGACGAACAGAGCTCCAGTGAGACCTTGTGGGAGTTGAGAAAGCTGCAAATAAATTGTTCTTGGCACACAATGAAATGAGAAGTGGGGTCTGGAGTTTTAATAGAGTTGTGGAGGCTTAGGGGGAAACAGAACCCTGAAACAGAGGGCAGCTGGGTTGTTTCTCCCAGATCTTGCTTGGTGGCGGTGACCATAGGGTTCTCTGCCCAGAGACTTACTCTTCAGTTGAAGTGAGAAACCTCAAGTGTGTCTAGAGAGCAGTGCCCATGATGAGAGACCATTGTCCCAGAAAAGCTTTTTTTTTTCAGTCTTTGGTGGCGAATCTGGAGCTTTTCATATTCATTTGCTCAGTGGAAAGAGAACTGCCACTTCCTGGTTTATGACCCACATCTTCCATCTTTCCAGATATGTGCAAAGGAGGTGATAATGTCTCCAGAACTACCTTGAGTGAGACTCACATGAGACAGCAACTATGGAAGGAAGCAGAACACTTGGACCCTTAGATTATTCAAGTGTTCGGCAGTTCCAGTGAATTCACAGATGGCCTCTTCCTAATGTGATATGCAAAGCAAGCTCCTGTATTTACATGGAAGTGATAAACTCTGCCTCACAGTGTGACACCTGGAGAGCCTGACTCTAGACTTATTTTACACAGTAGAATTCATTCTTGTGTGATCAATATACTATTTTTTTTCCAGGTATCTGTTTACTCACAGCTGAATATAATTTCTGTTATGTTGGCTCAATTATGTTTTCTGAAACGTGGTTTATGGAAATTTATCAATATTTATATCATACTGATTAAATCATATAGAGAAATAGTCCTTAATATCAAGAGCTTGAGATAAAAATTTCCACCAGGTCACGATAGTAAAATACCCTGTTCTCTGAAGACATACTTTTAAATGTAAAAAGTTTAGTGCAATTTAAGGATTTATGTTATTTATACTTCATGTAGAAACCTCAAGCAGATTCCATTTTATCTCATACAACTACTTACTCAAATCTTGAGTGACAAATTCCTTTAATTGCAGAGGTTGTTGGGAAAGTACACTCTCAAGGCCCACACATTCATTCTGTCCGGACACCCTGTTCCCCAACTAGCGTCAAATACCTGTGGTTTGCGTTTGTCTGGGGCAGGACAAATGGAACCAGCTGGGAGATTTCAGTGGGAAATTCTTGATTAAACACAATGGTTGTGTAACTCAGATATCATCTGAGGTCCCCTGAGCCCTTATGATCTAGACAGGAGTGGCCTAACCTACAAATAAAGACCTCAAGTTAAGTTCAGTGTCCACTCAAGATTCTGAAATTCATTGCCATTTCCTGTGTCCTCTGAGGTCTTGTTTTACATTCTGAATCTTGGTGGTGTTTCAATTTTCTCTGCCCCATACTACTCCAAACTTAGAATCTTCGTCTTGATTGTGCTCTCCCAAACACTTGTGAATACACAACTGTGAACTATAGTAAAAGTTTTTTTTTTTAATTTTAAAAAATTTATTTTTGGTTGCACTGAATCTTCGTTGCTGTGCAAGGGCTTTCTCTAGTTGTGAACTGGGGCTACTCTCTAGTTGCAGCGCATGGGCTTCTCACTGCTGTCTTGTCTTGTGGCGGAACACAGGCTCTAGGGGCGTGGGCTTCAGTAATTGCGGTATAGGGGCTCAGGAGTTGTGGCACACAACCTTTAGTTTCCTGAGGCATGTGAAATCTTCCCGGACCAGGGATTGAACCATGTCCCCTGAATTGGCAGGCAGATTCTTATCCACTGTCCCTTCAGGGAAGTCCTGTAGTAGAACTTTTACTAAAGGTCTATGAATTAGTATGTGAGAGCTTCACAACACCACATAACACAGTAATCAGTGTACAATTGCATATCAAATAGTTTTATTCTTTTCTAACTTTACTGAGATAAATTGATACACAAAAATTGTATACATTTAACGTCTATATCTCAGAGAAGGCAATGGCACCCCATTCCAGTACTCTTGCCTGGAAAATCCATGGATGGAGGAGCCTGGTGGGCTGCAGTCCATGGGGTCGCTAACAGTCGGACATGACTGAGCGATTTCACTTTCACTTTTTACTTTCATGCATTGGAGAAGGAAATGGCAACCCACTCCAGTGTTCTTGCCTGGAGAATCCCAGGGATGGGGGAGCCTGGTGGGCTGCCTGCTATCTCTGGGATCGCACAGAGTTGGACACAACTGAAGCAACTTAGCAGCAGCAGCAGCAAAGTCTATATCTTGATGACTTTGGACACATGCATACACCTGTAATATCATTCCAAGGTACTAAACATATACCTTACCTCCCAAAATTTCCTGTGTTCTTTTTGCATTTTGCTTTTTCCAGTAAGAACACTTCATGAGATCTATCCTATTAACATATTTTGAAGTACATGGTACCATGTTGTTAGCTATAGGTATTGAATTATACAGCAGATCTCTAGAACTTATTCATCTTGTGTAACAGAAACTTTTTACCTTTTGAAAAACAACTCCCCATTTTCCTCTTCCCTAGCCCCTGACAACAACCATCCTATTCTTGATTTTGATGAGTTTTACCATTTTATATTCTTGTTGTTTTTTTTTTAAATTTTTCTTGGAGTACAGTTGATTTATGAGTTTGAATATTCTTAAATACCTCATTTAGGTGGGACTTCCCTGGTAGCTCAGCTGGTAAGAATCCGCCTGCAATGCAGGAGACCTGTTCGATTCCTGGCTTGGAAAGATCCCCTGAAGAAGGGATAGGCTACCCACTCCAGTATTCTTGTCTGGAGAATCCTATGGACGGAGGAGCCAGGTGGGCTACAGTCCACAGGGTCACAAAGAGTCTGACACGACTGAGCGACTAACACTTTTCATTTAGGTGGTGTGCACATTTCTCCTATGATTGCCTTGTTTTACTTAATGTAGTGTCCTCTAGTTTCATCCATGTTGTCACAAATGATGGCATTTCCTCTTTTTTAAAAGGCTGAATAATAGTTTGTATTCTCTCTCTCTTTAGTCATGTTCAACTCTTTGCGACCCTATGAACTGTAGCCCACCAGGCTCCTCTGTCCATGGGATTCTCCAGATAAGAATGTTGGAGTGGGTTGCCATGCCCTCTTCCAGGGAATCTTCCTGACTCAGGGATTGAACCCACATCTCTTATTCTCCTGTCTTGGCAGGTGGGTTCTTTACCACTAGTGCTGCCTGGGAAGCCACCACCCCCTCCCCCACATATATACACAAATATGTATCTCGCATTTTCTTTATATATTCTTCTGGCCATTAGGGTTGTCTCTATATATTTTTGAGAACTTCCATATTGCTTTCTATAGTAACTTCAACATTCTGAGTTCCCATTAAAGTGTGCAAAGGTTTTAATTTCTCCCCATCCTTGCCAACACTTGGATGTTTTAAGACACCTATCACCACCAGATAGGTGACCAGACACCTGTCTCACTAGCCTGCCACATTGTATAACATCCAGGCTTCATGCCGCTTTGCTAGCTCTTCTTCTCTCATAATCTCCCCTCTCTTCCTTGACTCCCATAAGTCCTGAGCTGCCTACAGGGACTCCACACTCCTCTAGCTTTGTTCTCTCTAGTCCCTATTCTCAATATGCCTCCAGACCCACTTTCTCAGGATCAGAATCCATCATGGTGTTTTTCATTAAGAGTATCACTCCTTCTGGAGAAGGCAATGGCACCCCACTCCAGTACTCTTGCCTGGAAAATCCCATGGACGGAGGAGCCTGGTAGGCTGCAGTCCATGGGGTCACTAAGAGTCGGACACGACTGAGCGACTTCACTTTCACTTTTCACTTTCATGCATTGGAGAAGGAAATGGCAACCCACTCCAGTGTTCTTGCCTGGAGAATCCCAGGGGCGGGGGAGCCTGGTGGGCTGCCGTCTATGGGGTCGCACAGAGTTGGACACGACTGAAGTGACTTAGCATAGCATAGCATAGCATCACTCCTTCAGCCAGTCCATCCTCCTTTCAAGGAGGCAAACTCTTGCTTCTTAGTTTATTAGCACCTTGATCTGAGACTTCTAGCCTTCAGAACGGTGAGAAATAAACAATGTTTAAACCACCCAGTCCCTGCTATTTTGTTATAACAGCCAAGTCGACTAAGACAACTGCAGTGTGAGAACTTAAACTGCCACACCCTACAATTTTTAAAACAAAAGCTGAAATTTTCTGGTATTTAAAATAGCAGGTGAGCCAAATGAAACAAAACTGCAGGCTGAATGCAACCTCTGAATCACCACTTTGCAACTTTTCCTGTAATAATTAAGAGTTTGGACTCTAAAATTAGAAAGGCCAGAGTTTCTCAAGACTTAGCACTCATTAGCTGCGTGTCCTTGGGCCAATTAACGTCTTTTAGGAATTCACTTCTCTCCTCTGTAAGCTAAGCATAATTACAGCACCCTATGGGATTAAATGAGATCATTTAGGAAAAGTAGCACATTGCAAACAAATAGAAAATGCTAAAATGAGTCCGTCTGAAAAGGCTACATACTGTATGATTCTAACTACATGACATTCTGGAAAAGACAAAACTATGGAGACTGTAAAAAGGTCAGTGGTTGCCAGAGACCAGGGGGAGGAAAGGAGGGATGAATTGGAGCACAGGGACTTCTTAGGGCAGTGAAACTATTGTTTGATACTATAATGGGAAATACATGTCATCATACATTTGTCAAAACTAGTAGAAGGTATAATGCAGTGAATCTTAATGTAACTATGGATTTTAATTAATAATAATGTATTAATATTAGCTCTTAAAGGAAATCAGTCCTGAATATTCATTGGAAGGACTGATGCTGAAGCTGAAACTCCAATACTCTGGCCACCTGATGCAAAGAGCTGACTCATTTGAAAAGACCCTGATGCTGGGAAAGATTGAGGGCAGGAGGAGAAGGGGATGACAGAGGATGAAATGGTTGGATGGCATCACCAACTCAATGGACATGGGTTTGGGTGAACTCCGGGAGTTGGTGATGGACAGGGAGGCCTGGTGTGCTGTGGTTCATGGAGTCACAAAGAGCTGGACATGACTGAGTGACTGAACTGAACTGAACTGAATATTAGCACATCAGTTGTAACACAAGCACCACACTAATGTCAGATGTTAACAATAAGGGGAAACTGGGGATGAGATGAGAAGGTATATGGGAAAAAATGTCAAAATGAATGATGATTATTGATGATGAAGATAAATATGGTCTGTATGTTTATACTAGGTAGTTGCTGCTGTATACCAAGCCACCCCCAAATTTCATGGTTTAAGACAATAACCACATATTATTGCTCACAAGTTGATGGGGCAGCTTTGTGGTTCTGATGATTTGGACCAGGGTGGCTTATGCCCTTACAGTCAGCTGCAAATCAACAAACTCTTCCTGGGGACTTCCCTGGTGGTCCAGTGGTTAAGATTTTGCTCTCCAATGCAAGAGATGCAGGTTCAATCCTTGACTGGTAAACTAAGATCCCACATTCCGAGGGGTAACTGAGCTCTTGTGTCATAACTAGAGCGTCCTTGTGCCTCAACAAAAGTCCTGCATGCTGCAGTGAAGATCCTATGTGATGCAACTAAGACCCAATGAAGCCAAATAAATAAATACTAATTTTTTTCTTTTTTTAAATCTCATCTTGGTGCAACTTTGTAACATGGGGCTCTTGGATCAGCTACCACGTGTATTAGAGGTACCAGCAGGGATCACAGCTGATACAGTCCAGTCAACTGACCATGGACCATGTGGTCTTTCATTCTCTAGCAGGCTTGTCCAAGTTTGTTCACATGGTGGGGCCAAGGTCAAGGAGATGGGGAGAGTGCAAGTCCTTGCACACTGTTACTTCCTCCACTTCTGTTGGCCAAAGCGAGTTACAAAGCCAGCCCACATCCAAGGATGGAGAAACAGGCTGCATCTCTTGATGGTAGGAGCTTCAGCATTGCATTGCCAAGGGCCTGGATGCCTGAAGAAGAATAACCACAGCTGTTTTGTTTCCATTCAGTCCACCAAATTGATGATCATGGAAATTTTCTTCTCACTTATCTCAATGACATTACCCTTCATCCATGCTCCTAAGACCCTTTCCCCAGATTTGGTTGGCTATATCTTGGTCAAATTTTCTTTTATCTAACTGGAGGTTTGGATTGGAAAGTTAAACTTCACCAGAGCCTAAAATTTTAATGCAGAGAGACCAAGGGAATACAAAAATCACTCAAGTCTGGTACCCAAGTCTGCACTGGAGAAACATGGACCTTAAAATATGGGAGATGTTCTGAAAGGGACCTATAAACCTATCCCAGGCTCTGTGAACATATGTTAACAGCTCCCATCTTGTGTTATCAAGAGCAGTGGTTTTTGTTGCTCAATCACATAGGAAAAAAGAAAATTTGATTTCATTTACCACAATTTATGAAGCCCCGAGTCACCCATACATGACTCATAACATTTATTGGGGGGGGGATAAGAGTAACAGCTGCCCAGGGAATAAATATGGCACACATGTGGTGCTCAACTTGGCTGTGGAAATTCAGTGATATTTGAGGGAGAAATGTTCTTACAACTTAGGCACCAAAAGCTATAGTGTTCGTCATCTGCCCTTGGGCTGCTGTTTACTTCTGTGGACAAGCAGTGTGCAATTTACTGGAAAAGTACTTAAAAAAACCCCAAACACGCACATTATGGAGAAATAGGGTTGAAAATGTTCCAGTTTTACAGTTGAATTTATAGTCTTAGCCCTAAGAAAATATTTAGCATCATCTTCATGGACTCAGTATTTCAAATGCTCCAAGAGAAGAAGCCTAACATGAGCTGCTGAGCCTAAGTGTTGGGTCTCCCACTGCCCCACTGTGTAGCTGGCAACCCTGTGCCATCTGTCCTTTCTTGACCCCCCACTGGGGGAGACTCCTTGGAGTGAGCAGAAGCTCCTTCCATCTCTCAGGGTGCTCTGGTTGTGTTGAATACTCCTGCACTTTTCTGTTCATCTTACCTCACTTCTTAAGTTCTGCCCGAGAGGTGATAACTCTCAATGCAGTCTTGTTTCTCCAGTACTCAGGAGCCAATTGTAGGAAGGTTTTCTGCCAGCCAGAGGCCAAGGTGAAGTGCCAAAGTTGCTGCCTCTCCCCCACCCCCAAGAGTTTCAATCCTGACTACTATAATACTGCAGGGTGTTTCTAGAATAATGTTTTCAAAGCATATTCCATAGGACAGATGGATGAACTGATTCTTAAGAAAGTGTTCCCTGGTTGGATAATTTTGAGAAATGACACAAACCATATTCCCTTCAAAGGTGTATGTTTTCTAACACACAGCACAATATATGGAAGAGAGTGGGGGATTCAGGAACTATCTGCTGAATGGCTGAATTAGATCAGTGCTTTCCAAACAACAATAAAACCCCCATAACATGAGATGATTTGGCCCAGCTGCAAATTTTTTAAATTTTAATTGTTTTTGTGTTTATTTCAATGTGTATTAGTAAAAAGACTTTTCATGATTTAATGGATGTCATTGATTAAGGCATGAGTCCATTCTGAGGTTATCAGCCCTGGGATTTCTTTGGAAGGGATGATGCTAAAGCTGAAACTCCAGTACTTTGGCCACCTCATGCGAAGAGTTGACTTATTGGAAAGACTCTGATGCTGGGAGGAATTGGGGGCGGGAGGAGAAGGGGACGACAGAGGATGGCTGGATGGCATCACTGACTCGATGGACGTGAGTCTGAGTGAATTCCGGGAGTTGGTGATGGACAGGGAGGCCTGGCGTGCTGCGGTTCATGGGGTCGCAAAGAGTTGGACACGACTGAGCGACTGAACTGAACTGAACTGGACATTAATATGTGAGCTGATGTAAAGAAAAATATTAGGTAAATGAAAAAGCAATTTGTATGCAGATATAATGCAAATCATAAAAATGGTATATGAATGACTGGAGTTTAAGGAAACATTCACTTATCATATTTCCTCTGAGTCTAGGCTCTGAAGTGAAAGGGTAAGAAGGTGTTGCCTGCTCCCTATAGGAAAAAAGACCCACATCTACTGTTTCTTAATGCTGGAAAATCATACATGAATGGAAACGAATAGGAATCAATATTTTCTTAAATTCACTCAATTTGCTAGTAAGCCATAATGCTTGGTTGAAGAATCCTGGTGACAGTTCTGTAAATGAGACTAGAAATTCTTGCCTACCACTCTGAATCAGGATTTGCTCTGGGTTCCTGTGCTTAGAGGCTCACTGGCTTGAGGTTGGGGCTTTCCAGGTGGCACTAATGGTAAAGAACCTGCTTGCCAATGCAGGAGATATGAGACTTGGGTTCCATCCCTGGGCCGGGAAGATTCCTTGGAGAAGGAAATGTCAACCCACTCCAGTATCCTTGCCTGGAGAATCTTATGGACAAAGGAGCCTGGTGGGTTACATGGGGTCACAAAGAGTCGGACATGACTGAAGTGACTTAGCATGCATGGCTTCAGGCAGGAGTGGGTGGGACTGAGTTGGGGTATAATATGAATTTGATAATATTAAAAAAATAAGAACATTGAATCACATTAACTACTTTCAGTTCCTTTTTTTCTAGGAAATTTTCTTCAAATGAAATCCTACTTGGAGCTGATTTTTTTTTTTTAAATCTCTGTTTCACATTTTAGTTATTTATTTTTAAAAAATATTTTGGCTGCAATGCACAGCATATGAGATCTTAGTTTCCCAACTAGGGTTTAAACCCACACCCCATGCACTAGATTGCCATTAAAGTCCCTGAAAGCCTATTTGGAAATCCTAGGCAAATAAAAATAGGATCAAAAGGGATCCTACTGATGAGGGAAAAGGATTTTGGCAGAGGAACTGAGGGGGGAGGCCAAGCTGTTCCCTCTTGGTCTCACCTTAACCTCTGCTGTGACCCCTAAGTAGAGCTTGAAGACCCCAAGATAGGATGACTCCTGGAGTTTCCTTTAGATTAAAATTTAGTTTTTAACTTATTTGGTATTATGAGACTCAGTAATACTCAAAGTGCATAGGATAACTTGGAGCAGCATTTTTCTCACATTTTTCATGGAAATGTAATAACATAAGAAATAATTAACATGAGCTCCTACCCTATCAAGCTTGCCTAGTCTGGAAAGGTAGCTGAAAGTATGAAATTTTGAGAGCTCCAGGTTTACCTTAGGGGCCACAAAACAATTCCTACTTGTCCTTATGGTCAGTGGATGATGTCTTATATTAAGTCTATAAATATAAAAACTGGATTGAACAGAGGAGAACCAATACTATACATCAAGGTGTTGTTGTTTAGTCGTTAAGTTGTGTCTGACTCTTTTGTGACCCTGTGGACTGTAGCCTGCCAGTCTCTTCCGTCCATGGGATTTCCCAGGAAAAAATACTAAAGTGAATTGCCATTTCCTTCTCCTGGTGCTGAGCCACCAGGGAAGCTCACCCATCAGGTTGCTGGGTTGTGCTGTGCTTGGTTGCTGAGTCAGTCATGTCCAACTCTTGAGACCTCATGGACTGTAGCTCCTCAGGCTCCTCTGTTCATGAGGATTCTCCAGGCAAGAATACTGGAGTGGGTAGACTTTCTCTCCTCCAGGGGATCTTCCCAACCCAGGAATCAAACCCAGGTCTCCTGCATTGCAGGTGGATTCTTTACCATCTGAGCCACCAGGGAAGCCCAAGAGTACTGGAATGAGTAGCTATCCCATCTCCAGGGGATCTTCCTGACCTAGGAATCGAACCAGTGTCTCCTGCATTGTAGGTAGGTTCTTTACCAGCTGAGCTACTAGGGAAGTCCAACATCTGTTAATTTTTCTACTCTCCTTATGTCAGATTTTGATAACTCAAATTCATAGACATAAGAATATAAAAATACCAAATGTATGTTTCCCTCCCAGATCTTTGAGTGAATAGATGTTTCAGGGAGATGTCTTTCCAAGATTTCATGTGTTCATGCTGTATCTTAAATTTCTGGGGAGTACGCATCTACCTAATATTGGGTATCATATATACAATTGCTGGGCTTCCCAGTTGGCTCAGTGGTAAAGAATACTCCTGCCAATGCAGGAGACATGAGTTGGATCCCTGGGTTGAGAAGATCCCCTGGAGCCATGGAGGGTTACAGTCCATGGGGTTGCAAAAGAGCTGGACACAACTTAGTAACTAAACAACAACAAATATATACAGTTGCTAAGGGACAGTGTGTATATATGGGGGGGATGTTTTAGGCATTGATGAAGAGCGATGCACGTTTTCACAATGCAGCATTGTCTTTAGCTTGGACTCAGTGAAAGTGACTCTCGCCAATAAAGGATGCACCTTCTCATCTTTGCAGGATGCTGGAGCTGCTCCTTGAAGAGGGAGCCCAGACACAATAACAGCCAGATTAGAGGTACATTGAGTTGCAGCATCATGGAGCTATAGTCAATATTTTGCAGAGCATATTGGAAAGAAGCAGAGTCTCCTTTCCTGAGAAATGCTTATGGAGAGTGCACTCTATCTGTCGTTGGAAGTGAAGACTCAGAAATGGATATCCTAGTGTAAATCATTCTATTGGCCCTTGGTAAGGTTATAACCAGGTCCTCAGAGAGGTGGAAAATCGAGTGATGCTGGAAAGCACTGTCTGTACACTCATTGTATAAAGGTGCAATAGTAGTATTCTACTATTATCAGTAGTATCATTGTATTATCAGAAGTATTGCTCTAGATAGAGGTGGCTTAAAAGCAGGGTCCATGTTGTTGTTGTTTTTTTCCCAACACGTCTATATTCTATGTATCCAGAATCTAGCACAACACTTGGCACATAGTAGGTGTTTGTTTTACGTATAAGAAGACCTTGCTCAAGATCTCACTTTCTTTTAAGTAGTAGTAAAAGTAAAGTGGAAGTTTGCTCAGTCATGTCCAACTCTTTGCAACCCCATGGACTGCAGCCCATCAGGCGCCTCTGTCCATGGGATTCCCCAGGCAAGAATACTGGAGCGGGTGCCATTCCCTTCACCAGAGGATCTTCCCGATCCAGGGATTGAACCTGGGTCTCTTGTACTGCAGGTAGATTCTTTACCTTCTGAGCCGCTGGGGTGCATAGGATTTAAGTGCTAGAGGCAGGATTTAAAGCCAGGTCTTCAAGCTATAGAGCTCATAGCCACCAAGCTAAACTCTTTTTACTGTCTTCTCTGGGCATATGTTGGCAATCCTTAAAATCACTTTCAGTCATGTTCCCTCCAGTAAGGTATTTATGTTATTCCTTGTTTAAAAATCAGTTCAGTTCAGTCACTCAGTCATGTACGACTCTTTGTGACTCCATGGATTGTGGCCAGTCAGGCTTCCATGTTCTTCACCATCAGATGTTTTTAAATAAATCACTTACTACATAGATGTTTTGGCCTTGAGTTGCCATGTCTCACAAAATGGGAATTCATTTCTGCTTTCTTTGTTTTTATTCATAGTTGCTGACTGCCAGATTTTATTACTTTCCCTGCCTGAAAAATATTAGCATCCAGAAGCTGGTTTCCCATTGCTGACAGAAGGCAAACTAATTAGAAGCCTGCTGAAGCAAGTTTTATGGGGCAAAATGCATTTTTAGTTCAGCCAAAGAACTGAGTCTGCCTTAAATAAGTAAAAAGTAAGAATATCTTCTGGGTTAGCAAATATATGAATTAGGAAGTCAGCTTTACACACCCCAGATGCATTGAAGGTAATATGGATGTTTCCAGAAGAGTTAGAATGTGATCCTTAGGTCTGCGGAGGTACTTGCAGGTGAGACACTTCACGGATCAAAGCAATGGGGGCAGCCTATAAATTCCGCTAAACCAAATATCTACAGTTACCCAGACAAAGTCTGAAACAAGGGAAATGGGACATGGAGGCACAAAACAAGATTGGATCTCCAGGTTTCTGGGGGTGAGCACTATGTTATGGAAACCACGTGATTCTGAAATGATCTTTAACTGCCCTCACTACTTTTAACACAGCAGGCTCTGGAGTCAGGCTGTCTGGGATCTAATTCTGGCCCCTCAATCTGCTGAGTGAGTGATTCGTTTCATTAACCTCTGTGTTTCAATTTCTGCATCTGTAAAATGAGGTTAATGATCACACTTACCTTGTAGAGGTTTTTTTAAGGCTTCAATTAATTAATACCCATAAAGTTCTTACAACAGCCCCTAATGCTCAATAAATGTCCTCTATTATATTCCATAAGGCCCAGGAGACTCTTTCACTAGGACTTTGATGGTTGCTTACATGAACTGAGCAGGTCTGCTATGAAATTTGGAGGGATTCAGTTCAAGACGAAAATGTGAGGTCCCTTGTCCTAATTATTGAGTTCTAAGATGGCGATAGCAGACCTTTAATTCAAGCATAGGGCCCTTAAAGGGGAGGGGCCTGTGTAATTGGACAGATCACACACCCATGAAGCTGGCTCTGGAACCAAGTTAGAGAAATTAGGTTTTAGAAACAACTCATGAACAAAATCGGAGAAGGCGATGGCAGCCCACTCCAGTACTCTTGCCTGGAAAATCCCATGGACGGAGGAGCCTGGTAGGCTGCAGTCCATGGGGTCGCAAGAGTCGGACACCGCTGAGTGACTTCACTTTCACTTTTGACTTTCATGCATTGGACAAGGAAATGGCAACCCACTCCAGTGTTCTTGCCTGGAGAATTCTAGGGACGGGGAGCCTGATGGGCTGCCATCTATGGGGTCACACAGAGTCAGACATGACTGAAGCAACTTAGCAGCAGCAGTAGCAGCATGTACAAAATAAACTTGTATGATCTCTCACATCTGGAAAAGCCAACGATATTAGTTTTCTTAAAAGAAAAGAAGAGGCTATTTATGAAGTATAAACCCACTTAAGAAAATAACCTAGAAATTGTCCCTTTACAAAACTCAGTGTTTTGTTGATCTCTGCTGAAATGTAGCAATCCCCACTAGATACACAGAGAAAATAAAAATGTAAGTGTCAATAGGAGATGATTCCTCTAAAATCCACTTTTGATTTTCCATTGCAAATGAAGACAGAGAAAGAAATACTCTTTTCTCCAAATACTCCTCAAGGCTTCGAGAACCAACAAGTTTAGTATTCATTTTTGGTTGTTGATTGCCAGGAAGTAATCCTGGCCTAAGTTTCTCTACATCACACATGTCTGTCCAATAAAACAGATTTTGAGCCAAAGAAATAAAGAATCAAACAAATAGCACATAATAACCCTGATGAGTGAATGAAGAGAAAAGTCAGTTTTATTTATTTCTTGCCAAGTCCTTTCAGTTTGGGCATATGATGAAGGTCACAATTACTTGAAACTTATTAGACAGGTCAAGGCAATCAAAAAGAAATTGAATCTCAGATAAAAAATGGATCTATGCCACTGGACTGTTGGGTAATATATAAATATAGATACATACATTTAAATTATATTTGGAAAGCTCTTGACCCATTGTTGTCAAAAATTCTTTGAAGGCAACAACATCTGCTCATAATGAGGCAGCCATCCATTGGCAAATGTTTTTCGGCTGAATTATGTAGATTTCATTGTACTACGAATGAGATTTAATAATTTATTTTTTTATGTGTGGTGCTTTCAATATCCTTTCTTTTTTCATTTAATAAGATTAGCAATAGTTAACCAATCATTTTCATATGGATTCTGGCATGAAACAATTGTTTGAAAAAGAATAACAATTATTTTATGTCCTTATTGGCCTGCCAGTGACTTTTGACACTGATTGTTTAATATTTGCCAAAAAGAAAAGAGGACAGGGGCTGGAAAGAGGGGGAAAAACAGAAAAAGAGAGGAACAGATTCATGTCCTGAATATTTGGTCCTTATCTATTAGGAATATACCAATAAAAAGAAATGCAATACAGACTATGAAGTTGTTAGGGCTTCCTAGGTGGTGCTACTGGTTAAGAATCCACCTGTCAGGGTAGGAGATGTAAGAGATGCGGGTTCAATTCCTGGGATGAGAAGATCCCCTGAAGGATAGCATGCAACCCATTCCAGTATTCTTGCCGGGAGAACCCCATGAACAGAGGAGCCTGGTGGGCTGTAGTCCATGGGTTGCAAAGAGCTGGACAAGACTGATGTGACTCAGCACCTGCACACATGGAGTTTTAACAATTTTAATTCATTTCATGAAAGTGTTGTAAGACTAAAAATTCAGCAGGATACATCAAAAAACTGAAACAGAAATAAGCTTTGTGAAATTCAGTAAGAGGTCTAAGAAACTAGGGGGGAAATCTCAAAAAAGTGTCTACAACTTTGAAGTTTAGTTATTTTACTCACTTTTTGCTCTTGGTTGAAGAAGCTCTGAGGTCTTAGTCTCAGATATCTGAATAAATATACCTTTTTAAAGCTGTCACTATAAATTCTCTTTTTCCTCTGTCCCTAGGCAGAATTTTTCTATTTTTTAAAAAGATTCAAAAAGTTTTGATACAAATTTTCAATTTAATTTTTAAAATATCCTTGCTGTACTTACTGCCCCATCCTCCTATTTCTCTTCCATGGTTTTCCATTTTTTGGAATCTTTTCAGAGTATCTATATCTATTCTTTATCTATATATATATGAGAAAATATATAATATATTGAATATATTGGTAATGAATACAGATTCTTATTCTCCACCACTTTAACACACATATGCAGATATAAACTTTTAATTTAAATGGCAGAGGACAAAACTCAGGATCCCAAATCAATGGGTATCTTTAAATAAACATTTGAATATAGATTCTTAGTATTCTGGAACCTCCAGACTACCCCATTCAGTACTCATAGAAGGGAGTGTTTACTTTTCCCCTTCTCCGAGCAACTTGGAGATCTTTCCAAATCAGTACTTAGAGGTGTTCTTCATTCATTTTTTACAACTGCATATATTTTATTGTGTGGATGCACCATAGTATAGCATATTTATCTAGAACTTTATTAATAGCACATATTGTTTTCAATTTTCTGCAGTTAAAAATAAAAACTACAGTGAATAAAGTATACAGTCAGCATGTCACAAACTTTTTTAAAAAATTAGACTTGAGTTGTAAAAAAAATTTTTCAGTTCAGTTCAGTTCAGTCGCTTAGTTGTGTCCGACTCTTTGCAACCCCATGAATCACAGCACGCCAGGCCTCCCTGTCCATCACCAACTCCCGGAGTTCACTCAGACTCACATCCATCGAGTCAGTGATGCCATCCAGCCATCTAATCCTCTGTCGTCCCCTTCTCCTCCTGCCCCCAGTCCCTCCCAGTATCAGGGTCTTTTCCAATGAGTCAACTCTTTGCATGAGGTGGCCAAAGTACTGGAGTTTCAGCTTTATCGTCATTCCTTCCAAAGAAATCCCAGGGCTGATCTCCTTCAGAATGGACTGGTTGGATCTCCTTGCAGTCCAAGGGACTCTCAAGAGTCTTCTCCAACACCACAGTTCAAAAGCATCAATTCTTTGGCGCTCAGCCTTCTTCATAGTCCAACTCTCACATCCATACATGAGCACTGGAAAAACCATAACCTTGACTAGACGGACCTTTGTTGGCAAAGTAATGTCTCTGCTTTTCAATATGCTATCTAGGTCGGTCATAACTTTCCTTCCAAGGAGTAAACATCTTTTAATATCTTTATTGAGTTGTAATTAACCATGAATGAAGTTATTTAAAGTATACAATGTGATGAGTTTTTGATATGTATACATCACCATGAGACTATCATCACAGTCAAGAAAATAAACATATCTACAAATACCCAAATAGTGCTCCTTTATAATCCCTTCATCATACCCCTCTCCATGTCCCCAGGTCACTACTTACCTGTTTTCTGTCATAAATTCATTAATCTTTCTAGAATTTTATATAAATGAAATCACATAGCATCTCCCTCTACTTTTGTTTAGCTTTTTAAACTCAATATAATTATTTTGAGATTCAGCCTTTATGTGGATCAATAGTGCATTCCTTAATATTGCTGAGTAGTATTCCATTATCGAAAAAGGCAATGGCACCCCACTCCAGTACTCTTGCCTGGAAAATCCCATGGACGGAGGAGCCTGGTAGGCTGCAGTCCATGGGGTCGCGAAGATCGGACACAACTGAGCGACTTCACTTTCACTTTTCACTTTCATGCATTGGAGAAGGAAATGGCAACCCACTCCAGTGTTCTTGCCTGGAGAATCCCAGGGATGGGGGAGCCTGGTGGGCTTCTGTCTATGGGGTCGCACAGAGTCGGACACGACTGAAGTGACTTAGCAGCAGCAGCAGCAGCAGCAGCAGCAGTATTCCATTATATGGATATACTGCCATTTGTTTATCCATTCACTTACTGGACATTTGGATTGTTTCTAGTCTTAGGCTATTATAAGTAATGCTGCTATGGACGTTTGTGTACAAGGGCTTTCATTTCTCTTGAGTAAATACTTAGGAGTGAGATATCTGGGTTATATGGTAGCTGGATGGTTAAATTTTTTTAAAACTACCATAATACTTTCCAAAATGTTGTACCATCTTGCATTCCTTGAGCAGTGTATGAGAGTTTCTGTCACTCCATATTCTTACCAACACTTGTTAAGGTCAGTCTTTTTTATTCTAGTAGGTATGTAGTAATGGTATCTTATTGTGGTTTTAATTTACATTTCACTAATGACAAATGATGCTAAGGATACGCTTTTCTTCTTTCTTTTCATTGCATCCATGTATCTTCTTTGATGAAGTTTCTTGGCTTTTTGTTCACTTTTTATTTGATTTTTTTTTACTATTTTGTTTTGAAGATTCTTTACAAATTATGGATGCAAACTCTTTATCAAGTATAAGATTTACAAATATTTTCTCTTAATCTGTGAATTTTCTATTTATTCTCATAATAGTATCTTTCAAAGGATAGACATTCCTAATTTTGATGCAAATAAAAAAAGTTATACATTTTAATTTTTTTTAAGGCTCTTGCTTTTGATGTTGTATAAGAAACATTTGCCTAACTCATGGTTGCAAATATTTTCTCCTATGTGTTCTAGAAATTTTAGCTTTAGGTTTTACACTTGGGTTTATGATTGATTTTGAATTAATTTCTGCATTTGGTGTGAGGTGTGATATGAATTCAAATTAATTTTTTTGGCACACGGATATCCACTTGATCCAAAAATATCTGTTGAAAATACTATTCTTTCCAGGCTGAATTTCCCTTGCACATTTGTAAAAAATCAGTTGGCCATACATGTGAGAGTCTATTTCTGTACTCTCTATTTTGTTCCATTGATCTTTGTTTACTTGGACATTAATAACATACTGTTTTAATTACTGTAGCTTTTTAAATAAGTCTTAAAACAAGATAGTAGAAGTTTTCCAAATTTATTTTTCTTTCTGAAGGTTGTTTCTATGTGAATTTTAGAATCAGTTTGTAAATTGGGACAAAAAAACCATCTGGGAAATTTGATTGGGATTATGTTGGTTAATTGAAGGAGAATTAACATCTTGATTATGTGTGTCCGACTCATGAAGATGATATATCTCTCCATTTATTCAGATCTTTCTTAAATTTCTCTCAACAATGTTATACAATTTTTCATGCATAGATATTATATTATTTTTCACAATTAACCCTAAGTATCTTATAGTCATTGATGCTGAAAATACTACTTTTTAAAATGTCTATTTCCAAGTATTTGCTGATAGTATCTAGAAATAAAACTGATTTTTGAATATTGACCTTGAATCCTGCAACCATGCAAAATCCACTTATTAGTGCTAGGATAGTCACAGGATGTTTTAAAGAAATAATCATAATCATCATCTGCAATTAAAAATAATTTTACTTCTTTATTTTCTATGTGGATGCTATTTATTTCTCTTTCTTGCCTAATTGCCTTGGAAAGAACCTCCAGTACAACTGCTGAATAAAAGGTGTGAGAGTGGATATCTTTATTTTGTTTCTGATCTTGGAGGAAAACATCCAGTCTTTTACCAAATAAGCAGGTTTGTATAGATGTTCTTTATCAGGTTGAGGAAATTCTCTTGTATTTCTAGTTTGCTGAGAGGTTTTTTTTTTTTCAATTAGGAATAGACATTTGATTTTGCAAAATTTTCTTTGTTCATCTACTGAAGTGATCATACATCTTTTTGTTTTTAGTTTCTAAAACTGGTGAATTACCTTGATTGAGACAATCTTCATTCCTGAAATAAATCCCATTGGCTATGACATTATTTTTTCTTTCTTTAATAGATACAGTAGTATTTAGTTTATCTATTTCTTATTGTGGAGCATTGATAGTTTATTTCTTTTAAGGAATTTGTCTGCTATATCTAAGTTGTTGGATTTGTTGTGATAGTATTATTAATGGTATTTCCTTATTATTCTTAGAATACCTATAGAATCTTTAGTGATGTCACCCCTTTTCATTCTTTGTACAGAAAATCCATGTCCTCTTTTTTGTATTCCTTATTGGTCTGTCTATAAGCTTATCATGTCATTAGGGCACTCAAGTTAACTTATGGAGAGATTCATGTAGTGAGGAGTTGAGTCCTCTTGCTAACAGCCAGAGCAGGGAATGTTGGCCTCCAGCCTAGGGGGATGTGAATGGGTCACCTTAGAGGTAGATCCTCCATGTCCAGTCAGGTCTTCAGATATTGCAACCCTAGCTGATAGCTCGATTACAGCTTCTTGAGCAAGCTTGAGCTGGAATCACTCAGCTAAGTTGCTCCTGGATTCCTGACCCACAGAACTGTGTGACATAACAGTGTGTGGTTTTAAGTCAGTAAGTTTTAGGGGTAATTATTAATGCAGCAATAGAATGCTAATATGTTATCGAAGTTACTTGGCAAACCCTTTGATTTTCCTGGGGCTTGCTCTTATGCTTTGTTAGGTGATACCAAAGCAGTCTTTAGTATAAGACTAATTTTATCCCATTGTTGAGGCAAGAGTCTTCTCAATACTCTACCTAGCACCCATGAATTATGAGGTTTTTCCACTCTGGCTGGTGAAGGAGGAGAAGGGAGTAATGGAGCATGAGATGGTTGGATGGCATCACTGACTCAATGGACATGAGTTTGAGCAAACTCCAGGAGATAGTGAAAGACAGGAAAGCCTAGTCACAGCACTCCATGGGGTTGCAAAGAGTCGGACATGACTTAGCAACTGAACAACAACCACCACTCCAGCTGGTATGATAAAGAGCTATTCCTGGTCTAGTATGATCTTTGGGGTCTGCTCGCTCTAGTACTTTCAGGCTATTCTTTTCCTGGAAGTTTTCTTACATGCATGTGCTGATCAGCATTCACCTGGGAACGCTGGAGGACCTTCTGCAGACCTTCAGAGTTCTCACTGTGTAGCTCTTTAGTACTTTGTCCTGAAATTCTAGATTCCTTGGCCTCCCCACACTCTCAACTCTGTCTCCTTAATATGGGGAGATTGCCAGGTTGGACCTGGGGTCTCCGTCTCTGCTCTGTGGTCTGGAGACTCTTATTAGGTAAGATCTGGGGGAAATGAAGGGACTAGGTCCATTTGTTTCTCATCTCTTAGGGATCATTGTCCTTTGTTGCCTTGTGTCCAATGTCTGGAAAATTTTTGCTTCATAGACTTTGTCTTGTTTTCAGGTTGTCCAGGCAGAAGGGTAAATCTGGTCCCTGTTACTCCACAATGGCTGGAAGTATTTCTCAGATAAAGTCTGAAAGACCAAGGTGTATTGAGAATTATGTTCTGGACATGGTGCTGGTTCTCTATGTGATATATCTTACTGCATCCTTAAAAATAAAATGGGACAAAACAAAGATGTACAAGCAAACAGAAGGGAAAAGAACTATGAAACAGATACTATTAGAATTCCCCCCTTTTTAATATATTACATTTAAAATTTTAACACAGATGTTTCAGTACTTCAAATAATGAAGCAGTGATATAGAAGCTCAAAACCACACCATCTTAAATTTCAATACTAATTTATAATTTTCAAGCATGATACCTGATTCTACACAGCATTCCATATAAAGAGGCAAAAACTGAAAATTAAAATAAAATCCCACACTAGCCAATGTAAAAGGATTTTAATAGAATTCCCTTTTTATAGTTGAGGAAATCCAGGCAAAGAGATGAAGTGGTTTCTTCAAGATCATAAGGCTAATGTATGGTGGGATTTTCATCCACATTTGAATCAAGTCTCCTGTCATACCTCCTCCATCTAACTCTTGCTGCTTAAAAGAAACCATGAAAAGTGATTTACCTTTTCTCATGCCTACCTTTTGTAGATACTTATTCTTCTGGACTTTTCATTCTCCCTCTGAGAACCACATGGAGCGAAGTAATAGAGACTGGTTTTAGATTTTCCTTTAGTACAGAATAGCAGCTTATTTGGTGTCTTGATTTTTTTTTTCTCTGCAAACAATGAGGCAAATTGAGACTGAAAATTTATAATATAATACATTTCCATCATAGACACATTAGCTTTGGCATGCGTGCTAAGTTGCTTCAGTCCTGGCCAACTCTGTGCAACTCTATGGACTGTAGCCCACCTGGCTCCTCTGTCCATAGGATTCTCCAGGCAAGAATACTGGAGTGGGTTGCCAAGCCCTCCTCTGGGGGATCTTCCCAACATAGGGATCGAACCGGCTTTGGCAGGTGGATTCTTTACCACTAGCACCACCTGGGAAGCCATTAGCTTTGGCAAACAATTACAAACTTCTTTGAAATAAGAAGGGAAAAAAATCTCTCTCAGTGATCTGAGGCTGTCCCCGAAGTTTGGATGGAAGGAAAAATGAGGCCTGAATTTCAGGTCAGTTTCCAAACTTTAGATTGAGTGAGAAGTCGCTAGTTGTTCTGCAACATGATAAATGATTTCTATCTGAGGACAAAAGGCCTGTAATATTCTCCAGATTATTGAAGAGTGGAAAAGAGAATAAAAAAGGCTTCTCTATGGGAGATATAGTGATGACTGTTTATAATGCTTCCAAGAATCTCAGTGAAGTTCCACAGAATGGAAACACTCAGGCCAACACTATTGGCATGAAAATAGAGACAAGTTTATTAAAATATGTTTTTGAGGGAAATATTGATGCAAAATTAAGAGGGTGATTCCAGGGCAACTTTGAGTCTGTTATAATTCTGAAGTTCTCAACAAATGAAACAGTAAGATTTTGGCTGAGTTTATTGGTTTAGGAAACTCATTAATCTAGTTAATCTAAAGTTAATCTAAATTAATCTAAAAAAAACATAAACTAGTTAATCTAGTGCTCATGTATAAATCTTTTTTTTTCCTTTTCCTTTTTCAAATAAACTCTTTTTTTAATTGGAGAATTGCTTTAAGATGTTGTGTTGGGTTTCTGCCATACAACAAAGTAAATCAGCCACAGGTATACTTACGTACTTTCCCTCTTGAACCTCCCTCCCACCTCTCACTCCAGCCCAGCCCTCCAGGTAGTCACAGAGCGCTGGGTTGAGCTCACTGTATCATACAGCAAATTCCCACTGGCTATCTGTTTTATATATGATAACGTATATGTCTCAGTGCTACTCTTTCAATTCATCCCACTCTCTTCTCCCACTGTTCCGCAAGTTTGTTCTCTATGTCTGCATCTCTATTGCTGCTCTCCACTCATGTATAAATCTTAACTCTCAGTTTTAGGATTTGAACTCCCCATCTTTCCTCTTTTCTCTTCTTCATGGTTGTTGAATTTTAACTACACAAAATACAATCTGTTTATTGTTGAAAAAGTAAGAAATATAAATAAACAGAAAGGAAAAAAAAAAAAAACCACCTGTAATCTTACCACTAAATCAAAAGTCATAATGAACATACGGGCAACTGCCCTGATGGCTTTTGCCTTCCCTCTATGTAAATAAAATGTGTGTGTGTTTATGTGCAGTTCTAGAAAAGTTTATATTGCTATAAGCTAGAGATCCCTAATGTATTTGGGATCATGGCACCAGATGGGGAAGGCCTAATACCTTAGTTGAAATCTGGGTGGGAGAGGCCCTGCCAAGGCATGGTATGCTTTTCTTCTGGATCTAAGTCTTTCCAACTTCACCTTTGAGACATCCCAGAGATGAAATGCCTGAACCTGTGACTGGAGAGTGATCCGTTGCATATAAGTTCCAAAGGTGACTCAGGCTTAACACCTTAGCTGTAAACAGTCAGAAAACAATATTTCCCAGACCCGTAGCTGTGCAGATTACAATCCCAAGAGGCCTTCTCACTGCGTCCGTGATTACAGAGAATACTTACTTTTTCTGGATCATGTGAGTCCTGGAAAGGCCACACTATTCATACACTGAGAATCAGGATCCCGAATAGAAGCTGCTAGCAGAAGAGGGAGGTTTGCTTTATTTAGATGGTTCTAAGCCATTCAGCCGGAGAAGGCAATGGCACCCCACTCCAGTACTCTTGCCTGGAAAATCCCATGGATGGAGAAGCCTGGTAGACTATAGTCCATGGGGTCGCTAAGAGTCGGACACGGCTGAGCGACTTCACTTTCACTTTTCACTTTCATGCATTGGAGAAGGAAATGGCAACCCACTCCAGTATTCTTGCCTAGAGAATCCCAGGGACAGAGGAGCCTAGTGGGCTGCCGTCTATGCGGTCACACAGAGTTGGACACGACTGAAGCAACTTAGCAGCAGCAGCAAGCCATTCAGCTGGGCTTCTCAGGTGGTGGTAGTGGTAAAGAACCTGCCTGCTAATGCAGGAGACTTAAGAGACATGGGTTCGATCCCTGAATCAGGAAGATCCCCTGGAGGAGGGCATGGCAACCCATTCCAGTGTTCTTGTTTGGAGAATTCCAGGGACAGAGGAGCCTGGCAGGCTACAGTCCATAGCGTTGCACAGAGTCGGACACAACTGAAGCGACATAGCACCCATGCATTTCATTCAGCTAACTCACAAGCCACTGAAGAGTCTTTTCTCCATTTAGTGTTCTTAGTTGCTTGTAACCAAAATGAACTCTGTCTGATTTAAGTGAAAAAGAACATTGCTGAAAGGCAATTGTTGGCGAGGTGAGAGAATGAGGCTCGGCAGATGGGCAGCAGAGGCACTAAGTAGGTAGAGAATATGATGATCTGGTGAGGGCTTGCCTGCTTCTCTGCCTCAAGCACTGGAGGCCAAGCCTTCTCTTTCCATTTTAATGGTGAAATAAACAAACCTATATTGAATAACCTAAATATTTTAAAATAAATAGCATTTTCTATGAAGTCCCACTTTGTTAATGAACATTTTGTCAGAAAAGTGTTAGTCGCTCAGTCGTGTCTGACTCTTTGCCAACCCACAGACTGTAGCCCACCAGGCCTCTCTGTCCATGTGATTCCCCAGGCAAGAATACTGCCATTCCCGTCTCCAGAGGATCTTCCCAACCCAGGGATCGAACCTGGATCTTCCGCATTACAGACAGAGTCTATAACATTTAAGCTACAGGGAAGCTCTTTTTTTTTTTAATCAGAAAAAGGCTATCATAAATATTGGCTTCACCAAAACACAGTAGGGACACAATTAGTAAGCCTGTGAGATTGTGGAAATTCTCTTACTATCATTAAATTATCATAGTGCTATTTAAAATAATTCTCTACTGTGAGGGTCACTTAGAGAGGTTCACAGCGTTACATGGAGAAGAGAAGAGGGAGGAGGGAGTTAGAGGTGACCCAAATGAGATGAGGTGGAATCAATAGTGGAGAGAGTGGGCTAGCCAGTAGTCACTTCCTTATGTGCACTCCACAACTGGACCACTCAGAGATGTTCACAGAGTTATACAGAGAAGAGAAGAAGGAGGCAGGAGACAGAGGTGGCCAGAAGGATAAAAGGGGGAAATGAAAAGGAGGGAGACAGATCCAGCCAGTAATCAGTTCCCTAAGTGTTCTCCACCGTCTGGAACACACATAAATTCAGAGTTGGGTAGAGTAGAGAGGGGTTAGGGAGGAGATACAGGCGACCTGGTGGAGAAAATGGAGAGTCCAAAGGGAGAGAGAGCAGTCAAACCAGTATTCTCGTTCCCTAGTGAAAAATGGGTCCTGAAGATTGGGTTCTTAAAGGTACAAAATTGGTAACAAATACATAAAAGCAAAAATTAAAAATCTAGAGTAGAGTTTGAAATTTCAAAAATGCAATGTTAATGAAAAGAAGAAGGAAAAGAAAGAGAGAAAAAATGAACAAAGAAAAACAAACAAGGTCATGAAAATTATAAAGAAACTACAGGTACAAAATTGATAACTAATACCAAAAAGCAAAAATTAAAAATCTAGAGTAGAGTTTGGAATTTCAAAAATACAATGTTAAAAAAAGAAGAAGAAGAAAAATAAAGAGAAAAAACAAACAAACCAACAAAAACAATGTCGCAAAAATTATAAAGAAAATACAGGTACAAAATTGATATCAAATACCAAAAAGCATAAATTAAAAATCTTGAGTAGAGTTTGGAATTGCAGATATACAATGTTATATAAAAGAAGAAGAGAAAGAAACAGAGGGAAAAAAAAAGTCACAGAAATTATAAAAAAAACTATAGGTACAAAATTGATAACATATACCAAAAGGCTAAAATTGAAAATCTAGAGTAGAGTTTGGAATTTCAAAAATACAATGTTAAAGAAAAGAAGAAAAAGAAAAAGAAAAAAAAAAACACGGTCAAAAAATGATAAAATATATATATGAAGTTTGCTGAAGAAGAAAAAAAAATAGCGTCTTTTTTTTTTTGCAAAGTAATAGTTATAAAAGTGAAAATTAAAGGACAATAGAGGACTTAAAATTTTTTTTTTTAATTAAAAAAAAAAGAAAGAAAGATTGATCGTAAAAATAGTAAAAATATATCTAGGTCTTTCTCTGGTTTTGTTGTGAGTATTGTGGGTTCAGTTCATTTTTGGCTAGTTCCTTGGTCCGACTTATATTTCTCAAGATCTATAGGCCCCTTCCTGACCCAATCAAAAAATGGGCCAAAGAACTAAATAGACATTTCTCCAAAGAAGACATACAGATGGCTAACAAACACATGAAAAGATGCTCAACATCACTCATTATCAGAGAAATGCAAATCAAAACCACTCTGAGGCACCATTTCACACCAGTCAGAATGGCTGCGATCCAAAAGTCTACAAGTAATAAATGCTGGAGAGGGTGTGGAGAAAAGGGAACCCTCTTCCACTGTTGGTGGGAATGCAAACTAGTACAGCCACTATGGAGAACAGTGTGGAGATTCCTTAAAAAACTGGAAATAGACCTGCCTTATGATCCAGCAATCCTACTGCTGGGCATACACACTGAGGAAACCAGAAGGGAAAGAGACACGTGTACCCCAATGTTCATCGCAGCACTGTTTATAATAGCCAGGACATGGAAGCAACCTAGATGTCCATCAGCAGATGAATGGATAAGAAAGCTGTGGTACATATACACAATGGAGTATTACTCAGCCATTAAAAAGAATACATTTGAATCAGTTCTAATGAGGTGGATGAAACTGGAGCCTATTATACAGAGTGAAGTAAGCCAGAAAGAAAAACACCAATACAGTATACTAACGCATATATATGGAATTTAGAAAGATGGTAACAATAACCCTGTGTACGAGACAGCAAAAGAGGCACTGATGTATAGAATAGTCTTATGGACTCTGTGAGAGAGGGAGAGGGTGGGAAGATTTGGGAGAATGGCATTGAAACATGTAAAATATCATGTATGAAACGAGTTGCCAGTCCAGGTTCGATGCACAATACTGGATGCTTGGGGCTGGTGCACTGGGACGACCCAGAGGGATGGAATGGGGAGGGAGGAGGGAGGAGGGTTCAGGATGGGGAACACATGTATACCTGTGGCGGATTCATTTTGATATTTGGCAAAACTAATACAATTATGTAAAGTTTAAAAATAAAATAAAATTAAAATATAAAAAAAATAAAAAATAAAATAATTCTCTGAGGCCAAGGCTTTTCTTAACTATTGCAGGACCCAAGGCAAAGTACAGATGGAGACCCAGTACTGTGTCTAAATGCTGAACAATCAGGGACTTGCCTGGCAGTCCAGTGAGTAAGACTGGCTTTCACTGCAGGGAGGAATGGGTTTGATCCCTGGTCAGGAAAATAAGATCTCTCATGCTGTGAGGTATGGCCAAAAAAAATTTTTTAATTGAAAAATTATAAATAAATTATAAATCCAATGAAGAACGTATTCAATAAGGTATGTTAGATCCTCCTTTCTTTACAGTTTCACCTTGTACATACCTGGCAGAATTCATTGTGCATGGCATGTGCTCAGAAAACAGTTATGAATTGACTGCTTTTTGTTGACCTTGAGTTGTTTGGTTCAGTTAAAGTCACACAATACATAAGAATAATTCTCTGAGGCCAAGGCTTTTCTTAACCATTGCAGGACCCATGCAAAGTACAGATGGAGACCCAGTACTGTGTCTAAGGTACTTCCCTGTAGCTTATACGGTAAAGAATATGCTTGCAATGCAGGAGATCTGGGCTTGATCCCTGGGTCAGAAAGATCTTCTGGAGAAGGGAATGGCAACCTATTCCTGTATTCTTGATTGGAGAATCCCATGAACAGAGGAGCCTGGTGGGCTACATTCCATGGGTATGCAAAGAGTCAGGCACGACTGACTAAGCACACAATACATATGAACTGTTATGCTTGCAGCTAAAGGCACATGTGATGAGACACAGTTGCCCTGTAGAATGTACTAGAATGAGTGAGATGCTCCTGAGTGGACAAAGACAGCACTGCCCTTTGGTCCCATGTTCTCATCAGGGAAAGTGGCCCTGTTCACTTCTGGGGATGTGTTTTAGTGGAAGTCTAAGCCTTTCTGTTTTTCCTCTGGCCAGTGGCCAGCATGCTCCTTGTGACTTGCCCACCGAGAGTTTCCCTTTGATTCATGAGTGAGCAGTGCTTTTGGTTTGGTTCATTTTGTTTCCCAGCTGGGACCTGCCTGGGTTTCATGTTCCCCTCCTCTCCTCCACCTTCCCTCCCAAAGTCTCAGGCCTTCTCCTGGGCGCCACGGGGCTTCACCCCTGCCCTCCTGGCAGGTGGTGAGGCTGCAAAGGGAAGCCAAGTCTCAAAGCTCCCTGGCTGCACTTGGCCCCATCCTCCCCATCCTTTGGTTTCGAACCACACACTCAAGTCAAGTCTTCCCTGAGGGCTCAGATTTTATGGACCAAATAAAGGAAAAGCAAAATCACTTTAAAGGGCCCTGGGTTGGTACTGGTATCCTACAATCTGGAGGAGAAAAGCTCTAATTTATCACCTCAACATGTCCCTCAATAATAACAAAGCCAGGGGATATATACTTCATTGATAAAGATGAAACAAATCTTTCTGTAACTATATAGAGTTTACAGGTTCTTTTACATATGCCATCTTATTTATTTCTTCAATAAATCTGTGGGTTAGGAGGAACAGATAGTATTATTTACATTTTACACATAGGGAAAAAGGAGCTCAAAATTTGTCTGTGAGCACACAACCAACAGACAGCTAGAATGCAAACTCAGGTCTTCTGACTACAAATTTCTCATTATGCTATCCTGTTATCACCCACAAAATGTTACAAGGTTTTAGATGAACCATGTGAGCCACAGAAATGTCACAACCATGTGTTATCAAGTACTCGTAGGTTTAAAAGCACATATACCATATTGGTCTTATCCCCACTTATGCTTGGTCAACCCCCTGCATGCCACCACACATATTTGCCGTGTATCTGACTCTGTTGTCATTTTATGTCATCTTGTGCAATAGTTTGATTCATCCATTTCTTTTGCACTCCATTCCCACAAGGGAAGGGAACATATCTGATTTTGCACACCTTGAATTCCCAATGGAATTCTTGACTCCCCTTAAGTTCTCAAAAAAATATTTGCTAAATGAAGGAAGAAAGGAAGAATCAAAATGAAATAACTAGTGATTTGATTTGGGACTGTACTTGCAACTAGAAATCAATGGGACCTGTGAGAGGCCAAAGGAAAACACTCATAAAAATGTTATAGGTTGTTCTTGGACCCTGTGGTTAACAGGGGAGAAAGCAGGGCACCTTTCCAACTCATATGAATGGGAGTGCGTGTGGCTCTTACTCCTGGGAGGCCCTTCTGTGGCTCTTTGTTTTCCTTCCTTGGCTGTAGCTTGAGAAAGCAGAGCTGGGGCAGGGGGTGGAAGAGAAATGTGGCCCCAAGTAGGCGAGACCTGGCAGCATTACCTTGTCTGGGCTTTCTGGAGCTGCTTGCTCTCAGAGCATGTGGCCTCTCTCCTGGATCCCTGACCCACATCCAGAGGCCACGTGCAGGCCAAAGTCAATTCAGCTGCAGCCTTGGGCATGGAGAGGGATTCTTACTGTAATACCTGAGCCTTTGGGGACATCTGCTGTCTATTTATTTTGGCATCGCCAGAACAACAGAGAACTCTTCCACTCCAGATGCTGCCAAACCCCATCATCCTCCTTCAAGAGGAAAAGAGGAAAACTTTTGTGGGTTGGAGAGACTTACTCTAAAAGGACGGGGAAACATGTTCCATATCTGTGTCAAGTCTGTATTTGCTATTTTTGCCGTTGGCTTCCACGAATGACTTTTCACGAACTGCAGATGAAAGAATTATTATCTAAAACGTGACCAAAGCAATCATGTATCTAAATATAAAACCGGATCTAGATTACAAACAAATAGAAACTCAAGATCAGCCCACATCAAAGACTTGTTCTTTATGAGCATGTATCCATCAATGCTTACTCAGAATGAACCTTACCAGTTGATCTGCTCAGAGCAGTTAGTGTGTTTAAAGGTCTCTCAGAAGCTTGGCTAAAGTCGTCCGTGCTCTCTGGAAGACTGTCACATGTGCATCACAAGCAGAGTCACCTTTTGAGTCTGTCAGGCTTAGAGTCAGAGTCCTCTGAGATGCTGCCCTGCAGGATTGGGTCTGATTTAAGATTTTCTCTTTACTATCAGTTTTAAGTAATTTTATTATGATATGTCTTGGTATAATTTAACTTTTTGTGCTTGATGTCCATTGAGCTTGGGACTGGTAGGTTTATAATTTTTATTTTGGGGAGTGTCTCCATGGTTACTAATATTTTCTTCTGCAATGTTTAATGTGCCATGAATCCCATCTACTGTATTTTCCATCTCAGACAATTTAGTTTTCAACTCTAGAATTTTGATTTTCTAAAATTATTTTCCATGTCCCCACTGAACATATTCTATCTTTCCTCAGGCTTTTGAACATATGGAATACAGTTATAATAATTGTTTTAATGAATTTTCTGCTCATTCACAATCTGTGTCAGTTCTGAGTCAGTTTTGACTGATTGATTTCTTTTTCCCTCATCATGGGTTATATTTTTCTACTACTTTGCATATCTAGTCATTTTATTAGCTGCCAGACATTGCATATTTTAACTCACTTGGTGCTGGCTATTTTTAAATTCCTGTGAATATCCTTGAGCTCTGTTTTGAGGTGCAGTTTAGTTAATTGGAAACAGTTTGACTCTTTTGTTCTTGTTTATGAGATCTGTTAGGAGGATGAGAGCATCGTTTATCCTAGTGTTCATTATTTACCACTATTGGGTGTTGGAGAAGACTCTTGAGAGTCCCTTGGACTGCAAGGAGATCCAACCAGTCCATTCTAAAGGAGATCAGCCCTGGGTGTTCTTTGGAAGGACTGATGCTAAAGCTGAAACTCCAGTACTTTGGCCACCTGATGCGAAGAGTTGACTCATTGGAAAAGACTCTGATGCTGGGAGGGATTGGGCGCAGGAGGAGAAGGGGACGACAGAGGATAAGATGGCTGGATGGCATCACTGACTCGATAGACGTGAGTCTGAGTGAACTCTGAGAGTTGGTGATGGACAGGGAGGCCTGGCGTGCTGCGATTCACAGGGTTGCAAAGAGCCGGATACGATTGAGCGACTGGACTGAACTGAACTGAACTGAGGCAAGACCCTTTGAAGAACTTTACCCAGTGCTCCGTGAATTATGAGATTTTTTCAGCCTAGCTGGCTAGAGAGGGCACTCACTCCTGCCCCTGAGGGCTCTGGGAACTGTTCCCTCAAGTCCTTTTGGGTAGACTCAGGTGTTTCCCTCAAACACATATACTGATCAGTCCTCTTGTGGAATACTGGAGGGGGCACTGCTACACATCTCTGAACTCTGCTGTGTACCTTTCTTTTCCGAAATCCTCTGCCATATGAACTCTAGCTTCCTTGATCTCCGTGGGCTCTCATCTCTGCCTCCTCCACTCAGTGTATCTGTGGGCTCCACAGGGTTTCCCCTACTCTGCTGCAGCCGGGAAACTCTAGCAAGGGAGTACAAGGATAACTGTCCTTGATGATGTCCAATGTCTTGAAAAACCTGATGGCCAATGTTTTGAAAACTGTTGTGTCATATATTAGTCCAGGTTTTCCGTTGTTTTAAGTAGGAGGGTAAATCTAGTCCTTGTTACTCTGTCCTAGCTGGAATTGGAGGTCTGCATCATTAACTTTTAAGGGCTCTTTAAATATTAAAAGCAGTAACCCCTTTTTCTCATCCCCTATGCTGGAATTTTTCCTCTGGATTTTATTAATATTCTGTTTTGTGGTCCTTTTTGGTATATAGAAATTTTGCATTATAATTTTTTATATAGTCAAAACTAGTAGTTTTTAATATTTCTGACATTAACATCATACTTTTAAGTATTTCTGCAACTCAAGACTATAATGTCCACTGTCTTTGTTTTAATAATATACTAAATTCTTACAAACTCTTGAGATTTATATTTTGAGCTATGTATCTTCTATCTAATTCTACAGTAGGTATAATTTAATAATTGTAGCTATTTAGTGTATATAAGGCAAATGATATGATAGACATTGCTAGTAGTCTTTCAAAATCACTCTCACCTTCTTTTGTACTGGTAAAACCCTTTTATACAAATAAAATCTTTTTACGCTGATAAAGCTCACCTTTTTAGGTGAGTAGTTGCTTCCAAGAATAATGACTACAGTTCCAAACCTCCACGGAAGTTACATGTGGAAGTATGATTGCTATCTGGCCAATGGGTTTTGAGTAGAAGCGGTGTTCTCAGCTACTGGGAAGAGTTCTGAAGGAAAGGAACAAGCCCTGTCGTCCTGCCCTTTTCTTCTTGGAGACACCACTGTTGGCGCTTGAGCTGCCATCTTGGACCCGAGGGAAAGCCATGTGCTGGGAATGGCAAAGTAACAGGATAAAAGGAGCCAAGTTCCCAGATACAAGAAGGGCTAGGTCAGCCCTATACTCTCTACCTTGGGGCTCTGATTACTTGAGTGAGAAATAGGCTTTTTTAGTTTTGGTTTTGCCACTGTTATCTGGGCTTTTCTATTACTCAGAACTCAATTTAATCATGACTGATATGAACTTTTGAATTAGTTTGAAAAAAAAATCCTATTGAGATTACAATGAAAATTATATTAAATTTATATATTAATTGAATGAGAATTGACTTCTTAACAATATTGTCTTCCTGTCCAGGAACATGGAGAAGGGAATGGCAATCTACTCTGGTATTCTTGCCTGGAGAATCCCATAGATAGAGAAGCCTGACGAGCTACAGTCTGTGGGGTTGCAAACAGCTGGACACGACTGAGCGATTAACACACACACACATCCAGGAACATGCTTTGTGCTTTCCTTTATTCATGCCTTCTTTTATGTTATTATAGGCATTTAAGCGATCAAAAGACTATTTTCTTACTTTTTCACATTATGTATTTCAAGCATACATTACTCTTTGAATTATGAAATGGAAATAAAACCAAATGAATTACAAAACAAATGTATTACACAACAATGCAGAAATGTAAATCTAGGGTGAACCTAAATCAAAGAAAACAATCTCTCTTTAAGTATAACGTTTTTTGTTTGGAAATTTCATGAAATTTCTCCCTTTACATATGGTTTCCGGAAAGCAAGTTGATAGCTGCTGAACACCCCAGTGTTCCTCAAAGCAGTCCCTTTAAGCATAATAGCTTATGAGAAGTGCTTGGAAAGTCATTTGTGTTACTTACTTCTGTTCTAGTGTCTTATTTCTTAATAGGATCTCATCCTCGTTACCTAAAATTGGTGGGTGACTTTTGTGGCCAATAACAACAGGGGATGGAATGCATAAGGTTTCACTAGCTACCAGCCTTCACTGCTAAGAAGATGACTTGGTACTTGTAATCAGAGGAGCTAGATATGAGACTCGGATTAAGTTCCTCATTGATGTAAGACAATGAACAGATCACTTGCTGTTTTGGAACCCCACTTTTTCTCGTGTGTATATATGTCTATAATTTTGGGGATGATAAAAAAAATACTAGCTTAAATTTATTTACAACTTTTCTGTAAAAGCAATGAGAGCATGGGCATAAGCATTCTTTATAAGTGATAAAGTCTATATAAATGTTAAGAATGGGTTAGTCTTTCACAATCATAAAATAGCATATTTCTTTTTATTTTCAGCCATGAATTTTTATTTTTTCAAGTATAATGATCCTTCTTTAACATAAAAAATTTATATAAACTGCTGGCTTTGTTTTGAACTTGGTGCCAAAATGGCTGCAGCATCTCCGGCACTTACCTCCAGACAAGGCAATGTCCCTGGAGAAAGAGAGATGTATTTTTAACAGTCTGTTTTAGGAGAAAGAAACTTGCCCCCAAAACTTCCTTCTATCCTGATGACCTCTATTGTTGTTGTTGTTTAGTTGTTAGGTTGCGTCTGACTCTTTTGTGACTCCATGGACTGTAGCCTTCCAGGCTCTTCTGTCCACGGGATTTCCCAGCCAAGAATACTGGACCTCTATCCATGAGATTTCCCAGCCAAGAATACTGGAGTGGGTTGCCATTTCCTTCTCCAGGGGATATTCCTGACCCAGAGATTGAACCCACAGCTCCTGCATTGGCAGGCAGATTCTTTACCACTGCACCACCAGGGAAGCCCTGATGACCTCTGCTAACTGCTGCTGCTAAGTCGCTTCAGTCGTGTCCGACTCTGTGCGACCCCATAGATGGCAGCCCACCAGGCTCCCCCGTCCCTGGGATTCTCCAGGCAAGAACACTGGAGTGGGTTGCCATTTCCTTCTCCAATGCATGAAAGTGAAAAGTGAAAGTGAAGTCACTCAGCCATGTCCGACTCTTAGCGACCCCATGGACTGCAGCCCACCAGGCTCCCCCATCCATGGGATTTTCCAGGCAAGAGTACTGGAGTGGGGTGCCATTGAGTTCTCCAATGACCTCTAACCATACCTTAATTGCCATAAGTCTCAGATCCATTTCTTAAATCACTGTTAATGTAAATGAGATTATTGTATGTCAATCTCGGTCATCCTTAAGGCTACAGATGCCTCATCCCTGGAGGCAATAGTGTTTTGAGGAGAAACTGATACCTGGACAAAACTGATATTTGTTTAGTGTGGCAGAGTTGATTGGGAGCTAACCTCATCTTGTCAGGCACCATTTCCAATGCACACTGATAACTTCCTAGGCAAGTGTCTGTTACTCCCTTTTTCTCTCTGAGGGATTTCTCTGGGATTTGCTTTACCTGAGGGATTTCACAAGAACTTGTTTGGTTTACATATGGGGAAGACTGAAAAATGCTGAGGAACTGATGCTCCTGAACACAGCCCTTGGCCACTGATGGATGAGAATTGATGGTTTTCCTTGGTGGGAAAACTCTGCACTATGTTCCGCCATCTCCTTTAGGTTCCAGGGGCTACTGAGCTCCTGTTGCCCACAGTGATAATCTGCTCATCAACACACTTGGTATTGACTTCCTTCCCCTCCTTTGTCACTTCCATACACTCTTACCAATGTTTCCTCCTATTAGCTCTCAAACAAACTCCTAGTCCCCAGATCCTTACGTTAGGGTCTGCAGGAACCCAAACTCAGTTGGTAGGAAGGAGGAAAGGATTCTGTGTAGGAAGCCTTGTGTCCACTCCAAGAACATAGAGAACCTGGAACAACCCCAGGGTCCGTATCCAGTGGTCTCCAGCAATAGCCTCCCCAAATGACACCAAAACTAAAATTGAGACTCAGTATTCCCAAGAACAGGTACAAATCTGAACACTTCTGACAAACTGCAACATTGTATACCTTCTGGAAACCTGATTGCTACATTTAGTAGATAAAAAGTTTTCTGAATAAGCCTCTGAGACTTTGCTAGACAGAGGCTTCAGATTAAAGTTTTGTGAATACAGATTCGCTTTCCAGTGTATCTATCTTTCCTTCCCTGAGAAAAAGGAATAATAAGGTGCTTTTTCTGGAGATTTGGGATTATTTGAAATTTGGATTATTTACCTAAATCTGCTTCATGGGGATTTGGGGGATTATTTTTATGTGCGGAATAATTTTGTAAAGAATTTTATTTCTTCACATAAATTCTTTGGCTCATTGGTTTGCAGTATTCCTGGAGTTTTTAACTTTAAAATCTAAATTGCAAAAGGAAATAACCACTAGATGGAGAGGAAAACTTGAAAATTTGATTTTTTTGTCAGCTATAATTGGAAAGCAGAACTTTATCACTCCTATTTTCACAGATGCCCTGTGTCTGGAAGCATGGACATCTGGGATGTGGGCGTCTCAGCCTTCCTTCAGCTTCTTACTGGAAACAGAGGAGTTTTCTTGACAGCAGTAATAAATCAAACATTCACAGGAAGCAAGGAGACAGTTGAAGTGAAATGCAAACTGTGAACTGTCTTCCCTAAGATTATTAGGGCCCTTTCCTCAGTGGTTTCTCCCCTGGGATCTGCTAGAGTCGTGATTTTTCAGGAGAATGCATGAATCAGAGATGTTAAAATTACTTGCTTTTGTGGAGATTTTAATTGTGCATAGATAGAAGTTAACTGACAGAGCACATCCCATGAACTCTAGGTAGCGAAACTTGTTTTAGGCTACTGCAAATCCAGGGTATTTTTTGACTTTCTGAATTTAAATTTTTCCCCGTTTTAGTGTAAATGTCTTTCAACAGGTATATACACAAGCATTCTAAAGGGGTTTACTACAGTTCAAAGGAAATGCATGAGTATTTTGAGAATTTCGTTCTGGCAAACTGAGTAACACATTGGAAGTTAGATATAGCTGTTGAACCATGGACTTTTTCTGTAGAAGGATGCTGAGGTTACTATCTTCAGTGGTATCATATTCATAACCAATTTCTTTTCAGCTGGATGCTTCAAATATATTTTAATCTGAGTGTTTTTTGTTAACAGTGGAACACTGGTTTGGCTATATTGGGAGTCATAATTTAAAAGTATTTTAGATTGATAGAATAATATTTAAAAATAAAAATAATTAATAGATGTATTATGAATTTCCCCCCAAATTTCAGAAGTAGCAATAGTTTTGTGAAGAGAAAAAGTTGTTGCCATAACTCACATAAGATTATTTGGTTTCAATGTGACTAGAAAGAACTGTAAAAATGACTGATCTGTCTTCCTTTTTCATATTGAAACAAGTAGCCATTGCGTTCTCCTCACTGGTTTCAGGGCAGTCTTAACCAGCTTCTCGAAGTTAGAATGTACTTGAGGAGGCTGCACATTCTGTAAAATGGTGGCTTAACCGAGAAAAACTAACTGTTTTAAAAATTAAATGGACCGAATGATCTCTTAGTTGTAACACCCTGAAGCATGATCAAATGAGACAACCGATAGAATGCAGTTTTGAAAAATGATAAATTCATTATTATTCACAGTCCCCACAAATTTATTTGTTACCATCATCATACACCTGCATATTGAGTTAAACAAAGCATTGTTTCTCAGGTTTGAGGCATAAACATCATTGTTAGTTGGAGTGCAGGGTTTTGGAGCTTCTTTGATCTGTTTAGAGATTCCTTAGTATTTACATATAAGCCATTGCTATTGGGAAATAAAATCTCTTTTGATTCCATAGCATTATATTGCTTCCACAATATCCCTAACCTTGCTCCAGCTAAGGAGAAAAATCTGTTATTTTTCACACACTCCTACCCCATTTACAAGGATCAGAGGTAGAAATTTAGGGGATACTACTGGTTGCCTACTTAGTATCCATTTTACACACTTCCCTCAAATAGGATTCCAGTTTTGACTGGCCAATAGTTCAACAAGCTGGCCATGTATAACTTGGGATATGGGTTATACCAAATATTTTCATCTGGTAATGAATATCCTGGAATTTGGATGCTTCTTTGAGGGTTTTCTGCTACCAAAAGCTGGTTTGGAAAGAGATCCTGTGTTTAGTACAGCACACTAACTAGGGGTATTTGGAGAAGCAAAGTTAGACTCAGAGAATAGTTTAGAGTATGTGTTTCGTGTCTGTGTGTAAAGTGGTAGGTGAGTAATGACACTATGTCAGAAAGTAAGCTGTTTAGGAGGGTTGAACCTTGGAACTTCAGTTGAAAGGAAAAAGGTCTCAGGATTGTAGAGGAAGGCAAGACATGGGTGACAGACTACAGTCTAGGGGACAGAGCATGGCCAGTGAGAACAAGACCCCATCCCAGGGAACAACCAAGTAATGTTTTATTTGCTGTCTTTTACCTTACTGTGTTAGCAATCCCCACTTAGGTTTTCCCACCTTTTAGTCAAAATAGGGAATGTGCTACAACCCTGGGTTCGTGAATCTTTGGGGATAAAGTGGATCGGGTGGTGGTTATCATGGCACGAAACAGGCTGGTAACAGAGGGTAACATCTGTAAAGCTGAATTAGAGGGCCAGAAAGAAGGGTCAACCGGATGGGTCAAGAGAATGAGAATCTTCTCCCACGCCCCCAGAAATCCCTGGCAGGGGTTGGAGTCTTCCACACAGCACATGAAATGGGGGTTCCAGCCACTTCATTTGGATGTTAAAGGGTAACACCAGAAACTGCCTCAATGGACATGAATTTGAGCAAACTCCAGGAGATGGTGGAGGACAGAGGAGCCTGGAGTGATATAGTCCATGGGGTTGAAAAGAGTCAGACACAACTTAGTGTGTCCACCTTAACAACAAAGGCAACTTAGTGACTGAAAAACAACACCACCACTACCAGAAACCTAGGAATTGGGGGATACGACTGAAGCGACTTAGCAGCAGCAGCAGCAGCAGCAGCAGAGTTCCAAATGGAATCAAACTCCTTATGTGCATTCAAACATAATTTTGTGGCTTTGCTGGAGTCATTGTTTTTGTTTTAGTCCTTTGCCATTTTCTTCCCTAGCAGATAAACTGTTATGGAAAAGATCTTCAGACTGATAATTTACTGCAGTCACAAGCGAAGTTTGCTGCCATATGTTGCTTATCATAGGAAGCGCAAACGATCAAACAAAGCATTTTTGTACTAAGCGTGTTCCACAGAGCTGTCTTATAGCTTTTTTTTTTTCATTAACAATGGAGAGGAAAATACACTGAAGTCAGCTGTGATCATTGCCAAAGTAGACATTTGCTTTCTGTTAGCCTCAATCCTCCTCATGCAGGCTTACTGCATCTCCTGATGGGCTCCCAGGGCCGGGTCTGCTTTATGTAGGGCTCCAGAGATAAGGATGGGAGAACCTCCCATTCAGAGCTCAGCTGTCCCATCGGAGCTCTTTCTCATCTTCTTGTGGAACATCTGGAAACCTCAGTCCGAGGTCGCTGAGCCTGTGGCATCCTGAGATACATATTCCAGGCATGGCAGTGTAGCTAACGTGTGCAGCAACAGCAGCAGGGTTTAGCTTACAACCTCTACACTTTGGAAGAAGCAGTGGTGTGTTCATCTCTAGATGTGGCCCATCTGTCCTCTGATAAGGAAACGGTGCCCTTCAGTGAATGCCAGTGGAGGAGGGATATGTAACTTACATCCCTGGTCACTTCCATGGAGTGAGATGACTCCAAGACCTCTTGGAGTCATCTCAGGAGAGTGTCCCAAATGGCCAAGCAAAGGTGGATCCAGACAATTCTAGGAAGATTTTGAGGAGAAGAGGATGGGATGTCATCTGGGTAGAGAGAAATTGACAATTAAAAGATGGTTACAATGGTGCTAAAGACCTGAGATCAGTAGGCTTCTGGTACAGAAGAGAGTAACTGTGCTTTAAGCTCTGGGCAGGCAGGAGGACCCACCACTAAGGAAGCTGCAGGTCATGTGCATCATTCATGTACGCACGTATGTGTACCAAGTGGGCGTACACGTGTGTGCATGTGTGGGGTGATTGCGAGTTCTTGGAATCTATTCTTCCTTTGCCATTTTTTTCTTTATTGAGTTAAAATTTATATAATCTAAAATTAACCATTTAGTACATTCACAGTGTTGTGCAACCACCACCTCTATCGAGTTCCCAAATGTTTATCACACTGAAAGGAAACCCTGAACCCCTTAAACAGTCCCTCCCCATCACTCTTCCTCCAAGACCCTGACAACCATCAGTCTGCTTTCCGCCTCTATAGCTTTACCTACTTTAAACATACTATACAAACAGAATCATACAATAGATGACCTTCCGTGTCTAGCTTCTTTTTTTTAGTATAGTATTTTTGAAGCTCATCCATGTTATAGCATGTATCAGTATTTCATTCCTTTTTTAATCAGAGATGTCTAGGGATCTACCCAGCATTGAGCGTGTGCTAAGTCGCTTAGTCATGTCTGACTCTTTGTGACCCCATGGACTGTAGCCTGCCAGGCTCCTCTATCCATGGGATTCTCCAGGCAAGAATACTGGAGTGGGTTGCCCATGCCCTCCTCCAGGGGATCTTCCCAAACCAGGGATTGAACCTGTGTCTCCTGAAGTTTCTGCATTATACACAAATTCTTTACCCCTAAGCCACTGGGGAAGCCCTTGTTCCTTTTTTTTTTTTTTTTTTTAATATTTATTTTTGACTGTGCTAGGTCTTTGTTGTTGCATGGGCTTTTCTCTAGTTGTGACAAGCAGGTCTACTCTGTAGTGGTGATGCTCGGGCTTCTCATTGCAGTGGTTTTTCTTGTTGTGAAGTGCAGGCTTTAGGGTGCATGGGCTTCAGAGATACGGCATATGGGCTCAGTAGTTTCAGCTCCCAGGCTCTAAGAACACGGGCTCAATAGCTGTGGCCTATGGACTCAGTTGCTCTGTGGCATGTGGGATTCTCCCAGGCCAGGGATCAGACCCACATCTCCTGCATCTCCTGCATTGGCAGGTGGATTCTTTACCACTAAGCACCAGGGAAGCCCATTTCATTCCTTTTTATGGTTGAATAACATTTCTTCATGTGGCCATGAAGTGAGGTGAAAGTTGCTCAGTCGTGTCCAACTCTTTGCTACCCTATGGACTGTGGCCCTACCATATTTTGCTTATCCATTCACCACTGGAAGGAAATTTAGGTAGTTTGCGCCTTTTGGCTATTTACTCTATGACCACTGATGTAGACCTCACAAAATAATCATTGCCCCAGACTAAAGATAAACTATAGTTACATGTGTTCAACAGGGCTGGGAAAAAGTAATAGAAATTCAAAAATTTTATTCTCCAGCTCATAGTCAAAATATCTTTAAATTTCTGTTCATCTTTGAAAAATTGAAGTTGGAAATAGTAGGCAAAGCATTATGGGTATGGTTGATATCAGAAATATTTTATGGATCACCAAACATAATAATCTCACACTGAAAGAAAAGACCTTGGCCCTACACATTGATAAAAAACATTGTATATTTATGTATTTTTATATTTATATGTTTGTATATTTGCATATATTTAATATACAATAATATTGTATGTGTGTGTTATGTGCTAAGTCACTTTGCTCATTCCAACTCTTTGCAACCATAAAAACTATAGCCCACCAGTCTCCTCTGTCCACCTCTGTCCATGGGATTCTCCAGGCAGAGAATCCATTTCCTTCTCCAGGGAATGTTCCCAATTTTAGGATTGAACCCTCATCTCTTATGTCTCCTGCATTGGCAGGCAGGTGTTTACCACTAGCACCACCTGGGAAGTATATATCATATGATATAATTTAAATGGTACATTCGTATATTTTTAAAATTGAAATAAAGGGTTATAAGACTTAGAAAACAGATAGGTCATGATGATCATTAGATTGTACCTTCCCCTCCTTCCTTCCTAGTTATAGACTGGTTGATTTTAGATTTGATTCTCTAACAAGATTGTATGGAGGAAGGAAGAGAGGTGAAAATGGAAAGGTGAGAGTAGAGCCAGAATGCGTACTCTGATGCCTCCAGGATCTGGAAGACAGGACACCCAGCCCTCCAGTTCCTCATCACATAACCAGTAAACTACCATCAGGCACACTCAGAGACAGGATCCTTCTCAGAGAGGTCTTGAGACTCTGAGCCTCAAGGTCAGTTCAGCCCCTATGACAATCAGTGCTGGCTGAGAGTTAGGGTTAGGGTTAGCATGGACCGCTGACTGAGTTCCCTCCCCTTTTCCCTCAATCACAGGTCCACCAACATTTCCATCCAAATGGCGTTTTGAGTACAAAGGGAGAGAGGAAATGCTTCCCTGAAATCGATGACAGCCTATGTCCCTCTTGGTAGGTAACTTTCCTATCTGAGAAGAGGTCACCAGCAGGGAAGACCATAGTGGACTGGTAAGATCTCATTTTATTTTGCCTACAGCATCTGTGGGTGTTACTGGAACACCCCTTATTCAATGGCAGCAGAGCCCTGCTTTTTGCTCGGGAGCTGGGAAAATGATGAATGTCTAGTTCCTTGTAAGTGAGAGTCTCAGCTCACAGCCAGCACTGAATGCCAGCTACCAATGTATGGAGAGTAAGTGACCATCCCTGACTAGACTGCTGTGCAAGAAATGGGATTCTTGTGCCCTTTGACCTTTCCCAGACAGTCCTATTTCTTACTCCAACAAATTTATCATTCTAATGACATCTTTAAGAAAAGATGAGATATCTGGCAAAATGGTAAGACATTTAATTCTAGAGCAGAATTGAGGGAAATCCTTGCTTCCCAGGCCAAACACAATGCGAGCCAAATAAAACTTTTACGTCCAGTCTTTTAGTAGAACGTCCACAATTTTTCCTTTCCCTTCCCTAAATCTTTTTTTTTTTTTTCTTTTTGGACAAGCCTCATCTGGGAGTTGCTAAAGTCAAAAGATTGCCAGCAAGAAGTATTTACTAAACCATCTGAAATTCTCAAAACCTGAGAATATCTCTGAGCAATTATAATGGCATTATATGTAAAGGTAACTTCTTTGGATTGGTCAGAAGTTTTCACTGTTTTAGACAAAATGAATGGTTGATATTATATGGTTTGATATTACAGAAAGCATCCCAATTATTGGCTAGGGAGGGTTGTACACAATTTGTTAGAAGCTTAAGGGCCTAAAGGTTTGCTTTCTAACTTGAGGACTGAAAAAGCACAGTCCATAAGGGGTGTGTGTGTGTGTGTGTGCATTTCTCCTGCTTAGACTAGCTCAAAGAAGGGTGCAGCAATCTTTTCACAAAATCCCAACCTATGGACAGCCGGTTGCTTATGGTTGCAAATGCCGTTGGATTTGCAGTCATTCCATATGTGGATCATGGCAGTAGCACAGAACCTCCAGTCAAAAGATCTGACTCAGCATCCTGTCTCTGCCACTTGCACCTAAATGACCCTGGAGCAGGCACTTACGCTTCTCTACCCTGGATGCCTCATCTGTGACAAGAGTGTCTGTAGCTGATGCTCTCTGGGGTCCCTGCTGGCTTTAACAGCCATGGCCATTTGTTTAAGTCAAGGTTTGGCTTAGCTACAGACAGCTGGCTTTAGAGATCCAGTTTATCAACAGCATCTGCATAATTACCACTTCCTTAAGTCCCAATATTTCTCAGATGCTCGCCGTTCTGTGAAATCCACAGTGCTTTCCAGCTGAATGGGTGGGCAGAGAGGGAAAGGGGCAGAAAGTCTGGTTCAGATATTGAAAGTGAGAACCGATGGTGTGAGACAACTATGTATATGGATCTTAAGACAGTTTTCTCTGTCCTTCGCCACAGAAGAACCTACTCCATCGCTTCCCTCTGGCTCATGTTTAAGACACATTTGACCCAGAGTGAAGCCATAAAAATAACACTGCATTTTCTGGCTTCATGCTGGTTGAGAAGAGTAAAAAGCAGTTTCTTTTCACAATGCATTTCCATCCACCTCCTGACAGTATCTCCTTCAGCTACTGAAATGGAAGGCCACAAACCAAAGGCCATCTCAGGAACTGGAATTGAGAGAAGTTGGAAAGGCACCCCAATGGGGAGTCATCCGGAAGGGAGGGTAATGGGCCCTTGAGCCAGAGTCAGCCAGGGAGACAACAGCACCTGTGATAACACCAGGCAGAAACAATCCTTTAGGGTCTCTGAGGTCACGGTCATGGGGCTCCCTCGATGAGGGTCTGACTGTTCTCCAAGCAGAGGCTAGGATGAGAGCGCGCTCGCTAAATGTATGGCTGCCTTCCCAGTGAGGCAGTGAGACTCGGGCAGAGATGTTGTTTTTCTTCTCTGAATACCTTCTGGGTTTATCTGTGGTTCATTCAAGTCTGAGGAATCCTCTTGGCCTTCCTGTTTTGGCCCTATTTTCTGTATCTTTCTTCCTGTATCCTTCTCTCAGTTTGGCTCCTGGACAGCACTTGACTTTTACAATTGGAGAGCAGAAGTACTCCATTTTCCTCCCGTCTCAGGGGATGAGCTCACTGAGATGCCTTTGTAAAGTCAGAGACGCCACACAAGGCCAGCAGAAACTGCTCTGTTCAGCCTGTAAGAAGAGTATCTCGAGGAGAATGTAGCTTCGTGAAATGTTTGCGGACAGACGCTTTTAGATTTGGGGCTTTTTTTCCTGTGAGTTACTAATGTGCCCTATAGCTTGTGGCTCTTCTATAATGTTTTTTTTTTACGCTAGTAAGAATTTTAATAAATTTATTAAATTGATCCTTTCTGATTCAATATTTAGTACCATGCATGTGTGCAGGTTCGGTCATGTCTGACTCTTCCAGCTCTTTGCGACCCCATGGATCTCTGGGTCCTCTGCCCACCAGGGTCCTCTGTCCATGGGATTTCCCAGACAAGAATACTGGAGTGGCTTGCCATTTCCTACTCCAGGGGATCTTCCCCACCCAGGAATTAAGCCTGTGTCTCTTGTGTCTCTTGCATTGGCAGGAGGATTCTTTACCACTGAGCCACCTGGGAATTCCCAGTATTTAGCACATATACCTTTAACAATATTGATATTTGAAACAGAAAGATCTAATTAAACTAATGGTTAGTAAGTTGGCTTTTGTCCCAAGCTAGATATTTCTTAATATTTTTCCAATACTCATTTATGAAATCCTTCAAGCTTTTCTGAGGATATACACATTTTTGGAGAAATTTGCTCACCAATGATTTCAATCTTAGGTCAAATCCAAGCAACATTTTATTAAAGTAATATTATTTCGGAGTTTTAAGCTAGGTTTTCATGAGTAAAATTTGAGCTCTCAGGAAGTTTTGGTAGATCAGCACTTTTCAGGAGTAAAACAGTGCATAAAGATACATCTTGTTTGAAAAAATTCTGCTTGGGAAAGCCACCACCAAGTCAGAAAACCAAAGATAAACTATATTTACCACTCATATATTATTTCTTTAATATGGAGTTTTACTACAAGTCACTGCAAGAAAGACTAACCACCAGCAGAAAATTGGGCAAGCATGTTAACAGATAATTCACAGAAAAGAAAACTCTTAAAAAAAAAAAAAATCCAGTCTTTACTCATGATAAGAGAAATGCCACCTAAAACTAAAATGAGCTATATATTTTACCAGATAGATGAAGACAAAATTTTTGATAGCACAATGTTGTTAGTGTAGGGAAACAGAAAACTGGATGGTGGGAGTAAAAACTGATTTAATCTCTGACAAAATTAGATTAACAATGTCTATAAATAGCATACTAATCCTTTGACTCAACAATTTCCTTTCCTGGGAGTTTAACCTAAGATGTAATCACACATATGTGAAATAATGCTTGCAATCTGTTCATTGCAGCATATTTTTAATAAGGAAAGAATGACAACCATGTAATCGTACAGGTTAAAAATTATTATACTTTTTGTACATCTATACAACTGACTATCATGGAGCCATTAAAAAAGTGAAAGTGAAAGTTGCTTAGATGTGTCCAACTCTTTGCAACCCCATGGACTGTAGCCCATCAGGCTCCTCTCTCCATGGAATTCTCCAGGCCAGAAAACTGGAGTGGTTAGCCATTCCCTTCTCCAGGGGATCTTCCCAACCCAGGGATCAAACCCAAGCCTCATGCATTGCAGTCAGATTCTTTACCGTCTGAGCTAACAGGGAAGCCCAAGTGATATTTGTACTGAAATGAAGTTCCAAGGTATGTTGTGAAGTATAAATTGCAAAGTAGAGAAAAATATGTAGAATAAACTACATGACAATAAAATACATGAAATAAATATTATATAATTATATAAGCATATATACATGAAGCGAAGTACGTCACTCAGCTGTGTCTGACTCTTTGTGACCCCATGGAATGTAGCCCACCAGGCTCCTCTGTCCATGTGATTCTCCAGTGACAGATGATTGGATAAAGAAGATGTGGTACATATTTAAATGGAATACTGCTACTGCTAAGTCACTTCAGTAGTGTCCGACTCTGCGTGACCCCATAGATGGCAGCCCACCAGGCTCAATCCCTGGGATTCTCCAGGCAAGAACACTGCCATTTCCTTCTCCAATGCGTGAAAGCGAAAAGTGAAAGTGAAGTCGTTCAGTCGTGTCCGACTGTTAGCAACCCCATGGACTGCAGCCTACCAGGCTCCTCCATCCATGGGATTTTCCAGGCAAGAGTACTGGAGTGGGGTGCCATTGCCTTCTCCCAATGAAATACTACTCAGCCATAAAAAGGAACACATTTGAATCAGTTCTAATGAGGTGGACAAACCTAGAGCCTATTATATAGAATGAAGTAAGTCAAAATGAGAAATATAAATATCATATACTAACATATATATATGGAATCTAAAGGGATGGTACTGATGAATTTATTTTCAGGGCAGTAATGGAGAAACAGACATAGAGAACAGACCTATGGACATGGGGGGAGGAGAGGAGGGAGAAAGGGAGATATATGTAGAGAGTAACATGAAAATTTGTAATACCATGTGTAAAATAGACAGCCAATGGGAATTTGATGTATGACTCAGGGAACTCAAACAGGGGCTGTGTGTCAGGCTGAAGGGTAGGATGGGGAGGGAGATGGGAAGGAGGTTCCGGAGGGAGGGGACATGGGTGTACCGATGGCAGACTCTTGTTGATGTATGACAGAAAACCACAAAATTCTGTAAAGCAATTATCCTTCAATTAAAAAATTAAAAAAAAGAAAAAGAGTACTGGCACTGTTGCCATTCCTTTCTCCCGGGGATCGTGCTGACCCAGGGATTGAACCTAGTTCTCCTATATTGCAGGCAGATTCTTTACCATCCGAGCCACCAGGGAAGCCTGTATATATATAGGCTTCAAGTAAGGTAAGTAAGGTAATATATATTACCATCCGAGCCACTAGGGAAGCCTATATATATATAGGCTTCAAGTATATATGTGTGTGTGTGTGTATATATATATATATATATATATATATATATATACTTCAAGTATATATATATATATATATATATACCTGACCTATATTCTATTGATGGATATGCATGTGTATTTATGTGTGCATAGACTATCTCTGAATAGATATATAAGAAATGGGTAATAAAGGAAAGGAAAAATGGGGGCAGGCAGATTGCTTTTCACTGTGTATTTTTTGTACATCTTAAATTTTGTATGATAAGCAATTGTTGCCATTTTAAACTATCCATATAATTAATTTCAAAATTAATTTTAAAAGGATAAAATAGTATTTTCCCTTTCAATATTCTGAAGTTTTCACATTTTTCTTGTGGCCTCTAGAAGCAGATACCCTTGTCTCTTAAGCACAATTACTCAACAAGCTGAAGTCTTCATTTGATTTTTCCTTTTTAAAATAAAAGTCTTTTCAAAGTTTAGTTAGCCAAGACCCAAGAGTGAATCTGGAAAACTTCCTGAGCCTTTCTTTGTACCTGTGCCTGATCTTTTGATTCCCAGATCTCTTCTAGATGTGTTTCTCTTTTCTTCAGGCAAAACTGCTTTCTCTCCTTTTGTTTCCAGTGGAATAATGATTCTGCACAGGATACTGTAAAAATCTCTCCACTGTCATCATTTTTAATTAACACCACAAGCCTATTACAACTCCATTTTACAGCCGAAGAAATGGAATCCAAAGAGTTGAAAAATTACTTGCTCAAAATTGCACAGCTAACAGGGGGCTTTTCCTTACATGGAGAGATTAAAAACAACAACAAAAATCCAGATAGTTTGAAAATAATTAACTTTTTCCACTTGGAAGGAGACAGAATGTTTAATATAAGTTGTCAACTCGGAGATATTTGAGAAAATGCTTAGGAGTGGCTGGGCTCTAGTGTTTCCATTTCTCCTGACAGGAGAGCATAGACAATGGTTTGCTGGTGACAATCTGGTTGGGAATTCATGTGACCTTGAAAACACTGAGCAGCATATCCTGGGGGAGGACCTGGACCTCTCCTTTGAGTACTGAATCAGTCAGGGTTCAATCAGGGAAACTTATGCATCTATCTTACTAGTGTATAAGATGTACTTTTGTGTCTAATCATTAGCTTGGTGGCTCAGATGGTAAAAAATCCACCTGCAATGCAGGAGCTTCAGGAGACACGAGTTCAATCCCTGGGTCGGGAAGATCCCCTGGAGAAGGGAGTGGCAACCCACTGCCATTCTTGCCTGGAGAATCCCATGGACAGAGGAGCCTGGTGGGCTATAGTCCATGAGGTTGCAAAGACTTGGACACGACTGAGTGACTAACACACACATCATGAGCTTGAAGTTCACAGGTAGCTGGGAAGGGGAGATGATGCCAAGCAAGAGAGAGAAAGGACAAGCTGGAACCCGTGAAGACTGATCAGAACCCATGTCATTTTTCATTGCTTCCAATCCAGATGGTGTGGTATCTTGCAGCAGAAAACCAGCAGCCTGTATCAAGGAGCTAAACACACACCTGGACCAGGAGCGGAAAAGCTGAAGCAGGACCCAGGGGAGAGGGAGACAGTCACAGAGCTGGTGGCCTCCTAGCAAGGAGGTGAGTTGCCAGACAGAATGATAAACAAGGGCAGACGCCCACCTTGCTAGCACAGGAACCAATATGACTGCTTCTTCACTTCTGCTCTCCGAAATTTTCACTGCTGCTCTCCAAATCTCACACCAACACATGTCTCTTATGGCCCACCCTACCCAGAAACATACAGGAATGGGAATTCTGGGACGCAGTGCAGAGCCTCCACGGGTTGTGTTGAAGGAAAGCAGACCGCCACCTTTCTGGCTCAGGTCTCTCCTGACACACAGCTTGAGAGGCAGCCTCTGCTCCCAGCCTCCTCTAGACCCCGGGTTCTTTCTCATTTTCTCTCCTTGCCTCTAGCCAGAGAAGAAGGAAAGGGGAAATTCAGAAGCATCCACGTGTCCACCTCTGTCTCTGTCCAGTCACTATTTGTTGAAGATAAGACATAAACACAGGTGATATTTTCACCATAAAATTTAAAAAAGCACTTTTTTGGTTTGTTTGTTTTTTTTTTAATGGAAGGGTAGATGAGTATGGGAAGTTGTTCTTCTCCAGTGATAACCTCTGAAAAGTTCTTAATATCTCTGCACTATGCCCCTTCTGATGGAGAAGGCAATGGCACCCCACTCCAGGACTCTTGCCTGGAAAATCCCATGGACAGAGGAGCCTGGTAGGCTGCAGTCCATGGGCTCGCGAAGAGTTGGGCACGACTGAGCAACTTCCCTTTCACTTTTCACTTTCATGCATTGGAGAAGGAAATGGCAACCCACTCCAGTGTTCTTGCCTGGAGAATCCCAGGGACGGGGGAGCCTGGTGGGCTGCTGTCTCTGGGGTCGCACGCATAGAGTTGGACACGACTGAAGTGACTTAGCAGCAGCAGCAGCAGCGTGCCCCTTCTGAACACCAAAGAACTGATGCCTTTGAACTGTGGTATTAGAGAAGACTCTTGAGGGTCACTTGCACAGCAAAGAGATCAAACCCATCAATCTTCAGGGAATCTTCAGGGAAATCAACCCTGAATACTCATTGGACTGACTGATGATGAAGCAGAAACTCCAGTATTCTGGTCTCCTGATGCGAACAGCTGATTCATTGGAAAAGTTCTTGGTTCTGGGAAAGATTGAGGGCAGAAGGAGAAGAGGGCATCAGAGAATGAGATGGCTGGATGGCATCACCGGTGCAATGGACATGAACTTGGGCAAACTTTGGGAGATGGTAAGGGACAGGGAGGTCTGGCGTGCTGCAGTTTATAGGGTCGCAAAGAGTCAGACAAGACTGGGCAACTGAACAGCAGCAATGATGCCCCTTGTCACAAGAGACTGGCAATGTCAAGTGGTCTTCTTGTTATTGGTCAAGCTTGAGAATATTCAATTCATTCTTTACCCTTGATACAAGAGTTATCATCATGTTCACAGCAGGATGGGAACTGAACCTGGTTTTGCTGGCCTCTCAGCCTCCCCTGTGTTCTGTCAGACCCTAGATTTTTTTTTTTTTTTTTTTTTTCCGTTAATAGGCAGACAGCACCTCTTCTGAAATTTCTCTTTCCACATTTCCCCTTCCTCTACAGTGTCTTTGTCTTTTTTTTAAATCCCATTGTTTCCTCCTCCACTGATATTTAGCCTCTGCTCAACGTTTTCAGTTATTTCTTCTAGTTGGTGGCTTCAGATTAGAAGGTAGGGACAGGAAAGACAGAGTCCCTCTGAGTGGGCTGGGCTCTGGGTACAGCATCTTGAAATTAATCAGACTCCTTAGATTAGAAGATTGAACTCCTGTTTCCCTGGCTCTTGTGCCTCTTTTTGCAACTTGGGCTTCATTGCAACCATACTCTTCTGTTCCCTTAGTTGCCTCCTGACTCGTCTAGGGGCGTGGAAACTTATCATGAATGCCCTGCTAACAGCTTAGCCTCCCTCACAAGGCTCTGCCCCCAGCCTCCTGTCTCAACCTCTGCAATCCTAGGCTTCTCTGTTTGTTGATGTTATGCATCACCTTGATTGCACCAAGGGGTGGCAAGTGACTGGTTAAACCTTATTTCTGGGTGTATCGCCGAGGGTGTTTCTGGAAGAGATTAGCATTTGAATTGGTGTGTTGAGTAAAGCAGACAGCCCTCCCCAACAGGACTTTATATGATCCAATGGCTTCCTGGCTGGAAGAGAGGGAGACACCAGACATCTGCTAAGGACGAGTTTGGTCCTTCATTTCGATCGCTTCTTTCTGAAGGTTTAAGAACTCCAGATCCAGAATACAGCACTGGTCTTGGGGAAAAAAAAAAAAAAAAAAAGAGCTCCCTCAAACTAAATATAAGGACAGGAGGAGGAAATATTTTTACATGTTTCCTAGAAGACAATTAACTTCAGCCTGATCCACCTGATAAAACCCAAAGAATAAGAGTAAGATTCCTGTTTGCTTTCTCAGGTTTCCATATTTTACCGATTATTATAAAATCATGAGTTTTCAGAAGAAACAGATAAAAGTAAAATTAATGTGAGTCAAGGCATATCCAACTAAGTTGGGTGCAGATAAGGGAATGTTTAAGAGAAAAGTATTTCATTTTGCAAGACATTGTCATTTTGAGAAGTATTCACAGTTTGTATATGAAATAGCTTTAATCACTGATCATATGAGCAATAAAACATACTTGAACTTCATGTTGTTTCATGTTTTTTTAATGCCCCCGTCTTTTTTTTTTTTTTTTTTTTTGGTCTCTTTCAAGGAGCTAAGTGAGTGAGATCAAATAATCTTAATAGAAAGAGGATTAAACAGTCCCTTGAAATACAGTAGAATGCTGATATAAAATTGGGTTGGCCAAAAATTCATTCAGGTTTTTTCATAAGATGTAATGGAAAACCTAAATGAACTTTTTGGCCAACCCAATAGTTTCCCATCTGCAGCAATGATAAAGCAAAAAGGAGTTGGAGCGGGTGCAAGGAGTGGGAAAAGGGGTTCCAGAATCCCAGATTAAGATGTCTTTCACATTGCCTCTTTGTCAAGCGTACTTAGTTGGTGGTTATTTCCACTCTTTTGTGCCATCTGCAGTTGGTGAGTGCTTCCTTTGAGTATCGGTTCAGTTCAGTTCAGTTGCTCAGTCGTGTCCGACTCTTTGTGACCCCGTGAATCGCAGCACGCCAGTTGTCCATCACCAACTCCCAGAGTTCACCCAAACTCATGTCCATTGAGTCGGTGATGCCATCCAGCCATCTCATCCTCTGTCATCCCCTTCTCCTCCTGCCCCCAATCCCTCCCAGCATCAGAGTCTTTTCCAATGAGTCAACTCTTTGCATGAAGTGGCCAAAGTACTGGAGTTTCAGCTTCAGCATCATTCCTTCCAAAGAACACCCAGGGCTGATGTCCTTTAGGATGGACTGGTTGGATCTCCTTGCAGTCCAAGGGACTCTCAAGAGTCTTCTCCAACACCACAGTTCAAAAGCATCAATTCTTCAGCACTCAGCTTTTTTCACAGTCCAACTCTCACATCCATACATGACCACTGGAAAAACCATAGCCTTGACTAGACGGACCTTTGTTGATAAAGTAATGTCTCTGCTTTTGAATATGCTATCTAGGTTGGACATAACTTTCCTTCCAAGGAGTAAGCGTTTTTTAATTTCATGGCTGCAGTCACCATCTGCAGTGATTTGGGAGCCCATAAAAATAAAGTCTGACACTGTTTCCACTGTTTCCCCATCTATTTCCCATTAAGTGATTGGACCAGATGCGATGATCTTCGTTTTCTGAATGTTGAGCTTTAAGCCAACTTTTTCACTCTCCTCTTTCACTTTCATCACCTTCCTAGTTTTAAAAGCATTTAAGTCCTGTTGAGTTCCCCAGAATTTTTTCTTAAAATTAAAATATTTGAACTGACGTAGTAGCAGTTGCAATAAACATTCTGGGAATATGGGCACACATTAACTTGTTATGGGTTTCATTCTTTAAGGAAAATAGATGGTATACATTTTTCAATCCTCTTTCTCCCAAGATACTAATAACACCTTCTTACAGCTGAATTTCCTGAAAAGACATTTGTTCTACATCAAAGTTCAGATAATTGGAAATTTCAGAGAGCTCTTATACATAGATTAATTCTATAGCTGTTTAGTTTAGGAAGAGCTAGTTCCTGCTGGCTATTTTTGTCGTTTTCTTTCTTTACCTATTTCCTTTGAAGGTGTCAGCTTTAGGAACAATTTGTAAAAGCATTTTAGATTATGGGAGGTCATCATCTGTGGATCCTGTGTTTTATGTGGTTGAATATTCAGGAAAAAGGAGTCACAGTACATTGCTATGATTCTCATTCTTATCAAATTAGAAAGAATATAGCTTTCACATAGAAAGAGTTATTTCTTGGTAAACTGAAACGCTTTATCTTATCCTCCACTTCCTGTTTGTGTCCTGTGAATATTTTCAGCATTTGGGTGGTGGAGTCATGAAGCCACAAAAGTTTTAGAGGTAGGATACAGTAGGGAGTCTATTCCACACCCAAGAACATTAAAGTTTCATATAAACAATGAACATTCTCCGTTATGAGCCATCGTGACAGGGGCTACAACCCAGATTTCATTTAGTAGTAAGACTGTTTGTTAGCTCACATCTATTTAGCAACATCTAGAGAATCCTGTTCCTTGAAAGAATGAATGAAAATGTGGTTCAGGTATTGTTGTCATCCCATTTTATTCACTCAACCAAAAATTATTGGCCATTCTGAGTCCCATGCACTTTTGGGGGATGATTTTATTCCTTTATGTTTTTGCATGGCCTGCTGTTTCTCTTCTTTGCCTCTCTAACCCCTGCTCATTCTGAAAGCCCCGCCTCCTCAGTGACCCTCCCCTGACTCTTCCTATGTGAGCTGCATGGTCTTTCCTATGCTTCCCCTGAGCTCCATGCAGCCCTCTAACATAGTTCTGTATCATATTTGTTGATTTCTTTGTAGCTGCACCCCAAGCTCCCAACAGATTTCAGGATCCATGAGGCAGGCTCTGTGTTATATTCAGATTTGTGCCTCCAGTCCTTGGCAAAGGGTCTGACGCATGGTAGAAGGCCCACCAATGGTTTTGGTGAATGAACGCAAGTGTGCGTCCTGCCTTGCCTACCCTGGGGTAAGTCTGAATAAAGATAAACTAGATTTGAGATCTTATTGCATAATTAAATTACCTTGTCCAAATAATTTTTAAAGCTGAAAGGAAATTCAGAGATCAACTACAGGAAATTGAGGACTAGAGAGGTGAAGAGAGTTGGCCAAGGTCATGCAGCTGTTTAGTGGCAAACTGGGACTGGAGCCCAGGTCTCCTGCTGGCCAGGCCAATCCCAAATATGGGGAAGGTTAGTTGCTATTTCCTCTTAAAAATCACCCTGGAATTCAGGCAAAATGATTTAGCAACCTAAACATACTAACAGGGAGACAGCAAATTAAAAACTGTTTACAGAATGAATCTAACAGCAATTATTCAAAACTCTCTGGGAATGCCAAGAGGAGGTTGTTGAGATGGGCTTACAGCTGATTTCTTTTGACAGGGCCGTGGGTGTCTGCCAACTTTTCCTGGTCAAACTCTTAATAAGGATGGATGTCTGAATAGTCCAAATTTAGCATCTATCTTTGACAGAGATTTGGGTTGAAAGACATATGTCAAGTTCAAGAAAACTAATTGATGTGTTTGTATCCCTAAGTATATCAAACAAGGGATTTGAAATATTTTTCATTTCTGCTGTTGAACATTGATGTACCTAAAGAACAAGATGATTTTTATTTTCCATCTTGAAATTTTGAAATCAATTTAGCCTATTTCCAGAACAAGGCCCATAAAGAAAAAAAAAAAAAAAACACACCTCATTTCTGGATATGCACTGAAGACAAAGTTGACGAGTGAGTGGTTAAGCAATGGGACAGCTTTGTGAATATTTAGCAGAAAGATGGCAACCTTGTACCAGTCTTCCAGAATTAACCTGCGCATGTGTTTCGCTTGATGTTTCCGTGTTTTGACATGGAAAACATTGTCGACATTTACAAATCATAAGATTTCACATGTAAAAACTTCTGGCGGGATGTCCCTGGTGGTCCAGTGACTACTATTACATGCTCCCTATGTGGGGAGCGGGGCGGTGGTGGCGGCCTGGTTTCAATCCCTGGTCCAGGAACTAGCTCCCACATGCTGTAAATAAGACATAGCACAGCTAAATAAACAAAAACATTTTTTTTTTTAAGTTCTGGATTTCTATCTAATTTCAGAAAGTGAGAGAATCCAGTAACATGATGCACTTGTCTATTCGTTTCCTAATATACAAACTAGGCAGCTTAAAACAAATATCTATTCTTTCATAGTTCTGAAGGTCAGAAGTCCAAATCAAGGTGTTGGCAGCGCCCATCCCTCTGAAGGTTCTAGGGGAGAATGCTTCTTGGTCTCCTTCAGTTTCTGGTGGTTGTAGGTATTCCTTGGCTTGAAAATGAAAGTGTTAGTCACTCAGTCGTATCCATCTCTTTGTGACCCCATGGACCCATGTGACTCATGCAGTGGGTTGCCATTCCCTTCTCCAGGGGATCTTCCTGACCCAAGGATCGAACCCCCTGGGTTTCCTGCATTGCAGACAGACTCCTTACCATGTGAGCCACCAGGGAAGCAGTTTTTGGATGCTTCCCTGGAGCCTCCTAAAAGAATACAGCTCTGAGCAAACCTCGAAAGTCCTGTCAGACATCTGACCTCCAGAGAGGCAAATAATAGACTGTATTGTCTAACCAACTTATTTGTGGTACTTTATTACATCAGTGATAGAAAAGAAATTCGGTGATGAGGGAAATGGCTTGCTCCATGCCTAACTGGAGGGTTTTAGCTAAGACAGTGCCTTGTCCTCACCATTTCTTTTTCTTCTTCCTCCCACAGAAAGCTGCACAGTTTGCCTCCTTATTCATTCAGGTCTCTAGGCCAAGTGTCACTTAATCAGAGAATCCCCAAGGGACCCCTGTCGTGGTCTGGAAAAGAATTTCCAGACATGAGACAGAATGAGAGGGAAATAGAGTGTATTCACGTGGGAGACCCTATCAGAACAGCGGGCCAGCTCAAGGGAGAGCCTACACTGAACACGGGCCCTTAGTCTATTTTTATACCCAGGGTACCAGGAGTGGGACAGGGGTTTTTCAGGACATTTGCTGGATTGGATGAGACAGATATACTGGGTGGGGAAGAGTAAGGCAAATACCTTCTCCCTGTAGGAGGGGAGACAGGTAATACTGCTCAGGAGGACCTGAAATCCGTTAATAGTGACAACATGGGGGAGGGAAGGATGATAAGGGTCTGTTTTTTCCCATTCCTGCATTCCAAGACCCTCCTTGTGTTTTTCTGTTCTTTCATCCTTGGGACACCACAACCCCTAACCCTAGAACAAAACAGAAACAAAGCTAAACAGATCCCACGGTTCTTTTTTACCCACCTTTACTTTTCATCATAGCACTTAACCATCTGCTGGCATAGTGCATATTTAATTGCGTTCATTGTCTGTCTTCCCCTGCTAGAATCAGAGTTCCATGAGGAAAGGGTCTTGCTGGTTTGTTCCTAGCTGTATCCTCAAAACCCCAAATGATGCCCTGCAAGCAGCAGGCCATCAATAAGTATGTCAGTAAATGAGCAGATGAATAATCGCAGACTTCCCATGTCCCCTGAGGCCCTATTCAGGTACTTCCCTTTCATAAGATTTCCTGGAATTCTTCCCATTAGTTCTCTTGTACACTGAATGGATGAGGATGGCCCTCCTAAGCCACTGTCCACATAGGGCATGTCCCCTTGGAGTCCTGGCCCCTCTGTTTTCCTGGAGTCTCTCTTTTCAGTCCTTGATATGAACTTTGGGTGAGGATGTGCCTGTGATCTCTGCACCGCCTCCTCATTTCCTGGGTATTTAAAACTCTGCCTCTGATCATTCCCTGTTGGCGCTTTTGTTTTTAACTTTTAAAACACTGTCTTACTTGGAGTTTTCCCAAAAGCAGACCCAGCAGCAAAGTAGGTAGGTTATTTGGGAAGGTGATTCCAAGGGGCAGAGTAAGGAAGCAGAGAAGTGAGGGAAGATACATAGCTGATACACGGAGCAGTGATGAGGACTTACCACTCTGGGTGACTGAGTTCAACTCCCTGGGAAGCCCCTGGAGAAACCATGTGAAATATGTCACAGAACAGACCGCCATCGGAGGTGAGGAAGCTGCGATATTTATCCATTGACTTCTGTCTTTCATGAGTTGAGAGTTACCACTGGGTGTGTAATATCCCTGGCACTTGTGGTTGCCCTGCAGGCAGGCTGCACAAGCTTCCTCGACAGGCTGGAGAGAACCATCAAGCAGATAAGAAAAGAGAGGCAAGCAGTTAAGAAGGCAGCTGACAACCTATCTCAAACTGTCTACTGGTTGAGCAGTGGAATGGCCACCATTTGCCTCACTCAGATCCATGAATCCACTCTGTTATGCTTTGCAGTGGTGGCCAGCCACAGTCTCTAAGAAGAGTAAAAGACTAAAATTGGGAGCACTCACACAACAAGCTGCAGTTTCTGTGTGGCAGCTGGATCTGAGGTCATTCTTGAAACTCACCACACACACACACACACACACACACACACACATGCATGCCCTTCTATTCATTTGAGATTCCTCTCACTCTGAGCTATCATTTCAGGCCTCAGCTACTTTCCTGATAGGATAGATGACCTGGACTTAAATCCCTGTGGTGTCAGAGCCTTGTTTGGTTACCTTGTCTTTGTCAGGCTGTGGTTGCTGCAGTTAGCTCCCTGGATGTGGAAGGACCAAGACCTGAATCCCATGCTGCCCCTTCCACCATAGTGAATTCACCCACTGCTGTCCACTTTGCTGCCTCCACTATGAACACACAACTTTAGCTTCTGGTGGGTTGGCTCCCCCAATGGTAAAGTAGCTCCTTGTTTGCCTACTGGCTTCTGGTCATCAAAGCTATGGCTTTTCCAGTAGGCATGTATGGATGTGAGAGTTGGACCATAAAGAAAGCTGAGAGCTGAAGAATCGATGCTTTTGAACTGTGGTGTTGGAGAAGACTCTTGAGAGTCCCTTGGACTGCAAGAAGATCAAACCAGTCAATCCTAAAGGAAATGAGTCCTGAATATTCATTGGAAGGACTGATGCTAAAGCTGAAACTCCAATACTTTGACCACGTGATGCAAAGAACTGACTCACTAAAAAAGCCCCTGATGCTGGGGAAGATTGAGGCAGGAGAAGAAGGGGATAACAGAGGATGAGATGGTTGGATGGCATCACCGACCTGATGGACATGAGTTTGAACAAACTCTGGGAGTTGGTGATGGACATGGAAGCCTGGTGTGCTGCAGTCCATGGGGTTGCAGAGTCAGACATGACTGAGCGACTGAACTAACTTCCTATCATCAGGATAACATGACCAGCTGACAACCGTCAACTTAGTTTAAATGATAGCTCTTGGTGGAAACATCTTCTACTTCCTCCCAGAAATTATGATTCTGTAGAACCTAAAATTGTGACAATGGAAGTACAAAGCCCCAAAGTAGGGACTGGGAGTGCAGATGACACTGCCATCCCCTTGGTTCCCAGCATTTGTCTGCTAGTTGTTAGGGACATGGCATCAGTAATGGCTGGTGGTTCCACATCTAGACTGCACTCGGGGAGAAATTGCCCCAGCTCCACAGTGTGTTCCCTCCATCTGGAGCCTTAGCTGAGCCTTTGAGAGACCATTTCAAAGTTCTACCAGGGCAATCAAGAGACTCTGCATGATGGTGCTCTATGGTAGGAGCAATGAATTCCATGATTACGTGTCCATTATCAAACCTCTGATACCATAAATCTCTGCCCCTTCCACAGTAGAAGGGGTCCCCTGTGATCAACCTGACATCAAATATTTGGTTGGTCACCTCAAAGAGAGCTCAGATTCAGTTGGATACCCATCAGTGGCAATAACTTTATCACTTTTGGTGAAAAGGACCTCATGTGATTGGATACATGCATAGCCTTCAGCCCTACTCTGTGGCTACTGCATGGTGCTGGACAAGCCCTCTGTCAGAAAGGCACAGCGAGGTGGTCTTGATTTGTGTAGCTGTCTGTGTGCCAGGCGTTAGACCAGCGTAGCTGAAGGTGAGCTCAGGGCTGGGCCAAGGGAATGTGGGGTAGCTACTGGGAGTGGCTAATGCTTGCACCTTAGGGTCCATAGCTAAGGGCTGCCCTCCTCAGGATATTTGTCTGGTTAGGGCTCCCCCTTCTTTGCATTGTTCCTTTTCCAGGAATACCAATGTTCACTTACATTTTAGAGATAGTTTTCTCTCAAAGTCTCTCTACCTATATATATAAAACATAAGAACTCAGCCCTCCATATCTGCATGTTCCACATCTATGGATTCAATCAGCTGCAGATTGAAAAAATATATATTTTTTAATTCCAGAAAGCACCAAAAAAGCAAAACTTGAATTTTACATGCACTGGCAGTTTTGTCCATAGCACTAACATTATATTTATATCTATTTACATAACATTGACATTAAGTATTACCACCTACTCTAGAGAGAATTTAAAGTATACAATGTCTTTGGAAGAATTTATGTAGGTTATACACAAATATTACATAATTTTATGTAAGAGACTTGAGCATCCTTGGATTTCCATATTTGTGGTGGTGGTGGAACAAATTCTCCACAGATATTGAAAGACTACTGTCAAGAGATAGAGAGAGAGAGAAGAAAATATGTATTTTAAATATACATATGAATAATACTTATATATCTGTGTGAGTAGAAAATAAAAACACCATAATATTAAGAACAACCATTATCTGCATAATCAAAGTATAGGTGACTTTTTCCCTTTTAAATTTTTGGATACTTTTATAATTTTAACCATAAAATGCATCATTTCTAGAATCAAAAGTGAACAGTTAACCTTAGAAATTTAGAAGAATCCACCTTTGTATTTCAGATATAAATTTTGGACCCTTTTGTCCTCAGTTTGCCCAATATTTTCAGTTGCTTGGAAAAGGGGAATTTACTGCCATGAAACGGAGATTTTCCAGTAGACATGAGAAATGAATGAAGAGTTCAGTGTGGTCAGAAGACAGATATGAGATCACATTATTCTTTACAGTCTAACTCTGTTAATACATTAGAATTTAATATCACAAAATTAATAACGCTCTGCTTAAAAGAATATCTAATTTAACAACCTGATTTTACACCAGTCCAGGTTCGATGCAGGATATGGGATGCTTGGAGCTGGTGCACTGGGATGACCCAGAGGGGTGGTATGGGGAGGGAGGTGGGAGGGGGTTTCAGGATTGGGAACACGTGTACAACCATGGCAGATTCATGTTGATGTATGGCAAAACCAATACAATATTGTAAAGTAATTAGCCTCCAATTAAAATAAATAAATTTAAATTTAAAAAACCCTGATTTTATAAATTTGTTAGTGACGTATTTTGTACATGTAAATAGATCATGCTATTTTGATTTCAATAATGCTTAGAGACAGTGTTTAGAGTCAATTTGAAAAATCTGACAGTTTGCATCATTAATTTACTTAGTGGGAAAAGAAAACACCAAGTTTTCATAGAAACAAAGTGCTAGAATGGACTTGAGAGGTCAGTAAATCCTTGCATTTTATAGCTGATATAAATGCCTGAAAGTAATCTGTCCAGGCTGACCTTTAAGAGATAGCAGATTTTTATTTTATATATTTATTTATTTTTTTACTATATCTGCAACTAGAGTGGACTGCTAGTATCATTTTACTTTAGGCCAACTTGGGGGAAAAAAAATTGTGTGCATCTATATTGCGCTCTTGGGCTCTCCTGTTGGCTCAGTGGTAAGGAATCCACCTGCCAATGCTGGAGATGTGGGTTTGATCCCTGGGTCAGGAAGATCTCCTGGAGAAGGAAATGGTAACTCACTCCAGTGTTCTGCCTGGGAAATCCCATGGACAGAGGAGCCTGGCAGGCTACAGTCCTTGGGGTTGCAAAAGTCAGACACGACTTAGCAACTAAACAACAACAACATTCTGGACTCTTACATAGATTTTTCAAGAAATTTTCTGAAGCAAAAACCACTCGGCTCAGGAGGGCCATGCATGTACAAGGTCACATGACTGTCTAAAATTAGAGCTGTGATCCCAAACCAGGACTGTCTCAATCAATGACACTTGAGAAATTAATATTTGGGAGAAAGTATTTCCAGAAGATGGAGTAAGGACCTTCAAAAATCCACTCCTTTATAAGAGCCACAAAAACACTGGTAAAAAAAACTTTCAAAATTAACTTTTTTGGTACTCTGAAAATTAATCAAAAGTTTGCGCAAATCTAGAGTGTTTGCTCAAGAAATATGGCTGTATTTTGATAAAGACAGCATATTTTGTGGCATTTTAATGGTCCCTCCTTTCCCCATTTTTGTGGTAGCCTTGACTACAAACAACCTTGCAACCATAGCAGCTATGAAAACCAACAGACTCACAGCCCTAAAGAGGGCAGATGGATCTGAAGCTTACCCAAAGTCCCATCTCCAGAGATTTATTATGATATGACCTGCCTGGCAGCTCTCTGAAAACCTTCTTTGCAGAGCTTGTCTTTATTTAACTTGACTCAGACCTAGCTCAGTGGGAAATCCCTTATCCCAGTATGTTTGTTGAAAATAATCAATGGCATTTGTTTAGAATCACAATTGTTAGAGGCAGTAACACCAGGTGGGGATTTCCAAAGGGAAAATTGGAATAAGGGACTTTGAAAAGCTCCAAACTGTTACTGTGGCTTAGAAGGACATGCCTAGGTACACAACCAAGAAAGAGAAGGCAAGAGAGCCTCTGGCTGTCATTGAGGCTCTGTATAAGCAGTAGTAAAGGCTGAGGCAGAATTGTAAACTGCCACAACAAATACCCAGAAATTCTCAGAAAAGAGTTGGAAACTTACAGGTTCAAGGCATTTAAGGAAACCTCTATGCAATCTCTGGGGCTTCCCTGATGGCTCAGTGGTAAGGAATCTGCCTGCAATGCAGGAGACACACGTTTGATCCCTGGGTTGGGAAGATTCTCTGGAGTTGAAATGACAACCTACTCCAGTGTTCTTGCCTGGGAAATCCCATGAACGGAGGAACTTGGCAGGCTACAGTCCAAAGGAACACAAAGAATCAGACGTGACTGAGCACAGCACGGCACAAGCTAACCAATAAGGTACTTCAATGGCTGCAGATAAAAAATGATATAGATTTTACAGGATTAGTAAGTAAATGAACAGGCAAACAAACAGTAACAACAATGAAAAGCAACAGCAACACTCCCTAGAGAGGAGAACAACTTAATTTTGGGATTATCATATTATACTGTTTAAAATATCCAGATTCCAATCTGCAAAGAAACAGAGAAGTGTAGTCCACGCAAAGGAGAAAAAAGAAGTCAGTAGAAACTGTTCTTTTAAGTCAACCATTACAACTATCAGCAAAGAACTAAAGGAAACAATGAGGCTTCTCTGGTGGCTCAGTGGTAAAGAATCCACCTGCCAATGCTGGAGACGCAGATTCCATCCCTGGGTCAGGAAGATCCCCTGGAGAAGGAAATTGCAACCCATTCCAATATTCTTGCCTGGGAAATCCCATGGACAAAGGAGCCACACACACACACACACACATACACACACTCATTAATACAAAGACCATATATTGTATGACTCCTTTTATATCAAATGTCAAAGACAGATTCATAAAGATAGAAATTAGATTAGTGGTTACTAGAGCTTGAGGTAAGAAGGGTATGGGAAGTGACTTCTAATGGATATGGTATTCTTTTTAGGGTGATGAAAATGTACTTATAATTGGGTAGTGATTATGGTGAATATACTAACTCTATGAATGTACTAAAAGTCACTGAACTGTACACTTAAGAAAGGGTGACTTTTATCTGGGCATGGTTTTACATGCTAAGATCATGTAATTTTTCATCTAATTATTGAACTGCTAAGTTGTATATTTGAGTAAACTCCAGGAGTTGGTGATGGACAGGGAGACCTGCCGTGCTGCAGTCCGTGGGCTCACAAAGAGTTGGACATGACTGAGCGACTGAACTGAACTGAGCTGATGTTGAATATATAAAATCACTGAAGCACATAAGTGCTATCAAGGAATCAAAGTACCCCAATGTATGTTTTTAAAAATATATCAATGTTCAATGTTATGTGGCAGCCTGGATGGGAGTGGAGTTTGGGGTGGAGTGGAGTGGAGAATGGATACAAGTGTATGTATGACTGAATCGCTTGGCTATTCACCTGAAACTATCATAATGTTGTTAATCAGCTATGCCCCAAGAAAAAATTAAAAGTTAAAAAAAATCTACCAATGTTTTTCTGATTCTCCCCCATCTTGCTTTATATCTAATCTCTTCACTTTCTAAACATATTTTCTTATATTTTTGAAATTTATGAGAATACTTTTCTGTTTCCTACCTACAGAGCTAACATTCATTGGAGTCTTTGCAGGCAAATTCTTCAGCAAAGTGACCTCTACACTGCCCCTTCCACATCCTTACAATCCTACAGCCTCTTAGAAACCTGCACCATCTCCCAGAAGTATCTGTACAAATGAGTTTATAAGTGGACATTTGAGCTTAGAGTAAACTTGAAGAGATGCCAAAGGCACTTGGTTGAATTAAAATCATAGCGTTAGCAAGAAGTGATTTTCCTAAAGACTTCAGACTTGCTTGACAAGGCTTCCAGACTTAAGGGAGATTTTTTTTTTTTTTGCTCTAGGAAATGGCTGTGTGGTGATGAGCCAACATGAGACCTGCATATTAAGGAAACTTATGGAAAAGTTTAGGTTGGAAAAAACCTACAGTTTTTTCTCCTCCCTTTCTCATCCTAGCAAATTATATAGACATTAAGTGAGGTCTAGTAAACAATATACACTTTATAAGGAAAACAGATTTTCATGTGAATAGACATCCTACAGTTTTATAAAAATGTATCACTTGAATCCTACTATTTGTTTTAGTTCAAAGAAAGTTTCAAAATGTCCCACTAGATTTAAATAGAATTATGTTAGTAGACTATGGAATGACAAATTTTGGGGACTGAATTTTTATAAATATCTACTGAGGTCTTTTGAAAAAGAAAAGGAATGTATTCTCTTATGATCATACATGTTAAGGGGATGAATAACAATGGAAAGGAGCCGACTGACTTGAGGATTCTAAAATGCTAAGAACGCAAGATAATGATCACCACTGTGAGATGCACACCTGGGAGAGAAAGAATAATGCTGGGGTCACATCCATCCATCCTGGGCCACAGTCGGACTCTCCAACACAACCAAGCTGGAGACTGTTGACCAAGGAAATGCACGTTCTCAGCATGGCTTGTTTAAAAATTATTATTGTATTTTACAAATTCATCAGGTTTAAAGAAAAAGCCTTTTCCCACTGCTTTGAGCTATCAGTCTTGTTGCTGAGCATCACTTGTCTTGTTTAACTTGAGAGATAATGGGTTACAGACCTTGAGTAGCATCTCAAGAAAATCTTCAATATCAAATGCACTTCTATGTGGACTTTAAAATGTGACCTGAAGAAGAATATTCAGCACTGTAAAGCAGATTTATGTGTTACTAACGGTAATATGTTAACACATTTCCTTTTACATGTTGATGATGATGGTGATATCTACATAAGGTGATTTAGAATTTACAAAGAATTTTTGCAAACATAATTTTACTTAATTCACACAAAAGCCTATGAGATGTTTAGGGTCAAATTTTTTTTAGGGCAGATATTTTTGTCTTCATTTCACACATGGGATAACTGTGCTTCAGAGGAGTTGAATTCTGCTTGTCATTAAAATTGAAGTCTGGATCCAGGGCACTTGATTTTAATTTCAGAACATTTTGCAAACCCATGTTCTCAATCTGGACTGCATATAAGAATCATCTGATTATATTAAAAAAAAAAAAATCCTCGTGTTCTGGATGAACCCCAGACCAGTGAAATCAGAATGACTTGTCATGAGACCCAGGCCACAGTATTCGTTACAGTTCTTCAGATAACACCAGTGTTCAGCCAAGTGTGAGAACTTTGTTCTACAATGTCGTGTTTCTTCCTTAAAGGAAGAGTGGCGTTTAAAAACTATTCTCATTGGAAGGACTGATGCTGAAGCTGAAGAGCCAATACTTTGACCCCTTGATGTGAAGAGCTGACTCATTAGAAAAGACCCTGATGCTGGGAAATGTTGAAGGCAGAAGGAGAAGAGGGTGAGAGAGGATGAGCTGGTTGGATGGCATCACCGATACAATGGATATGAACTTGGGAAAACTCCCAGAGATGGTGAGGGACAGGGAAGCCTCATGCGCTGCAGTCCATGGTGTCTTGAGGAGACGGATACAACTTGGTGACTGAACAACAGCAACATTTAAGAGACCAAGATGTGAACCTTCAAAGATTTTAATATATTCATTGTCTTATTCAACTATTATTTCTTGAGAATCTTCTATGTGTCTAGTGGCACTTTTCTAGAAGTTACCACAAAGTTCCTGGCAGTCTAGTTACTTCACGGGCATTACTATCATTTTGGCCAGATGTAGTGATCTTCTTTCATGCTGCTCATGAGAAATATTCTCATGAGGAATATTCATTCCTCACTCTTGCTCCTCTTCTTAATTTGACCTCAATGCCAATCACTTTTGTGCAATGAAATGTTTTCTGCTCTGTGCTCTACCAGTAAACATGCATGCATGCTACATCGCATCAGCTGTGTCTGACTCTTTGAGACCCTATGGACTGTAGCCTGCCAGGGCCAGGCTCCTCTGTCCATGGGATTCTCCAGGCAAAAGTGCTGGAGTGATTTGCCATGCCTAGCCTTTTCCAAAGGAGAAGGCAATGGCACCCCACTCCAGTACTCTTGCCTGGAAAATCCCATGGGCAGAGGAGCCTGGTAGGCTGCAGTCCAGGGGGTCGCGAAGAGTCAGACACGACTGAGCGACTTCACTTTCACTTTTCACTTTCATGCATTGGAGAAGGAAATGGCAACCCACTCCAGTGTCCTTGCCTGGAGAATCCCAGGGACGGGGGAGCCTGGTGGGCTGCCATCCATGGGGTTGCGCAGAGTTGGACACGACTGAAGCGACTTAGCAGCAGCAGCCTTTTCCAAATGCAAATTTCTGAGCCCAGGTGAAACAAAGCCAGTTATTTGGAAACCATCAGCTATGTCCTCCCCAGTAAGCTCTGAGGAGCTAAGGGGATGTGAGAGGCAGCCATCCACCACATTCCCTATCTCTTATGGTAAACAAGGAATTAGTATGTGAACAATAAAGAAAAAAGGATTGGCCCCAGATAGCTAGATGCATATGAAAGAAATGATTTCAGCAAGCCCTGTGGCTTGCATTTAGATCACGAAATCTCTTCACATGAGCGATTTAGTTTCCTCTTAATTAACAGTAATCTTTGAATATTCAGATTACCTGTCCCTTGCTGCAAGCTTGTGAATAGCCTGGCTCCTCCCCTGCCTCCTGGAAGTCTGTGCTTTTGGGGTTATCTGATACTGTCTCCTGGCTCAAGTCCTAAAATTCCCACCAAATGAAACCTAACTCTTAACTTTTAGGTTGTGCATATTTTTTTTAGTTGACACTTTCTTCCTAAATGAAGAGTTAGAGCACTATAATAGAGGTGGGATGTATGGACACTTTTACTGTGTAAAAAGACCTGTTAGGTAGTTAGAATAGGAAAAAGGAGTCCAAAATGGCTGTGGCCAGAAGACAAAGAAAGGGAAAAGCCTATGAAAATGGAATAAAAGAAAATCCATGGACCGGAGTGAGAACTTCAGGTTAAACAAACACACCCCCTTCTTGGCTAGACCAATTTGCATAGGGCAGGCTCAGGGGGGAGGAGACAAAAAGAGAAGCCAAGATGGATTGAGGCCTCTCATTTGGGGCTGGACCGCCCTCATGCCTTGAGGGTGAACTTTCCTTTGCTTGCCAAATAAGGCTCTGAGCTGTAACCGAGCTGTAACACTGGTCCACCATTTCGAATCTTTGCTGCAGTGAGACAGAACCAAGGACATTACACACTCCCCCACCCCGACATATCTGGTGCCGTGATTCGGATGTAAACTGGCTGAAACAACCTTGGCTCGACTACCTAGAGACTCAGGTGAAAAATTTCACTCGGGGCTCAGTGTAAAGAAAATTGAAAAAAAATTTTTTTTTTGGTAGATTTTGTTGGAGTATAGTTGATTTACAATGTCATGTTAGTTTCGGGTGTACAGCAAAGTAAGTCAGTTATACATAGACATATATCCATTATTTATCAGATTCTTGTCCCATATAGATCATTACAAAGTATTAAGTAGACTAAAAAAACTCTTCTGCTGCTTCCTGATACGCTTCCTTTTGTCAGATAAGGAGAGCCAAGTACTCCATCATGCTCTTCTTTCTGACTTGGCTGCTAGGAGGCTTGGAACTATGTACGGTGTACAAGTCCGATTGGTTTCTTTCACTGCAACTCTTCTGGCACATTTCCCTACATATCAGTCAGGGTCTTGGCCCTCCTGATGCTTAAACAAGGTCATTGTCAAGAGTTTGATAAAGGTCTGGGGAAGGTTAAGGGAAGCCAGTGAGTTATGGTGGGACATTCTATGGCTTGCTGCAGCTGGAAGGAAGCCGCTGCAGCCAGAGTCTGGAGGAGAAGTGGGAAGCAGTTGCTGGAATGCGGCAAGTGTCTGCAGCTCTAGGAGAGGGCTGCCTGTTGGGAGCTGTAGCTGGTGGTGGAGGACCACAACTACTGCCAACCCAGGGTCCTGCAGGGAAGGAGCCTAGGCCAAATCTCCCAACATCTTTCTCCTCTTGACCTTGAGTCCCTTGCCAGCAATGGCCATTATTGAAAACAGATAGAAACCAGAGGGCAAAGAGGCCCAACTGATAGACTCCATAGTGGTCAGTGACCCAGGACACAGAGCAGGGTGAAGGGTGGATTAGGAAGGACAAGAGAGACAACTCAGTGCCCATCTCTACTAGGCAATGAGTCTTACACTTTATATGGGTTTTACTAAAACAAAGGCTTCCCTGGTAGCTCAGCTGGTAAAGAATCTGCCTGCAATGCAGGAGACCCTGATTTGATTCCTGGGATCAAACTGGAGAAAGATCCCCTGGAGAAAGGAAAGGTTACCCACTCCATTATTCTGGCCTGGAGAATTCCCTGGTTCGCATAGTCCATGGGGTCACAAAGAGGGGGAAACAACTGAGTGACTTTCACTCTACAACAAGGTCATTGTCAAGAGATTAATGAAGATCTAGTACCTCTTATTGTTTCCTACTTTGTTACTTTTTACTTTAAAATTAGGCTGAGTTTGGAAAAGAATGGGCAAAAGTTTAAGAATGGCAGTAAAAGCCTAAAATACCATGATTTATTGTGGTTGAAACATGTAAAGTTTATAGAAGAATCACTACCTTCCTACATGACCATGTTCAGATTTTAGAAACCCCTGAGGGAAATAAGCCAACACTCTCATCTTTATGATTGAATCATCTCTCTTTGTGTCTCTCACAGTTGTCTGTTCCAGCTATATATCTCCAGATAAACCAGGGGCTGATGTTTTTCTGACAAATCTGTATATTGCTCTTTAGGGATTTGACTGGAGTAAATTCTCCTGTCATGTTATTCAAACTCATTTACACAAGCCCAGGACTCCATAGGCCATTTCTTTTCTTCCTTTCTTTTTTTAAAAACATGCTGTTTGTGTAAGATTTTGAAAGCACAGAAAGTGTAAGAAGAAAATACAAATTCCCTGACTTGGCTCTGAGAGAAGACCACTGAAAAGACTTGAGCATATTTTCTTTATATCTCGATGTTTACTTGTTTCCTTTTACCATCACCAGCATGATAGCCCTTACTATTAAAAGCTCAACACTATTCTAAGAGCTTTACCATATAAAGTAAAAACTCTTATGATCTTCATTTTACAGATGAGGAAACTGAGGCAGACAAAGGTTATACAATTTGCTCAAAATCACATAAAAAATAAGTGGCAAGACTTGGATTTGAACCAGAACAATGTGTTCAACTGCTCACACTTCAAGTCACAAAATAGAGTGATATGACATCAGTTAAAAACATGAGCAGCAGAAGGAAAAAACAAAGGTAAGATCATAAACTGGAATCATAAATTGACTAAAAATTCCAAACCATAAAAACCTTTATCCTTGCTTCTAGCATTGTACAGAGTTTGCTCTAACTTTGTAGTATCCTTTTGTAATTTTAGAAGGGGAGCCTTGTCAATTACAAAAGGCTCATGCTGCTGCTACTGCTGCTAAGTCACTTCAGTCGTGTCCGACTCTGTGCGACCCCATAGATGACAGCCCACGAGGCTCCCCCGTTCCCGGGATTCTCCAGGCAATAACACTGGAGTTGGTTGCCATTTCCTTCTCCAATGCATGAAAGTGAAAAGTGAAAGTGAAGTCGCTGAGTCTTGTCCGAGTCTTAGCAACCCCATGGACTGCAGCCCACCAGGCTCCTCCATATTTGGGATTTTCCAGGCAAGAGTGCTGGAGTGGGGTGCCATTGCCTTCTCCAGCATAGGGGCTTCATTGGTGGCTCAGGCGGTAAAAAATTTGCCTGGAATGCAGGAGACCTGGGTTCGATCCTTGGGTTGGGAAGATTCCCTGGAGAAGGGAATGGCAATCCATTCCAGTATTCTTGTCTGGAGAATTCCCTGGACAGAAGAGCCTGGTGGGGCTACAGTCCATGGGGTCACAGAGTCAGACACAACTGAGTGACTAACACTTTCACACTTTCACACTGGGGTTCATAAGATTAAAAACAGATCAAATGATCAACAGAAATATTGCTATTGTTGATATTGTGATCAGACAGAAGTCATAAATACTTGGTTATCATGTAATGTAACTAATAATGTGATTTATTCTTTTCATTTATTGTTTCATTATTATTAAGCACCTGGGCTTCCCTTGTGGCTCAGCTGGTAAAGAATCTGCCTGTAATGCAGGAGACCTGGGTTCGATGCCTGGGTTCGATCCCTGGGTTGGGAAGATCCCCTGGAGAAGGAAAAGACTATCCACTCCAGTATTCTGGCTGGAGAATTCTATGGACTGTAGAGTCCATGGGGTCACAGAGCTGGACATGGCTCTGTAACTGTCATACTTGAAGCACCTACTCTGGATCAGGTATGGTTCTAGGTATTAGCAATACAGTATGCAATAAGTCTTTGTGTTAGGGATCTTACATTGCAGTGAAAGAGACAGACAATAAGCAAGCAAAGAAATTAAAAATATATCATTTCAAGTAGGGGGAGAGTGCCAGAGTGAAGAAGAGAAGGCCTACTTCAGGAATATTCCAACTGGGGCAAAAGATGAATTTTGTGGTCTATGGTTTGTAACATCCCTCAATAAAGACCAAGTCAAATTCAGGGAAGGTGATTCACATAGGGTAGCAGCATCGTCTATAGAAGTAGATTTTAGATTCTAAAGAAAAATAGATGGACTTCATATCCTGTAACTAATCATCTGTGCTCTGTGTGCTCACTCAGTGGTGTCTGACTCTTTGTGGCCTCATGGACTGTAACCCACCAGGCTCCTCTGTCCATGGGATTTCCCAGGCCAAGAGTACCAGAGTGGGTTGCCATTTCCTCCTCCAGGGGATCTTCCCAACTCAGGGACTGATTCCACATCGCTTGTGTCTCCTCCATTGGCAGCAGATTCTTTACCACCAGTGCCATCTGGGAAGCCCCAAATCATCAGTAAATATGACTGTAAAATGTTTTTCATCCAAGGATTGGTAAGTATGGGAGGGTACAGTAGTGAGGTCTAATCCCACTGAGTGCCTAGAGTTAAATACAGAGTGGTGGTTCTCACACTTGTGCTTATAGTAGCTTCCCTAAGGTTTAAAACCTAGATTATCAGCTTGCCCTAAGAAGTTTTGCTTTAGAAGGTCTGGGGTGGAGTCCAATAATGTGCATTCTTAATAAGTTATGATGTGCTGCTGTTGCTTCAGTGATCACTCTTTGAGAACCAGTAGTATTGACCCATGGAGAAGGCAATGGCACCCCACTCCAGTACTCTTACCTGGAAAATCCCATGGATGGAGGAGCCTGGTAGGCTGCAGTCCATGGGGTCGCTGAGAGTCGGACACGACTGAGCGACTTCACTTTCACTTTTCACTTTTATGCATTGCAGAAGGAAATGGCAACCCACTCCAGTACTCTTACCTGGAAAATCCCATGGATGGAGGAGCCTGGTAGGCTGCAGTCCATGGGGTCGCTGAGAGTCGGACATGACTGAGTGACTTCACTCTCACTTTTCACTTTTATGCATTGCAGAAGGAAATGGCAACCCACTCCAGTGTTCTTGCCTGGAGAATCCCAGGGATGGAGGAGCCTGGTGGGCTGTCATCTATGTGGTCGCACAGAGTCGGACACGACTGAGGTGACTTAGCAGCAGCAGCAGCAGCAGTATTGACCCATGAGTTCTAAGACTCAGTTTGGGTGGTGACCATGGTGGGGATTCCAAGAGTTGGGGTTGAAATCCTCTTGGAAAAATGAAGTGGCCTAACCTAATCTATCTTTTCAGATGACCATTCCATGTGAGCTAAAGAAGTACTTGTTTCCAACTCGGGGAGCCAGGCTTTTTCCCTGGGGAAATTGTTATCAAAGGGCTACAAAGCACAGACAGATGGGTACTTGAAGTCCTGTTCCATTAGTCTGGCCAAAACTGTTTTAGCTTGGAAGACTTTCAGGAAGATACAAGCAAAACATCTGTGTCAAGCATTAATTTTTACTAGTAAAAAATAATCACAGTCATAAAATTATATTTCATATTGATAAAAAATAACCTTTAAACACACAAGACATTTCCAAATTAATAAGTCTCTTTGAAAGCATCATTTTAATAGATACATAACATTCCATCATGTGATTATGTGTAATTTATGACCATTTCTCTTCTGTAGATTTCCACTATTTTTGCTCCTACAAATAATAGTAATGAATACCTGTGCACATAGATCTTTGCCTACATTTCAATTACTTTAGCTTACTCAAAGTGGAATAGCTGAGTCAAAATAAACATTTCTATATGTGCATGAAATATATTTCCATTTGTTATTTCTAACCAAGAAGTATTTAAATGTGAACACTGTTGCAAGGACAGCATGATTTTGGCTTCCTTCTTTGCCATTTGAATAAGACTAAGCCTTCTTGTTCTCAAAATAATAAGCATGTGATTCATCTAGAAGGAAAAGAAATTTCATATCAAAATGTCTCTAAAGAAAATTCAAGAAAGTCTCTTTGAAGAGGGAGCTAACAGAAAAAAACTTTGCCACAGAGTACACAGGAAAAATTCCTAATTAAATCTCTCTCTCTCTCACCAGAGTTGCCTCATTACAGCTTCCCCTGACAATCTCTAGTCTGTCTTTCTCTCCAGCCTCAGCTGATCTCTCTCACCTTCCAGACCTAGGTCCATGCCTCTCTCTTGTAAACAAACGTAAGCTCTTCATTTTAAAAAATGTCCAGCTGTAGCCTTGAATAGTGAAATTAAGGCCCAGAAATGGATTGAGTGAAGAATTTTCTTGAAGAGGCTTTAGAGCGAAGCTTGTGGACATTGTAGAAACACATTGCAGGTTGACTTTGGCCAAAACTTGCCCCTTAACTTAGACATTTATGTCCCACCATTGGAAGACTGAACAGCAAAATCCTTCTTTGATGTCATTTCTGACCTTCCTGAACTTGAGTGCACCCAATGATTGTGTGACTGGGTAAGTTCCAATCACATCTACGGTATCTAATCATTGTAACAAAGTCTACAATATGAACAAAGCATGTCAATCAAATTTATTAATATTTGAATACTCACTTTTAAATGCAGATAAGCTTCATTGATGTAACTTGGATTAAAAATCTCTTTATGGGTGTTATATGTTGAAATTTTCCAGTAGTCTTGTATGAATGTGACAGTTGGACTGTGAAGAAAGCTGAGCGCCAAAGAATTGATGCTTTTGAACGGTGGTGTTGGAGAAGACTCTTGAGAGTCCCTTGGACTGCAAGGAGATCCAACCAGTCCATCCTAAAGGAGATCAGTCCTGGGTGTTCATTGGAAGGACTGATGTTGAAGCTGGAACTCCAATACTTTGGCTACCTGATGCAAAGAGCTGACTCGTTTGAAAAGACCCTGATGCTGGGAAAGACTGAAGGCAGGAGGAGGGGGATGACAGAGAATGAGATGGTGGGATGGCATCACCGACTCAATGGACACGAGTTTGGGTAAACTCTGGGAGTTGGTGATGGACAGGCAAGCTGCAGTGGGGTTGCAAAGAGTCGGACACGACTGAGCGACTGAACTGATGTTGAAATTCTTTAAGTAGGTGCACACTTACTAATTTTAAGAGTATAATGTATTACTAATTATTGTAAAAGTTGTTAACTTCACATATAAAGACAAAACGAATATTCAAACAGTTAAATAGATAAATTGATTCATTGTATGAACATTAAAAGAATGTATTAGCTAGACAACTTTTTGGAAGAAGTTTGTATCCTTTTTTAGCCAATAAATGCTTATAAAATTAATAACACAAGTATGAATAATAAAGCTCAACTTTATTAATAATCATAATCTTTGTGGAATCATTTGGTGTACTAGCATTCCTAACAATAAACAAAATAATCTTAAAGGAATCATTTAATTTTGAGTGATTTAACCCCCATTTGGGTTATGCTTCTTGGAAGACAAAGACCTTTTTAAAGAGTTTTAATGAATGAATTAAAAGCAGAAGGCCAGCTTTTTCATCTCAAAATTATATAAGATGGAAAAATCTTCATAATTAGGTGCAGCAGCACCTGTGGTAAATTACCATTGATCCAGAGAAAAAATATACACTATGAGGGAAGTAAGATAGTACTAGAGAAAAAGGAAGTATCTAAAAAACTCCTTCCTCCTTTCCTGCTATCAGTTTAAAGTGAGTGACTATTCAATGAAGCAAACACTAAGCAAGCAATCCCAGGAGCAATCTAGCAACTGACAGAGCTCAGAATCTATTGCTCTAAATCTTAATGGTAAATTTGTTCAATTTAGCTAGTAAAAGGCTAAACAATAAAAGTTTGATAATAATAATTATTGTTATTTAGATTTATTGTGGTTATCCCACAAACAATTTCTCTGATTAGGATATTTGGCTTTAGGTGAATTTTTTTTTTAATCCAGACATTTATAATTCAGTCAAAATGTGTATTTGCCACATGTCTAATTTACTTTAATATTTTTAATCCTGTCAAATCTCATTAGCAAAAACTGCTGTTGACTGCAGCAGCAGGAGATTGGGCCAAAACTGCCTTATTAAAACATTCCCATCTGGATATGTTTTTCAGCTTTCCTCAATGAGGCATTCAGCTGGCAAAAGCAGAGATCTGCTACGATCAGGAAAGTTTTCTCTTCTTGAGCATTCTTTTCTTCCAAGTCTTCGAGTCCCTGACATGTTGTTTCTATAATAGTTTGGAATGATGTTTTCTTACTAGACACCAAGAGGATTCAAGTCCCTGTGGGATGATTTGGGAGAATGGCATTGAAACATGTATAATATCATATATGAAACGAGTCGCCAGTCCAGGTTCGATGCACAATACTGGATGCTTGGGGCTGGTGCACTGGGACGACCAGAGGGATGGTACAGGGAGGGAGGAGGGAGGAGGGTTCAGGATGGGGAACACATGTATACCTGTGGCGGATTCATGTTGATATATGGCAAAAGCAATACAATATTGTAAACTTAAAAAATAAAATTAAATTAAATTTAAAAAAATGCTTACTGATGTTCACCATGCCAGGAGAACTTAGAGAATATTGTATCCAGAAGCCTCACTTTCCAGGTGAAGAAACAGGCTTCAGCAGGTGAAAGAACCCATGCAAGCTTCAGCAGCTAACCAGGGAGGAACCGGAACAGGATCCCACCTCCCTCCCAAGGTGCACTCCAGCACTCAGTCCAGAGCTGCAAGTTGTCACCTTTCGACCTATCTTCTTTTCTCTTTCTTAGGGCCATACTCTTGATCAGACTTAAGAACCATCTTTCTTTTTCTTCTCAAATCTAGTCATATTTCAACTTTAAGAACTGATGGGATCGAGCCTCTTTGATCTCTTTCTGTTTCCTGAGTATTTCAACCTGCCGCCTCGTGGGTCTAATGAGCATCACAGATGATCCATTGATGTTTCCGGCTCAATGAACCATTCATTATTACACTGATTATTATGAATTGCATTTTGGCGTGTGCTCCTTCCCCTTAATTTTGAAACCCATGTGTATTGGACAGGAAATCTAGTCCATGTGTTTTTAACTCATTTGCACCCAGATCATTAGAATGTGACTGGTCAGAGCTAACTGGACTCTAAGTAGTGCTCTGGGTCTTTTCATAATGTATTGATGTCTTAGCTTCTGCAAGATGTCACCAGCCAGATTGTAGGCACTAGAGTTCCAATTCTAGCTCTTCAAAGTCGACTCTGACATACTCTCCGTCACCTTTTCTTAATTAACTCCATATTTGTGATATTTTCTTTGGATGAATGACTATGTAAGACTGAGACAAGTTTGAGCGTACTATCCTCCTAGGAACTTCTAGAAATAGTAATGTAAATAACAATACTGAGAATTCATTGTGCATTTACTATGTGCCAGGCACTGTTTTAGGCACTCTGCTGTTGCTGCTGCTGCTAAGTTGCTTCAGTGGTGTCCGACTCTGTGCGACCCCATAGACGGCAACCCACCAGGCTCCCCTGTCCCTGGGATTCTCCAGACAAGAATAATGGAGTGGGTTGTCATTTCCTTCTCCAATGCATGAAAGTGAAAAGTGAAAGTGAAGTCGCTCAGTCGTGTCCGACTCTTAGCGACCCCATGGACTGCAGCCCACCAGGCTCCTCTGCCCATGGGATTTTCCAGGCAAGAGTACTGGAGTGGAGTGCCTTTGCTTTCTCCATTTAGGCACTCTACCTGTGTTTAATTCTCACAATAACCCAGTGACTTGGGTAGGATTATTATTTCCATTTTAAAGACTAGAAAATAGAGATCCCAGGTCACAGCTAATAGGTGCTGAAGCCACAGATCTATGTATCCTTCTTGGATAATCTCATGAGATCTCTGCTACCTCTACTCTTACCTCTCAAGTCTGACCCATAGCCCACACCTCTTGGCTGTGTTTAGGAAATGCACATCCCTTTGCCTGCTCCACATCTCTATTTGGAGATCCCAGAGGATCACAAACTCAGGGTCCATAACTGAGCTTATCCACTCTTGAGAGTCCCTTGGACAGCAAGGAGATAAACCAGTCAATCCTAAAAGAATCAACCCTGAATATTCATTGGAAGGACTGATGCTGAAGCTGAAGCTCTGATACTTGGGCCACCTGATGTGAACAACAGACTCATTGGAAAAGACACTGATGCTGGGAAAGATTAAGGGCAGGAGGAGAAGAGGCTGGCAGAGGATGAGATGGTTGGATGGCATCACCGACTCAATGGACGTGAGTTTGAGCAAACTCTGGGAGATAGTGATGGACAGGGAAGTCTGGTGTGTACCAGTCCATGGAGTCGCAGAGTCAAACTCGACTGAGCAACTGAACAACAACTCTTCTTCCTAGCTTCCACAATAGGCTCCTTCTGTTGTATTCTTATCTCATAAAAAATGCTAAGATTCCTCTCCTTTACAATTCATCTATGCAGTTTTATCACCCACCTCTCCTTCCATTACTGTCCACTGCAACCCCTTCCATCAGACTGCAAATACCTCTTGCAGGCATGGCCATCACTTTGCTCTGCCTCCAATCCATTCTCTACACTCTATCCACACATGATTATCTCTTCAATAGCTCTCCATTATCCATGGGGATAAACTCTTAACTCCTTATGGATGTGTCTTTCTCTCTAGACTGAGTTCTTCGGGAGAAGGAACGTGGTCCAATCCATCATTAGCTATTCATTGACTAGTATTTGTTGAGTGAATGAAAGTGCCTACACTGGTTCTATTCAATGGTCAAAAGTCTCCTTTTTCTTCCAAAGGTTGGGGGAGGGAGCTGAGTGGGAGGGCAGTTAGGGATGATGATCTCTGCCTCTCTTGACCCAAGTCTTTCAAAGAGGAAAGAAGGAGAATAACACTCAGCTTGCTATGTCTGGTTATGAGCCCCTAGATATTTTTAAAGGGATAAGCTTACCCTATCCCAGCAGACACCCTATGAATAGTACTGTCTTCATTTTTGAGATGATAAAACTAAGGTCCAGTAAAGAATATGCCCAAGGTCAAAAACTTAGTAGTTAACCAAGCTTAGTCATTGACCAAACCATCATTCAAACCTTAATCTGGCTAGTTCCAAAGCTGGGTCTCCTTATATCCATCAACCGTGTAAAATTCGTTCTAAAACTAAGTCCAATAACCTTATACATGAGCCATATCTGATCCGGGCATCCTGCCCACCCTCCCTCAAGTGTCCTTTGCCAATACACTCATTCATTCCTCTATTCCACCCACCACAGCCTCCCAACCACAGACCACGGGCTCCAGCAAAGCTTGGAGTTTGCCAATCTGACTTAGAGATAAGGAATATCTTACGGAACTTTCCTGATCTAATAATATCCATTGTGTTTTCCTGGATCAGATAGGGAGTTTTAATTAAAGTTAAAATCTTATCTGCAACTGCTTAGTTAGAAATATTTTCCTCTTTCACAGGTTCTGATTTTTGGGAGGCATTAGGGAAGCTAAATAAAAATAGTCAGGGTGCAAAGAGGTAAGTGTACTTCCTAAAATCGGAGTTTGAAGTTTTCAGAATTTTGAACCCAGGTGCTGAAGCAAATGAGGCAACTTGTGCATTGTGAGATTGAACACAATTCTTTAAGGAATACAAGTCTGTGAGTCAGGGAAACAATCACATGGGGTCATAAGCTCAGGGAACGCCAGTATAAGATGGGAGCTATTGTCTAACTCAATTCATTTTAAAATTCGACCATTCTTAAGTGCTTATTGTATATCCAGCCCTAAATACACAAGTAAGTAAGACACAGTTCCTGCTGGTGAGCTCACAGTCCAGTCAGGGATACAGACACGAAAACAAACAAGTAACAATTACTTGTGATAATTATGCTAAGTACCTGCATGGCACAGGAGAGAAAGCAATTACTTTTTTTTTTTTTTTAACGGAAGCACAGTTGAGTCACAGAATCATGTTAGTTTCAAGTGAATAGCATAGCGATTCAGTTATTGTGCTCCTGCTCAGTCCCTCAGCCATGCCCGACTCTTTGCAACCCCATAGATTGTAGCCCTCAAGGCTGCTCTGTCCATGGGATTTTCCAGGCAAGAATACTGGAGTGGGTTGCCATTTTCTTCTCCAGGGGCTCTTCCTGACCCAGAGATCAAACCCATGTTCCATGTTTCCTGGGTCTCCCTGCATTGAAAGCAAATTCTTTACTGCTGGGCCACTGGGGAAGCCCGTGTGTGTGTGTGTGTGTGTGTGTATATATATATATATAACTGATATATACATATAACTGATATACATATAAAACTGAATCTCAATTCTTTTCAGATTCTTTTCCCTTATAGGTTATTATAAAATATTAAGTTTAGTTTCCTGTTCTCTACAGAATGTTCTTATTGGTAATGCATTTCTTTTGAGAATCCTGAGGAATTTAGAATTATCAGAAAGGGTGAGTTCTAAGTGGAGTTTTGAAGGACAAATAGGTAGAGAATAGTGCTTTAAAGCAGAGGGAAAAGCCCATGCAAAGTCATAGAAGCCAAAATGAACAAGCAAATAAGCAAAACCCACGAGGTGTGAAGGGTCAGGCGAGGGCTGCTTAAAGACCATGTGAACGAACGTGCGCACAGGGTGTGTGCACATGTGTGAACAATCAGTGGCTTCTTCCATCTTCTAATGACAGAGAGACATGTAGGGTTAATTATCAGCAATGCCCTCCCTCTTGCATTCTTGATGTATTTCCTCAAGAATGAGTCAAGTCTAACTAACAAGTATGAATATATATCGATGAAAGAATAACACGGGAGAGAAAGGGTCTTATAAATGTCACAGCACTGTCCATTTTTATATGATATATGAAATTATATAAATTCATTGCTCTCATAAATTTACAGAGAAATCCAGCTTCAGGGCCTGTTTACAAGGGCTGTTGGACTTTGTGAACAAAGCATTCTCATTTGCTCTGGGGGCTTTTTGATAACTGCATTATGGGGTTCTTGTGGAATGGATTTGGTGGTCTAAGTCCTTGGTGGGTTGGGATATCCAAGCGAACTTCAAAGCCAGCTCGTGTGATTTGCCCGGGATGTCAGTCAGCGCTGTCTCTGGCAGTCACTGAAGAAAACTGGCATTGTCCTGCTGCACACATCATTTCTAACAAGCTAGTTCTCCTGCATGAGTCTTTCTACAAGCCCCAAGATAACACAGAGATGCTAGTGGATTCTGTTCAATTTTGCCAGCTTTTCCTGGGCTTCAAAGGCTGCCAAATTCAACACTGGCTGCTGCTTTTAGGAGGTGAGCGCTTTGTGTGGTGATAAATTCCCTGAGCTAGAGCAGAGACGAGTAAAATCTTTTCCCAGTTTTGCAAATATGAGCTAGTGAGCTGGACATGAAAATGTCCAGGTTTGCTCATATTTGCAAAACTAGCTTGGTCATTAGTGTCCTGTTAGAACATATCTGTGTTTGTGGCAGACACTGAAAACTGTTGGCTCTTCTATCTTCCTTTCTTGGAAATATCACCTTGAAGACTGTATTTCTAGTTCCCTTCAGTCCAGAGTGCCAGTGAGATATAAGCAAAAGTTTTCAGATGGGGCTTTAAGAGTTGGCTCTGTTGATAGAACCACCATTTGCTCTCTTCCCCCATGCTTCTTATTTCCTGCCTGGAATCATAACCTGATGGCTGGTGCTCCAGCAGCCATATTGGATGATGAGGCAAACTTGATGATAAAAACCATTCACCAAGAATGGAAAAGAAGAGAGACTGCATCCCTGATGACATAGAAAATCTGACATTGCAGTACAGACTGCCTACTTCTGCACTTCATATTGTATAAGAGAAAGTAACCAACCCCCTATTTAAGCATCTGGCATTTGGGTTTTCTATTATATGCAACTGAAAACAATTCCTAATGGGAGACAATTTTGTTTTCTCTTCTACCGTATATCAGTTTCCCTCAATCAGCAGGCAACACAGCTGCCAGCAATTCCAGAGAAAGTAGACAATAATTATTCAGAGGAGTTCAGGAGTCAGATTGCCTCAAGCAGCATCCTGGCTCAGCCACTCACAAGGTTGTGACCTTGAGGAAATTCCTTAAATACCTTGTTCCTCAATTTCCTCTTTTTATACTAGGAATAATAGCAGTATTTATCTTTATAGGGTGGTGGTGATGATCAAGCCAAAACAAATTAACTATATAGAATGCTTTGAGTACATCTAGCACCTAAGACGGAGAAGGCAATGACACCCCACTCCAGTACTCTTGCCTGGAAAATCCCATGGATGGAGGAGCCTGGTAGGCTGCAGTCCATGGAGTCACGAAGAGTCGGACACGACTGAGCAACTTCACTTTCACTTTTCACTTTCATGCATTGGAGAAGGAAATGGCAACCCACTCCAGTATTCTTGCCTGGAGAATCCCAGGGACGGGGTAGCCTGGTGGGGTGCTGTCTATGGGGTCTCACAGAGTTGGACACGACTGAAGCGACTTAGCACCAGCAGCACTTAATAAGGACTTCCCAGGTGGCTCAGTGATAAAGAACCTGCCTGTCAATGCAGGAGACTAGTGTTGGATCTTTGGGCTGGGAAGATCCCCTGGAGGAGGAAATGGCAATGCACTCCAGTACTCTTGCCTGGGAAATCCCATGGACAAAGGAGCCTGGCAGGCTACAGTCCATGGTATCATTAAGAGTCAGTTCAGTTCAGTCGCTCAGTCATGTCTGACTCTTTGCAACCCCATGAATCGCAGCACGCCAGGCCTCCCTGTCCATCACCAACTCCCGGAGTTCACTCAAACTCACATCCATCGAGTCGGTGATGCCATCCAGCCATCTCATCCTCTGTCGTCCCCTTCTCCTCCTGCCCTCAATCACTCCCAGCATCAGAGTCTTTTCCAATGAGTCAACTCTTCGCATGAGGTGGTCAAAGTACTGGAGTTTCAGCTTTAGCATCATTCCTTCCAAAGAAATCCCAGGGCTGATCTCCTTCAGAATGGACTGGTTGGATCTCCTTGCAGTCCAAGGGACTCTCAAGAGTCTTCTCCAACACCACAGTTCAAAGGCATCAATTCTTTGGTGCTCAGCTTTCTTCAGAGTCCAACTCTCGCATCCATACATGACCACTGGAAAAACCATAGCCTTGAAGAGTCAGACACAATAGAAAGCAGGAAAACCTAAAAATCACTCAGCACATATTAGCTATTATTCTTGATTTTTTAAAAGCATTTCTTTTATTCTGGCTCTGTGAACCTAGAAGACACCAGCAGAGAAATCCCAGAGAAGGGCTGGGCTTGTTCCAGTGTGGGTGAAGGTCCTGGTGGCTGGGAAGATGGGAACTAGGATTGGCCTAGCTGGGTCACATGCCCACCTTGATGGTGGTATTGATGGGAGAAGGGGTCAATTGAGTGTGGTATCAGAAAGGGGCAAGGAGGTGAGTGCTGGAAAACAAAGACCAAGGCTTGCATATGCCCCGTATTTGCCTATTGAGGCTATTAAGAGAATACACATTTGCCAAAATCCTTGAAACTTTTTGTGCCAATGATATAAGGAGTTGCTATCATCAGCATTCTCTGATGAGGCCTTTCTTCTTTCCCATCAGACTTACACCAAATTGAGGTCTCACCTTTCTTTCAATGTTGGTCTTCTAGGGGGCAGCCCCTAGAAGACCCTGCAGAACTAAAACCACAACCCCTACCCTCCCACCACTACACTGGTGATGAAAACATGTGATGGCATTGACATGGCAGTGACATTCACTACCAAGCCAGTCACTTGCAAGGGGAGAAAAAGCATCTACTGCTAGCAAAGGGTCCAGGGAAGAAACCCAAACCAACTCTGAAACCAAACAGCTGCCTGAGGTAGGGTATCGTGCTGTAGAATTTCCCAGCTCTGTGTGTGTGTACTTGTGTGTATATTAATCATGTGTTCCTATTTTCTGCATTTTGATGATTTGACATCTTGGGGCCTTGCTGGCCCTGGAGTGACTACTCTCTCAGGATTAGCTCATTCCAAAGAAAGCACCCACTTGCCCAGGAACATGCCTTTAAATGCAAACCAATCCTTGCAAAGTACACTGTCTCCCCCAAATACCTTCACTACTGGATTCTCGCACTCTAGGCCACTATCCGCCCTTCCCGGTCACTTCAAGCCCAGGTACCTTGCTAGGGACAAGGTACAGGGACAACCCCTATGCTCTAGAACCTCAGATTACCCCTCCTCACTTGTTCCTTCCCACAGAAACCACAACAAAGGCTACTGCCGACGTTTTCCTCTCTTCTGCCTCCTTACCAACCCTGGCGCCCCATGTGGTGTGGCATGCCTCCTGTTTCTAGGACGTGTGAACATAAGAAACTTTTTCCTTTGTGGCAGTCATTTCCATGTTATCATGGCTTACCATGTATGATCAAAATAAATTCTGAGTACTTTTTTTAAAGTGTGTGCATGCGTATATGTGTGTGTACCAGCATGCACAAGACTGCCATGTTTAAGAAACAGGGACTCAGACTTAGATTTTTTAAGCTCCGATTTTCTCACAGGCTTGCATGACAGACACCAGGCTTCCCTGATGTTCATTGCCCTGCTTGCCCAGTGTTTATCAGCCCTGACTCCAAAGCCTGGATAGTACTTCTCCAAGAATTATCTCTTTAATGAATCATGACATTGGCTTCTCATTTTATTTTATCAGATTAACTCTCCTAAGTGAGTGAAGTGAAGTCACTCAGTCATGTCTGACTCTTTGCAACCCCATGGAATATAGCCTACCAGGCCCCCCCATCCATGGGATTTTCCAGGCAAGAGTACTCCTGGGAATATATTTTGCATACAAAGGAGATGATATTGAAAATGTTCAGTAAGTCAATTTTGTTGTTAAATCGACACTAAAAAATTTCTTGGAGTCTATGGCTCTTCCTGGCGATTTTAGCATCTTAAAAGAGAAATCTCCCAGGCACGCCTGAGAGTGCGAGCTGAGCGTTATGATCAGTGATTAATGCTGCCTTGGGATGAGGAGAATGGCAGAGGGGTGGACTCCTCCTGGGAAAAATGAAGCTAATCTTTCACCAGATCTAAAAGGCCCTGGCACTGGTTTTGTTTCAAGAACATGAATGAGAGAGAAATGTTTGAAATGAGACAATACTTACCCTTTAAAGAACAAAAATGTTTATTAAATCCTCATGTCTCCAAGCTCTTTTCTCAGTCCTCACAAACCCGTCAGGTTTTTGAAGTCTTATCATCTCCACTGCTATTACCAGAAAATCTGGGAGAAGAAGCGTTGGTTTCAATAAGGCGCTCCTGAGATGAAACTGCTTCCCAGGCTTCTGGGAGCCCTGATTCCATGATCACATCAGACTCGATGGTGAAATTTTTCACATGATTGTTGATGGGAAAGGTCAAAGTTCCACATAGGTGACGTGCTGAAAGAAAGAGGGAGCTGTCGTTTCCTTCCACCACAGCCATGGCTCAGAGCTCTAGATCTCACTAGGCTCTCACAGAGTCAGAATTATCTAGATTTTAACCAGTCTTCCAGCTGATTCTCATGCACACTGAAGTTTGAGAACCACTGCATTGCACCATGCTTTATCTTCTTGTTTTTCTCTTCCCAAGCACAGGGTTTGACACTAGACAAACTGGAACACCACTTTCTTTCATCAATGTATATATTTATTATTGCACCAATTCTAGCCTTAACCCTGCTCTCACATGATTTCCTCTTTCCATATCTTATGCAGTAATTAATATAAATGTAGGCATACTTTTGTTGTTGTTGTCATTGACACACTTTTAAAAATGTTTTTATTTATTTGAGTGTAGTTGCTTTACAATGTTGTGTTAGTTCCTGCTGAACGGCAAAGTGAATTAGCTATGTGTACTGCAGCCATGAAATTAAAAGACGCTAACTCCTTGGAAGGAAAGTTATGACAACCTAGATAGCATATTGAAAAGCAGAGACATTACTTTGCCAACAAAGGTCCGTCTAGTCAAGGCTATGGTTTTTCCAGTGCTCATGTATGGATGTGAGAGTTGAACTGTGAAGAAGGCTGAGCGCCGAAGAATTGATGCTTTTGAACTGTGGTGTTGGAGAAGACTCTTGTGAGTCCCTTGGACTGCAAGGAGATCCAACCAGTCCATTCTGAAAGAGCTCAGCCCTGGGTGTTCTTTGGAAGGAATGATGCTAAAGCTGAAACTCCAGTACTTTGGCCACCTCATGCGAAGAGTTGACTCATTGGAAAAGACTCTGATGCTGGGAGTGATTGAGGGCAGGAGGAGAAGGGGACGACAGAGGATGAGATGGCTGGATGGCATCACCGACTCGATGGATGTGAGTTTGAGTGAACTCCGGGAGTTGGTGATGGACAGGGAGGCCTGGCATGCTGTGATTCATGGGGTCGCAAAGAGTCGGACACGACTGAGCGACTGAACGGAACTGAACTGAACTGATACATATATGTCCTTCCTTTTGGACCTCCCTTTCATCCCCTCATCCCACCTCTCTAGGTCTCCACAGAGCACTGATCTGAGCTCCCTACGTATACAGCAGGTAGAACATTATTTTCCGATTAGGTAACTATGGTCAAGTTGATGTCTTTGAGTTTCTATGTATTTATTAGTACAGTGGATATAATAATTACATCTCAGGGGTATTATTGGGACTAAGTCAGATAATGTACGTAGTACACATAGAAAAGCACCTGGAAAAGAGAAAACACTCAATAGACAGTTGCTGTGACTATTACTACTATTATTACCATTGTCTGCCTGTCTTTTCACCAAATCAATGACAGACACAGTCACCAGAACGGGGAATAGCAGGAGTATTTTTTAGCTCTGTGAACCTGGGCAAGTTACTTTGGGGCTCAGTTTCCTCCCTTCTCTACTAAATAGAGAGACTAGCATTTACCTCACTGGATCACTGTGAGGATTCAATGAGTTGGTGTAAGTAAAGTATCTTAGGAGAGTACCTGGTACTCAGTAAGTGCTCCATTAAACACTAGTAATGATGACGATGGTCCACTAGCCCATTTGTCTACTTACTTTTGCAGCTCTGATGTGATTGTCAGGAAAGTGGTAGAAGTTAAGTGACATTCTTAGATAAAGACCTTGTTCCATGTGAGGACTTCCCTGTCCTGCCCAAAGAGCCATTTCTTTCTCCTTGCAGAGGCCTCCATCCTGTAACTTCTCTCAGTGCCTTCTCTCTTTGTGTCTGTTTACATGCCTGGTGCAAATTAGTGTTCAGTAAATGTCTGTTAATAAAAGACTGATCTCCAATTGTATACATGTCATATGCAAGAGGCAGAATAATGACCTCCCAAAGATGTCTATCTCCCAGTCCTTGAGACCTGTGAAGATGCTAAGTTACATGTTGGGAGGAAGGTGGGAGTTAAGATTGCAGATGGAATTAAGCTTGCTAATCATCTGCCTTTAAAATAGGGAGAGTATGGTATTTTCATAGAATACAAACATATAGATAAGAGAATAGATGTTTGAAATTCTCTACACATGGGAAAAAAATTGTAACTGAGATGATGGATGTTAACTAAACTTATCAGGATGATCATTTCACAGTGTGTGTATATATATATATATATACATACACACACACACAAATCATTATGCTGTACAACTTAAACTATTTTCTATGTTAATTGTATCTTGATAAAACTAGGAAAAATAAAGAAAAATAACCAAGAAAAAAGTTTAAAAATAAAATGGAGAAAGTAACTTGAGTTATCTGGGTGGGCCTGATGTAATCACAAGGTAAATGTAGAAGAAGGACTCAGAAGCCAGAACCGGAGAGATGCTATGTGGGCAGGACTCATCTTAATGTTGTTGGCTTTGAAAACAGAAGAAGGGTCCACAAGCCAAGGAAGGTGTGTCTAGAAACTGGGAAAGACAAGAAAATAGATTCTCCCCTAGGGCCTCATAAGGAGTGAAATCCTGCTGACACCTCTATTTTAGCCTAGGGAGACCTATTTTGGAATTCTGACCTCTAGGACTGTAAGATGTTAAGTTCATGTTGTTTTAAGCCACTAAGTTTGTGGTAATTACAGCTGGAGTAGAAAGCTACAATAGCATCCTTGGCTCTGTTATTACAGCTAGTTCAGAAGTGGCTATTTTTTTTCATTATTATTTAGCCTAATTATGTATTCCCCCATTCCTGTTAGCAATATCACCTCTAACCATGGTGCTGGGGTATTGAGAAGAATGTTCATCATCTGAGAAAATAGATAAATGTACGTTTAAAAGTCTTCAAGGTCTAGGGCACATCTAGCTTCTTAGCATATTGCACTGGAGTACTCACCAGTGGGGCTAAGGGTCCTTTGAACTCAGCCTCCGCTTGCTCACCAGGCAAGGTGTGAAACATCAGCCCACCAATAGAGGTTTAACCTGGCAGGCCTCTGTGCTAGGGGCGCCTCCTCCTTCAGCATCTGTGTGCATTCTGTTGAGCAGGAACCATTCAAAGGGAATCCAGTCTCTCCTTTATGCCAGCTTGAGGGAGAGCTAAATGTAGCTCTGTCAGCACATGGGAGATCAAAGGGCTGCCACCCCCAGACCCAGCTGAGCTTCAGAGAACAAAGCCACATGGAGCACCTCGCTCCCGCTGGAAGGGTTCCCCTGACTGTCTCCTGATGCATACCCCTTTCCCCTGGCCCCTCAGAATTTGAGAGAGACCTTGACCACTTCCATAGTTTGGGGCTCATTTAAAAAAGATAGACATATCACAGCATGTTTTTTTTTATTGTAATATATTATAAATGTTTATGTTTAATACATTAACATTTTAACACATGAAGATATAATTAATGTAATGATACTATTCATAAGAAACTCAGAATTTATAAAAATATTAATTCAGGGACTTCCCTAGTGATCTAGTGGCTAAGGTTCTGTACTCCCAATGAAGGTGGCCCAGATTCAGTCAGGAACTAGATCCCATATGCTGCAACTAAGAGTTTTCATGCCACAGCTAAAGAAGATCCTGTGGGCCATGACTAAGATCTGGTGCAGCCGAATAAACAAATAAGTACTTTAAAAAATTAATAATTCATAGTATATTAGAAGTACCATAGATGGCTAATGGGGTACAATTAAACAGATCCAATGAATATCTCCTTTGAATCTTCCCATTCATCTTGGTGACTATTTATTCCCTGTTTTGAGATAAGTTGAGTGTACATTGGAAGCCTCAGCCAAGGCCTACTGCCACACATCTTCTCGCATTTGCTCTGCCACCCACCTCTCCTCATTGCCAGAAATGGTACCAAACATTCCCGTCTCCTCTGGGAGTGACAGGACGTAATTTCGCCACATCCTTTCATGATGAGCTATCAGGTGCTGTGAGAAGCATACCACTCCCAGGAAAAGGGATCTAGGCCTGAGAAGGATACACAGCCAGCATAGATGCAGACTGCAAACATGTATTCTCTCCAGCTGGTCATTCATGTCAGGAAACAGCTTGTACTAGCAACCTAGGCTTGGAAGAACATAACTCTCAAGCAGGAATTTATGAAGTTTTGAAGGGGAGTTTTCAATCCTGCAGAGAGGCTAATTGCCAGAGAACTCTCCAGTATCAGGGAGGAAGAATGTTCATCCTGCATCTTTATGTCCCATGGTTTTAGGAAAATCTAAGCTCTAGGAGGTGGGTGGCATCTCTTGGCTTTAATGACCCAAGAGAACCCAAGAATCCATAAGAGAGCTGCGGTCTCTTGTTAAGGCTAATACAAACATATAGAAGTCATCTGTTCTCCCCTAAATTGACCAGCATGAGATTGAGAAGTCCCTCCACATCCCCTACCACCATGCAGTTGCCTGTCACTGAATATTTTTATTAACATGGGCAAACAAGTAGTAATACCAGAAAATGATCTGTCTCAGGGTTGGCACACTATCTGGTCTGAAATGTTTATGATTTTCTTTTCCAATTGCATAAACTGTAGGAAAACACTTTGACGTTTCAGAATTACTACTGCACAAGAGAATTGAACGGCTACTTTTTTCTTGTTAATGAGACGAAGTTATGTTTACATGAAACCTACATTCCAAGTATAATGAACCTATGGCAATGGTCTGAAATGAGTTTCCTCCCTCCCTTCCTCCCCCTCTTCCTTCCTTCTCACTTTCCTTTTCCTTTGTTAGTGGTAAGGCCCAGGTTATGCTGCTAGTCTATGCCTTCTAGGTCATTCCCAATAACCAGATCACAGAGTGGGAAGTACGCACATGTAGGTAGGAGTACTTTAGAATCACTAGAAGAGCTTTAAAAATATCTGATTTCCACCACCATAGATTCTTAGGGCAGAGAAGGCAATGGCACCCCACTCCAGTACTCTTGCCTGGAAAATCCCATGGACGGAGGAGCCTGGTAGGCTGCAGTCCATGGGATCAAGAAGAGTCGGACATGACTGAGTCACTTCACTTTCACTTTTCACTTTCATGCATTGGAGAAGGAAAAGGCAACTCACTCCAGTGTTCTTGCCTGGAGAATCCCAGGGACAGGGGAGTCTGGTGGGCTGCTGTCTATGTGGTCGCACAGAGTTGGACACGACTGAAGTGACTTAGCAGCAGCAGCAGCAGATTCTTAGGGAATGGTTTGGGTATTAGGACTTACAAAAGCTCTATAAGTAGTCCCAATGTAAGTCAAGATTGAGAACTACTGATTTAAGTAAAATCAATGCTAAATTAGTCAAACAGTTGATTTGTTTCCCTGTTGAGTTTAAGCAAGCTCCAGGAGTTGGTGATAGACAGGGAAGCCTGGCGTGCTGCAGTACATGGGGTCACAAACAGTCAGACACGACTGAGTGACTGAACTGTTGACAAAACTGAATAATTAAATGATTGTGTTGGGGGTTTTGACTAAACCCCAGTTTGGTCTAAAGTGATGATCTTTGCCTACTATGGATTAGTTTATTACGGCAGGATTTTGCAAATTCAAAATGAGGCAGAAAGGCAGAAGGAGGGGATGTTGGTTTGAAATAATATAGTTCAGTCTTTTTTTTTTTCATGTTCCATCCTTCAGTCTGCCAGTCTGTTTCAGACTTGCTAAAGTAATAGTATAGACAGAGTTCCATTGTAAGCTGATGAAGTTTCTGGACTGTGAGGTCTGGCTGTGTAGCACAAATTCAATAAGAATGCTTATATGACCAGTGGCCGACTCTAGCCCACTGCAGAGTGTGAAGTCAATTCCTTGGAGTGCTGCCAGCAAATATTTTTGGCACGATTCCTGGATCATCAACAGGATTCTGTCCTTGACATCTGGAACACTCATCCGAGAGGCAAGCAAATAGTTTTGAAATGAAGTTAGGTCTCCTGACCAATTAAAGACGTGTGTTTGACAGCAACCCTGTGCAATTCATTAGCTGTCTGGCAAGTTTCCAGCAGGTATGAATTCCTAGTGACTCGTGAGTTTCTGATTGTTGGGTGATCAGTCTGGAAGCTAGAAGGTAATGTGGCATGCATTCCAGCTGGGGATGATTTCACTGGAATGAGAGAGTAGGTGACCAACCACCTGTGAGCAATTTTACTAGCAGCACCTCCGCACGAAGCAAAACCCAGGCCTGGTTCTCCACCCTTTGTTCCACCTTGAAAGTGGCGTGCCTCTCCCAGTTTAGACCTATGCTATAGTGCTATCAGGTATTAGAGTGCCATAGAGTTTTACCTGTGATGGAGAAGTTTCTGGACATTGCAAACACGTGTTTATGTGTTTTCCACTACAAGAGGGTTTCTCAACCCAGTGCCACTGGCGTTTAGGGCTGGATATTTTTGTTTTCAGGACTTGTCCTGTGTATCATAGGAAGTTTAGCAGCACCCTGGCCTCCTCCCACCAGATGCCAGGAGCATTCCTCTGCTTGTGACAACCAAAGATGTTTCCAGACGCTGTCAAACTTCCCCCAGAAGGTGGGGGCTGGACAGTAAAACTGCCTTGTCTAAGAACCAGTGAGAAGGTCCCCAGATTTCAGAATGGTAGAGAAATAAGATTTCCTACACAGAGGCAGAATGATGACTATAGCCTGCTTCCTAAATGTCATTCAGTACAAATGAACCATCCTTGTCCTTGGTTGTTGTGTACAACAGCTTTAAGTTTTTTAGTCATCTATAGCATGCTTACTGGTGCTCAGCACAGTGCCCTATTCACATGCTGCTGCTGCTAAGTCGCTTCAGTCATGTCCAACTCTGTGCGACCCAGAGACGGCAGCCCACCAGGCTCTCCCGTCCCTGGGATTCTCCAGGCAAGAACACTGGAGTGGGTTGCCATTTCCTTCTCCAGTGCATGAAAGTGAAAAGTGAAAGTGAAGTCCCTCAGTCGTGTCCGACTCTTCGCAACCCCATGGACTGCAGCCTACCAGGCTCCTCTGTCCATGGGAGTTTCCAGGCAAGAGTACTGGAGTGGGGTGCCATTGCTTTCTCCCGCCCTATTCACATAATGGGTTCTAAATAATGTTCAGCTTTTTCAACTTGAAATATGGTTGATCCACAATGTTTCATGTGTACAGCCAAGTGATTCAGTAATATATAAATGTATATATGTATATATATACACACATATATAAAGATTGAAAGCAGGAGGAGAAGGGGATGACAGAGGATGAGATGGTTGGATGGCATCACCAACTCGATGGACATGAGTTTGAGTAAACTCTGGGAGCTGGCGATAAACAGGAGGCCTGGTGTGCGGCAGTCCATGAGGTCACAAAGAGTCAGACATGATTGAGCGACTGAACTGAACACACATATATAAGACTCTTTTCCATTATAGGTTATTGCAGGATATTGCATCCTACTGTGTTATCCAGTAGGTCCTTGTTTGCCTATTTTATATATAGAAGTATATGTCTGTTAATCCCAAATTTTCAATTTATCCCTCCCCCACTTTCCCCTTTGGAGCTTCACTGGTGGCTCAGTGGTAAAGAATCTGCCTGTCAATACAGGAGTTGTGGGTTCAGTCTCTGGGTCTGGAAGATGCCCTGCAGAAGGAAATGGCAATCCAGTCCAGTATCCTTGCCTGAAAAATCCCATGGAGAGAGGACCCTGGCCGGCTACAGTCCATGGGGTTGCAAAAGAGTTGGACATGACTTAGCGACTAAACAACAACCTTTCCCCTTTGATAACCACTCTATTTATAACAGTCCACTTCTGTTTTAAAAATAAGTTCATTTCTATCATTTTTTAAAGATTCCACATATAAATGATATCATATGAAGCTTGTCTTTCTGACTTACTTTAGTATGACAATCTCTAGGTCCAACTTTGTTGCTGCAAATGGCATTGTTTAATTTTTTTTTAATAACATAATATTCATTGAATGAGTTTAAAAAGCTACTCTTTTCCCAATTCTGTCTGCATGGTTTTCCTCGGAATTTAACATAGGGCCTGGCCCAAGTCAATCAGATCTTCTTATTTTTCTGAACATTGTTAAGTCCTGAAGCCAGTTTTATCAAAGTGACTCACAGAACTCATTGGAAATGTTGGGACAAACAGAGTCGGCCCAGCTTTCCTTTTCTTCTACTTGTTTTGAACCTAGAAAGATATAGGCCCCCCAGAAATTCTGGAAGCCATCTTGATGTTATAAGAGTTACTCAAGAGAGTTGGGACAGAGCTGAGGGATAAAAACGTGAAAGTCAGATCTTGAAGCTATTATTTGTGATCCTAGATCTAGTGGTATTTCTAGCCACATCCATAGCCCCATTCTTGTCAATTGCTTGAGCCAGTATGTTCCCCCTGGTTTATTTATTTCCATTTTTATTATTTCTTGTTCAGGCCTCTTTGAGTTGGGGCTTCTATCGTTTAAAATCAGAGGAGTCCTCCTTTAGACACTGCTCTTTGCAAGAACTTGCCTGCTGTGTGTGTAGCATGACATGATAACACACAATGCAAATGCTGACTTAGGACTGCATGATCTTGGTATTGAGGAGATCTTGAAAGTTACAGTCTGGCCATAACCTGATGCAAGGATCTCTCTACCGTGTTCCTTGTCAGAAGAAGCCTGGGCCATTTCTTGAATATGCTGGAACTTTCAGAACATGCCCAAGTCTACCTGTTTCTCTGTAAGTCAGCTCTGGCTGTTAGAGAATTTTCTACTTAAATTAAGTCAAAACTGTTTCTAAGAAGCTTCCATCCTAGAATCAAAGTCTGTAACTAAATATAAAAAAAAGCATTTTTCTTACAATAAATGCAACTGTCATGTCTTGTCTTTGTCAGTTCTTCTCCGTTTTAGCCTTTCTCAAGCATGTCCAGCCCCTTCTGAAAGGTCATGTTTCAAATCTCTGTAATTGTAAAGAGGAAAGACTTTGGAATGAAACAGACCTGAGGTGGTAACTCACCTTCATAGCTTTTTAGCTGTGACTTTAGAAGCGCTACTTGATAGTTCTCTAGTACTTATGTTTCTGTCTGTCACATGGGGACCACTAGCCCTTCTATGGGATAGTGGCGAACATTTCATGGGGTGATGCTTGGTTAGTGTTTTTTAGCTCTTAATTCAGTACATCTGTGTGCTGTGATCCATAAATTATCACTATCTTTCTCATCTTATTGCTATCCTTGGGACACAACTTTAAGATAGTCATTTAAAATACGGTCTCCAAAATTCAGCACAGTATGCCAGAAGGGATCTGACCACCCTAATATTTTGACATCTCTCCTTGGTTTATTTAAGGCTTCTTCTCAGTGGTTTTAGTCATCCAAATTGGCAAGGGTGGCCATAACAGTCATGTCATTAGGGTTGCAGAGAGTGCAGATTATATGCAGTCCCTTTTCTTACCATGCTGTTGATAGAAATCCACATCATCAGAATTGTGAACTTTGCCCAGAAACCATCAATATACAGGTCCAGCCTCTCAGCTCCTGGCTGCCCAAAATCAAGGTTGCATCTAAGTGCAGGTCGAGAGGGCTGTTTTCCTTTCTATTTCATAACTTACTTGCCCGAGGGAAGAGGATGCTGATGTTTCCATTGGCAGCATGTAGCTCGCAAAGAATGAAGCAAACCCGATTGTACGATAGGAGGACCTCCAGAAAAATAAGCACAGGACAGCGCTCTGCGGCCACATGGGGACTGTCAAGGATTCAAACAAACTCTTTAATGTCCAGCCAATGTTTGTAATATGTGAAAGAAACTGCTTAAAGTCTGAGCTGATTGGTTGCACTTTGTCCTATGAGAAAAACTTTTCCTTACTGTTCATAGATAGCACATATATCCCTTCCACAGTCAACAACAACAAAATTTAGTACCTACCATATGCTAGACATTGTTAGAATAGTAATAGTAGAAGAAGAAATGATAACAGCTACCTCTTCTTGGGCAATTGCCACTGTAGGTTCATACTGCGTGTGTGCTAAGTCACTTGAATCTTGTCCTACTCTTTGAGACCCTACGGACTGTAGCCCGCCAGGTTCCTCTGTTCATGGGATGCTCCAGGGAAGAGTAGTTTAGCGAGTGGCCACGTCCTCCTGCAGAGATTCTTCCCGACCCTGGGATCGAACCTATGTCTTCTGTGTCTCCGGTATTGCAGGCAGATTCTTTACTGCTGAGCCACCAGGGAAGCCCAGGTTCTTTCTATTCTCCCCATTTTACAGATTGGGCAATGAGACTTAGAGAAGATGAGTCACTTGCCCAAGGTCATGTAGGTTAAGAAGCAGAATCGGGATTCAAATTTGGGTCATCTGAATCTAGAACTCTATGGTTAAGCCCACCCTCCATCATCATTCTGCCATGGTCGTCATCATGTGACCTGATGGAGACATTAGCCAAGGCCATGGTGATAATCATTTTATAATATACAAGCATATCAAACTGACAATATTGCACACCTTGCATTTATTTACATTTAAAGTCACTCAGTCATGTTTGACTCTTTACAACCTTTAACTTACACAATGTTATAAGTCAATTTTATCTCAATAAAGCTGGGGGGGAAAGTTGCCTGGATAAAGGACCCTCAATAGCAATCCCCCCTTCCACACTCAGCTCAAGACTAAGCTCTCTCTTGCATCCTTGGCTCTGGGAATTTCTCAAAATCCTGTTTTCTAACCCAGTCTAACTATACTTTGCTCATTCCCCATTGAGGGCTTTCTCTTTGCGTTCCAACCTTACTCTGTGCCCGTTCGCACTGATTTCATTATTACTATCTTCCCTTGATATTTGCTCCTCTTCCATGTGAGACAGGACCATTTTTCCCTTTTGTTCCAACAGCCCTTCTTCCCTTGCTTGTACCTTAAAGGCCCCTACAAACCTGCAGGGACCACTCAAGGCCAGCCCTCTCTCCTGCATGTCCAGGCAGGAACAGCCCTAGTCTAGGGGGAAGTCACTAAGCACATAATCACTGATCTCCAGGGGCTTTGTGTCATGATGCAGCACCATCAAGTCTTATTATTTTTACATCCTGAGAAGGGGAGGTGGTAGGTTAGACAGGGAGAGAGATTCATGTAAGAGAAAGAAAAGAAAAGGGAGGGAAGAAAGATGAGAAGGGGGAAAAAGGAGAGATGGGGATGAGAGAAGTCGAGGCTCGCTCAAGTGACCTCAGTGACATGTTAAAACAATTTGGCAGTATTTGTGAATAATTAACAATTTGTTATGGTAGGAACAAGAGAACAGGTCTGCAGGTGCTGCTTGGTTCTTTGCTGCAGAGGGAATATTGAAATATCAGTTACTGTGAGCAGAAGAAAAACAGCATGTGAAGAAAAAGTCCCAGGTTGTAACAAAGCCTGGGTTTTTCCAGCTCTCCAGCTTAAATTTCTCTCCAGGGGAACTCCAATCCCTCCAAAAACTTGTAATAATAATAAAATGCTTGGAAGATGTATTTGAATTTCCTGTCAATTAAAACATTTGTTAGTCCAAAGTACTAAGCACTGAGCTAAAGGGAGCTGTATTTTCTTGCTGAGCACTTTTGGTGGTGGCGGTATTAAACTATATTCTATTCTTCTTCAGTTACAGTTGACTGAACTGAGGGTTTCTTGAGCACTGCAGTGCTCCTGACATGGTGGAGGCAGGATGGAAGATACAGAAGAAGCAGGCCTGATTGATGCCCAGAAGGGCTCAGCATCTCCACGGGAAATTCGGAAAACAAGACCAGATTCTATTTCCCTTAAACAATAGGGGGAAAAAACCCCCCCCAGCATAATGTAGTATTAAATGAGATAATATTCCTTTTATAGTTCCAGGCACACGCTTCATTTATTTCCTCAGGGATGTGTTCTTTGGCCTTTAAGGGTAGATCAAGCCACTTGTTTTCATGGTACTGCATAGATTTCCTTTATAGCCCTGATCATAGTTTGTAACTATATATATTTACATATTACATTATAGATATATAGTATAATTACATGTTTGTTTATGTCGTTTTCAAAAATCTCACCTCTCACCAGACTTTAAATTCCATAGCATGATTGTGTCTATTCTGCTCAAGGATTGAGCATCTGACACAAATTCCCCAGCATCTGACACAAATGCTAGGTACTCAATCAACATTTTGGAATAAAAGACAAATAAACACATTAAGAACTCAGTACAAAGAAAGAGCACATGTACTGCCCTGTTAAGGAAGATTCTGTGGTTAAAAGTGAATTTGACCAGACCTCCTTTATAAGGAATTACAGAATAAATTACTTTCAGATCTTAATACCAAGAAAGGCTGGTATCCACTGAAAAAGTACTCCTTATGAATTCTGCGAATTTTATACATTGAGACATTTTTCTCTTTGCTTTGACTTCTGGCAACTGTACATTATATTTTAATGTACTAACCTTGCTTTCAAATATTTTACTACCCTTGATTTTCTGTTACTGGGGCTTCCCTGGTGGCTCATCTGCCTACAATGTGGGAAGACCCAGGTTCAATCCCTGGGTTGGGAAGATACCTTGGAGAAGGGAACGGCAACCCTCTCCAATATTTTTGCCTGGAGAATTCCATGGACAGAGGAGCCTGGCAGGCTACAGTCCATAGGGTCTCAAAGAGTCGAACACAACTGAGCAACTAAAACAATTTTCTACATTTCTTTATATTTTAATAATGTAAATTACACTATTTAAAAAATAAGATTTGGTGTGAATTAATGCTTAAATAGTGATTATGGATGCACCAATTAATGTATGGCAAGCTTTATGAAAGGGCTTCCCTGGTGGCTCAGTGGCAAAGAATCTGCCTGTGAGTGCAGGAGACATGAGTTCAATCCTTCCGTTTGGAAGATCCCCAGGAGAAGGAAATGGCAATCCACTCCAGTATTCTTGCCTGGGAAATCCATGGACAGAGGAGCCAGGTGGGCTATAGTCCTTGGGGTCACAAAGCAGTCAGACTTAGTGGCTAAACAACAACAACAAAGCTTTATCTAGTAGTGATGTTTTAAAATGGGTTTTGGCACTCTAAACTAATCTTTTGTTAAAGATACCCTCCAGGAATTATTTAAGAGAGATATCTAGGGTGATATGGGCCATAGCTGATTGTTAGAGTTAAGATTAGCGGTGATGTTAAGATTTCAGGAAGTAGCAGAACTTTATTTAAGATGACAAACTCTCTACCATCTTGCTCTGATCCCGAGACAGTATTGTAAGGAATATTTAAAACCTGCAATAATTTAGGCCAAGAGAATTTGACTTTGAGTACCTTCTGCCCACTTCCTGCTTTGACCTCATGCCACCAACTCATCTACTGCCAATGACTCTGTCACGATCATGTTTGATTCAGCTGGGGAGCCATATTGAAATTATGTCTTAGTTATAGTGAAATAAAACTGTTGCTATATTCCCTCAAGAGATAATTTTAAAAGGATTAGTGTCCAACTCTTCTTTGTCACCTCCCTTTGGGTTCAAAATGAAAACAGTAATTTAAAAGTTTATGTTCCCCCTAGCCAAATAACCACAATCTGCTCCCACTATATGGCTCTTTAATTGAGTTAGTTTGAAGAAATACAATAACATGCAGTCTATAGTATTGCTTTTGGTATTTTATATTAAGCCATTCCAGATGGTGACTGAACCATGTACATTTGAAGTCTTTCATTTATTTTCTTCAGTTAATAGTTATGTTGCAAAACTTTTGTATCATATTTTTGTTGATTTTTAGCATTTAATTATAATTGTTTGTGAAACCACTCCTAGTAATTCTATTTTGGTTAAAAGATTCAGCAAATAATAATGTGTTTCTAAGACTCATTGGAAAAGACTCTGATGCTGGGAGGGATTGGGGGCAGGAGGAAAAGGGGACGACAGAGGATGAGATGGCTGGATGGCATCACTGACTCGATGCACGTGAGTTTGAGTGAACTCCAGGAGATGGTGATGGACAGGGAGGCCTGGCGTGCTGCAATTCATGGGGTCGCAAAGAGTTGGACATGACTGAGCGACTGAACTGAACTGAAGGAAGATGTGAATGATCACTTAAGCAATTACTTTGAAAATGAACTGGAGTGTGTGGTAGTTATGGCAAGGATTGGCAAATTACTAAAGGTTCATGACCACAGTCAAATTTAGTTCATTTGAAGGTAAATAAGAATTTGGATAGGTCATCTGAACATGAAATAATATACATCAGTGTGGTAATAATGGAAATATTACTTGAATCCTCAAAGTCTTTAAGTTAAAAATACATATATTCTTATTTACCTTCAAACAAAACTTAGAATTAATACTCTCAAGCAAAGAGAGATAACCCCTGCTCCAACCTTTGAGGAAGAGTCTTGGAAGTTTGAGGAATTCAAGAGTATAAGAAAGTTACTCATAGGCTCTTTCTGAGGTTGATTCCTGGTCTCTGGGGAAGAGCACTTGGTGGGACTGTAAAACAGCCTCTGGCCAAGTTCCCTAAGAAACAGATTTCAAGGTGGGAGGCTGGAAAACTGAGATGATTAACATTTTGAGAGCCAGAGATAGATACACTCAATAGTGTGTATGTTCATGAGCAGATCAGCCTATAGTTGTAGCCTGATCCTCCACCAAGATATCACTTACCCAAACCCCAGCATTATTTCCTATGACTTTCCTCCTTAAATCTTCCAAACAAGCCACCTTCTCACTATTTCACAGAACACTTCTTGTCCTGTTCTGCCTACAGAATGACACACAGCAACTCAGAGATGATAACTGAAGGTTTGGGAGAAGGTAGTGGTAAAGGTTGATGATGGTAACAGCGGCATTGACTGGGAGGTGGGGCTGGTTTTGCAGTCTTGTCAGTAAGTGCCTGACAGTAAGTGCATGGATTCTGGAACCAGACTGCTGCGGCTTTGAGTCATGGCTCTGACATAGCTTGATAACCTCAGGCAAGGTACATCTCTCAGCTTCCTTATTTGTAAAACTGGGGTAATAGCACCTTATTCAGAGGACTGGGGCTTCCCCAGTAGCTCAGATGGTAAAGAATCTGCCTGCAACTCAAGAGACTCTGGTTTGATTCCTGGGTCAGGAAGATCCTCTGGAGAAGGGACAGGCTACCCACTCCAGTATTCTTGGGCTTCCCTGGTGGCTCAGTTGGTAAAGAATCTGCCCACAATGCAGGAGACCTGGGTTCGATCCCTCAGTTGGGAAGATCCCCTGGAAGAGGGCATGGCAACCCACTCCAGTATCCTTGCCTGGAGAATCCCCATGGGCAGAGGAGACTGGCGGGGCTACAGTCCATGGGTCGCAAAGAGTCAGACATGACTGAGCAACTTTCACTTTCAGAGGTCTGATCTTATCTGTAAAGAACTTAGAACCAGCACATATATCGTACCATATTCTTGTATTTTAAATAATCTGAGCAGGTTACATGTGGACTTTGGTTATAGCAAGAAATGAAAAATCTAAAACAGTATTCTACCAGCTATATTGACAATGACTTGAAGACAGAAGAGGCAAGAATGTAAGAGAATAAGTCAACAATGGGAATTCCCAAACACGACATATTAATGCTTATATTAATTACTGGGGCAGCTTCAGAAAGGAAAAGATCTGCTGGGCTTCGTGAGAAAACAATAAGCAAAACATGACGATAGATTGGTTTGGGAGGATAAAGTTTGAAATAAACTATCCTAAGCTTGTAATCTTGAGGGATTAGAAAGATGATGGTGCTGTTGACAACAATGGAGAAATTTGGAAAGAGATGCCTATTTCTGCAGGAAAGACAGAAAGCTTAAGCCATGCCAATGTAGAAAAAACAAATGGACCATGGGAGTTAAGCTATGGCCTGTTTATTTGACAGATGGGCTGCAGCTGAATCAATTGTGATGCTTCATTAGGATGTCTGGGGTATCTGTGTGTCCCATGCCACGGTCCGGTGGTTTTGCCACCTATAAACACACCCCCTGCTCTGCGCTTAGGTTGGGTTTCTTTCTGGGGTCCTGCTTCATGAGGTCTGTCATGAAGTTGTGTGCATCCTGGAGAACAGAGAGATGTATTGAGTTATAGATATATATACATATATATATGTGTACCTCCAAAGTTTCAATCAATATGTGCTTTCATCAGGAGATAGAACTTGGCTGAAAGATGGTTTCATTTTTATTTGCATTTTCTAAATATCAGGAGAGATATTTAGCCAGCACTTACATAGTGGTTGCCAGAGATTGTTCTAAGCTCTTTATACATGTGAAGTCTTTTCATCATCACAATCACCCTACAAGGTAGGCAACATTATTGTCCTCATATTAAGGAAGAGGAAATGAAGATACAGTGGAGGCTGGTGCTCTTTGGTTGGTTTCAGCAGAATTCTGAGATGAGGGTTCATGTGCAAGTGATTTAGTAAGGAAGGGCTTACCCCTGGGGGGACCAACAGGGACGAGGGGAGCAGAAAGGGGAAGAGGAGGAAGCCAAACAAGGGTCTGTTGGAGACAAAGTCCGAGGAAGGAAACATCACCCTAATCCTGCAGGGGAGCTCTGGGGTGGATGTTCTAGTTCAAAGTCACCCCAGTCCAAGGCAGAGGAGCTGAGTTTTCATACTCCCATGGCAGAAAGTCAGTTGTTACTCTGCACCTGTCAGCAAAGTGGCTCCAGTTGGTCTAAGGCGTCCTGCACAGAAGAGCTGCGAAGTCTCCCTGTTGGATGCCATACACAGCAAAGGTGGGAAATTGGGGAGAGGGCAGGAGGTGGGAGGTCCAAGAAGAATTGGGAGGGGAGGAGATCTGATGGAGGGTGATCCTGTTTGCCTTACCATTGTCTATCGCATAGTTGAAGGAGATCCATCAAGCAGACTGATTGGGGGGAGGAGTGGGGACTGTTGTTTTAATTCATCAAATTGACTTATCCTTGGCTATGTAGATAGATATGTAAATCTATGTCTGTACACACACACACACACACACAGAGGCACATACATATATATACACTAAGAAATACAAAGTTGATGCAGCCCAGATGTTACATGTCAGATATCATAAACTGGTGACTCATGTGTTGAATGCAATCTGCAGACATTCTTGATTCGACCCTGTCTGAGTTTTTAGGTTAAAATTATTATTTAAATATTTTAAAAGTTGGGCGATTTCAGTGAAAACTCCTGATTTCTGACCCCTTCTGACATTCTTACCTCGTGTTATTGACTACAGATGGGTAGTAGATGATGCCTCTTGAATCAGGGCATGTGCGGTCCAATTTGTCCCATTCTTTACCACCCTTGGTGATCACTCCAGTCATCACCTCTCCTCCAAGTCATCTGTGGCTCCTAAAGTCTATCACTCAGTTGTGTCTGACTCCTGCGACCCCATGGACTAACTGCAGCCCACCAGGCTCCTCTGTTCATAGGATTTCTCAGGAAAGTATACTGGAATGGTTTACCATTTCCTTCTCCAGGGGATCTTCCCAATCCAGGGATTGAACCCAGGTCTCCTGCTTGGCAGGAAGATTCTTTACTGCTTACCCACCAGGGACAGATCAGGATATTTAAATTTAAGGCTCCTGTTGTGCATAATTTCTTGACTATCACAAATCTTACTAGTTCCTTGAAACAAACTACTCATATCAGATTCTAATAACTTCATTCCTCTTTCTCCTTCTAGGTTTCTGACTATTATGCACCCTTTCAGGGGAAGTATAGTATTAGGTTAATTCAGTCACTGTAGACCATCACCAAACCAGGTGGGTGTTTAATGACCTGGGTTGATTTCTCCTTGTTGACATCAGCACAGCAATTGACAAACCACTTCTTCGCTTGTTGTGCTAAAACTTTTATGGGCACAAAACATAAACTCTTAAGAATACACAAAATTGGCAGGTAATCAATTTCTAATTATTTCTTGCTTTAAAGACATCCTAATAAATCTCTCAGCAGCTTCCAATATGTTCATTTTCTATGACAAAAGAACAGATATGAAAATGAAATCCTGAACTGGATGGGAGTTTAATTATAGTAATTTTCTGGTTGAACAAATAATTATATTGTTTCAACAAATAACCATCATTTACCCTCAATTAAAGTCTTTTTCTCTGCTTTTAGGATTCCAATGAAAACATACATTAATGGGTCAAACCTTAAAACTGAAGGCCTGGGAAAACCCTTATGTTATAAATACCCATCTTATTTTAAATTTCCCGGAGTGTTCTCTTGGACTTTTTTTTTAATCAACTAAATGCAAAATGATCAGATTTCAAAATGAGATATTACAAGTATTTTTTTCAGAACATTTAATCCAGGTTATAGGTCAGATGAAGATCAAATGTACATTTTTGTTGATTGCTCTTTGAGCTATAATTAAAGAAGTTGAGATTATGTCTTTTAAAATATATGAGGGCATATATAATGACTTTTTCACCAGTAAAAATGCTCTAATAATGCTCATTAAGCATATCATGAGTCCCCTAGATGAATAAGAAAAGCTATAATTCCCCCAAATACTTTGGCTGTTCATAGCAATTCACTTTTTAGTGTGTAGTTATTATTAAATTTCATTCAAAAGAAGTTGACTTTATAGTACTTTAACTATGAGAGCTTAAACATTTTTAAAAAGCCTTTGGAAAGGTTGAAATCAGGTCAGAAGTCTGATTTGGGGCTGTAGTTATCTGCAGATAACTCCTTTTAAAAACTCAAATGAAAGCAAATGTTTTCTCTACTCTCTTTACTTCCCACAGTTACTCTTCTTATAATTTCTTTACTATTTATCTGGCATTCTTGTTGTTGTTATTATTTATTGTGTTTGCTAGTAAATGGACAAACTTAAAATTCGATACTTGGGATCTGCCTGCAGTGTAAAATATAGAGGGAAAACTCTAACTTTTGGGGGGCTATTAAGTCACTTCAGTTGTGTCCAACTCTTTGGACCCCATGAACTGCTCCTCTGTCTACCGGATTCTCCAGGCAAGAATACTGGAGTGGGTTGCCTCACCCTCCACCAGGGGATCTTCCCAACCCAGGGATCAAACCCATGTCTCTTACATTTCCTGCATCAGCAGGCAGGCTCTTTACCACTAGTGCCACCTGGAAAGCCCTTGAAAAGTGGGGAGAAGGACATTTACTCTACAAAAATGTAAAGTTTGTTACTTTTCAATGACCATTTTTATTAGGGAATTGGGTTTTTCTAATTTGTGGTTTTAGAGGCCAGGAGCGCACAAATTTAGAGGGACAACTCAGTCAATTTCCCTGGGATTGAGATCAGACCACGCTTCTCCCACCTCCCCTTCTCCCAAAGTGGGGATGTCTTTCAGTGTCCTCTGAGGCTGGAAAGGCAGTACTGTGAGTACAGAGATTTGGAGAAGAGAGAAGTCTGAGATGGAAGAAGCCTTTTGTTTTTGTCCTGGTCTGTTCCTTACTAGGCATGTCACCTTTCTTTCTCTTAGTCTCAGTTTTCCCATTTGTGGAATGAGATTGATGATAATTTTTCTGATTTCCTTGCAGGGTGATCGCAGAAGGAATAAAATTAGATATTATATAAGAAAGCTCACCATTGAAGGACTTGCTATGGTCTCTCTTGATCTATCATTGTTGTTGTTCAGTCACTTAGTTGTGTCCAACCCTTTGCGACCCAGTGGACTGCAGAATGCCAGGCTTCCCTGGAGTTTGCACAAACTCATGTCTATTGAGTTGCTGATGCCATCCAGCCATCTCATCCTCTGCTGTCCCCTTCTTCTCCTGCCTTCAATCTTTCCCAGCATCAGGGTCTTTTTCCAGTGAATCAGCTCTTCGTATCAGGTGGCCAAAGTACTGGAGTTTCAGCTTCAGCATCAGTCCTTCCAATGAATATTCAGAGTTGATTTCCACTAGGTTTGACTGGTTTGATCTCCTTGCAGTCCAAGGAACTATCAAGAGTCTTCTCCAACACCACAGTTTGAAATGAACAATTCTTCAGTGCTCAGCCTTCTTTATGGTCCAACCCTCACGTCAGTACATGACTACCAGACCTATATGGATATATATTTACTTTTTAGTTTATATAACAAGGGAGCATTTCATTTCATAGAAAGTCATGTTTCTGTGCACTAGATGTCACTAGAGCTCTATGTTTCAACTGGTATCACTGCCTGGTTGCAATGATCCATTCTTGAAAAAATTTCAAACTCATTGTGCTTTTGCTTTTTTGCATTTTTTACCAAATGGCCATGAATTCATGGGTCCTTGACCCATACCCACCCTCATATCCATCTCACTAGAATTCTGCTTTCAGCACAATTTTTTGCCTTATTGGAGATTTCCTCCTCTTCATTTTCTGGAGGAATTTCTGCAAAATCATTCTTTCTCAAGGACTCCTTTAGTAGAAAATGTGAAAACCAAGAGAAAACCTGCTATGGAGTATAAATTCACAAAAACATTTTGGATAGTTATTGTAGATACATTTATTGCTTTTAAAATCAACCGTCACAAGAAATCCTGTTTGCATTTGCTTTTTCCTCACCATCCTGTTATCCTCACTCCTATTTTAGTTTTCATTCTAATTGAGAAATAAAGCAGATATACCAGAGAGCACTTTGCCTTACCCAGAAATGCTTAGCAGACAAACCCTGTTTCTTCAAAAGCACTGACTGTTTCTATAGAGAAGAAAAATAAAATCTCTTGGAAGTGTAGCTAGTCTTGCTTCCTGGAAATAGTTAAAAATCTCAAGTTAAAGTGTACGGTTTTAGGGCCATCACCCATTCTTTGGCGAGAGTTACACTCTTTCCAAAGGTGCAAACCCAGCTGTGAAGCAGGGCCACATTCTAGCTGGCTTTTTTTGGTCACAGCCGAGTTCACTAATTTAACTGATTTTTTTAAACTTTCAATTTGAAAATCATTTACAAGTGTAAGAATTAAGAAAGTGCAGAATGTGTTCAGGATTTTTTTTTTCATCTTAGAACAAAGTGCACTCAAAGTATTCAATGTATGAAATTTCCCAAGATCTCTGTGTTACATTCAAATATAGGGGTTTATATTTGAATGTAACACAGAGATCTTGGGAGGAGGGAGGAGGGTTCAGGATGGGGAACACATGTATACCTGTGGCGGATTCATTTTGATGTTTGGCAAAACTAATACAATTATGTAAAATTTAAAAATAAAATAAAATTTAAAAAAATATAGGGGTTTAAAAAGTTAAATGACTTTGAAGTAAGACATACTATTCATTTTCATTTTTAGAGAATATTAGTATCTACTCACATAAGGCAACCCAACCCAACAGTGTTGCATTCCATTCTGTACAACTGCTGTTAGTTAGAAGGAAAATTATTCAATTATTTTTACTGGATGTCTTTTACTAGATAGTGAAGTCGCTCAGTCATGTCTGACTCTTTGCGACACCATGGACTGTAGCCTACCAGGCTCTTCTGTCCATGGGATTTTCCAGGCAAGAATACTAGATTGGGTTGCCAATTCCTTCTCCAATTACTAGATAAGCACTATCTCATATATGTGCTAAATGCTACAGAGAAAACCCAGCTCTCTTAGAGCTTACAGTCTAGAGAGGAATATAAGTATTAATCAAGTAACCATATAAACAAATGGAAAACTGCAAATCTGACACCCTCTGTCTCTCTCTGTTCTACTTCCCTGCTTTATCTGTTTTGAAAGTACTTATTCTGTGATGTTTATATTTATTTGTTTGTTTACTGTCTCTTTCCCATCCTAGAAAGGCAGCTCCATAAGGGAGATGTCGTCTGTCCTGTTCAGTAACTCGGCTCTAGTACCTAAAATAGAACTTGACACGTTGTAGATTCTCAGTAAATATTCTTTGGATGAAAGTATTAATAAAGTGCTATCAGAAGTACTCAGTGTTCTCATATCCTTTATTAGAATTCGTTGATTCATCAGGGAAGTCAAGAAATACTTCCTTGCAGAAGAGATACTTGAGAAGGAAAGTGGGAATTAGGCTGAGAAATGATGGGAGATCATTCAAGGTAATAGGCGCAAAGACCCTGTGGCAAGAGGGAATATGAAAAAAGATAAAGGACAGAAAGATGACCTGGAAGCAGAGGAGGAGAGACCAAATGAAATAGGATTGCAAGATGAAAGAGGAAAGGAAGGGTGGAGGCCAGACCATGGAGGATCTTGCAGGCTGAATTACGAACTCAAGAAGTTGTCTTTATCCTGAAAATAATGAAAAATCATTTCAGTATTTTAAGAAGGGAGGCGACTTAGATTTGAAAAGGTTACTCACCTAGAGTGAATTTGGGAAACCCAGCTAAAAGGCAGTGGTTCAGATAAGCAATATAGGTAGTGTGAACTTAAGTGCAGGTAGTGGAGATTGGAGTAGATACATGTAGAAGTAGATGCGTCCATGGAAATGTAAGGTTTGGTGAAAAGTGGGGTAAAGGTGAGGGTGGAGGAGGTGTCAGGGTTGAGCTGAAGGTCATGGTTGAATCATGGGATAATGATGGGATGGTGGTACCATCCAGTGCAATAGTGGTACTTGGAAGAGGATCAAGTTTGAGAAGGAAGATGATGAGTTCAGTTTTAGTTACATTGATTTCACAGTTTCTTGGGCACCCTAGAGAACTTATTAAGTTAGAGACAGTTCAGAGCTTGGAAAGCCTGGGCTCAAGCAATAAATATATGAGTGTTCTAGAGAAGGTGATTAAAACCGTGGGCTATGGGACTTCCCTTGTGGTCCAGTGGCTAAGACTCGACTCTCCCGATATAGGGGACCTGGGTTTGATCCCTGGTCAAGGAACTAGATTCCACATGTAGCTACTAAGAGGTTGCATGCCTCAACTAAAGATCCTATAGGCTGCAACTAAGACCCACTGCAGCCAAATAAATATTTCTTAAAAAATCATGAGAATAAATTGAGAAGAGGAGGGATGTGTGGTTTCACATAAAGCTCTCTGGTTGTTGGGGAAAGGATGGAAATGCCAACCAAGCCCTGACACAGGCTGGCAGCCCTGGCCATTCATGCCCACATCTGAAGAGTACTAGATAACCTTTGGTGCTTACTTGGTAGAACATTCAATGGACCATAGACAGCAGCCTTCTAGAACTTTCTAGATTGAAGCATAGCTGAAAGTCAACTTCCTCTTCTTCCTTATCAAGGGAAAGAAGAGAAAAATCTTATGATATTGTTACTTTGATAAAGTATTTTACCAAACTTGTACTTTAAAAGTTGGTGATGGACAGAGAAGCCTGGCATGCTGCAGTCTATGGGGTTGCAGAGTCAGACATGACTGAGCCACTGAACTGAACTGATACTTTAAAACATTCTTTCTTTATGGTATGTCTGTATATATTCAAAACATAAAACTACTGTGGTAATTTGTTCCCATTCAGATCAGATCAGATCAGTCGCTCAGTCGTGTCCGACTCTTTGCGATCCCATGAATCACAGCACGCCAGGCCTCCCTGTCTATCACCAACTCCCGCAGTTCACTCAGACTCACATCCATCGAGTCAGTGATGCCATCCAGCCATCTCATCCTCTGTCGTCCCCTTCTCCTCCTGCCCCCAATCCCTCCCAGCATCAGAGTCTTTTCCAATGAGTCAACTCTTCGAATGACGTGGCCAAAGTACTGCAGTTTCAGCTTTAGCATCATTCCTTCCAAAGAAATCCCAGGGCTGATCTCCTTCAGAATGGACTGGTTGGATCTCCTTGCAGTCCAAGGGACTCTCAAGAGTCTTCTCCAACACCACAGTTCAAAAGCATCAATTCTTCGGCGCTCAGCCCTCTTCACAGTCCAACTCTCACATCCATACATGACCACAGGAAAAACCATAGCCTTGACTAGACGAACCTTTGTTGGCAAAGTAATGTCTCTGCTTTTGAATATGCTATCTAGGTTAGATATTAATGAAAAGATTATTTTTAATACATTATTTGTAAGCATTTAAAGGTAGATGTGTTTGTGATTTTACACAGGTGGTTGATGAGACACTTGAAAAGTAAAATTATGTTTATAACTCAGATCAACTGAGGGGTTTTTTGAGCCAACAGCTGCCTGAAGGGCTTTGCAACTATTACTTCCTTTACTTAACCCTAGGAGGTGGCTACTATCATTCCCATTTGATAGATGAGGAAACTGGCATAGCAAGGTCAGCAAATTGATTCAGGGTCACACAGATGATAAATGGTGGAGCCAGAATCTGAAGGAGAACTCCCCTTCATGGGAAATACTCATAATAACTGTGCCAGATTTTATTAGAATCTACCATGCACATTTTAAAATGTTTTGTATTTTAAATTATGCTGAAAGCCTTTGCATGCATATGTGCTAAGTCGCTTCAGTCGTGTCCAACTCTTTGCGACCCCATGAACTGTAGCCCTCCAGGCTCCTCTGTCCATGGGGATTCTCCAGGCAAGAATGGACTGGAGTGGGTTGCCATGCGCTCCTCCAGGGGATCTTCCCAACCCAGGGATCGAACCCATGTCTCTTATGTCTCCTGCTTCGGCAGATAGGTTCTTTACCACTAGCAGCACCTGGGAAATCAGAATGCCTTTAGTATGACCTTTATGCACTACTTAGCGATTTGCAGATTCTGGTGAACTTTAAAAAATCTGTTTGGGCCTGCTACCCTATTTCCCAACCAAATTCCCTTTGGGTTGTCTGGAATGAAATAGTCTCTGGCCTATAGGTTCCTTTCTGGCTTGTGGAATAATATGTGATACCCTGATCAAATTTTAATATAATGCTTTGGGGTCTCTTAATCATAGTAGAGATCATTTTCTCAATTTGAAGCAGAGGTATGTCCAGACATGAGGGCACAGGAAAAGTATTTAGCAAAATTCCCCATAAAACCAAAGGTGGAAGATTTGGTGGTTTATGTGTTTATGTCATCGGCAAAACTTTGGAGTAGATATCGCAGCCATTGTTGAAATAATACTTCAAATCCTAACAACTCCAAAAGGCAACTACAACCATCATACTCAGGAGTTCATCTGAATCGACCGCTCTGGGCACAAAGGAGACTTCAAGGGGGGCACACAGGAAACTCAGGGTCAGACCCCGCTCTCCATCGTTTTTTCCCTGCTACAGGCTCCCAATCACACTCCCTCCCCTAATTACAGCTCTAAATCTTTCAGCATTCACTGGTCCCTCCAGCCACAGGATTTGGCAAGGAAACTAAAGTGGAAATTAATTTAAGTTTAGATCCAGAGCAAAGACTTCATTGCTGGTTTCCACTCACTCATCATCTGATGAATGGTCAGGGGGAAGATGGGCTAGAAGAAGAGGATAGAAGAGTTTCTGTATAGTCACTAAATTTTGAGAGCAACAAACACTATCCATGGCCAAAAGAGTATGAAATTCATGCCTTCCTAATTCTGTACTAGTAGTAGTAACTTTAATTTTTCATTTTATTGTTTTCAATTTTTATTGAAATGTAGTTGATTTATGATGTTATGTTAGTTTCAGGTGTACAGCAAAACAATTCAGATATATATATATATATATATATATATATATATATATATATAATTTCTTTTAGATTCTTTTCCATTATAGTTATTACAAGATGTTGAGTATCGTTCCCTGTGCTGTACAGTAGGTCCTTGTTGACCTTCTATTTTATATGTAGTAGTGTGTATATTTTAATTCCAAACTCCTAATTTACCCCTCCCTCTGCTTTCCTCTTTGATAACCATAAGTTTCTTTTCTGTCTGTGAGTCTATTTCTGTTTTCTAAATAAGTTCATCTGTATTGGGTATTTTTTTAGATTCCTCATACAAGTGATCTCATGTGATATTTGTCTTTCTCTACTTGACTTTACTTCACTTAGTATGATGATCCTTAGGTCCATCCATGTTGCTCTAAAATAGTAATAGTAGCTTTTAAATTATGATAAATGTTCAAGAGCCTTTCCAATTCTGTAATAATGATAATAACTTAAAAATGATGATAAAGGTTAATACTGAATATGAGTAAAGTGCCAGAAACACCTCTGAGCATTGCAAGAGTATTATGTCTTTTAATCCTCACAACATAGATAATCCTAGGTATTATCTATCTAGGAAGTAGATAACATTATTTTCCCTCTATTTTAGATGCAGAACCCAAGGCCCTGAGAGGTTAAATAATTTGTCCAAGTTCACACAGCTGATTATTTTCAATCCACAATTTGTATCCATATGGAGTCACACAACTCACACTGCAGAGACTGCTCTCTTGACCACCAGGGGCATTCACTTACAAGGGGTGACTGTCCTCTCACAAAGGCCGGAGAGGAGGGCGGGGATGGTTCCTCAGGACTGACGGACTCAGCGGGCCTGGGAGCACAGCTGGAAGTAAGTTAGGTTGGAGGCAGCGTGGGAGGCACGAGAAGGAACCAGCAGTTCTCTGAAGAAATGATGGGCAATCTGACTCCACTGCCAGTGAGGCTGAACGGGCCCATTCTGGGAGCATAGGGCCGAGAGCGCAGGTGAGCTTCTTATGGGGGCACCAGCTAAGCCCCGCTCTGCTTAGCATGAGACTGTTGCTTTGATTGCCTTTGCCTGTGAAGTCTGTACTTAATAAATCAAAGGGATCTCACCAAGGGCTCTTCACTGTGGGAGTATCCAGTCCTGCTGTTGTGAACTCCCAGGACAGTCTCTCCAGCCTGCTCGGGGCACACAGCCTGCTCTGCGGGTTCAGTTCTGCTCTCTTGATACTTGGTGTCCATTTTTGCAGCTGGTCAAAGTGTGGTCTGGTGTCATTGCTCTCCCTACCTGCCTCCACAAATAAGGAAGATTGGAAAGATTTGTCCTCAGCGGAATTTTACTTTGTTGCTGGCACATGGTAATAGACATTGAATCAATCACTCTGTGTGTGTGTGTGTGTGTGTGTGTGTGTGTGTGTGTGTAAGCAGATGAATAATAGAAACATTGGAGGATCTTTGCATACCTCCAATCTGGGCACAGGACACTGACTTTCAAGATGGGAATAGTCTTAGCCTGTAGGGCATGAGCAACTCCAAAACCTCTTGGTCATATCGCCATGAACTTTACCTCGCCAGCATTTCTTCCCCAGAATCCTGCCACGGAGGCAAACACTAACTTCCTGCGTTGAAGGTCAGACGTTCTGAATCACCCTCCATTCACGTCAGGCATTTTAACATTTATTCTGCTTTGGAGAAAAACAACCAGCCCGTGTACCATTGCCCTTGGTTTTTTTCAAGTGTTCAGTTTTTCACCAAGCCCCACCCTGAACACACCCACTAAGATTATAAACATTCAGAAAATTGCAGGCTTTTGCCAGATAATTGGCAGTGCTTTTCTGAATTAAAATACAGCCACCCACACGCCACGTTTGCTCCAGTTGGCAATGAATCAAAAGTCAGGCACACTCTCAGTGGTGACCACAGGTCTGCTCCATCAGGTAGAGAATTTTTCTGAAAACCTTTAGTCTCCCCAAGCATCTCAGTGGCGCTTGGCCGACTGTATAGACCAGGCTATGAACCAGAATGGAAGGCGCGCTTTGCTGTGCTTTCTAAGCGCAGCCAGCGTTGTCTGATGCCAAGAAGAGAAATGGCCAAGTTGGAACTGCGCACTCAGCACGGATTCCCTGGCCCTCGCTGAGCATGTCTCTCCCCGCAAAGACTACACTTTGCTCCTAAACTTTGTTCTCGAAGATCCTGCAGCTCAAATTTAGGCATTTCCCGCCTAGCTGCTACCCAGTCAAAAATATACCCGTGTATTGACTGACAAGCAGACACAGAGAGATGTTTATGTTAAATGAGAAAATCAGATTATCAGTGTTATACAATGTACTATCCCAAGTTTGTAAAAACAATAACATAAATATATACAGAGGAAAAATAACTGTTAACAGTGATTAGTGATATTATTAAGTTTTTATTTGATCCTTTTCACTCATTTATACTGTCTGCATGCCTGCTCAGTTGTGTCTGACTCTTCGCAACCTCATGGACTGTAGCCCACCAGGCTCCTCTGTCCATGGCATTTTTCCAGGCAAGAATATTGGAGTGGGTTGTCATTTCCTTCTCCAGGGGATCTTTCTGACCCAGGGATTGAACCTGCATCTCCTGTGTCTGCTGCATTGACAGCTGGATTCTTTACCACTGAGCCACCTGGGAAGCCCATACTGTCTACATATATTTATTTCTCTATAATAAATAAATAAGCAAAAGAAAAGAAAACCTACCATCTCTTATGACCAGTTTAAAATCTTACTTCCTTTTAGTGTCTTTCACGACAGTGCTATCTGGAAACAATCTTTCCCATACCTGAGCGTATGTAGAAGATACATAAAACATATGTAGAATATGCAGAATTGCACGCATGCCTTTGTAATACTTACAACTTTCCTCCTTGAAGTATAGATTTGAGAAGTGTTGTCTTACCTCATCTCCCACAGTAGATTTAAGCACTTTGAGAGCAAAGACTGGGTTTGAGTCTTGTTCTGTCTCCTGCAGCACCAGTGTTCACTTCCCAGTCCCTGTCAGGTACACACAGCCAGGGATTCCTTTTGAGAGAATAATTATGCACATCCTTGGACACATTCTGTATTTTCTGAAAGGTCCCACCAAAATTTTCTCTTTCAAAATTAAAAATCCTGTTTCGGGATTTCCTTTATGGTCCAGTGGTTAAGACTCTGACCCCCCAGTGCAGGGACCCTGGGTTCTACCCTGATCAGGTAACTAGATCCTACAAGCTGCAAATAAGACCTGGCAGAGCCAAAAAAAAAAAAAAAATCCTGTGTTTTTTTCAAAAATTATGATTCTAAAAGCTACACACTTCAATGTTCATCGCAGCACTATTTATAGAAGCCAAGACATGGAAGCAACCTAAATGTCCATTGACAGATGACAGATGTATAGATAAAGAAGATGTGTATGTATACACAATGGAATACTACTCAGTCATAAAGTGAACAGAATAATGCCATTTGCACCAGCATGGATGGACCTAAAGATTATTATACTAAGTGAAGTAAGACAGAGAAAGACAAATACCGTACTTATGTGGAATCTAAAAAATGATACAAATGAACTTATTTACAAAACAGAAGCAGACTCAGACAAAGAAAACAAATTTTTGGTTTCTAAAGGGGACGGCAGGGGACAGATAAATTAGGAGTTTAGGATTAACAAATACATACTACTATGTATTAAATAGATTTAAAAACCAAGGACCTAACATTTAGTACAGGGAACTATATGCAATGTCTTGTAATAACCTATAATAGAAAAGAATCTGAAAGAGAATACTTACATATTACTGAACCATTTTGCTGTATACCTGAAACTAACACAACATTGTAAAACCAATTATTCTTTGGTTTAAAAAATGTCTTTTTAATGAAATGAATAACTAAAAAGCTTCACATAGGTATTTTGCCATGGCTAGTATATTAAAAAATAACAACATCAATGTCACCAAATAGAAAATGCAGTGACGTTAGCTCTGGGACTCCAAAAAGCAGGCACATTGAGAACTACAGGGATGTTCAGTTTCTTACAGTTAATGCCTAATTTTCCCAAACCATAGATGCTGCTTTTAATTTCCGAAAGCTTTTAATTTATTCTGAGATGCTAATATGTCAAAATTCCAACAATTAGCCAGGGAAAGGTGAAGTGAAACTCATTATTCTTTCTAAAAAGAATCATGACTTGTGACTTATTTAGTGTGTTGGCTTCCATCTAGCAGAATTCCTAAAAGATAATCACAGATTTATCTACTATGCAAAAAATAGGATGCAGAAATACATCAAATAAATTTATGTGTAGGCTTGGCAAGTGGGGAAGATCAGATAAGACTTTGTGTTCCACGACTGACAAAAAGACCCTTGGCTTTCAGAGTTGGGCCTCTCTGCTCAACATTCACATGGACCCTCATTCAACTCACATTCCAGTCAGCACCTAGGGGCCTGCAGAACCTGTTTCAAGTATACCTTCACCACACCACTCCCAACACAGCCCGCCTCTTTAATTTCCAGCTTCAGCCATGCCTTATACATCTTTCTAAACTAGAGGGTCTTATTGGGTACCAGACAGCAAGGTCTGATTCTTTAACAACTTTTATTTTTCTATACCAGGCTAGTTCCTCTGAATAAAGTGGTGAGCAACAGAGGCAGCAAGCCTGGCTTTGGAGAGCTTCTGGTCCACCAGGGAATGCAGACACTATGCTACAAATTAACAGCCAAATAGTTGCTTCCTTCTGGTTGTCATAAGTCCTATGGAAGAAAAGCATAGTGGAGAATAACAGTGGATAATCAGCATTTCTGAACCAATCTAAGGAGTCAGGGCAGCTTCTCTGCAGAAGCCAAGCTCTTAAGGGTAAGTTCAGAGTCTCCCCAACAAAAAGGACATGTAATGGTAGAGGGTCAGGAGTGTGGAGCATCCTAGGAACTGATAAAAGCTGTTGAGGTCATGGAATGCCTTGCAGGTCACACACTGGATATTTATCCACAGAGCAATAGGGAACCAGGAAAGGTAATGGTGCAGGGGAACAACACATGCAGGTTGCTTAAAGACCTCTTTGGTTGCTGTGTGGAGAATACATGAGGGGTAAAGACATCCGGGTAACCTGTCTGAGGCCATTGGGTCATCGAAGTAACAGGTGACAGGGCTGCAAACAAGATGCAGCATCGTGGAAGTGAGAATGGGCAGAGACGAGGGATTCAAGATATGTTTTAGGAATATATACATAAAGCACACAACAATGACAACAACCAAAATTGCATCTGTGTCACTCTGTAAGATGTACTAAAACTAATGCTGGTCATAATAAAAGATTTCAATGTAATCCTTGTCTATTTTCATTTCATAGGTTTATGAGACTAGAGACTTCAGTGGACAACATAAATCATATATATTCCATGACTAGTTTGTTTTCTTAAAATTCTTCTCTAAACTTTCTAGAGGGACATTATAGACTACCACTCCCGGAATTATCAAGTTTAAAGCAGTGATGAGTGTTGAGCTCCAGGTATATGCCAGGCCTTCTGTGATATTGAAAAATATATGGTCCCTGTCCCTAAGGGGTTTGTGGTCCGTAGTAGAAAGTGAGCTCTCTTTGGGACAAAAGAATAGGAGTGCAAGGAACTGAGTCTCAGAACTGTAATTAATGACTGGAGTTGGAAAGAGAAACTAGAAAAGGATTCTCAAATAAGCTGTTGAAGAGATAAGAGGAGAACCAGGCATCACAATGGAAACTGAGAAAGAGGAAGAGATGAGGATTACCACGACTGAGGGCTAGACTGGCACAGAGGTAAGGAGTGAGAAAAGCCATGAGGAAGAATCTGGTGGCAGAAGACAGGTCCGTGATGGGAGACAGGGCAGGCAGAAACCACTGCAGCGAGCCAAAAGAGAGGAGAAGACAAAGAAATATGACCACCATTATTGATTAATCTTTATTGATTAATTTATGTGTTCCCTGGTTCCAGGAAAATTTAAGAACATTTAAAAGGATTTACATATACTGCAGGGAAACATAAATTGAGAGAGGAATGAAAGAAAGGAAAACAAGAGCGGTGTTCTAAAACGAAGCCAGGAATGTGGCTAAATATGTGGCTTTGGCTGCACTCAAGGGAGGGAATTCGATCAAACAGTATGAACTAGGCAGCTGCAGATGATGATCCAGTCCCTGTATGTAGCTCTTCTCCTTATTCTATTGTTAACTTGGGTTTTTTTCCATTTCAAAGTCCAGATTGTGTTCCAAACTGGGTCCATCTGTCAATATTTATAGAGTTTTTGCTATTTGAAAGGTATCCTTAATTAAAAGATGGACAGAATGAGTGCCAAATGTCTTCGTGGAAGCTCATCACCACCACCATAAGGCAAATCAAAGCTTATACCCTTCAGACCGAGGCTGCCCAGGTGGCTCAGTGGGCAAAGAATTCACCTGCAATGCAAAGACACAGAAGAAGCGGGTTCAGTTCCTGGGTCGGGAAGATCCCTGGAGGAGAGCATGACAACCCACTCCAGTATTCTTGCCTGGAGAATCCCATGGACAGGGACAGAGGAGCCTGGAGGGCTACAATCCACAGGGTCTCAAAGAGTTGGACATGACGGAAGCGACTTAGCACGCACGTACCCTTAGGACATGTCACTACTGCCTCCTGTGAAAATAAAGGGAGGAACAGTTGAGGATAATATATAGTCTCTTGATAACAAGAAGGGGATGGAAAAATGGAGCTGTTCCAAGTGTAGGTAACAATCTCAATTTAGACCAAAGAGGAAGGAAAGCCGTAGTAAAAGAAGCAACGGAACAAAGCAATGTTTGTCACCTGGCTCCTGGTTGTCTGCCCCACTGGATGTAAAACCTCTTCAGAGCCTGACCTCTGTTCACTTCTCCAGTGCCATTGAAATGTGCTAGGTTCATGGAAGATGCTCAGTGCTTGGGGAACAAATACATGTTGAATAGTAGAACAGCACGACTTCTGGCTCCAAATGGGTGTTTAAATAGTTACAACTATTGAAATCAAGCGGATAACTTCTCTCAGCCTCAGTTTTCTCATCTTTGAAAGTAGACTGCATGCAGCAAAGGTCACTAATTACCACCCCACCTTCCTTCCGTTCTTTCTTATGGCTGTTTCTTAGCTGGAGACTCCTATTCTCTCAGCTGATCTCTAGGGATTCTGCAGTCTGGCTCATAGGGAATTCTGACTTGTACTCTAAAGGAGCCTTATTTAAGCCCAGAGTTGAGAAGGAGATGGCCCTGGTGACATCCCCCCAGTCCTGAAGGTCAGCCATGGTACAGCAGATTAACCATGTATGAGTAACTAAGAGCTAGCTTGGGATAGGCAATCTCAGCTGGCAAGCCTTGCTTTTAATGACTTTCTACCTGGAAATACCTAGAAAAGAGCAATTAGGGTCAATTTGTAGTGCCCAGAACACACCAGGGACTTCACAGCTTCATAAAAAGGCTTTGAGCAACAAGTGAAAAAAATTACCATTATTTAGTACACTGGTACTTTGAAAACTGTCCTTTGATGTATGTTTTTTAAAAAATATCCTTTGAAAAATATTACAAGATTGAGTGTACCATTAAAAAGGGATAAAATATATTGTTATTTTGAAAAAACACTGAAGCACTTTGTAAATAACATTGATACATTCTGATTTTTATTAATAAGATTATCCACTACTAGGATATTTCTTTTGTCTGAGGAAAGTAAATGTTTATTCTCCCAAGCCCAACCAAACAAAAGGATTCACAAAGTATCCTTTAAATAACACAATGGCCTATTGTTTATAAAATATGATTCAATATCCAGAAATTAGAATTTAAATACATATGCACCTATCACAATGTCCAAAAATGAAGGGTTGTTTCAATGTGTTGACCTAAATAACATGGAAAAGGCACACAACCAATTGAGAGAACTTGACCTTAGCTGCCTTGCTATTCAGTATCAAAAATACCACCACCAATAGCATTTGCAGAAGCAGTCCTCACCACAGATTATTACATCTCTATGTAAGTCCCAAATTTCTCTTTCCAAAGCAAGAGAATTCTGGGGTTCTGAAGATGCTCTAAAGGGGAAGATCTAATATTATATGATATCACTCATTTGTGAAATCTGATTTTTTAAAAAGACACAAATTAACTTATTTACAAAACAGAAACAGACTTACAGACATTGGAAACAAATTTATGATTCAGTTCAGTTCAGTCGCTCAGTCGTGTCCGACTCTTTGTGACCCCATGAATCGAAGCACGCCAGGCCTCCCTGTCTATCACCAACTCCCAGAGTTCACTCAGACTCACATCCATCGAGTCAGTGATGCCATCCAGCCATTTCATCCTCTGTCGTCCCCTTCTCCTCCTGCCCCCAATCCCTCCCAGCATCAGACTCTTCCAATGAGCAACTTTTCGCAGGAGGTGGCCAAAGTACTGGAGTTTCAGCTTTTACCAAAAGGAAAGTGTTGGGGGAAGTGATAAATCAGGTGTTTGAGATTAACATACTCACAATACTATATATGCGGGAGGAGGAAATTGCAATCCACTCCAGTATTCTTGCCTGGAAAATCCCACGGACAGAGAAGCCTGGCAGGCTACAGTCCATGAGGTCACAAAGAGTCGGACACTGCTTAGCAACTGATCAACAACAGCAACAATAACAACAACAACTCTATATGAGATAGATAACCAACAAGGACCAACTGTATAGTACAGGGAACTCTACTCAACATTCTGTGATAACCTATATGAGAAAAGAATCTGGAAAAGAATGAATATATGTATATATATATAATCGAATCACTTTGCTGTACAGCAGATACTAACATAATGTTGTAAATCAACTATATTCCAATAAAATTTTTTTAAAAAAACATAAAGGAGAAGATCTCTCAAGCTCCTTACAAAAATGGATATTACTAAACACACACATCCCCAGCATTAGAAAATGAGTGAAACCAGCTTAAAACAAATGTACTCCCTGTCCTATGGGGGCCCAGTCAGCCATTGAGGAGTCAGATGAAGAACACTGGGCATCTGTTAAATAAAACCTGAGTCATGTGCCTGAATTATCATCAGTCCCCTCAGTGCTTTTGTGGGATATGGTTAATTTATAGTAGAATGATTCTATTCTCGGTAGGGTGTGGTTTTTAACCCCCACAGGTGACTCTTCCATCTTTTCCAGGCTTTCCTGCTCACCCCTATTTAGCTGTAGCTAGTGGCTCCTGCTCTGTTAATGGTCTGCTTGCTGGCCAGAGATGAAGTCACCACATTGGCTTTACGAGCTCTCACAGCTGCACGGCATCCCCTGAGACTCTTACTGGGGCAAGAAAATGTGCCTGCAGAGCTTCGAGCCACACTAGTCAGTTCTGGTGGTGCCAGGGAGAGCCCTCTTTTCCTGAGGGGGCCTGCATCTCTCTTAAAGGTCAGTCTCCAGGCCTCCAGGCCAGTGCGGAAGGCCATGCCACTCCAGAGCCTTCTGCGAGGCCTGGCCCTGCATGACCGCAGAGGTGGGTCAGAGATTTTTGCATCTGTGTCCTGTTATTTCCTCTAATAATAATTGGAGCCTTGTGGGGCCAGGTTCCCAATGGATAGAATATTCAGATGCGTGTTCACATCGTTTTAGAACTTTTGGTTTCTCCTGGTCCATTCCCTGTCCTCTGCTGGAAGACAGTGAAGAAGTCTATTTTCCTCTGTCTTTAAAATCAGTCACTTTCTTTAAAGCACTAAATAAAATAGGGGAAAATGCATTCCTTTTAGCAAAAGAATAGGGGAAAGAATTCATTTAGCAAAAGAACAGGATGAGAGTAGTAAGGGAGGATGAGGATAAAGGAGGAGAATGACAAAGGTCATTTTCATATTGCAACACAAAATATACACTTGCCTGGTGGTACTGGGATAAAGAATCTGCCTTGCAATGCAGGGGGTGCACGTTCAATCCATGGTTGGGGAACTAAGATCCCACATATCTTGTGGTGCAGCCAAAAAAATTTAAAAAAATAGTATTGTAAAATGTTTGATGGAGAGCTATTTCCTCAGGAAGCCTCAGTATCAGGCATCTATTAATGTGGAGGTATAATATATAGGTTCGATCCCTGGGTTGGGAAGATCCCCTGAAGGAGGGCATGGCAACCCAGTCCAGTATTCTTGCCTTGGAGAATCCTATGGACAGAGGAGCCTGGCTACAGTCCATAGCGTCACATACAGTCAGACACGGCTGAAGCTACTGAGCATGCGTAAGTATGTAGCTACTAATATTTAGTTGATTATACTATAATAATAAAATTAAAATTAAATTAAAACACAGAAATGGAATTTTAAGATATACTAACAGAATATATGTTTTAAAAATGGCTACTTAGATGCCTTTTCTATTGCCCTGTATATTAAAAGGATTATATATTTAAAGGAATTCTTTTATGTTTTTCATAAGTCAGTGGGCTTCCTCCCTCCCACTTATCCAGGGTTTACTTGTCTGGGGCAAATCTCTTTCAATGACAACCTTCCTAGGGAGAGGTGAGAGGGAAGAAGAGATCAGGGAGCAGGGAGCCCAGCGTTCACTGATTTGGGATATTCTGAGCAATGCAATGAACTGAAAGGTAAGCTGGCTCCCTGCTACCTCCCACTTAAGTCTGGATGCAGAGACAATGGAAGAAGGAACCAGCTGAGAATTATTTGAAAGCTTGTATGATCATTCCACTTCATCCTCTAAATAATTAGTAGGGTATAAAAAGGTATGGGGCTTCCCTGATGGCTCAGCAGGTAAATAATCTGCCTATGATACAAGAGACACAGGTTTGATCCCTGGATCAGGAAGCTCCCCTGGAGGAAGGCATGGCAATCCACTCCAGTATTTTTGCCGGGAAAATCTCATGGACAGAGGAGCTTAGCAGGCCACTGTCCATGGTGTCGAAAGCAGTCAGACACGACTGAAGTAACTGAGAACACACGAAGAGGTATGCATTTGGGAGTACTTTTTTTTCATTTAGAAAGAGCACAGACAAGGAAGGATAGGCTGAATGGACTTATTGTAAAGCAGAAGGTTCATATCTGGCTGGTAGGCAGGAGGTTTGGTTGGGGACCCTCAGGCCCTGGTGGGACTGTTTGTTGAGGAGGTCTCTGGCACAGGCCTCAGAGGCTAGCTGAGCCTAGCCGGCTACCTCAAAGGTGACCACGTCTTAAGATGTATCCCACGTCCCACCTTGTTATCCCGAAGGGATCTGGAGTCTTGCAGGAACTCAGCCTCCTGTAAGGGGAATTGGCAGCAGATGCCAGGATGTGTTTTTATCTGAACTAAAACCAGGAATCATCAACATCTTGACCAAAGGCAGGCTGAGGAGGCCGTGAATCTACAAAGTTGCACATCGTCTAAGACTGGGAGTGGAGAGTTGGTCCTTTAGTTGATTTTCTTTCTTTCTCTCTCTTCCTTCCTTTCTTTTTTTCTTTCTTGGGTCTTAGTTATGGCACCTAGGTTCTCTAGTTCAGGCGTGGGCTCAGTAGTTGTGGCTCAAGGGCTTAGTTGCCCTGCAGAATGTGGGATCTTAGTTCTGAGACCAGGGATCAAACCCACATCCCCTTCACTGGAAGGTGGATTCTTAACCAGTGGATCACCAGCGAAGTACCCCCATCCTCTGGTTGACAGGAAGATGTGCTAGCAACAAGCATACCTTTTACAAGAAAAATGCAACTACTCAGAGCAATTTATATTCAACTGAAGTAGATGGAATAAAGTGGTAAAAGGATCTTGCCTTGATAGCACTTTACCCTGGAATGATTTAAATGATACTTCAAAAGCACTAAACTGCAGGCACCCACATGCCGCGCTACTGGGGAGGATAGACTAGACCAAACTTCTCGAGGACAACTTGTCAATGCATGTCACAAGTGTTAAACATGTGTGATTCTGGTAATTCTACCCCTAGGAATGGATACTATAGAAACAATCATATTCACCCACTAAGGTCTTGTAGTGTTATTTTTAAGTGAGAAATTTTTAAGTGAAAGGCCTTGTAGAGTTATTTTTAGTGAGAAAAGAAGGCAAAAATATCTAAATCTTTCAACAATGAGGGATTGCTTAAAAACTTGTACCTATACTTTAGAATATTAGGCAGCTCTATTTTAAAGAAATCCAATAAAGTTTGTTTTAAATGATTAAAATATTTTTGTAGAAAAGTTTAATGAAATAATGTTCTTGATATGATGTTAGGTTTTTAAACGGTAAATAACAAAACAGTATATATATAGTATGAACCCACTTTTGGGAAAAAAGCAGAACTACGTGTTCATTCATTTATCGAGCACCTAAACAAGGGAAGAGGAAGACTTAAACATGATAGGCAAACATGATAGGCATAGGAAGTTGATTATGATTATATCAAGTAGAAGGGAATGTTAAAAAATATTAATAGTGGTTATTTCTGTGGCATGATAATGCTGGTGTCCTTAATTTTCTTCATTGTCCCTTTTGTATTTCCTAAAATTTCCACAAATGCATGTGTATTATTTTAAAATCAGAAAACTGGAAAAACAAACTATATGTGGTTTCCCACTGAACTTTTAAGAGTTCAGTACATGAGAAAGCACTAGTTCAGGGTGATCAGCATTTCCAGATAGTCTTTCCTTTACTGGGGAAGCCGACAGGGTCAGTAACACATTGACGAGGGGAGGGGTGGGAGAGGGGCAGAGCAAGGAGAGAAGCTGAAGGAAATGACCATGTGTAGGGACTCCAGATGGCTTCTGAGGAAGTAACAGGCCAGGGTGGATGGAGTCAATCAGACCTAGGTTAGAAGATGAAATCCTAAGAACGTCTCTCACTCCCAGGTCTGTAGCTCATGTCCTTTCCCAATTCTTGGGCCCGGTTCCTTAAGGTAAAAAGGGCTAATAGTCCCTCTCATCCAGTAAGCTGAAGAGTTGCTCTGTGTTTAGGGATCTTTCAGTAAAGAGCACTACAGTGTGGACAATTGAGCTTGGGCCTTTGGGAACTCTGGGAACAGATATGTGGATAAATGAGTGAGTGAAAGAATGAATGGGTTAATTAATATGGAGTTATCCAAAGAGCGTCAAGTGTAGTCACTGATAAAAGAAAAAAAAAACTTAGGATATTTTTAGATTCAGAAAAATCATATTCTCCTTGGTAATGAACAAAATTGACATGAAGCTAAAGCTTAAGCAGAGTTTTGTGAAAGGGTAGTTGCTAATAAACAGATAAGCTCTGTAGGTCTAATTCTCCTTTAAAAATGTATTTATTCCTCCAATTAACAAATATTCCTGAACACCTCCCGTATGTCAAGCACTGAGCTGAAGTAGGATTACCAGCGAGAATGAAGCAGAGGTGATTGTGGTTGAAGCTGTGAGCTCTCACAGAAACTGCAGGGCTTTTTTTTTTTTTAATGTATTCAATCTTCATTAACTAAAGAGACATTTATGAACCCTTCACCATTTGCACCAGGCACTGTGGTCAGCACAAAGAATATACGCATAGCCCTTTCTCTTAACGATCAATCAGCCTAGGGGATGGGGAGAAACATGAGAAAATCAGCCTGTAATAGAAAGCCCAATTCAGCTGGGAGGGGTCAGGAAAGCTTCTGCAATGAGCTGATGCTTGTGCTGGGCAATGGAGGAGTCATCGTTCATTCATTCACTCACTCTTCTAATCAACAAATAAAATTTGGGCTGAGCACTAGGCCCAGGTGCTGAGAACAGAATGGTAGTCTAGTGGGAGGGAAAAATAATAAATACATAAAATAATACACGAACAAGTACATCAGATGATTATGGCTGTGAAAGGCATGGGGAAGGATACAAACAGGATACTGTGATGGAGAGTGGTAGTGGTGGCAGCCAGCAGGCACAGCACTCTTGAATTTAGAATGAGTGGGAGAACAGTCAGCAAAGGGCTCTCTGAGGAGGCTTTATTTAAGCAAAGACCCAAAGGTGGGGAAGCACATCGGCCATGAGAAGAACTAGGGAAAAAGCATTCTTGACCAAGAGAACAGCAGGTGCAAAGGCCCTGAGGTGGTGACAGGAGAGGCAGGAAGGTGGCCAGTGTGGGTGGAGCATGGGTATTCAAGGGGATGGTGGACGGGTGAGCTGGACCAGGCTGTGCTGGGCCTTGTGAGTCATGATGAGGGCTGGCCACCAAGGGCAGAAGAATGGCAGACTTGGTTTATGCTTTAAACCACCCGTATGTTGGATTGGGGGGAGAGGTGTGAAGTGGGTGAGGGTAGAAGGAGAGAGATCTGTGAGGTGGCTTCTGCAGTAGTCACCAGACCATGTGGGCAGGGAGATGAGACTGAATTAGTGAGGAGGATTGGAGGAACAGCAGTGGGAAGTCTTCTGAGTGGAGGAAGTAATTTGTTCAAACAAGAAGAGTGAACTGACATTCTAGGAAATGTCAAGCAGTCCTCTTTAGCTTGGAGATGAAGTTAGAAATGTCACATGATGAGTGGTATTCTATACCAGAATAAGGAAAATAGGTATTATTCTGAGGGCAGAGGGAAACCATTGGAGGATTTTCAGCAGGGAAGTTCCATGAACAGAAACAAACATTAGAAAGATGCGTTGGAGGATGGATTCAAGGCATATAGAGGGGCACTGAAAGTAGGCAAGACCAGTGGTGTTGAGACCAGCTAGGAGGCCAGAGCTCTTAAGACGGAATGAGGGACTTCCCTGGTGGTTCAGTGGTTAAGAATCTGCCCACCAGTGCAGGAGACATGGGTTCGATCCCTAGTCTGGGAAGATCCAACTAAGCCCATGAGCCACAGCTACTGAGCCTGAGCTCTAGGGCCTGCGAGCTGCCCTCACACTCTACAGCCTATGCTCCAAGTAGGAGAAGCCACCGCAATGAGAAGCCTGATTGTTACAACTAGAAAAAGCCCTCACAGCAACAAAGAGCCAGTGCAACCAAAAATAAGTAAATAAATATTAAAAGATAAATAAATTTATTTTTAAAAAAAAGAAGGAAGGAGACAGAGAATCCTGGGTCTGCTACTTACTGGCTGTGTGACTTTGGGCAATTTACTTAACCTGTCTGAGCCTTGGTTTACTCAACTACACAAATGGGACTATTACTTGATAAACTTTTCATGAAGGTTTCATTAATAGCAGTGATAAAATTGCCATTTTATCATTTCGTGAGGATTATAGTAAATAAATTAAATGGTAAATGTAATGAGGATTACATTAAATGTATAGGAGAAAGTGGGGCTTATAGCAGATAGTCTTAATCTCTTCTTTACAATCTGTAGCCTAAGTAGATGTTCCCAAAGTGCATCCCCAAATACTAAGTGTTGCAAAAATAATTATCCACCCATCTATTGTCTGATGACATTGCTCCTCCAGACAATCTGAATAAACCATAAAAAGGAAAGTAAATCAAAATGGGGGGGGGGGGGGAGGGAAATGGCATTTCCCAATTTCTCATAAACTGGAAATTTTAAAAAGCTGGCTAAATTTTTCTTCATCCATCAAATCAGCATTAAGAATCAGATAAAGAAAATAAATCTCAGCTGTATCTCTGTTAGATAAAACTCTATAACCTCTTTGAAAGTATTAGAGAAAATCTAATGCCTGGACAGCAAAGAGAAGTTTATTCACTTAAGACTGTGCCTTGCATGGGTGGCAAAGGGAATTCTGAAATACATGTTGTGCTGTGCTAAGTTGCTTCAGTCATGTCTCAGTCTTTGCAATCCCACGGACTGTAATCCACCAGGCTCCTCTGTCCATGGAATTCTCCAGGCAAGAATACTGGAGTGGGCTGCCATTTCCTTCTCCAGGGGATCTTCCCGACCCAGGGGTCAAAATGCATGTTATGCATCCCTAATCGGAAACACACAGCTAGAGGTGTTTCAAATTTAGAAAAGTTCAGATTTGAGTAAGGTAATGTGGTAAATACGCTGTGTGTTACTTAATACCCCTAGTGTGTGGTTATGACTATTTCTGCAGTGAAATAACCATACTAAGTGGGATACACAGAAACCCATAAAGAGCTTCAGCTTAGTGTAGATGAGGGTTTCCTACTAACGACTTTGTGTCCAAGTTGGAAATAACTTCTCTTGCTCAGACTTTGGGGACTTTAGAATTATTTTTAAAAGACTGGAGTTTGAATGCCCTTCCCTGGATTTTGTCTACCCCTTAACCTGCCCCCTTCCTTCACAGGGCTCACAGGAGCTGCAGCAGGTCTGGGTTGTAATGATTCACACCCAGCTTCTTTACCCAGACGCCTTCTCCCTTTGGATCTCTAGGTCTTGCTTCTGAACTTGGCCCCTGCATTGGAGCCTTCCTCATTCATGGGTCCCAGGAGTTGCTCCCTGAAATCAAACCTCTGACCCTGTCCCTACCCCATCTACCATTCATGTCTGAATTTCAGTTCCACAAGGCTCAAGTGTCCTCCTACGGGACCCCTGATATCCAGTAGGTATTCTGAGGCAGCTAAGTGATTTGGGGTCTGTGCGACAAATTTCTGGGACAGGGTGGGAAGTAGCTTATATCATCAGCCTGCTCTTTCTAATCCCAGCTCCAGCATGTCCAGACATTTTTAAAAATACCTATCTATTTATTGGCTGCACTGGGTGTTAGTTGCCGCACATGTGATCATTGGTTGTGGCATGTGGGATCTGGTTCCCAGACCAGGGATAGAACCTGAGCCCACAGCATTGGGAGCGTGGAGTCTTAGCTGCTGGACCACCAGGAAGTCCCTCAGACATTTTTATATGTCAGCTTTGGGTTGGTAAAATTCATTCAGACTATATTCAGATGTGCAGGGAAAAAACAGTAGTTTCTTTACTAACTGATGATTCATCTGAGTTTGCTCACAAGCTCCCTACCCTGCTGGGTAACAATTGGGTTGGATACACTTAGTCCAATTTGATCAACTCTTCCATTATAGGAACAGTCTGTTTAGGTAACCGTGTCCCTTGTGGGTCTATGTACCCCGTTTTTCAGGCTTTTTCCTCATCTACTTCTCATCCCTGAGACAGCCATCACAGTATGATGGACAGTCCGGTCCTTGGTTTCAGCAGCAAGTTTCCAACATCAGAGACAAGGAACTGATTACTGTTTGGGGAACCACACCTGGCCTTACAGTGAGTAACTAAGATGTATCCTGTGGGCAGAAGTCCTGTGTCCTCGGGGTTCCTCTCATCCTACCTGACATACTCCTATGTCTTGAAGCAGAGAGACTGAGCTCCATGTGTCCGTATCTGGCCTCTTTCTCCCTGTCTTTCTCTGTAGTTTATCTGCACGTGAATGTGGGCTTTCAACTTCCCCTGCCACTTTCAGTTATAAAATAAATAAGTCACAGGGTTGTAATGTTGAGCATGGTAACTATAGTTAATAATACTGTGTTGCATATTTAAAAGTTGCTGAGAGAGATTTCCCTGGTGGTCCAGTAGTTAAGAATCTGCCTTCCAATGCAGGGAACATGGGTTTGATCCCTGCTGAGGGATCTAAGATTCCACATGCCTCAGGGCAACCAAGTCCATGCACCATAACTACCGAGACCGAAAGTTCTGGAACCCGAGGACCGCAATGAGAGAGAAGCCTGCGGGCTGCAACCGGAGAAGCCCATACACCACAGAGAAAGATCCTGAGTGTTGCAAATAAGACCCGGGGCAGCCAAATAAAATAAATAAATAAATATACATTTTTAAAGTTGCTAAGAGAATAGATCTTAAAAGTCACAAGAAAAATAATTTATAAGTATGTGGTAGGCTACAGTCCATGGGGTAGCTAAGAGTCGGACACGACTGAGCGACTTCACTTTCACGCGTTGGAGAAGGCAATGGCAACCCACTCCAGTGTCCTTGCCTGGAGAATCCCAGGGACGGGGGAGCCTGGTGGGCTGCCATCTATGGGGTCGCACAGAGTTGGACACGACTGACGTGATGCAGCAGCAGCATAGTGACAGATGGTAACTAGGCTTATTGTGACAGATGGTAACTAGGCTTATTGTGATCGTTTCACAATATATACAAATATTGAATCATTATGTTATACACCTGACACTAAAGTTGCTTGCTAAGTTGCTTCAGTCATTCTGACTCTTTGTGACCCTATGGACTGTAGCCCGCCAGGCTCCTCTGTCCATCGGGATTCTCCAGGCAAGAATACAGGAGTGCATTGCCATGCCCTCCTCCAGGGGATCCTCCCGACCCAGGGATCGAAACTGTCTCTTATATCTCCTGTAGTGGGAAGCGGGTTCTTTACTACTGGTGCCACCTGGGAAGCCCGGTATAAAGTTGTATGTCATTTGTATCTCAATAAAAAATTCCTCTCTCTTTGAATAAAACTTGGCTTTAAGTGGGGCTTCCCTGGTGGCTCAGAAGGTAAAGCGTCTGCCTGCAATGTGGAGACCTGGGTTCGATCCCTGGGTCAGGAAGATCCCCTGGAGAAGGAAACAGCAACCCTCTCCAGTCTTCTTGCTTGAAAAATTCCATGGATGGAGGAAGCTGGTAGGCTATAGTCCATGGGGTTGCGAAGAGTCAGACACAACTGAGTGACTTCGCTTTCACTTTGGCTTTAAGAGTCACTGCCTGTAAAATCGTATTTTGAGTCGTGAACACAAAAATGCAAAAGAAAAATGCTCATTAATAGTTTTTGAAATATCACCTCCTGACACATACCAAAAAAGGGAAAGGATTTACATGAGGGTATTTATAGTGTTTATAACTGTATGACAAAACTGTGTGATTTTTTAAATCTTATTTTGATGTCAGTTTTTTTTTTTTTTTCCCTGTGATGAACATGTACTACTTGGTTAACTTTTTTAAAGTCTTTTAAAAATATGCCTGTAGCACTATCAGTTGGGAAAAGGCAAATTATGGTCTCTGTGGGAACTAATTTAAACTTGTCAGAGCAGTTAGATTAATTAGGTCTTAACTGACATTTAACAGCCAGGGTGGCAGGCCTGATACTACTTAGCAAGGACTTAGAAAATGAGGCATAATGGAGTACAGATTGTACTCCTGCAAAGCAGGCTCAATTCAGGGGAAACAGTGTGTCAAGCAGGGTTCCTCAACCGCCTCTGCATTTAAGTTTGTTCTTAGAAGGTGCATAGGTGAAATTTCTAAGATAAAACACAAGCCCGTTTTTGTTGGCATTCCTCCTTCGTGAATTATGACAAGGGAATTACTGCAGGCTGTACTGGAATATTTCATGTGTGGATCATTGTAAATAAATCCTGGGGCACTTTTTTCCCATAATAAAGAGGGATGTGAAACTCTCTTTTTTATTAAATAGATTTCCTTGAAAACCTCCAATTTAAGAGTTACATTTACAATGTCCAAGAGGAATGCTAAGCTTGAGAATTTCCAGGAAGGTGTGAAACTTCAAAAGTAGAGGGAAGAGAAGGAATTGGCTGCCATCACGGTCACCCAGCCCAGCCAGGTCAGGGACAAATCTGGGTGAGGGAGGAAGTGAGGGGACAAAAGAGAGGCACAATGCGTACCTTGTAGAGTCATCTGAAAGAAAGTGCAGCTGAATGGCCCAAGCAGGAAACGTAAGCCTCAGCCCTCAGGAAAGGAAAAAGGTTCACAGGAAATTCTAAGCTGTATTTCTCTCCAGGTAGGTCTGGAGGGAGCATCTGGCCCCTTGCGTATGTGAAGCAATGAGAAATAGCTCCCCCATCTCCAGAGTGCAGAGGAACTTGCTAAACACTTTTCATTTTTCACTGTGATGCCTCCACAGCCATGTCAGACACTGAGTCAAAGTGTAGCAGAGGGGGCTGCCAAACACTTCTGGGGCAAAGGTTTCTTGCTGTAGCTCTGCCAGGCCCCAGACTATTACCTGTCTGCTGCCTTCTTTGCTGAGTCTTAATCACTTCCAGCTGTGTTGGCTCCTGCAGCCCCTCGGGCCCCTCCCCGTCTGGCCTCCCTGCCCTCTGCCTCTTGTGGAGGAAAAATTAAGTATCGCACTTAAATTCTCCCTTAGGACCTAGGGATCCTGAGCAGGAGCCTCGCCACAGCATCCATCTCCAGCAGCAGACAATGGGGGCTGGCTCGCCTCCCATGGGGTCTCCTTGCTGCCCTGGGGCTGAGCCCTTCCCCTAATCAGTTACAGCTAAGCCCAGAAAGAAAAGGTACAGCGTGGCTCCACGGCAGAGCACCCCTCGCCTCAGGCTCTACCCAGGTACCCAAACCCTGTCACTTCCTTCTTAGAGATTGGTTCTTAAGGGCTAAATTTTACCCTCTCTCCGGTGGCTCAAACAGTAAAGAATCTGCCTGCAATGCAGTAAATCTGGATTTGATCCCTGGGTTAGGAAGATCTCCTGGATAAAGGAAATGGCAACCCACTCTAGTATTCTTGCCTGGAGAATCCTATGAACAGAGGAGCCTGGCAGGCTACAGTACATGGGGTCGGAAAGAGTCAGACATGACTGAACAATTAACATTAAACCCTCTCCAGCCTGTCATCTTTTGAAATACACATTTTCCACCAGGGTAGCTGGTTATCTCCATCAAGTCAGTTCAACACAAGCCTTGGTGGATTGGAGGGATTGGTAATCTGTGGCTAGAAGGAGACTGGACAGTGCCTGGCATTGTACCACGATTACCCTATTCCTTACACACGTAGACTTCACTGATCAGTTGCAGAGCCATTTTCTTGCCTGATACACTCAGGCTAAGGCTTCAGCACCTTGAACACAGCATACCAGATAGATACCAACCTGGAGAGACTGAAAGATTGGGTGAAGTCTCTGCCTATTTAAGCTAAAACCATGGGATGTATATTGGGTCAGTAGGCAGGGATTGCCTACATCAGTGCTTCTCATAATTGACCTTACATCAGAACCACCAGGAAAGCTCATTAAACACAAATGGTTGGACCCCACCCCAGGGTTTCTGGTTCAGTAGGTCTGGATAGAGGTCCAGGGGATGCTGCTACTGGTCTGGGGACCACACTTTGAGAGTCACCGGTCTGCACCATATGGAGGAAAGAGAACTCTATTCATCAGGCAGTGTGGGATCCTTGAAGGACTTTAATCTAGGTGGGAGGGGGTTATGGAGCAAGTTCACACTTTCCAAAGCTCAGACTGTGGTAGTGTGGAGGGCTGCCTTGAAGGGAGTGCAGCTGGGAGCAGGAAAGCTAAACAGAGGCTGTTGGCATGATCCAGATAACCTTCACGATGAGGTGTTTCACATAATCTTACAGAATGAGATCCTGGCAGGAGAATTGGGCTGGGCAGCCTCCAGGAGCCTGAGAAAGGTATCAATAGAAAGTTGAGAAAGCTGGTTTAGAAGAAAGCACTAAAAGGAGACAGGGAGCCTCGAATATGTGTTGGCCGTTTCCCAATTTTGCCAAGGGCTGGCGGGTTCCCAGAACGGGAGAATGCAACCCTGCAGACAGGGTCTGCAGAAGTGGCACTTGCCAGGCAGACCTGCCAAGTCTGTATGGCTGGCTCTCTCCCCCCCACCCTCCCTCGTTTTCCTGTGGGGAGATGTAACTGGGGAAGGCTGCTTAGAGAACAGGTGGTGATAATTACCAGGAGACCAGCAGTTTCCCTACCTCATCCTTCAAAGTGTCAAAAAAGCTGACTTAGAAAATTACAGAGTGCAGGAAGCTTTCCTGATCTGTTCAGTTCAGTACTCTTTGGTGGAGCCTGGTCATTCTGGCTTAGTGGCTCATGTATACTTTTGGAGGGACACTGAACGATAGCTGAACTCTACTAAGAGTGCTTTTCTAAGGAGGATAGGCCTAAACTTACCAGCACACACAGAGCAAAAGAGAATTCAGAATTCTACTATGCACTCCAGATATGTAAGTGAAACTACATCAGAATCTGAACAAACAGTAACAATAATGGCTGCAAAAGGCATCATATCAGGCCCCTGCTCATCAATTGTCAGTGGATTCACATGGCTTTTGATGGCCCGTGACTCAGCAAAGAAGCCACAAGCTTGGTAAGACTGGCATACCACACTACTCTGAATCTGCTTTGTGGATTTTTCACCTCTGACTCTGCCCAGACAGTTCTCCAGCTGTGAGACCGCCCCCCAGCCTTCCCTCTTTGCATTAAGGTCTCTCTCAAGTTTACCTGCACTCGTAACTTTTCTTTGAACATAGCAACTCAGGCCATCCCTCTCCCTTCTGAAATCCTATGGCACTTCTGGCTGAGTGTATCCTTTGGTCCTTAGTTTTGACCTTCTGGTGTTAATTCTCATTTTAGAAAGAAAGTTATAGCTCCCCAGGTGGGTAGTAGATTCTTTGAAGGCTGGAGCTGCTGGGTCTCATGTGTCTGAAAGTGAAGCATCACAGTTACATGAAACTTGCATGGGTAATGTGGAGAACGTGATGGTTCCATCCCTAATCTCTGCAAGATGAAGTCTGCAGCTGGGCCCCACCTGGAACCAGGAACATGAATATTGCCCGCACACTCTCTCTGCTTCTTCATCTTTTTACAGAGTGCAGGAAGCTTTCCTGATTTGTTCAGTTCAGTACTCTTTGGTGGAGCTCCATTCTGTCAAACTGGCATCCTCAATAGCACTGGGAACTTGGCCACTTACAACTCTCAGGCTCATTTTGACAATCAAGACACCAAAGAGGGACTGGCCCCCTTCCTTCTTTTCAAGTTCAAAAAAATTAGACTCTTCTGGCTTAGGACATTCCTATCCTTGGACAGATTAATAAATTGTGGCTGTCAGTAAGTTCAGTAGCTCAGTTGTGTCCAACTCTTCTCTTTGTGACCCCATAGACTGTAGCATGCCAGGCTTCCCTGTCCATCACCAACTCCCAGAGCTTGCTCAAACTCATGTCTATCCAGTCGGTGATGCCATCCAACCATCTCATCCTCTGTTATCCCCTTCTCCTGCCTTCAATCTTTACCTGCATCAGGGTCTTTTCCAATGAGTCAGTTCTTCACATCAGGTGGCCAAAGTATTGGAGCTTCAGCTTCAGCATCAGTCCTTCTAGTGAGTATTCAAGACTGATTTCCTTTAGGATGGACTGGTTTGATCTCCTTGCAGGCCAAGGGACTCTCAAGAGTCTTCTCCAACACCACAGTTCAAAAGCATCAGTTCTTCAGCACTCAGATTTCTTTATGGTCCAACTCTCACATCCATACATGACTACTGGAAAAACCATAGCTTTGACTAGATGAACCTTTGTTGGCAAAGTAATGTCTTTGATTTTTAATATGCTGTCTAGGTTGGTCATATTCTTTCAAGGAGCAAGAGTCTTTTAGTTTCATGGCTGCAGTCACCATCTGCAGTGATTTTGGAGAGAACCCAAGAAAATAAAATCTGTCACTGTTTCCATTGTTTCCCCATCTATTTGCCATGAAGTGATGGGACCAGATGTCAAATCTTAGTTTTTTCCAGTTTTTTGAATGTTGAATTTTAAGCCAACTTTTTCACTCTCCTCTTTCACTTTCATCAAGAGGCTCTTTAGTTTCTCTTTACTTTCTGCCATAAGAGGGGTGTCATCTGCATATCTGAGGTTACTGATATTTCTGCCTGCAATCTTGATTTAGCTTGTGCTTCATCCAATCCGGCATTTCGTATAATGTACTCTGCATAGAAGTTAAATAAGCAAGGTAATGATATACAGCCCTGACGTACTCCTTTCCCAATTTGGAACCAGTCTGTTGTTCCATGCCCAGTTCTAACTGTTGCTTCTTGACCTGGATACAGATTTCTCAGGAGGCAGGTAAAGTGATCTGGTATTCTCATCTGCTGAAGAATTTTCCAGTTTGTTGTGATCCACACAGTCAAAGGCTGGGAGGGGAAAGTCTATTTCATGCTTGCTTTCTCCTTTCCAAGGAAGCCTATCTTGGTTGTATCATCCCCCTTTTCCATGTGGCTAAGTGCTTCAGAAGGAACCAGCCCCAGTTCCAGCCTTGAGAGTGGGTCCTGAATGGTTGAAGCAAGGAGAGAGCAAACTTTTTCTGCAAAAAGTCATAGTAAATATTTGAGGCTTTACAGGCCATATCTCTGTTGCACTACTCAATTTTCTCCCTTAAATCCCATGTCTTTAACATTCTCAATGTCCCTCCACTGCAACATTTTTGCTTTTAGTTTCTGCTAGTGACTGAAATATTCTGTGACACACTCCACACATACATTTGAAGCCCCTTCAGAGAGTAGCTTAGCGTGACCTCCGGTCTCCCAGCTCACTAACCGGAGCACAGGCCATGACATGCCCTCTTGTGACCTGTGACTTCAATCATCTTGTCTTCCGCCCTTCCTGATTCCAGCCTCACAGGCATGATGCATTCACTTCTGAGTTACAGTCCTCTTCCCAGGGTTCCAGCCACCCTCCACCACATCTCTCCATTCAGGGCCACTCTCCTAGCTCCTCCCGCTGTGCTTTGCTGCTTGAGTATAAGTACAAGGCAGCTATTGTTGCCCAGCGTCTGACCACAGAGATGGCATAGGCCCCTGGTCCACATCCCCCTCACCCCAGTCCTACCCTGACTTGACCTCAGATGCAGATACAGATCTGGTCAGGAGGGGGGCTTTTCCATTTCCATCTCAGGCAGCTCTTCAGCCAGCTGCCCACCTCTTCCCACCAGCAGCTGCTTTTTTCTCTTTTTTCTCCCTGTTTATTTTCTTTGCCTGCACACCTTGTTTTTCTTTTAGGGGACCCCTACCCAGACCTGCCATCTGGTCCCCCTTGAAACAAAGTGTGGAGTGTGCAGAGGCAATTGTGGGGGGCGGGGAATCTCTTGGAGTTCAAGCGGCTGCCTGGCAGAGAGAGCCTGAGCCTCTACTGTGGAGAGGAGAGAGGGTTCCAGAAAAAGTCCAAGGCAGGCCACACACCTCATTAGTTCATTTTGATTAGTTTCTTTTATCCAGTTGTTAGGAATGGTGAACTGTGATAGATGAGGCTGTCCTGAGGTTTTTTTATCCCTTGAATTATATACAATTTGGCAAGATGAGATAAACCACAGAGAAAAGACACAGACATTGACCACTATACACAGGCTGGCTTGTAAGATTAGAGAAGATTGCCTGAAATCCCAATTCCACTGCACTTCCTCCTTTATTCTGCAAATCTGATACTTTGTTGCCTTTTGGCTCCTTGCCCATTTGTTCCATTTCTTCTTCCATCAACCTGGGCTGAGAACCAGAGCCGCTGTTGATGTGGACCCAGAATCAGCATGGACTCTGCACACAGGTGCCCTGTCTAGAGGCAGGATGGCCACCTCCACCCACCTCCACCGCCACCAGGTGGCCCTGGGTCCTCCAGGACTGAAGAGGAGGAGGCGAGAGAGTCAGGACAGGGGAGGTGTGTTTGTCTGACACCTGAGTAGTCTGGTGTTCGTTCTCTCTGGGCCTGGCAGAGCCTGATGAATTTTCAGGTATTTCCCTTTGTTTTAACATGCATTTGTGGGCTCTTCGGGTTTCCCTTGCTGGACCCCATCCACTGTAACTTAAGCAGACAGTCCCCTCAACTTGGTGTGGGATGGTACTTCTTCAGCCTCCTACTTGTGGTGTTTACCAGCATTTACTGTGTTCCTCTGTCTTCTGCATTTCCTGTAAAATAGTACATAAAGATTTGATCAGAACCAGTTTCCATTTTCTGGAAGATTTTTCTCGGAGATGTTGAAAAATTTCTGTAGCATTGCATAACATTGGCAGTCTTTCTTTTTGTGAGGTTAAGATTGGTCCGTGGGCTCAGATGCTATCAGCCTAATCTGGACATGGGCTTTGCCCTAATGACTTTAGCAGGTATTGGCAATTATTACCTATATCCATTATTTCATTAGAATATCACCCTTTTATATCCACTCATGAAAAAAGAGTCCATTCTAACATTCTTATGCATTCATTGGCCTAATTTCTCCTTTAAAGAAAACTTTACTCAGCAATTACTTGGTTTTACTGGGATACAATCCATACAGGAAAGGCAGGATAAATGCTTAATTGTTTCCCTTTATTTACCCGTTCCTAGAATAATAAGTTGGTTCCCTAGCATCCTCCAGGGATTACCATTTAGAGGGTTTTTTTTGTGTGGTTTTTTTTTTTTTGTCTCATTATAAACTCATAGATTCTAATATATTGGGTTGGCCAAAAAGGTCATTTAGGTTTTTCATAAGATATTATGGAAAAACCTAAATGACCTTTTTGGCCACTCCAGTATTTGTTTTATCACAATCACTGAGGTTATTGTTGTTTTTTTACAATATGGGATAATCTAGCCAAATTATCCCATCTTTGGTCTGTGGGAACCTCTTCAGGTTAACTCTTGGGTCATTGTGACATGACCCTAATATTCCTTAATACCTTCTTTCCTTTCTAGTAGAACAATTGATTCTGTCCCATTTCAAATATTTCCTCTCCCAGACCCAAACTACTTTTTCAAAGAGCTCTGGTTCTTTCCAGTGGGAAATAATATTTAGAGAGACACATCTGAGCACTATGGATATTTATTGCTACTGGGTTGGTCATTATTTCTATACCTTTTCATTGGTCAAGGCCAGGAGTCTGTATTTAAGAAAATATTTACTTAAGATGGGAAGGGAAACAGAACAGTTTTGTTTTTTTTTAAGTAAAAGAATGGAATGGAAAGTATCAGTGCATATTATGTGTAGGAAGGGTAAGTATTGTTTTATGAAAATTCTGTTTTATTTGCATGTATAAAAAAAAGACAGAGAAAGAGAGAAAGTGAGATAAAGAGAAAACTTATTCAGTATCTAAAAAAATACATAATTTAAATCATGAGTCATACTCCAGGAAAATATTTGAAAGTGCTGGAGTAAGTCAGCTATTTAAGCTGTAATAAAAAACAGTGCCATACACTGGAAGATTGCTCATCACCTTCAACCCAAAGGTCAGTCAGGTCATGAGGCTTGAAATCAAGGATCCCTTGTCTGCATTTTATGTTTTTTTTTTTTTTTATTACCATGAATCGTATTTGTAATGAGAAAATCAAAACAAACAATAAGAGGAAAACTTAGGAACAAAAGAGTGAGCTTAGTGTCACAGGACTGCCCTCTGGATGTTTTTTCTAGACTTTTAATGTGGTCATAAAGCTAATTTGTTCTAGTTCTTTCTTGGGACTTTAAGAACCAACATTTCAAGATGTTTTAAAATCTAAGAGTAATAATGGTCCCTAGCCAGGAGGGAAGAATAAATGGAGAGGTGAACCTACTTACTAGATTGACAACCAGTGACTTTGCTATCTCGGAGACTTTACTATCTCGGAGACTTTACTATGAGGGCTTCCCAGGTGGCTCTAGTGGTAAAGAATTGGCTTCCCAGTACAGGAGATGTAAGAGACACAGGTTCAATCTCTGGGTCTGGAAGATCCCCTAGAGAAGGGCTTGGCAACCCACTCCAGTATACTTGCCTGGAGAATCCCCATGAACAGAAGAGCCTGGCGGGCTACAGTCCATAAGGTTACAAAGAGTCAGACATGGCTGAAGCAACTTAGCAGCACACACACTGTGGCTTCCACATTTGAAAAAGAGCTTGCCCTTAACCACTTTTACCCCACTGAAGTTTTAAAAAAGGGAATTATACAAAGTCCTTTGAAAAGTATAATGCCTTTGGCTACTACCCAAGAGATAGAAGATAGGAGTAGGGGGTCAGCTTTGAATAAGAAGGGAATTCAATCAGGCTGAGGGTTCATGTGCCATAAACAAGGACATCAAGCAGTGGAAATGGGGCTGTTTCCTCTTAGTTCTAATGTAGATTGCAGGTGTACATATCAAAATGTAATGAAACTCTAAAAGCCCCAGGAGAGCCTAAGGCCACACAGGGTTGGCTGCATAAGAGAATTCAAAAGTGGAATAAGGGACAGAAGAGCTATAAAATTGATGAGATTCATTTTTAGATATGAAGTTGAAAATAAATGGGTTCTTGGAACTCAAAATTTGTGAGCCCTGCCATTTTTATACATTTTTAGAAGCAGTGTGTGAAAAGTTGCAGACATTTTCCTTCAATAAGGTGCACCAGGAAATGTGCAATAAAACTCAAAACTGCACAAATGCCTGCCCCACACCGCCCCCCTCCACCCGACACCCCGGCCACTCACTCTAAACCACGACTTCAAGCCACCTGCACTTTAAAACAGCCCTGGGGACACGGCTTGCCAGATAGAGCGGGGTGTGTTTCAGGAGGGGGATCGCTCGCTCTTTCTTCCGTCTACATACGTGTCACTTCACTCTTCCACACCACGTGCTCACTCATTGTCCCTCTGTATCTGCTGTGTAGATGTGGGGAACTCAGCACCTCTCTGAATCCACTCACACAAAGGCATTAGTGAGTAAGGCAGCTGTTGCTACACACTGAAAGAGAGACGGAGAAGAGGCTCTGCATTAGCCACCCCACAGCAAGCCACTTAAATTCCTTTAAGATGTCCACAGACGTAGAGAACAGACTTGCAGTTGCCGGAGGGGAGGAATGGGATTGGGAGTTTGGAATTAGCAGGGGGCAAGCTATCATACATAGGATCGATAAACAGACAACAAGGTCCTCCTGTATAGCACAGGGAGCTATTGTCAATGTCTTGTGATAAACCATAATAGAAACGAATACGATAAAGAATGTGTGTGCGTATATATATATATATATATATATATATATATGTATAACAGAATCACTTTACTGTATAGCAGAAGTTAATACATCATAAATCCACTATACTTTAATAAAATAAATTTTTAAAAGGAGGTTTATGTTCTCCAAAGTCCTGTCTCAAGCTCACCCTCCAGCCTGAAGGGTTTTTCTCCCCCTCTGCTGCTTCTCTGTGAAATGTGTGCCTGTCCTTTCTGCTGACTCTCACCCTGAGATGACCCCAGGAAATTCAAACTCTTCCACCATCTATTTGGCAGATCAACTTAGCTGCCTCTGCTCCTGTTTCTAACGTGGGAAACTCATTGCTAGGATCTAGCACAAGAAGGAATTCTCCAGTTAATAGAACCTATACGCCTTGAAAAACAGACTCCGTAATTCATACATTCAACAAGTATTTGCTGAGCGCCTGCCATTTGCCAAGGATTGTTCTAGGAGGTGAGGTTGGAGCAATCAGTGATCATCATTTTCTATTAGCATAATTTTGGGGGTCTCATCCCTACTCCATCCATCTCATCATGACATTTCTTCCTTTAAAAAAAAATTATTTATTTGGCTGCGCCAGATCTTAGTTGCAGCCAGTATCTTCCATTTTCATTGTAGCATGCAGGATTTTTAGCTGTGGCATGTGAACTCTTAGTTTCGGCCTGTGGGATCTGGTTCCCTGACCAGGGATTGAACCTGGGCTGCCTGCATTGGGAGCTTGGAGTCTTAGCCACTGGACCACCAAGGAAGTTCCCAAGACATTTCTTCCTGACACACATGGTATTCTCTGAGAGAGAATTCTGCTGGATGAAGTTGTCCACACCTTACTATATTTATTAAAGTTGCATACATTCTTTTATATTGTTAATATGTTTTTAATTAAAAGCCACCCCCCAACTGAGACAATACTGTTTCCTATCTAACATAATAAAAGGTATTTTTAAAAGCAATACAAGCTGGCTTTGACTCCAGAACTGACTGGGGTGAACACAAGCACCAGTTGAAACTGTCTGACCCTTTGTCAAGGAAAGAGAATTCTCATCCACAGTTCTGTAAGGCAACCTGACCAATGGATCAAGAGCCTGAAATCTTTCCATACTTTTTGACTCATTAGTCCTACTCTGAAGAATCTCCCCCACAAAGATAATGCCATACGGTTATTTGCAATTTTCAGAATTGTAAAATAGCTCAAAGACAATGGAAGGTTAGAGCAGAATAACTTGGAAGGGTGTGCTCTAAACAATGCATAGCTTCGAGGCACAAATTTTTCCTTACCTTAGCAAGAAAACAAAAACTATTTATTTATACTTATAAATAATTCCTCCAAAACCAGTGCATATTAAAAATACTAGTAGAGAGGAGGAAGGGGAAGGGGGAGAAGCACTTAAAGAGGCAGGAACGGGTGTGGGAGTAGGGTAGGACCCAGGGCTAAGGCAGCACCCAGCCCCTCTCTTGCCTTAGTGGATCATGCCAAGGGCAGCAGCTGCGGCGGTTGCAGGAGCGGGGTTGGGGGTGAGGAAGTGACTGGGTGGTACCAGCTCAGGAGATGACGTCGTTTCCAGTTACAACACAGGGATCACGGCAAGCACAGCCGCCACAGAAGCACTAAGGCATTACTTCTCCCATCGGCTTCAGTCATTTCAGTCACTCAGTCGTGTCCGACTCTCTGCGACCTCATGGACTGCAGCACACCAGGCCTCCCTGTCCATCACCAACTACCGGAGCTTACTCAAACTCATGCCCATTGTGTCGCTGATGCCATCCAACCATCTCATCCTCTGTCATCCCCTTCTCCTCCCACCTTCAATCTTTCCCAGCATCAGGGTCTTTTCCAATGAGTCAATTCTTTGCATCAGGTGGCCAAAGTATTGGAATTTCAGCTTCAGCATCAGTCCTTCCAATGAATATTCAGGACTGACTTAGCAGGCCCCAAGGAGACTGACTACCTACTTACGCAGAAACTAGTTGAGACTCTGAAGCCCTTTGGGGTTTTTGAAGAGGAAGAGGAACTGCAGTGCAGGATTTTAATTTGGGTAAAATTAAATAACCTGGTAAAAGAGTGGATATGAGAAATCAGTGAAAGCAAGAATCTTCCATGATCTGTAATTGAAAATGTCGGTGGGAAAAATTCTACATGTGTATCTTATAGATTAGAGTACATACAAAAGGTGCTGATATTGATGCGTTGTGTGTTGCACTGAGACTTGTTGATTGAAGTGATTTTTTTCACCTCATTCTATGATAAGTTGAAATTATAGGAAGAAGTAAAAGATTTAAGAGCTATTGGAGAGGCATTTGTACCAGTTATCAAACTGTTTTGATGGGATAGAGATTGATATTTTGTTTGCAAGATTAGCACTGCAGACTGTTCCAGAAGACTTGGACTTAACAGATGACAGTCTGCTTAAAAATTTAAACGTAAGGTGTATAATAAGTCTTAATGGTTGCAGGGTATCCAATGAAATTTTATATCTAGTACCAAACATTGACAACTTCAGATTAACCCTGAAGTCTATCAAACTGTGGGCCAAATGCCACAATATCTATTCTAATATATTAGGTTTTCTTGGTGGTATTTCCTGGGCTATGCTAGTAGCAAGAACTTGCCAGCTTTATCCAAATGCAATAGTATCAACTCTTGTAAATAAATTTTTCTGGGTATTTTCTAAATGGTATGTGTTTAGATTATATTAAAATAAAATTGATTGTAGACTCTGAAAAAAAATCCTTGTAGAAAATAGTCCCTCATGAAAAGAGAAAAATATATATACATATAAACACATACGTATGTGTGTGTATGGGTTTGAGGGTTATTTTACTTTTCTGTAATTAAAAAATTATTTCCTTAATGAAGATGCATTATTTTGTTTTTAAAATCATTTTATTTAAATATATTTGACATAGAGAAATAAATTGTATACATTTAAAGTGTACCACTTGATGTTTTTGTGGTTATGTATACATTGTGATGGAAAAGGAAATGGCAGCCCACTCCAGTATTCTTGCCTGGAGAGTCCCATGGACAGGGGAGCCTGGCAGGCTACAGTCCATGGGATTGCGAAGAGTCGGACACGACCGAGTGACTAAACAACAACGTCCATTGTGAAGTCTTCCCAGATGATTCAGTGGCAAAGAACCCGCCTACCTATGCAGGAGATGCAGGCGACGAGGGTTCAATCCCTTGGCTGGGAAGATACCCTGGAGAAGAAAATGGCAACCCACTTCAGTATTCTTGCCTAGAAAATCTCATGGACAGAGGAGCCTGGAGAGCTGGTCTGTGGGGTCACAATGAGTCAGACACAACTTAGCAACTGAGAATGCACTTACTTTGTGAAAGGATCTCCACAGCCAACCTAAATAATTCATCCACCACCTCTACATAGTTATCCTCTTGTGTGTGTTCAGAAGATTTAATTTGAGATCTATTCTCTTGGAAAATTTCAATTATTCATCAGTATCACAATTAACAGGCTGTACACAAAATCTTCAGAAAATATTTATCCCATCTAACTGAAACTTTGTACCCTTTGCCCAATATCTTTCAGTTTCTCCCATACCCCATACCCTGATACAATCTGATTTGATGATTTTGACTCTTTTAGAATCTACATATATGCGGGCTCATGCAGTATGTGTTCTTCCATGTCCGACATTTCACTTAGCATAATGTTTTCTTAAGAAAATTAATTTTGGAGTTTTAGTTCATGGGAGGAATTCTTTCTCCAAACCCTATTTCTTCCATGAAATGTTCCTTGATTAACTAATTGAAAGGATTAATTTCATCCTTTTCCCTTCAGATTTTTCTGCTGATTCCACATCTCCACGCTTTCACATTGATTTTCATGTGTTTGTGGATATTCTCTGTGTGTGTTTCAGGACTGCCCTTCCAATTAAATAGATTGAAAACTCTTCAAGAGAATCTGTCTTCAGTTCCCTCTGTATTTTGCTACCTATTCTTCAGTTCCCTCTGTATTTTGCTACCTATAAAACTACAATTTATTTTTTGAGTAAGTGTACGGATTAGATTTACTATGTCAATATTTCTCAAATCGTGAGCCATGAGTCTCTAGTTCTTGGAGGTAGTCCACAAATGAAGAGTTTCCTAAACAAATAACTTTGGGAACACTGCACACTTTGCATATTAGCATATTAAAGTCTCTGAAAAGGCCTGCAGTAAATGAACCTGCTTAACTTTAATTCAACATTTCTCAAACATATTTGATATGAATACTCTTTTTTAAAAAAAATAAGTACCTATTGACATTGGGCATTTTCTGGGATACTTTGTGGGAAATACATTATTAATTCCCAGAAGACAGGGACAAATATTATATCTTATTCATCTTTGTATTTTGCTTTTCATAATGTTGTCTGACACATAGTGTTGGACCATGTGCCCCAAAATAAATATTCTTGGGTGAACAAATAAGTGCCTGAAGGCGAGCTTCTGTGAACCAGTGTGACGTGTTAAACAACTGTAGGCTAAGGGCAGACTGATCAGGTTTTAAAGAATCTTCAAAAGTTTTTTTAACCTGAGTCCACATGGAGCTGGTCAGTAGAAAAAAGTATGAAAATACCCCAATCCCAGGATGAAGACTAAATCAGACCTGGAAGATTTACTAAGGATACGTAGTTTACACACCAAGAACTACTATGAATGCACAGAATATCCAGACTACAATTAGTACATGAGATCACTTAGTCCAGTTCTTCTTAAACTTTCTCATTGACATACTCCTATTGGCCAAGGATCCTGACACATGCTCTAAGGGAGGTCTGTTCTGTGGGAGAAATCTAACTAGCCAAATAAAAGCAAGAAATTTTTGGAATTTTGAATTTTATCTTGAAATTTAAATGTCAGTTTTACAAATAAAGAAGATGTGGAATATATATATATATATGATGTTTGTTTTAATATAAAGTAATGCTTTACATTTTTAGCTGAGTGGTATGATACTTCCATTCAAGATGCAAGGACTTATTCCCATTCTCTTATTTAACATGGGAGAAAACTCTCACCTAGAGAGAGAAAGTGACTTGTTCAAGACCATACAGAGAATGTTCGGCAATCTGGGGTTGAACCCCAGGTCTCTTGAATGCCAGTTCCACGCTATTGCCCAACTAGACGAGCCCTTTCATCTCACACTATACCTACACAATGTCATTTGATCTAGTAATTCCACTTCTAAGAATCAATCCTAAAGAAATAGAAATGCAAGGAAAGACCCAAAGATGTTCAGTTCAGTTCAGTCACTCAGTAGTGTCTGACTCTTTGCAATCCCATGGACTGCAGCACACCAGGCTTCCCTGTCCATCACCAACTTCTGGAGCTTATTTAAACTCATGTCCATTGAGTCGGTGATGCCATCCAACCATCTCATCCTCTGTCGTCTCCTTCTCCTCCCGCCTTCAATCTTTCCCGGCATCAGGGTCTTTTCAAATGAGTCAGTTCTTTGCATCAGGTGGCCAAAGTATTGGAGTTTCAGCTTCAGCATCAGTCCTTCCAATGAATATTCAGGACTGATTTCCTTTAGGATGGACTGGTTGGATCTCCTTGCAGTCCAAGGGACTCTCAAGAGTCTTCTCCAACACCACAGTTCAAAAGCATCAATTCTTCAGTGCTCAGCTTTCTTTCTAGTCCAACTGTCACATCCATACATGACTACTGGAAAAACCATAGCTTTGACTAGATGAACCTTTGTTGTCAAAGTAATGTCTCTGCTTTTTAATATTAGCATTAAAAACTACTTAAATCTTTAATAAGGGGAAGATTGCTAAACAAAATACATATGACAGGATATTTTGTATTGTGTGTGTGTGTATGGGCACTCAGTCGTATCTGACTCTTTGCAATCCCATGAACTGTAGCCCACCAGGCTCTTCTGTCCATGGGATTTTCCAGGCAAGAATACTGAAGTGGGTTGCCATTTCCTTCTCCAGGGGAGCTTCCCAACCCAGGGATTGAAACCAAGTCTCTCACATCTCCTGCATTGGCAGGTGGATTCTTTACCAACTGTGTAGCTATTAAAAGTGATACTTACAGGGAACTCTGCTCAGTGTTATGTGGCAGCCTGGATGCGAAGCTAGTTTAGGGGAGAAAGGATACATATATATGTATGGCTGAGTCCCTTTGCTGTCCACCTGAAACTATTACAACATTGTTAATTGGCTATACACCAATATAAAATTTAAAGTTTTCTTTAAAAAGTGATGCTTATGAAGAATTATGTATAGTATTATAGTATTAAAATACATAGTATACTATGTACAGCATATAGTATTTAAAAAGGAAACAAAATCAAGATTTCCTACTCTGTAAAAGTTATTATATAGAACATCTATTAATATTATTAATTATTTTCTCTCAAATGCAATACTTTAAAACACTGAGTTGTCATCTTTAGGCAGTAGGGTAATGGATGATCCAATTTTTTCTTTATACTTTTCTATGTCTTTCAAATTTTATGCAATAAATACATAGTTAGAACTAAGCAGAGCATGGAGCTTCCCAGGTGGCACAGTGGTAAAGAATCCACCGCCCAGTGCAGGAGATGCAAGATGCAAGATCAATCCCTGGGTCAGGAAGATTCCCTGGAGTAGGAAATGGCAACCCACTCCAGTATTCTTGCCCGGAAACTTCCATGGACAGAGGAACCTGGTAGGCTACAGTCCATGGGGTCACAAAGAATCAGACATGATTGAGCGACTGAGTATGCACACACAAGCAAAGCAAGATTTTAAAATACATTTGTAATTCCCAAACAAACAATTCATGGGAAGACAAACACAGTACTTGACTATTTTAGCCATGTGATGCTGAATTCCTTTCTAAGTCCTGCTTTCTCTGACCACCTATTGGGCCCGAGTTGCATTTATTTTCACCCAGCGTCTCCAAGTCTGCTAGTAAAGACTGGGTAGCTGAAAGAGGGTGCTGCTCACAAAAACAATGCATGCCTGAGCTTCTGATGAACCTTGGAGGAAAACCCCTCATGTGGCTGGCTTTAGCCTGGTTCTTCCTTATCCACTCTCTTTCCTGTCTCCCTGCTTGCACTTTCACTCTAGAAAGAGCTGGCATATGTGTGGTGCCTCACCTTCAGCATCCTGGGCAGGTCTTGCCCATTAGCATTTGTCAGTGAGGAAGCATCATCAACCCAGGAGGCTGCAAACCCAGGGATGGTTTCCTATACCAACAAATGAAACTGGACTTCTGTTTCTAGAGAGGAGAAACACAATGTCCTGCAAGGCAAGTGTATTGAAATAAAACATGAGGACACCACAATATTCCAGCACAGTGGTTCTCAAATCTGAGCACACTTGACAATCAACTGGAAGGCTGGTGGAAATATCGATTGATGGGCCCACCAACCGAGTTTCTGATTCAGTAGATGGGGGAGAGGTCTGGGGAGCAGTTTGAATTTCTGCCCAGATGCTGCTGCTGCTGCTGGTGGTCTGGGGGTCATGCTTCAGGAGCCACTGCTCAGGCAGAATCACTGACCTGGTTAACACATGGAACAGGAAGGCATCTGTGACCTTGGGACCCATGTATGGCTTTTAGCAGAGGAGGCTTTGGACTCACATACTTCTTTCCTTTCTTTAGCCTAATTATTCTCTCTGTATTTCCCTATTTCTATGATGTTCATTCACTCATTCAACAATTTAAAGACTACTCACTTTTCACTTTCATGCATTGGAGAAGGAAATGGCAACCCACTCCAGTGTTCTTGCCTAGAGAATCCCGGGGACGGGGGAGCCTGGTGGGCTGCCATCTATGGGGTCACACAGAGTCAGACACAACTGAAGTGACTTAGCAGCAGCAGCAGCATAGTACACTAGACAGTAAAGATATAGCAATAAACAAGTCAGACAAAATCTAACCTAAGGGAGCTTCTACCCCAATGGAAATAGTTTGCATTAAACAGTTGTGATGAGCCTTTCTAGTCTCATTCAAAAATATCCTATTCTATTACAGAAGATGTGAAACTCATGACGTGTATTAAGCATAGATAATGAGTAAGCAAGTACCTTGTAAGACATAGTCAGAATTCATAAGATATATTGAATAAATATGTTAATAAGTAGAGCAAGCACTTCAGTGTTGAATATTAAAAGGATGGAAGAACCAAGAGAAATCTAATATTCATGAGGTGCCAAATATTCCTGAAACACTAAATAGACACAAACCATGTGAAGCCTTTAATTTTCATAGAGTTTTAATTTGGCCAGTCACTGGTGAGACCCTCTGTGTTCCCATGAGACCTCTGCCCACAAAACACAAGTATACTCCAAAGGCGCTCATTGGGGTGATTGACAGACTACCACTGTGGCCAAGGGGACTCGTTCCTACATCTGTCCTATAGGGCAAGTCTATATCTTGGCCCCAAGTACAGGCCGACCTCCAAGATATTGTGAATTCAGTTCCTGACCACTGCAATAAAGTGAATATCAGAATAAATCGAGTCCCAGTGTGTTTACACTATACTGTGGGCTACTAAGTGTACAAGAGCATTATGTCTAAAAAAACAACATCAGATCAGATCAGTTGCTCAGTCGTGTCCGACTCTTTGCGACCCCATGAATCACAGCACGCCAGGCCTCCCTGTCCATCACCAACTCCCGGAGTTCACCCAGACTCACATCCATCGAGTCAGTGATGCCATCCAGCCATCTCAATCTCATCCTCTGTCGTCCCCTTCTCCTCTTGCCCCCAATCCCTCCCAGCATCAGAGTCTTTTCCAATGAGTCAACTCTTCACATGAGGTGGCCAAAGTACCGGAATTTCAGCTTTAGCATCATTCCTTCCAAAGAAATCCCAGGGCTGATCTCCTTCAAAATGGACTGGTTGGATCTCCTTGCAGTCCAAGGGACTCTCAAGAGTCTTCTCCAACACCACAGTTCAAAAGCATCAATTCTTCGGCGCTCAGCCTTCTTCACAGTCCAACTCTCACATCCATACATGACCACTGGAAAAACCATAGCCTTGACTAGACGGACCTTTGTTGGCAATGTCTCTGCTTTTGAATATGCTATCTAGGTTGATCATAACTTTCCTTCCAAGGAGTAAGCGTCTTTTAATTTCATGGCTGCAGTCACCATCTGTAGTGATTTTAAATATACTTTATGGCTAAAAAATGTTGACCATCATTTGAACCTTCAGTGAGTCATATTCTTTTGCGGTGGAGGGGCTTACCTTGACATTGATGGCTGCTGACTGACCAGGGTGGTGACTGATAAAGGCTGAGGTGGCTGTGGCAATTTCTTAAAGTGAAACAGAAATGAAGTTTGCCACGTTGATTGACACTTCCTTGCAAAAACAATTTCTCTGTGGCATGAAATGCTCTTTGAAAGCATTTTACCCACAGCAGAACTTCTTTCAGAATTGAAATCAATCCTCTTAAACCATGCCACTGTTTTATCAACTAAGCTTAAGTAATAGCCTAAATCTCTTGTCATTTTGACAATCTTCACAAAAACATCTTCACCAGGAATAAGTTCTATCTCAAGAAACCACTTTCTTTGCTCATTCATAATAAGCAACTCCTTATCCATTAAATTTTTATCATGAAATTTGCAGCAATTCAGTCACATCTTCAGGCTTCACTTCAAAGCCTAGTTCTCTTCCCATTTCCACCACATCTGCGGTTACTTCCTCCTCTGAAGTCTTGAACCCTAAAAAGTCAAGAGGGTTGAAATCAACTTTTTCAAATTCTTATTAGTGTTAATATTTTTACCTCTTCCCATAGATCTTCGGTGGCACTCTGGTAAAGAATCCATCCTGCAGGAGATGCAGGAGCTGTGGGTTTGATCCCTGGGTCAGGGAAGATGCCCTGGAGAAGGAAATGACAACCCACTCCAGTGTTCTTGCCTGAAGAATCCCATGGACAGAAGAGTCTGGCCAGCTACAGTCCATGGAGTCACAAAGAGTCAAACACAACTGAAGCGACTTAGCATGCACACACACATAAATCACAAATGTCCTTAACAGCATCGAGAACAGTGAATCCTTTCCAGAAGGTTTTTAATTGACTTTGCCTAAAACCACCAGAGGAATTACTTTCTATGGCAGCTGTAGTCTTATAAAATGTATTTCTTAAATAATAGACTTGAAATGAAATTACTTGATCCATGAGCAGCAGAATGGATGTTGTGTTGGCAGGCATGAAAACAGCATTAATCTCATTGTACATCTCTATCAGAGCTCTTGGCTGCCCAGGTGCATTGTCAGTGACCAGTACTATTTTGAAAGGATCTTTTTTTTTCCTGAGTAAAAGCTCTCAACAGATGTGCTGTCATCCAGGCTTTGTTGTTCCATTTATATATTACAGACTGAGTAGATTTAGCATAATTCTTAAGGGCTCTAGGATTTTCCAAACAGTAAATGAACATTGGCTTCAACTTTAAGTCACCAGCTGCATTAGATTCTATTTTCTATTCTTTTTCTTTCTATTTTCTTTCTATTATTTTCTATTTCTTACATTCTGTAAGAGTCAGCCTGTCTCTCCTTTCTATCAAAAATTGTGAAATTACCATTTTTGATTTAACATTTCTAAATTACATGAAAGACATGTGTACAAATATATACACACACACACACATTTCCTTCTTAGTTTTCTCATTGCTAACAGATGTGTATGTGCTCAGCCGTGTCTGACTCTGTGCGACTCCAGAGACTGAAGCCCACCAGGTTCCTCTGTCCATGGAATTTCTAGGCAAGAATACTAGAGTGGGTTGCTATTCCCTCCTCCAGGGGATCTTCCCAACCCAGGGATCAAATCTTCACCTCTCGCATCTCCTGCATTGGCAGGAGAATTCTTTACCATTGTGCTATTTGGGAAGCCCCTTGCTGAAATATGCATTCATATATTTATATATTGCATTCAGTGTATGTCAAAACCATGATAAACTGGGTTCTTTAAATCTAGACTACAAACATTTGCTAAGAAATTCATAGCATAAAATTTTATAAATATTACTTCAAAATTTTACAAGCATGGCTTTTAATTGTAGTTATTAGGACTTTGAAACTTTGAAGCCAAGCATTGACTTCTCCTCTTCAGCTATGAAAGTCCCTAATGACATCTTCCTGCATAAGGCTGTTTTGTCCACATTGAAAATTTGGTGTTTCGTGGAGCCACCTTCACTAATGATCTAAGCTAAATCTTAAAATATATCTAGAAGAGATAACTTGCTGCACTCTCTACATCAGCACTTGCTGCTTCACCTTGCACTTTTATGTTACAGAGACAGCTTTTTTCCTTAAACTCATGAACCAACCTCTGTTAGCTTCAAACTTTTCATCTGCACCTATCCAGCAGACTTTATATGAAAATCAAGAATGAATGAGTGAGAGGGTCTGGGGCATGATCTGGCATAGATGATGTTCCCATGAAGGCTATTATTATTCCTACCCACTCCTCCCTATAAGACATTACTGCATCCTAACAAACAATGCAAAATCTTTTAAAAGCTGCCTCCAATTTCCCTTAAAGGATTTTCTTTCCTACCCTCCAGCACTAAGTTACATTGCCAAGTTATGTCACCTAATGGGCCTGGACCTTGTCACAGCTTTATTTCTGTTTCTTTCCCAAAAGCCCGGGGTCTCCCTCACTCCTTATTTATTTTAACAAAGAACTTGGGTATAATTAATATCCAACCCATAAAATAAAGACCATGCCTGGGTTTCATCCACTGACACCAACATTTTGTCCTAGTCTCATCTACCATCACTTAATGACAAACAACACATATTTTCTTCTATATAGTCAATGTTTTTGAAGTCCTCCACCAACCCCTCCTCCAAAGATGAGCCCCCCTTCTCGCTCACTTGGAAATCATGGGAACTCCCTTTCTGTTTGAAGTGTTCTGTAGCACTGACATCCATGAGCTCCACGAAGCAGCTGTCTGGGTTGGGACAGGAAAAGCTGGAACACATTTAGCAAGATTTTGTTTTGGTTTTCAAAATGCAGCCTTCAGGGTTCTCTCTGCTTCTTGGACCAAGGAACTAAGTTGTTGAGCCTGGCTGAAAGCCTCACTTTGTAGGACCAGCTGAAAGTTATTTCACCATAAAGCCAACCTTGGAAGGTCTGGAAAACTCCATATGGACTGCAGCCTTAGTCTCCAGGAAGCACCCAGCTCATTCTCCTCTCTCAGTTGGCCTGCTATATAATTACAGCATGTGTGCTTGAAAGGTAACTGTATAGAAAAGATGCTTTGCTCTGCATTTTCTTTCTTTTTCTGTTAACCTTTATGTGGATAATCCACAGAGACGCAACTTAATATTTATTCCATCTGTGTATTCTCTGTCCATTTAGGATGAGAGACAGCTAAGCATGTCCTGTGCCAAGAAGGACTCAAGAAGTCAAATGGCATTGTTACCCTCAAGGGGCCCATGCATGGGAAATGTATCTACCTTCCCCTGTGCTGTGGAGGCCTCCACAACACTGAGTCCTCTTTCATTCTCCAGCTCTCCTGTCTTGCTCCCCAGAAACTGACCCATCTCCCAGCCCCAAATCCAAAGTCCTTACACAAGTAGATACCAGATTTGCCATTTTGTCAAACCTAGAGACAAGCTTGGATTCTCTCTTGGCTCAACCCATGTGGAAGACATGCTGCTTAGCCGTTAACCTGATCTTAACGGAGATTTGGAGCCCACAAATTTCTTTAAAGTAAGAACCTGCTGTCACTTTTCACCACTAACAGAAAAGCAAGGAAATTTCAGTCTTCTTTTGCTGCAGAAGCTGAAGAATTAAACCCATGCTGTGCAACAGAAATATTATACAAGCCCCAAATGCTTGCTGTCCTTGTATACTTAATCGCTCAGTCATGTTCAAATCTTTGTGACCCCAAGGACTATAGCACACCAGGCTCCAAATTTAATTTACAATGATCTAGAAGCCATGTTAAAAAAAACTGAAGAGATAAGTAAAATTAATGGTAATAATACATTTTAGTGAACCAAATAGATTCCCCCAAACTATCAATTCAACCTGCAATCAATATAAACAATTATCGTTGAAAAAGTGCTCTCTGTCATACTAAGTCTGCAAAACCTGGTGTGCATTAATTACCTAGTGCGCTCAGTTACTCAGTCATGTCCAACTCTTTGTGGCCCCATGGACTGTAGCCTGCCAGGTTTCTCTGTCTGTGAAATTTTCCAGGCAAGAATACTGAAGTGGTTGCCACTTCCCACTCTGGGGAATCTTTCCAACCCAGGGATCAAATCTAAGCCTTTTGCATCTCCTGCATTGGCAGGCAGATTCTTTACCACTTGTGCCACCTGGGAAGCCCCATTTTACACTGGGTCACATTTCAGTTTGGGCAATCCACAAGCCAAAGGCCCAGTTGCACATGTGACCAATTGTTGCCATATTGAACAATGCAGGTTCCAAATGAAGTGGTTGGGGGAAACAGAACATCTGAGTGAGAAAGTTAGTGAAAACAGTGTCCTATTTTATATCTTTGGGAATTCCCTCCTCTGGAAAAGAATATTTTCAATATATCCTAACCTCCTTGGGATGAGATTGGCCTGTATCTGTAGGAAGGAAACTTCCTTCTTCACCTGTCTCCTCTTTCCCAGAAGTGTTCCTCTCATTTCCTGTGCCCCCAGGTTTTCTTAAAATGCAGATTCTGATCTAGAGTTTTGCATTTCTAACAATCTCCCTGGTGACCTGGTTGCTCATCTTTGGATCCCACTTTGAATACCAAAGTTCTGAAGGCTGCTGCCCTTCCAAGTCATATATGTGATTAAAGGAAGGTAGCATGTACTGAGGTGGGAAGCATGTGAACTTGGAGTCAGATTGCTGGGATCTGGTGCTTTGGTCCATCTCTTAGCTGTGAGGGTTGGGCAGGCTGCTTACCCTCTCTGAGCCTGTCCCCTCATCTATAAAAAACAGGCAGTGACAAAGTTACCGTGTTGCATGCTGCCGGCACAATAGGGAATAATCAGCCAAGGTCAGAGATTTTAGCTTTAGGATGTGAAAGTACAATCTTATATTGAGAAAAGAAGGGACTTATCTTTCTTTGATTTCACCAGAAATAGGTGCAATGTAAGCATCACCTCCTTAAGGAAGGCTTCCTTAACCTTCTAGTCTGATGTAGATGTAGATGAATTCCCTGTTTCTCAAATGCCTGTATCTCTCATATAGCCTTTATCACACAATACTGTAACTATGCACTTAGTTCTCAGTCTCTCCCACTTGAATTGAAGTAATTTGAAGGCAGCAAGGACAGTCTCATTCCAGTGCTTTCTGATTGCTGGAGGACTGATGCTGATTTAGCTGCATAAAATCCCTTGAGGAATTTTGTTTAAAATATAGATTCATAGGCTCCATCTCTATAGTTGGTTTCAGTGAGTCTCCTTTGGATCAAGACATCTGTATATTTTCAAGGCTTATCAGTTTTCCACCTGCCAGCCAGGTTTGGGAATTTCTGGATTCTTCTACTTTGTATCATCAGTTCAGTTTAGTCGCTTAGTCATGTCCAACTCTTTGCCACCCCATGGACTGCAGCACACCAGGCCTCCCTGTCCATCACCAACTTCCAAACTCATGTCCATTGAGTCGGTGATGCCATCCAACCATCTCATCATCTGTCATCCCCTTCTCCTGCCCTCAATATTTCCCAGCATGTGTCTTTTCCAGTGAGTCAGCTCTTTGCATCAGGTGGCCAAAGTATTGGAGTCTCAGATTCAACATCAGTCCTTCCAACACCCAGGACTGATCTCCTTTAGGATGGACTGGTTGGATCTCCTTGCAGTCCAAGAGACTCTCAAGAGTCTTTGCCAACACCACAGTTCAAGAAAATCAATTCTTCAGCACTCAGCTTTCTTTATAGTCCAACTCTCATATCCATACATGACTGCTAGAAGAACCATAGCCTTGACTACATGGACCTTTGTTGGCAAAGTAATGTCTCTGCTTTTTAATATGCTGTCTAGGTTGGTCATACTTTCCTTCCAAGGAAGAAGCATCTTTTAATTTCATGGCTGCAATCACCATCTGCAGTGATTTTGGAGCCCAGAAAAATAAAGTCAGCCGCTGTTTCCCCATCTATTTGCCATGAAGTGATGGGACTAGATGCCATGATCTTAGTTATCTGAATGTTGAGCTTTAAGCCAACTTTTTCACTCTCCACTTTCACTTTCATCAAGAGGCTTTTTAGTTCCTCTTCACTTTCTGCCATAAGGGTGGTGTCATCTGCATATCTGAGGTGATTGATATTTCTCCCGGCAATCTTGATTCCAGCTTGTGCTTCCTCCAGCCCAGCATCTCTCGTGATGTACTCTGCACATAAGTTAAATAAGCAGGGGACAATATACAGCCTTGACATACTCCTTTTCCTATTTGGAACCAGTCTGTTGTTCCATGCCCAGTTCTGACTGTTGCTTCCTGACCTGCATAGAGGTTTCTCAGGAAGCAGATCAGGTGGTCTGGTATTCCCATCTCTTGAAGAATTCTCCACAGTTTATTGTGATCCACACAGTCAAAGGCTTTGGCATAGTCAATAAAGCAGAAATAGATGTTTTTCTGGAACTCTCTTGCTTTTTCCACGATCCAGTGGATGTTGGCAATTTGATCTATGGTTCCTCTGCCTTTTCTGAAACCAGCCTGAACATTAGGAAGTTCACGGTTCACGTATTGCTAAAGCCTGGCTTGGAGAATTTTGAGCATTACTGTACTAGCGTGTGAGACGAGTGCAATTGTGTGGTAGTTGCGGCATTCTTTGGCATTGCCTTTTTTTGGGGATTAGAATGAAAACTGACCTTTTCCAATCCTGTGGCCACCACTGAGTTTTCCAAATTTGATGACATATGGAATGCAGCACTTTCACAGCATCTTTAGGATTTGAACTAGCTCAACTGGAATTCCATCACCTCCAATAGCTTTGTTCATAGTGATGCTTCCTAAAGCCCACTTGACTTCACATTCCAGGATGTCTGGCTCTAGGTCAGTGATTACACCATCATTTTTATCTTGGTCATGAAGTTCTTTTTTGTACAGTTCTTCTGTGTATTCTTGCCACCTCTTCTTAATATCTTCTGCTTCTGTTAGGTCCATACCCTTCTGTCTTTTATTGAGCCCATCTTTGCATGAAATGTTCCCTTGGTATCTAATTTTCTTGAAGAGATCTCTAGTCTTTCCCATTCTGTTGTTTTCCTCTATTTCTTTGCATTGATCACTGACTGAGGAAGGCTTTCTTATCTCTCCTTGCTATTCTTTGGAACTCTGCATTCAGATGCTTATATCTTTCCTGTTTTCCTTTGCTTTTCGCTTCTCTTCTTTTCACAGCTATTTGTAAGACCTCCTCAGACAGCCATTTTGCTTTTTTGCATTTCTTTTCCATGGGGATGCTCTTGATCCCTGCCTCCTGTACAATGTCATGAACCTCTATCCAAAGTTCATCAGGCACTCTGTCTATCAGATCTAGGCCCTTAAATCTATTTCTCACTTCCACTGTATAATCATAAGGGATTTGATTTAGATCATGCCTGAATGTCTAGTGGTTTTCCCTACTTTCTTCAAGTTAAGTCTGAATTTGACAATAAGGAGTTTTTGATCTGAGCCACAGTCAGCTCCCAGTCTTGTTTTTGCTGACTGTCTAGAGCTTCTCCATCTTTGGCTGCAAAGAATATAATCAATATGATTTTGGTGTTGACATCTGGTGATGTCCATGTGTAGAGTCCTCTCTTGTGTTGTTGGAAGAAGGTGTTTGCTATGACCAGTGCTTTCTCTTGGCAAAGCCTTTGGCCTGCTTCATTCTGTACTCCAAGGTCAAATTTGTCTTTTACTCCAGATGTTTCTTGACTTCCTACTTCTGCATTCCAGTCCCCTATAATGAAAAGGACATCTTTTTGGGGTGTTCATTCTAGAAGGCCTTGTAGGTCTTCATAGAACCATTCAACTTCAGCTTCTTCAGCATTACTGGTTGGGGCATAGGCTTGGATTACCGTGATATTGAATGGTTTGCCTTGGAAATGAACAGAGATCATTCTGTCGTTTTTGAAATTGCATCCAAGTAATGCATTTCGGACTCTTTTGTTGACCATGATGGCCACTCCATTTCTTCTGAGGGATTCCTGCCCACAGTAGTAGATATAATGGTCGTCTGAGTTAAATTCACCCATTCCAGTCCATTTTAGTTTATTGATTCCTAGAATGTTGACGTTCACTCTTGCCATCTCCTGTTTGACCACTTCCAATTTGCCTTGATTCATGGACCTAACATTCCAGGTTCCTATGCAATATTGCTCTTTACAGCATCAGACCTTGCTTCTATCACCAGTCCCATCCACAACTGGGTGTTGTTTTTGCTTTGGCTCCATCCCTTCATTCTTTCTGAAGTTATTTCTCCACTGATCTCCAGTAGCATATTGGGCACCTACCGACCTGGGGAGTTCATCTTTCAGTGTCCTATCTTTTTGCCTTTTCATACTGTTCATGGGGTTCTCAAGGCAAGAATACTGAAGTGGTTTGCCATTCCTTTCTCCAGTGGACCACATTCTGTCAGAACTCTCCACCATGACCCATCCGTCTTGGGTGGCCCCACACAGCATGGCTTAGTTTCACTGTGTTAGAAAAGACTGTGTGGTTCATGTGATCAGATTGGCTAGTTGTCTGTGATTGTGGTTTCAGTGTGTCTGCCCTCTGATGCCCTCTCTCAGCACCTACTGTCTTACTTGGGTTTCTCTTACCTTGGACGTGGGTTATCTCCTCTTGGCCACCACTCCTGACCTTTGATGTGGGGTAACTCCTGTTGGCTGCTGCTCCTGACCTTGGATGTGGGGTAGCTCCTCTTGGCTGCTCCTGTGCTGTGCACCCACTGGGCCTGTGACTTTGCATCATCAATGCTATCCAATGTCTGGTATAGAAAGTTAGCTCTCAGTAAAATGTTTGCTGGGTAAATGTTATCCTTTACATCGACACAGTGTGTCACAGCTTCCAAAGGGCCGTCCCATATCTCCTGTATGTAATATTTTAAAATATTTTGGTTGTATTTTTTGGCTGTACTAGGTCTCTGTTGCTGCAGGTTTTTCTCTAGTTTTTTTGTTTTTGTTTTTTTTTAACTAGGCTTTTCTCTAGTTGCGGTGAGTGGGGACTACTCGCTAGTTGCAATGCGTGGGCTTTTCATTGTGGTGGCTTCTCTTGTTGTGGAGCACAGGGTTCTAAGTCTGCAAGCTTCAGGAATTGTGGTACATGGGCTTAGTTGCCCCACGGCATGTGGAATCTTTCTGGACCAGGGACCCCCTGCATTGGCAGGCGGATTCTTAACCACTGGACCACCACGGAAGTCTCCCACATGTACTCTTATCTTCAGGGCTGGATTGTGTTTTGTGGGCCTGATCCTAATTCAATTTGGAAGACGTTCTTTAAGAAAATAATATAAAATTAGATGTTAACATGAATCTTTCTTTAGAATGAGAAAAACTACAACAAATGCAAGTTTTGAAAACTAATACATTACAAAAATCAGTGAATTTTTTAAGCAATTAATTACCTGATATGTCTTTGTGTTAGTTTCCCCCTTTTCATTGGGCTGCATAGTCTTTTATCACCTCTTTATGTAACAACAGTTTTATAATATTATTTATAATATAATCTTTCAATAGAGAAATAGCAATATAATTTAGTCATTCTTCTAACATGGTTGATCAAAAAAATTTTTTTTATTATAGATGACTTTAGGATACCTAAAACCTGTAGTTTTCCTAAACCAGAATGACTAGAAATACTTTATTCTATCTGAAAATCTGCTAATTATTCCATTAAACTCAAACTAAATGTATTCTCTTCTTGACTTCCCCTGAACTGAGTTCTCAAAATGTCACTCCATTTTCACCCAAGACAAGGGGAAATGTGATAAGAGAAAGCCAGGGTCAAAAGGAGCATTGCTCATAACCAACTGCTATTAAAATCTTCTTTTGCCATGAAAACCTCTGACCATCTGAATACGTTATCAGGATTCATTTGGGTTCCTTGGAAGGCATCTTTGCAGGCAAGTGTCCAGATACCAAAGCTCAAAGAGCTTCCCGGTGGACCTACCTTTACACATTGAACACTCACAGTCCCTGTACGAATTAGAGTCCCCTGATTGTGAACAACAGAAACAACTCTGGGTCAGGAAGAATACATTTATTGACTGTGTGTTGGGTCCTCGTAGAACTGAAGGATGAGCTGAACAATACTTTCTCAGAAACCAGTGCTGGAATCCAAGAAATAGAAAGAGATGGTCTTTTCATACTTCCCCTGTGAGGAAAAATGAGACTCAAATGTTTTTCAGCCTTTGCTTCCTTAGCTCAAAAATGTACTTCCAGGGATGACATGACTGATTGAACAAGCAGGGCTCCTGGGCCAGCCCTCAGCCAGGAGAAAACGACACTGCTTGATGGGCGTGTTCTGCAGCACTGGGGCCCATGGGCGAAGCCTAGCTACCCAACGCTGAATTGGGTGCTGCTGTCAGAACAAGGGGGACTGGAGATCAATAGATGACCTCCACACCTCCTCTTCTGGGCTCCCATCAGGCTTCATGCTGCATTTATCACTTTATATTGTAAACAATTGAGTGGACATGTGTGTTTCCAGCTGATTTTGCATCACGCATCTTCAGTTTCCACTTATAAGTTTCCATGCCACTTAGTATGTACGGAACACATGTTTATTAAATGAATGAGTATCGTCATGAAGTAGTGAAAGTGTATTATTCCTACAAAGTTACTTATGAAGCAGTGTGGTCTTAAGAAGGTTAATCTACTTTCCCAGGGCCACATGATCAGAGATCGTGTGAGAGATGGGACCAGACGCCAGATCTGGAGACAGAAGGAATTTACTGTATCTCTTTCGACTGGGGCTTGAACCTGTCCCATTAGTAAAAGTCTAGAAACTGAGGAGTCTCTCTTGAAGGGAAAAACACAAGTTCTGGAAACTTCGTTGGCTACCCACCCCCACCTCTGCCTCAACCGCATCCTCAGAGGACCAACCGGAAAGAGTAGTGCCCCACATCGTGCCATACCTTGCGGCAAGACCGTGAACCTGGGAGCCAGCCCCTCCCATGGAAGCATTAAGCTACTCCTGTCCTCTGGTAAGAAAAACCTTGTCACCCAAACACCTCATCACAAGTGAGTGCGTGCCATCTGGGGCATTCCTTCCCCAGGTGGTTCTCAGCGAGGCGCCTTGTAATAGGAGGTCTAAGTCATAATGACACTTGCTTTCTGCAGCTGGTTGCCTCAGCTCTTTGAAGTGTAGAGCTTCTAGCAGGGAGATTCCTGGGCTAAAAAGATGGTCAGGAGTCCCCACAGCTGGCTCAAGCTAACCCTTTTTCCAGGTGCCACGTGGCAAGATCTGAGTCGTGATATTATTCAGTGAGGGGTTCTCAACCTACAGTCTGGGTTTGAAGCACCAGGAGGGCTTGTTAAAAATGCAGATTGCCAGGCACCACCAACTTAGCATGTCCAGGGGGCCTAGTCTTTGCATGTCTAACAAGCTCCCTGGGGCAGTGCTGATGTTGCTGGTCTGAGGACCACACATTGACAGCTACTGCTTAAGATACTTCAGGAGCTTCCCCTACCCCACCACCCTCACACAATTACTGCAAGGGATTTCACACCCTCTACCTGGCTCAGCTCTCCAGGGCTTCCCTGGTGGCTCAGTCAGTAAAGAATCCACCTGAAATGCAGATAAGCAGGGAGACTGCCTGCAATGCAGGAGACCTGAGTTTGATCCCTGGGTCAGGAAGATCTCCTGGAGAAGGAAATGGCTACCCACTCCAGTGGGAAATCCCATGGACAGAGGAGCCTGGTAGGTTACAGTCTATGGGGTCGCAAGAGTCGAACATGACTTAGTGACTAAGCCACCCCCACCACCTGGCTGAGCTCTCCAGGAGAAGATTTCAAGGTGTGTCTCAGAGGTCTGGAGGCTCTCAAGTCATCTTACAACTGCTCTCTAGCTCTAAGGCACAGGGTGTAAGCATAGGCACACACCAGGGCTTCTCCATCTCAGCCCTATTGATATTTGGGTCCTGTAATTTGTTGTGAGGGGCTGACCTGTGCCTTTTTGGATGTTTAGAGGTCTCTGGTTTCTGCTGTCTGGATACCAGTTGCACGTCTGCTCTCTCTCCAACAACCATGACTATCAAAACTGTCTCCAGACATTGCCAAATGCCACTTGGGTGGCAAAATCACCTCTAGTTGAGAATTGCTAATATACACAGGACGACATGCTTGAGTGGGGTGGGGGAGAGCATTAACAATTTCTGCAGCTGGGCTCTATGCAGCCCCCTGAAATAAACTCTACATGTGCGTGCTCAGTCGCTCAGTTGTGCCCAACTCTTGGTAATCCCACGGGCTCTAGCCCACTAAGCTCCTATGTCCATGGAATTTCCCAGGCAAGAATATTGGAGTGGGTTGCCATTTCCTTCTCCAAGGGATCTTCCTGACCCGGGATTGAACCCACTTCTCCTGTGCCTCCTGCATTATCAGGCAGATTACCACGACACCACCTGGGAAGCCTGAAATAATCTGTAACCTGTAATAAAAAACTCCACGCATCCCTTGACATAAATCATGATCATCCCTTCCCACTGGGATACACATTTTAGGACTGTTCCACACATTGAAGTCCTTTGATCCTGACCTGACCAATTGGGAGAGCAGATATTACCACTGCTGCTGCTGCTGCTGCTAAGTCACTTCAGTCGTGTCCGACTCTGTGTGACCCCATAGACGGCAGCCCACAAGCTTCCCTGTCCCTGGGATTCTCCAGGCAAGAACACTAGAGTGAGTTGCCATTTCCTTCTCCAATGCATGAAAGTGAAAAGTGAAAGTGAAGTCACTCAGCCGTGTCCGACTCTTAGCGACCCCATGGACTGCAGCCTACCAGGCTCCTCCATCCATGGGATTTTCCAGGCAAGAGTACTGGAGTGGGGTGCCATTGCCTTCTCTGAGATATTGCCACTATCTACGTTTAAAAGATGAAGAGACTGAGTCTCAGAGAGGTTCAGGGTTCCCCCAAGTTTACACAGGTAATAGTAGAGGACCAGAATACCTACCCTCTAATTCCTAGACCAGTGAGTTGTCCATCCCATGATACAACCTTTGTTCAGTCTACAAACATTCCATAAACAGTACGAGGTAATAGCATTTTCATAATTTTTGATGGTTGAGAGGCAGAAAGAACACAAAAATATTTGTTTTTACAGATTGTGGGCTTGTGGGCTTTGAAAATCCCAATGTGGGTCTAGTTACCTGGGGATGAATTGATAGTTATAGAGGCTTCTTAGAATATGGGATCAGGTAAGCCTAAAGTTCCCTAGGAAATGTGCCTGATCAACCCGATGAGGGCCTTCTGATGGCTGGTCTGGGTCCTGTGCCTTTCAAGCAGAGCAAGGACACCCTCCCTCAGTGTCCCTCCCCCCCTTTCCTATGTGTCAAATCATTTTTTCAGTAGATAACATAAAGTAACATCCATGAAACAAATTCTCACTCTCCATCTCCTCCCTCAGTTTATTCCAGAGAGGATTTGATGCCAAATCCCGTATTAAAATATCGCTCCACACAGAAAGCCTAGGACTCTCCATATGTAGACACTACTTTGCCACCTCCCACCATAACTACCAATTTTCTCTGGTTTGTTTGGATGAGCATTTACACAAAGACTAAGTCTTCAGTTCAGTTCAGTCCAGTCGCTCAGTCGTGTCCGACTCCTTGCAACTCCATGAATCGCAGCATGCCAGGCCTCCCTGTCCATCACCAACTCCTGCAGTTCACTCAGACTCACATCCATCGAGTCGGTGATGCCATCCAGCCATCTCATCCTCTGTCATCCCCTTCTCCTCCTGCCCCCAATCCCTCCCAGCATCAGAGTCTTTTCCAATGAGTCAACTCTTCACATGAGGTGGCCAAAGTATTGGAGTTTCAGCTTTAGCATCATTCCTTCCAAAGAAATCCCAGGGCTGATGTCCTTCAGAATGGACTGGTTGGATCTCCTTGTAGCCCAAGGGACTCTCAAGAGTCTTCTCCAACACCACAGTTCAAAAGCATCAATTCTTTGGTGCTCAGCCTTCTTCACAGTCCAACTCTCACATCCATACATGACCACAGGAAAAACCATAGCCTTGACTAGATGGACCTTTGTTGGCAAAGTAATGTCTCTGCTTTTGAATATGCTGTCTGGGTTGGTCATAACTTTCCTTCCAAGGAGTAAGCGTCTTTTAATTTCATGGCTGCAGTCACCATCTGCAGTGATTTTGGAGTCCAAAAAAATAAAGTCTGACACTGTTTCCACTGTTTCCCCATCTATTTCCCACTAAGTCTTAGGAAAGTATTTTCCCTATTACTTCAATTTAGTCTTCCTGCCTAACTTCCACATGACTTGAAAGAAATTTCAAATGAGAACAAATCAAAGAAATCTTAATTAAAGTAGCCTGGAAAATACACATACAAAAACCACAGCTTTTGTGTTTTTATGCTAATTTTAAAGTTGAATTTTATGCTAATTTTAAAGGGGTAGTGAGTGTGCTTGTGTGCATGTATTTATGTATATACGTGGGTGTATATATGTGTTTCCCAGGTGGCGCTAGTGGTAAAGAACCCTCCTGCTAATGCAGGAGACATAAGAGAAGCAGGTTCTATCCCTGGGTTGGGAAGATTCCCTGGAGGAGGGCATAGCAACCCACTCCAGTAATCTTGCCTGGAGAATCCCATGGATAGAGGAGTCTAGTGGGCTGTAGTCCATGGGGTCTTGAAGAGTCAGACATGGGTGACTTAGCAGGCAGATAGGGTATGTATGTATATATATGTGGTGTATGTGTGTGTATGTGTCAAGGTGTGTGATGAGACTGTATGTGTGTGTGTTGAAGGATTATTATGGGGAAGGAATAAAATTTACTGGTTAGAAGACTATAAATGAGACCAAATTTGTCCACAGTTTTCAAAGCTGGTTGCTGTTTATTTCTCCTGCCTCCTTGGCTTATGAAAAACTTTCAGTATGAAGCTAAAATACTTCAGGGCTGCTGAGTGAGCCAACAGGGCCAGCCCACACAGAGTAATGGACTTCAGCCCTAGTGAGATCAAAACAGACTTTTGAATTAGTAAGGATCCCTATCAGCCCCAGAGGAACCCAGTAATGAAAGAGCTTGGGTTCTCCCCGCAAGGTGAGATTGTCTCAATGTTCCAGCATGCTCTTGGAGCCTCTGGTGATGCCAGGCAGATGGAGTTAACAAAATAATCTCCCAGGCAGAACACTCATTGCCATGTGGCAATGAATTTGTGTCATGCCTGCACTTGCCAGAGTGATTTTACCCTTCAAACAAGAGATGAAGTGACTCTAACGCCTTCCACTTGTCTCCATATGACCCTCAGGTTCATTATTCCCTGTGGTGGGCATTTCTGGTGATTTCATATTTTTTTCTGTGAAATTGAAGAGGAAGAAAGGGAGAAATGATGAAATCTTAAATCCTGGCTTACCTGAGTCTGGTAGAAGACAGAAAAATTCTATGGGAAATATATAGAAAGAAAAGACAAAATAAAATGAATACATTTTGCAGACTTTGAACACATCTTATAATAATAATAAAATAAAAGCTTCTTGAACTAATTTTTAAAATATCTTTTGTTCTGGGTATATTGTGTGTTTCTGTTTATATACTTGAGAAAGTTCATGTTAATAGAGAGATCTGAAATTATTAATGACATCAATTTTATTGGAATTGTTCAAATAATTGAAGTAAGTGGTTAAAGGCATGAGTGTTGAGTTACCAGTTTCAACCTTGCCAGCTGTGACACCTAGCCCCAGTCACCTAAACTAGGCATTCATTCTACTTATTCATTCATTGTTCATTCAGCACACATTTATTGGTTTCCTGCTCTGTGCCAGGCACGGTTCTAAGTAAGCCCCATTGAGGGTATAGTGATAAATAAGATAGACATGGTCTCTCATGGAATTGACATTTTTGATGATGTGTAGAGACAATTAAAATGTACACAAATCAATAAATGAAAAATAATACCAGCTACTAAATGATACTATTAGTATCTTGTCTTTCAGACCACAGCTAAAACGTTGCCTCCTTAAAGAAACTTTGACTCGTCAACTTAATTGATTTAAATTAAGTTGTATTGATCTACTATATTGATCAATCAACTGTATTGATCTAAATACAAAGGGAAGGTATGACTTACAAGAAAGAGTCATCCATGAACATGTTGGGGGAAATCATTTGAAATCGAGAGAATAGAAAGTCACTTAGATTGAAGAGTGCTTGGAGTGTTAAAGAAAGACTGAGAGATAAATTCAGCTTGGCTCGAGTCCACGAGGTGGGAGGAGAGTGCTATGGGTGCTAGTAAGTAAAGGGGAATTTTAAAGGCCTTGGTAAAGAATTAAAGACTTACTATGAGTGTGATGGGAAGTATATACACTATCTATTGTTGTGTAACAAATTATGGATTGCTCCAACAGAACTGATGCTGCCTCAAAGCCAGTTTTAAGTTTTATTCTTGGCCATTAAAAGAAGCTGAGGAGAAAAGAAGCTGAGAACTTTCAAAACCTGTCAGTCCTCCAGGATCTTTCCTTTTTTTTTTTTTTTCAAACAATACTTCTAGATTTTGTCTCTTTCCTCTTGCATTTAAATATAAACAGGAAGAAGAAACCAGGAGGCTCCTTCAGCACTTGGCCTGGAAATTTCCTTCCCCAGCTCAGCCAGATCACTGGGCACATATTTTGTTTTCCACAATCCCACAGTTTAATGTTGCTGACCTTTCTACCATTGTGTACCTCTTCCTCCCTTTTCCAATGCCATTTTCTTCCTTCCCTTCACATTCTCTCTGGTAGCCTTCTTTGGAACCAGTGGGCTTCATTAACCCTTAGTCAAAACTCCTGAGCTTTCATTAGCACGTTTTCCTAAAAGTTCTTTCATGTTTCTCCCACTTTCTGATTCCAAAGTTATTCCTGTTCTTAATCCCAGGTTCCTGTGCCTGACCCACAAACAAACTGAAATGTCAATGTTGTCGGAGTTTGGAGCAGAGAAAGGTTCATGCAAGGGCCATGCAAGGAGAATTCATAAGCAAAATGTGGTGTGTAACCCTTCTCTAATTGGTTCATAGTGAAGTAACAGGGTGGTGTTCCAGAAATCTCAATCAACAGCCTTCTGGTTCCAAGCAGTCTGGGATCCATAGGCTGCGCTCAGCCTGAAATTACCATCCTCCACCTGGAGGGGGGCCTTAGTTCCTGCAAAAGAACAGAGATTTTGCATCAGATTGTTATGCACATACCCAGAAGAGGAACCAGGCCCAGGCCCTCTCCCCGAACCATTGTTTCTTTCTGCATTCCCTTTGGAACTCAGGGAAGGTCTAGAAAAATGAAAACTTTTTTCTTACAAACAAGAAGCAGGGGACACAGAAAGGCCTTTATCTTTGGAAGGACCCCACAGAGTCTAGCTCCCTTTCAATCGCACGTTTGGTTTTTGTTATGGCAGCACCTGACTTTCATGTACCAATATGTACAATGGTTATCAGTTGCCATGTAACAAATTTCCCCCAAATCTAGGGGTGTAAAATAAAAGATGTTTTTTATTTCATGTAGTTCCTGAGAGTCAGGCATCTGGGAGCAATTTTTTTAAAAATACATTGCTGGATTTATTTTAGTATTTTGTTGAGGATTATAGCATCTATATTCATAGGGTTGTAGGTCCATCATTTTCTTTTTCATGATGTCTTTGTCTAGCTTTGGTAACAGGATTACATTGATCTCATAGAATGAGCTGGGGCCTATTTCCTCCTTTTCTAATTTTTTGGATGAGCTTGTGAAGAATCGGCATTAATTCTTTAGATGGTTAGTAGAATTCAGAAGTAAGTCAACTGGGCCTGGGCTTTCCTTTGTGAAACATTTTTAAATCACTAAGTCAATCTGTTTACTTGTTCTAATTCTATTTACATTTTCTATTTCTTCTTGAGTCAGTTTTAGAATTTTGTGTTTTTTAGGAATTTCTTCATTTCACCTAGAAAAGTTGATTAATCATAGTATTTCCTTATAATCTTTTTTATTTCTGGAAGTTCAATACTAACATCTTCTCTTTCATTCCTGATTTTAGTATGGTAATTTGAATCTTCAGTCTGGTTCTTGTTAGTCCAGCTAAAGTTTTGTCAATTTTGTTGATCTTTTCAAAGAACCAATATTTGCTTTTGTTGATTTTTCTATTTCCATATTCTCATTTACTGAGAGAGGCTCAGTGACTCCACATTTGCCCTCTAAATATACAACATCACATTGTATATAGCATTAAGTGGTTAGGATTCCATCTTTTGTGAGATCCTTCTCCCAGCTTGTGTATGAGCTCATATCCAAAGAATTTTACATATTCTGCAGAGGTTTAAAAAAAAGACTGAGAAATTCAGAAGGGAGAAATGGATGCCCAGTTCCTATGCTGACTTTATTTCCTGCATTTTGAATCTCCCATTTTGTAACACTGAAACATTTCCACTGGGAAATCCTTGTTAACACCAAGGCGTATACTCATCATTCCAGATAATAGCTAAAAAGTCTCCCCTAATAAAAATGAAGTTCCAGCCAACATTTAAGATGAGCTCAACAAAAGACAAAAGCTTTCCTCAGGATTTCCAGGTGCATATTTCAACAGTTGAAGCCAGTACAGAAATCTGTAGTGCTGCAAAATAACTGAAATTGTGATTATCCTTGCAAAAATATTAACACAGACACTGATCTGTGCACACCAGGTGTTTTCTAGTTACCTCATCCATTTACACACTCTTCCTCTCCTCATAATTCTCTGTCCTCTTCCCAACAAAGACCTTTACGCTGATATGTTATAACCCTAATGCTTTGGGTTTGCCACTCTCTCCTACTAATCACTGAATTTCTCATCAAAACTCTATTGACAAGAGACTGGCACATTTATTGGGCTTCCCTGTTGGCTCAGCTGGTAAAGAATGTGGCACATTTATTGAGTGTTTCCTATACGCATGCAGGGCAGTAGGCACAATAGAAGGACATCCCAAAGAAAGAAATCAAACACTTCAATAATAAATTTAGTGTGTGAGGGGATTATTGTGCACTGGAGGATGAGTTGAACATGTACCTTCCTCAAAAAACAGACAGAGCAAGAAATGTGTAACATTAGAAACATGATAGAACTGTCAAAAGTACACTAACTATGCTGTGATAAATCAGAACTGATTTTTATTGTTTCTTCTATAATGTAAAAGTATGAATTGCTCTTGGGGAGAGAATGAGAAAGCAAGGAAATTGGTTGCACTTTGCTAGGACAATGAGACATCTATCGAGACAGGTAACTGATGTAACTGATGCTGGTGGTCCCAGGACTGTACTTTGAGTTCCTTGGACTCACGGAGGTCCTGCTCTCTGCGAGGCATAACCTCTGTCCTAGAGAAACTTCAAATTTAGTTGGCGAGTCAAAACACACTCAAAGCAAAACAAGCTGTAAAGAAAGAAATAGCAATATTTATTCACTCAGCAAAATTTATCAGGGGCCTATGAGTCTGGCAATTTACCAGCAAAATAAGGGGGCATTAAAATCGGACGCTTCTTGTCTCAGGTTTACCTGAGGTGTCAAGATACAGAAGCCACATTCTCAAGAGAGATGGGAGACCACCAGACAAGACTTGCAACATGAGGTTGTGGAGAACTGGGATTTTTTTCCTTAACTGATGCTCAATCTCTAGACTTTGAAGCTGAGAAAAGAGTTGGAAGCAGGAGAAAGACTGTCAGAGACAACTGCTGGTGTGCGGTAAGGTCCATCCAAGCTTCCGGCAAAGGGGGTGGGCGGTGCTTCCTCTAAAACAAAAGTCAAAGGGGCGGGGTCTGCGGTGAGTGAACCCGAGTCGCTGCAGTTGAAGGAAGAAGTGCATTGGCTGCTGGCTAATACCCGGGGGAATCGAAAAGAATTGGAGAGGAACAGCTGGTTTGCTGGAGGGCCCTTTCTGTGCAACTGCTCTTTTTCTGCCCAAGGGGGTTTTTTCTTTCCTGCCCACTTTTTGCGGCACTTTTCAACCAAGGGTTTCTATGTGATTTAATTGTTGAACTCTTCAATGCCCTGGTGAGGTAATTTGGTATCATTATCCCTAATGTCCAGCTGGACAAACAAAGGAGATTGGCTGCGTTGACTTAGATCGCACGGAGGCCAAGTTTGGACAGAGAAATGGGCGATATCCTCCTGCAGCCAGAGTGGGAGCTTGGGGCAGGTCTCCCCAGGGAAGATTCCAATTCCTGCGCCAGGCCTTGGAGCATGCCTCCTTCAAGCTCAACAGTTTATTGGGCGTTTTGCAATTGTCAGGGTACATGCGCTGAGGGCAGCTGTGTGATGAAATCTGAGGGAGGGGAAGTTTTTCTAAAAAATATCCTGTTTCTAATTTTCACCTGATTGGTAGAGAGGAAGAAAAATGTGCTGCTTTAATTGACAAGGGAAATGTGTACCTGAGACTGGGGTTTTCTGGCTTTATTTTAAATTTTTAATTAAAAGATATATGTAATGTTTGAATGAGTGCTTACACATCTTAGCTTGCAAACTTTTGGCAGCAACAAACTGTGTCCCAGAGCTCTCTAGAAAGGCTGCCCTATGCATGCAACAGGAAGCCTCATGACTACAAACAATTAAAGAAGCACTGAGTTATCACAGGAGTGGATACAGGGCAGGTGGACACAGAGATACAGTCCCTTCTTCCAGATTCAATGGATTAGATCTGATAGAAAGAGTGCCTGAAGAACTATGGATGGAGGTTCGTAACATCATACAGGAGGCAGTGATCAAGACCATTCCCAAGAAAAAGAAATGCAAAAAGGCAAAATGGTTGTCTGAAGAGGCCTTACAGATAGCTGAGAAAGAAGAGAAGCTAAAGGCAAAAGAGGAAAGGAAAGATACACCCATCTGAATGCAGAGTTCCAAAGAATAGCAAAGAGAGATAAGAAAGCCTTCCTCAGTGATCAATACAAAGAAATAGAGGAAAACAATAGAATAGGAAAGACTAGAGATCTCTTCAAGAAAATTAGAGATACCAAGAGAACATTTCATGCAAAGATGGGCACAATAAAGGACAGAAATAGTATGGACGCAACAGAAGCAGAAGATATTAAGACAAGGTGGCAAGAATACACAGAACTACACAGAAAAGATCTTCATGATCCAGATAATCACAATGGTGTGATCTCTCATCTAGAGCCAGACATCCTGGAATGTGAAGTCAAGTCGGCCTTAGGAAGCATCACTATGAACAAAGGTAGTGGAGATGATGGAATTCCAGCTGAACTATTTCAAATCCTAAAAGATGATGCTGTGAAAGTGCTGTACTCAATATGTCAGCAAATTTGTTAAACTCAGCAGTGGCTACAGGACTGGAAAAGGTCAGTTTTCATTCCAATCCCAAAAAAAGCAATGCCAAAGAATGTTCAAACTACTGCACAATTGTACTCATCTCACATGCTAGCAAAGTAATGCTCAAAATTCTCCAAGCCAGGCTTTAACAGTATGTGAACTGTGAACTTCCTGATGTTCAAGCTGGATTTAGAAAAGGCGAGGAACCAGAGATCAAATTGCCAACATCTGCTGGATCATCAAAAAAGCAAGAGAGTTCCAGAAAAACATCTACCTTCTGCTTTATTGACTACGCCAAAGCCTTTGACTATGTGGATCACAACAAACTGGAAAATTCTTCAAGAGGTGGGAATACCAGATCACCTGACCTGCCTTCTGAGAAATCTGAATGCAGGTCAAGAAGCAACAGTTAGAACCAGACATGGAACAGCAGACTGGTTCCAAATCGGGAAAGGAGTATGTCAAGGCTGTATATTGTCACCTTGCTTATTTAACTTCTATGCAGAGTACATCATGTGAAATGCCGGGCTGGATGAAGTACAAGCTGGAATCAATTGCCAGGAGAAATATCAATAACCTCAGATATGCAGATGACACCACCCGTATGGAAGAAAGTAAAGAGGAACTAAAGAGCTTCTTGATGAAAGTGAAAGAGGAGAGTTAAAAAGCTGGCTTAAAGCTCTACATTCAGAAAACTAAGATCATGGCATCTGGCCCCATCACTTCACAGGAAATAGATGGGAAAACAGTGGAAACAGTGACAGACTTTATTTTCTTGGGCTCCAAAATCACTGCACATGGTGACTGCAGCCATGGAATTAAAATATGCTTACTCCTTGGAAGAAAAGCTATGACCAACATAAACAGCATATGAAAAAGCAGAGACATTACTTTGCCAACAAAGGTCCATCTTGTCAAAGCTATGCTTTTTCCAGTAGTCATGTATGGATGTGAGAGATGGACTCTAAAGAAAGCTGAGCACTGAAGAATTGATGCTTTTGAACTGTGGTGTTGGAGAAGACTCTTGAGAGTCCCTTAGGCTGCAAGGAATCCAACCAGTACATCCTAAAGGAGATCAGTCCTGATTATTCATTGGAAGGACTGATGCAGAAGCTGAAACTCCAATACTTTGGTTACCTGATAGAAAGAGTTGACTTATTGAAAAATATCCTGATGCTGGGAGGATTGAAGGTGGGAGGAGAAGGGGACGACAGAGGATGAGATGGTTGGATGGCATCACTAACTCGATGGACATGAGCTTGAGTAAGCTCTGGGAGTTGGTGATGGATAGGGAAGCCTGACATGCTGCAGTTCATAGGATTGCAAAGAGTCGGACACGACTGAGCAACTGAACTGAACTGCCTCCAGAAGCTTATATTATTGATAAAGTTCCATTTTAATTAAGAGCAGATTCTAAAATTAATGAATAGAGACTTCCCTGGTGGTTCAGTGGTTAAAACTACACTCCTAATGCAGGGAGCCTGGGTCTGATCCCAGGTCAGTGAACTATCAACAGATCCTGCATGCTGCAACTAAAGGCTTGGACAGTCTTCTGTGCACCCATACCCTGGCAAAAGAGAAAAAAAATCAGTTAGAAAATAAAAAATCTCACTTAATCAAAATTACCCTCGAGCATAGTTAAGAGTTTTCCTTCCAGTGCAGGGGTTGCAGGCTCAGTCCCTGGTCAGGGAGCTAAAATCCCACATGACTCATGGCAAAAAAAAAAAAAAAAAAAAAAAAACATAAAAAAAAAAATATTGTAACAAATTCAATAGAGATGTCCAGATTAAAACAAAATCACCTTCAAAAAATTCTTTAACTTGTCCATGAAATGTCGCATAAGTGAGTTGTATATACAAATCTGTACAGTAATTCATATGTCCTTTGCATTTTAATAACTTTAAGAATCATAATGTGAGGAATGAAAGATCATGTAGTTTTTCTGAACATTCAAACTTGCCTACCTGTAAGACAGCTGTGACTAGGTCATAGACTGTAGTATCATACAGTGGATTGGCTTAGACTGTGTGCCTAACAAGCAGCCCTAAAACTCAGTGGATTAAAATAGCAACCATTCATTCTCATGGAGCTGCTGCTTAGTTGAGTGTCAGGGCATTTGCCTGGCCTGGGCTGGGACAGCTCAGCTTTACTCCACGATTTCTTCATCCTTCCCCTGAGACTACTGAGCTATATGAAACTAGTGGTCATGTTCTTTTTTCATGGCGGTGGCAGAGGCTCCAAGTCACAAGATCAGAGAGTCAGCGGGATAGAGAGGATAGGAGCAGAAAGAGCCTTTAGTTATAATAAAATAAATAAACTTACCTCTGGTGTGCAACTGCCCCAAAGGCAAGGAGCTCATCTCACTCAGCATTGGGTCCCTGCCCTTGCCTCACCTTGCTCTTGGTAGGTGCTTAGTAGCTGCTGACTGATGAATGTTAATTACATTGGATCTTCAAGGACACAGTTTACATTGATCCTGAAGGCCAGGTGGAATAACACACTGGTGCCATCTGTCCAAGTCAGGATAGAAGCACAGGCTTGATTAGCAGGCAGCTTTGATCTCAAAGGAACTTGTGATTCTTGTGACATTTTCTGAGAAAAACTTAAGCTTGTGAGCTTCCTGAGGCCAGATCCATCTCTTAATTATCATATCTTTCCAGAGACCAGCACAGTGTCCCAGGAGAGCTAGATCTTTACTTCTATACTCAGCCATAACCCTGTGAGATCAGTGACACATTTTTATGAAGAATGGAACCATCAGGGAGCAAGAGCATTCAGGTTAATCCTACATGGGGACAGGGGAGTTTTCAACAAGCTTTCAGAGAAAAGGTGAAGGCTTCCTCTTCTTTTCTGGTTGAAAGGCAAGTGCTTTGTTTTCCACAAAAACACCTGTGGCTTTGATCTCGGATTTCTTCTATAGATAGAAAATGAGCACTGCCTTTAACAAGGGAACGCCGCAGGGTTAGTCCATGCTGTGTGTAAAGTCTCATACGTCTCCTGAGAATATGCTGGAGCTCTGTCCTTCAAGCCTGCAGTCCGAGCAGACATCAGACAGCTTCTAATATCAGAACTGAGGGGAAGTGGAGGTGGTTTCTCTGCACTAGCCACGGGCTATTGGGAGACAGAGTCTGGCTTTCAGAGAGCCTCATTACCTTGTCTAGTAAGTGGATGTAGATAGCCATGTCCTTAACACTATGGACAAAACAGGGAGATCGGTTCCCAGGGAGAAACTTGACATTGACCTTCAGAGAGGATAGGACTTAAAGTTTGGGAATCATTCCCTAAGTCACACTACTTCAGAGAAACTAAGAGTTGAACAAAACCCTGAAGACCGTAGAATTGATATGGAATTTAAACAAGAACAAAGAAAGGTTAATGCCTCTGGGAGATGAAATAGTTGGAATAAAGAGACTCAAATGGAGAGGTGGTGAAAATGAGTAGGCAAAGGAGGGGCAAGAACTTAGCAAGTTTGAATTCTTTAAAGGTTTTTTTTTTAAAGTCTTTATCAAATTTGTTACAATATTGCTTTTATTTTATATTTTGGTGTTTTGGCCACCAGGTGTGTGGGATCTTAGCTTCCTGAGGAGGGAACAAACTCACACCCCTTACATCAGAAGGCCAAGTCTTAACCACTGGACTGCCAGGGAATTCCCTAAAGGCTGCTGAGAAGGGGGAACACAGACTCAAACTGTGTCTGTTTTGGTCATTGTCATTTTCCCAATATGTGCCACATTACAGTGTATGAATGAAGATAGACAGATAATAGATAAATAGATAGATGATATTTATATACAGATATAGATATGCTGCTGCTGCTGCTTAATTCAGTCATGTCCAACTTTGTGGCCCCATGCACTGTGACCCGCCAGGTTCGTCTGTCCATGGAATTCTCCAGGCAAGAATACTGGAGTGCGTTGCCATGCCCTCCTCCAGGGGCTCTTCCCAACCCAGGGATCGAACCCAGGTCTCCTGCTTTGCAGACAGATTCTTTCCCATGTGAGCCACCAGAGAAGCCCCACCTATATATGTGTGTAATTGGTTCAATTTTTAATTATATAAGTAGTACATTAATTTATTTTTATGAAAATGTCAAACAATAAAGAACCTATTAAAAAAGAAGCTCTTCTTCACTAACCCATTAATTCCACTTTCTCCCCAGAATTAATTCTGGCTGTGAATTTGCTATGTGACCTTTCAGATAGCTTTCTTTGCTATATTTCTTTATGGCAACACTTATGTTTTATTAATTTTTATAATGGGTTACACTATACTTATGGTCAGCAATATTCCTTTTTTATGTAATATGTCTTAAACCTTTCAATTTTAACATATATGTAAAGCTGCTTCTTTTTAGTTCCTGCATAGTATTCCACTCTATGGAAGCATAATAATTCACCGTAACTTACTGATTCAGATCAGATCAGATCAGATCAGTCGCTCAGTCGTGTCCGACTCTTTTTGACCCCATGAATCGCAGCACACCAGGCCTCCCTGTCCATCACCAACTCCCGGAGTTCACTCAGACTCACGTCCATCGAGTCAGTGATGCCATCCAGCCATCTCATCCTCTGTTGTCCCCTTCTCCTCTTGCCCCTAATCCCTCCCAGCATCAGAGTCTTTTCCAATGAGTCAACTCTTTGCATGAGGTGGCCAAAGTACCAGAGTTTCAGCTTTAGCATCATTCCTTCCAAAGAAATCCCAGGACTGATCTCCTTCAGAATGGACTGGTTGGATCTCCTTGCAGTCCAAGGGACTCTCAAGAGTCTTCTCCAACACCACAGTTCAAAAGCATCAATTCTTTGGCGCTCAGCCTTCTTTACAGTCCAACTCTCACATCCATACATGACCACATATCTGCTATCAAAACAACATCACCACTAGTCCTTTCTGGAGACCACATTTCCCAGAATCCTCTTGCTGAATATTTCCCTCTTGGGATTTGCTTATAAGAGATGCTCATGCTGGTTTGAAAGCTGGTCTAGAAGAGGCCATTAAGCCTGGAGGCAGCTGAGACAGAGGAGGACGTAGTGACTTTATAGTGGCTTAAGGGGAATGAGCCTTTGAAAACCAGCCACTTCTCTGCTACAGACAAAGGCACTGGCCAGAGCTTCCTGGGGGTTATTGAGATTTGCATAGGCTTCCAGTTGAGCTCCTGGGAGCCACCTGCTTCAGGGATGCAGGCTGGGGTGATCAGGATGGCTCCCCCAGCCCTTCCAACAAGTCTGGAATCCTCTTGTTCCTTGTATTGATGCTCTCCTTGCCTGCAAGACAGGAGGTGCCTTTATTCTCCTGACTGAAGTCTGACTTCTAAAAATTACTTTTTCCCTCTCTGTGTCTATATTCATTTAATGCTATATTATGGACCCCATCTCCAGTCATTAAACATTCCTTGGAAATTTACTTTAAATAAATAAATAAATGTATTAGTTTGAATATCATAACTCATATATATTTAAATAATTTAAACTATTCCTCTATTGTTTAGCATTTAGGCTATTTCCAAATATAAGATATATGTTGTGGCAAACATCTCAGTATGTATATTTCACTCGCTATTTTGAGCCTATGGAGACTGGCAGAGTTGTAATTTAAATACTGGAATTAGAAAAGACACTGAACAGTGAAGGGTAATACAGAAATGACGAACTCAGGTTTAGTAATATCGAGTTTAAGCTACTGAAAAAAAAGTCTAGATGTGATGGCCGAGCTGCTGTTGGATGTAAGGGACCAGCTTTTAGGACCCAGATCAGGGTTGATAATCAGAGTGTAGAGAGTTGAGTCCAATGTCAATCAGTAAAATGTCTGCTGTAAAGATTACAGAAAAACAACAGCACTAGAACTGACAAGGGACAAGACAGAGGGTGGAGGGTGCAGATTTAGAGTAAAATCTGTTTACCAGCTTAAGTTAAAATGTACTTACTTAAGTGAAACAGTGCTTTTCAAGTACTGCTGTGGTCTCTCGCCTGCCATTCCAATTCAGAATACTTAAACTCCATCCACTGATGACTGCTGCTGCTGCTAAGTCGCTGCAGTCGAGTCCGACTTTGTGCGACCCCAGAAGGCAGCCCACCAGGCTCATGGAAACCTAATCCTCTCTCAAGGAGGGGCAGCAAATAATTGGGAGTGATAATGCAGCCTACCAAATTATGAATTAAATGTCACGGATGTGATGCATAAGGCCAAATTCTTTGACAGCTGTGGTTTTGCTGTCTGTGCCCCTTCTTACCTTCAGAAGTGCATAAGTGGAGATGTTACATCCACTCACATCCTATGTCCTTGATTTATCACTCGTTTTAAGAAACTACAGCAGCATTCTACATGTTTTCTTTCTCCTTCTTTCTTTCCTTCTCCTAAGATTGTATGGGAAGTGGTCTGATATTTCTTAAGCTCCAGTAAGACAGAAAAATTGGGGGGTGGGATGGGGTAAGATCATATCATTGCTCTCAACTCGTCACTCTTCCTTCCTATGGAAGTCTTGCACTTCCTGTCCATTGCCATAGACTTCCAGTGACTTCTTTGAGAAGAGAAGTATGCAGCCCTGTCCCCTCGATGTATCTTGCCTTGGTTGATAGAATGGAAATGGATACCACGTTTAAGGAGAAGTCCTTTGCCACAAGAAATGTATGCTGTTAATAAGGGCTGTTCCTTTAGCCTGTATCCTAAATGGAGCAGAGACCATCAGGGTCATAGTGGACAGAGCAAATCTTTGTTGTTGCAATCCACAGAAAGCTGGGGGTCTGTTGTTATCACAGCAAAGACGATCAATGTGCCTTTGGTTTAACCACCTCTGGTTATCACACCATTACCTCTACAGCCCAAAATTGGGAGATACAAAACTCTATTTACTGTCCCTCCTTTCTGTGACCAGCAGCAGGATTTTTCATGGGAAATTTTGTTCCATGAAGCATGGGGTTTAATTTCTTTTCCTAATGTCTGTATTTTCCTTCTATGAAAAGAGGTTCCTATGAGAATAACACCAGCTATAGCATTGTCTTCTCTCTTTTTTGTATGTCATAAACTAATACTCAATCCTTGTTATCAGACTTGATTCTCCATTGATGCTTTAAAATCTTAAAAAAATTTTCTGCTTCCTTCTTGGCTGTCTCCTTCCACACTCTCCAGAAGCACTGAATATTCTCTATGAGCTGGAGTAGAGGAGGGCAGGTGAAGGGGGAGCATAGTGACCAGCAGACATGGCCCTACCCTCATGGAGCTTACATTCTAGTGGAGAAGACAGATGAGAAACAATAAACAAGTGAAAATGTAACAGAATACCAGGAAGGGGTAACTGTAGAACAAGAAATCCAGTAAGGAGAGCGAGGATGGCAGGGAGTTTGACCTGAGATGAGGTGATCTGGGGCGATTACAGGTATAACTGGCCTGCACGCAGAGCTGCCTGGGTCCTCATGTGTAGACCCTACGTCTTCTCCTCCACCATGAGCCATCACTAGCCAGTGCTCCACAGCACTTGCTCTGTCAGCTTCTGCAGCTCCAGCCCCACCTGAGAATATGCCCCTAGATTCTACTCCCTTCTCTGAAAACCTCAATAGGGCTCTTCTTAACTGTAGACCATGGTCCTGGCGACTGCTCTCAGGTTTTGCTTAGCAGGTTATTTTAAAATATTTCTCTGTGCACCTCAGATTTAGAATGGAATGCAAGAGGGCACTGGGGAAACAAAAAATAGGTGAGAGAAAATACTTTTATGGATTGTAAAGAGAGCACCCAAAAGCAGCCTGGGCTATGGACCTTCACGACCTTGCCCCTAGAGTTTGGGTTTATTGATAACAGGGAAGCAGCCTGATAAGAAATGAATGTTTTATCTATAATATTTAATTTATTTTTTAAAAGACTGGAAAGAAATATGACCAAAGAAAAATGACTAATTTTGCATAGTAAAAAGGTGGGTGTTTGTTATGCTCTCTCCTGAGTTTTAAAACTTTCATAGAAAGGAATAAATTTTCTTAAGGAAAAAGAAGATGAGATCTGCCATTCAAAACCTTTGACCCTGGGGACTTCCCTCGTGGTCTAGTGGTAAAGAATCTACCTTGCAATGCAAGGGCAGCAAGTTTGATCCCTAGCAGGGGAACTAAGATCCCATAATCCATGGAGCAACTAAGCCAAGGGACACAACTACTGAGGCTGGTTCCTCCAGTGCCTCCATGCCACAACTCCTGAGCGCACATGTCACATCAAAAAAAAACCCTGCATGATACAACGAAGAACCCCATGCAGCAACTAAGACTGCTGCTGCTGCTGCCGCTGCGTCGCATCAGCCGTGTTTGACTCTGTGCGACCCCATAGACAGCAGGCCACCAGGCTCCCCCGTCCTGGGATTCTCCAGGCAAGAAGCCTGGAGTGGGTTGCCATTTCCTTCTCCAATGCATGAAAGTGAAAAGTGAAAGTGAAGTCGCTCAGTCGTGTCTGACTCTTTGTGACCCCATGGACTGCAGCCTACCAGGCTCCTCCATCCATGGGATTTTCCAGGCAAGAGTACTGGAGTGGGTTGCCATTGTCTTCTCCGGCAACTAAGACTGGATGTAGCCAAATCAATCAATAAAACTTTGGCCTTGCCCTTGCATTATTCTGCCTTGGCTGTGTGTCCTTGAGCAAGCAGCTGACATTCTCTAAGCCTCATTTTCTGTACCTGTAAAATGGTGATCAGGCCCGCAGTTTGGGATGTGGTGAATGGTAAGCGAGAAAATGGATGCAGTGTTCAGCATTGATCGGTCTTTAACATATGGTGGGCGTATGGGTACTTCATGATTTCCCAAAGTGTATCAATGGGACATTAATATCATAAGAGTCCCCAAGTAAAGTCTTTTAAGGTCAAAAAAGTTTAGGAATCTCTACATATTACATTCTTTTCTTGGGGATTTAGTGACATTAGGATATTGATGGCACTGAAAATTTCTACTGGAAAGAAATTTGTTTTGTCTCTCCCTCTTTTTTTTTTTTTTAAATTTAAATGGGTATTCTCCAGATGTCAAAAATTAAACACTGGCCTACACTATGCTTGCCTGAAAAGGATGAGGTAGGTTATGCTTTGAGTTCCTGAACTTGGTGAGAAAAGACTATGTTTCTGTTCCCGGAAGAGTTTGGTGCACAGGTTGGGGTGCTGATGGTGAGAATGAGGACCACAAACTGGAGTGGGCAGTCACTCAAAGCTGCACCTGATGTGGAAGCCACCCAGAAAAGCATTGAAGGTGACTGGTGGGTACGCAGTAGCTGGTTGAAAAGCTAAACCTGTTATCTTTATAGTTGAGAAATTACGGACAATTTTGAAGATCCCACAAAACAAACAAAAACAGACTTTAATGACTTCCTATTTTTAGCTACTGATAAATACCCAATAGGCAAGAGTCAGCTTCCACTCAAAGCGCATGTTTTGGCCTTCTTTTGCAGAGAAGAGATTTAATAACAACCCCACCACTAACCCTACTGGCAGATCTCACTCAGAGTGAGAATGACAAATACGGACGGGTGTCATGCTTGGAACTTGGGTTTATAATCTGTTGGAGCACTTAGGAGTTTTACCGTGAAGGGATATATCCTCCTTGCTCTGGGTTACACATCTGAGGAGGAGAGATGGGCTGAAAGGAGCCTGCATCATTACTGGCAGTGGGTCCTGTGGCTGATGGCTGGGTGTGACCTCAGAGGATACAGACAGACCTTCAAAATAGATGACAACATGTCTCCAAAGAGGATGAACAGCCAAGGAGAAAAGCAACACGCCCAGAAGCCTAGGCAGGAGCAGAACGACGCAGACAAGGATGTCTCCTTTCCAGAGAGGAGGCTTCTCTGTCCCTATGTTTCTTTTCCACGCATTAGTCTTTTCTGGGCCACGCTAGTGGTAAAGAACCTGCCTGCCAGTGCAGGAGACACAAGAGCTGTGGCTTCTATCTCAGGGTCAGGAAGATCCCCTGAAGGAGGGCACGGCAACCTACTCTAGTATTCTTGCCTGGAGAATCCCATGGACAAAGGAGCCTGGTGGGCTATGGTCCATAGGGTTGCAAAGAGTCAGACACGACTGAAGTGACTTAGCACGCACACACGCACACACACACATCTTTTCTAAACACGTAAAGGTTGAGAGTGAGGAAGGGGACGGAGGGGAAGTAAAGTCAGGTTATTACCCCTCCAAGGCTTGATCTCCTGATTTATAAACCAGAGATACTAGTAACTGTATCTCCCTTGTGCGGCTGTCGTGCGGATTAGAGGAGGTTCAGTGAGATTAAATCTGGAATCTTAGCATGGTACCGGGCTTCTAGGAGGAGTTCTGCTGTTGCATGTAATTTAGATTGCAATAAAAGAGAATTTAACTCGCTGGTCCCATGTCATATGCTGGCCACATTTACCTGGCTTTTCCCAGGAGGAACCTGTGTCCCAGCAGGCGCTTGGCTGAAGCCTGCTCGTTGTAATTGAATCTAAGGTCTGGTCGTGCTGTGTCAAGATTAATTGATATGCAGAGACTCTGAAACAAGCTTTGGGAATCAAACATCTGGTCTGGAAGGCGGCCTGGTAGGCCAACCCCCTGTAGACTTGGGTAGGAGAGGAAAACAGGAAGTTTGATTCATCTTACTTTCTTGGTTTTTCAAGTTATGGTCTCCAGCTGTTTACATCAACTTTGTTTTTCCTAAAGAAAAGAGAAAGAGAGAGAGAGGGAGAGCCACTGTGAAGCACCGTAAGTCCCAGACTTTCTATGAAGGAGCCCTTTGTGGAAAATCAGAGTTACTTCTTTTCCTTGGCTAGCTCAACTTTTATTTTTCTCTACTTCTCCCAAAGCAAATATCATTTCCCTGGCTTCTTTTCAGGCCTAAATAAATTGTGGAGAAGAGAGAAAAGAGGTTTATGGAGAAGGTAAGGAGAAAGCAGAAAGAAAAGAGGAAAAAAACTCCAGAAAGAAAAAGAGTTCGTGGCCCTGAAATTGTAGATGTTTCCAGAATTGTAGGTTGTGCTGCAGGAATGGAGGTTGAATATGCATGTAGGGGACACCTCCAATGTGGGCAGTCAGCCTCAGAGCTGAAAAGAACAAGGGCAAAGAAGCCCTCAAAGCACAAGCTAAAGACGCGTGTTTCTGGAAAATAAATGGTATTTAAGTTTGCCGCCCAGAAGTTTGCCAAACAATAACATTTAATGTGGTGTTTCCTAATCTGCCTGTTGTTCGTGGATCTTCACCTTCTGGAATAGGGGAGAAGGCAGTGGTCTTTGGTTGTAGACTTCAGGGGCTCAAACCCCAGCTGGGCTACTTACTTGCAAGCTAGGTGACCTTGGACTAGCCACTTACCTCCCTGGATCCCAGTATCTTCATTTGTATAATGGGGATAATGCCAAGGATGATGATGAAAGTAAGAGTTTATATATAGCCTGGGCTGCTGTGAGGATTGAATGAGTTAATACATGGAAAGAACCTAGCCGCAGGGTCAATGCTCTATGAGTGTTAATTATTGTTGTCCTAGCCCACTCTCAGCTATTTAATCCTATACCAGAGTCACATGCGTTGGTCCTTAATATCATTTACTATTCACAGGCACTGTTGTGAACGCTTCACACACATGTGCTCACTTCACACAGCATTTCATTTCACACCAACCTGGGGAGGCAGGTGTACTGTTATTGTCTCCCAAGTGATAGGTGAGGAGACTGAAAGGGGTCCCAGAGAAGGCAAGGACGCTCCCTGCCCCTTCCCACACCCCTTGCTCCAGGCATCTTTTCCATTTGGCTGTTTCTGAGTTGTATCCTTCATAATAAATAAGTGACAGTAAAGCCCTTTCCTGAGTTCTGAGAGGCATTCTAACAAATTACCAAACCAAAGGAGGGGGTTGTGAGACCTGCCCCTCCAATTTATAGCTAGTCAGTCCAACTGCAATGGATGTCTAAAGTGGGCGGAGTCTTATGGGACTGGGCTCCTGATCCGTGAGGTCTACACTAGCTCCTGGTGGTTACGATTATAACTGAATTGTGGCACACCTTGGTGGTATCCAGAGAGGTAGAGAATTGGCTGATGCAAGAAAAGCCCACACCTCTGGCATCAGAAGTGCTAAGAGTAGGAGAAATAGGTTTTTCTTCTACATATTGTTGTTGTAGTTTAGTTACTAAGTAGTGTCCAACTCTTTGTGACCCCATGAATTGTAGGCCACCAGGTTCCTCCGTCCATGGAATTTTCCAGGCAAGAATACTGGAGTGGGTTGCCATTTCCTCCTCCAAGGGATCTTCCTGACCCAGGGATCAAACCTACATTTCTTGTGTCTCCTGTGTCTTCTGCTTTGGCAGGCTGATTCTTTCCCACTGTGCCATGTGGGAAGCCCATAGTGAGTAACACCAGATAAACATACACATGACTGATGAAAATATGAAAAAGTTTTGTACAGGTTAGGATGGCTCATTTAATTTGGCCAGTTTTCTACAAAGAGGTCTTCTCAGGGATGACACCAGAGTTTGGAACACTTCATTCTTTTTAAAAAATTATTTTGAATGTATTTGGGGTTTTTAAAACATTTTATTGGAGTATAATTGATTTAAAATGTTGTGTGATTTTCAGGTATACAGCAACGTGAATCAGTTATACACATTCATATATCCACTCTTTGAACAGCTTATTCTTGAAAAGGTGGCATCCAGGGTTTGAAAGAGCAGAAGTTTATTTTCCAGGGAGATATTTACTTTTCCTTTTCCTTCCCCACAGGACCTGACTCAGTATTATTCTTTCATCCCTCTCTCCATGTATATAACCTTTCACTAAAGGGTCAAACTCTGGCCTCATTCCCCCTGAAATCAATGAAGGAAAAAATAAGGGACCAACTTGGACCTGAAGAAGTCCGGGGAGACCCTATAGTTAAGAAATGTGCCATTTGCATTTATTTATTTTATATCCGGTTTTGAATTCTTTGAGATCCTCAAGGACTTCGGTTTGGCAGACTTTGGGGGCACATCAAGAGAAAGTTTATGTGGTCCAGCATTTGGTTGGTTGCCCCTCCTAGTCTCTGCTCTGCTCCTCTTCCTGAGGCCTGCTTTGGGTTATAGACAAAGACAAGTGGACATGCGGGAATTGGACATTAAGAATGGAGACCAGGAATTAGATGCAACTTAAAATGGATAAAAGATTTAAAAGATGAGTTTTTAGTCTTGATGGCAGCTCATTCAAACAGAAAGTATTTTACATATAAAACTGCCTCATAGTAAGAGAGATACAGTAACAGAAGATCAAATTAAGTAAAGCACAGTTTCTTCTTACAATGTTAAAAAGAAAATAAAAGGATGGTAGAGAGAGAGCAGAGAGAGAGAGAGATTAGGAGTGTTTGTTATATGAAAGACAATATATATATAGCATAAATCATGGAACCAGAGGATTTTTGGTGTCAGATGGTTTTCCCTCCTCCCCAACCATTCTGAACATTGTCATTATGTTAGTCTTCCAAAGAAATTTCTTCCTTAAAGAGCCAGAAAATATTTTCTCCAACCATCTCATTTTTGGGTTTAAACTGAAACCCAAAAAGGTGATTTGGCCAAGGCACACAACTATTTCATGACCTGAAGCCCAGATTATCTCATTTCCAAGTGAAACAATATACTTCCTGAAGACAGACATTGCAAGGCAGTGCAGGAGAGTTGAAGAGAGCTGGAGAGGAGCTGGGAGCCAGAAGACCTGAGTTATCACCCTGGCACTGTCATTCCTCAGCTGCATTTAAAGTCGAAAAGCCTTAGCTGGTGATTGGTTCCCACCACAATCTGATCTCAACCTCCTTTCTGATCCACCTCCAAATAAATTCTCAATTCAAGCATTACACATCAACTTACTCTAGATTGTTCTCCTTGTCCTCCTCCATGCTTTTGCTCATTCCATTCTTCCAGCGTTTACTCTTCTCCATCCTTCAAAGCCCCCCATCCCTTGAAGCCCAGTTCAAGTGTTCCACACCCAGTAAGTCCCCACACCCATGTACCACCCCCAGCCCACCAAAGCACCAAAACCTCTAATTTTCACAGCATTTGCATGGAAGATGTGGGCAGAGACTACATCCACTTCTTACTTGACCTACATTAGAGTTATGGCCTTCAAGATGGTTTACAAAGTTTATTGTTGCTGAATGTTTGCAAAAGTGTCCATCATTCTCTGTCCACTAGAAGGATAATCAGGATTATCCTGGAAAGGACCACAGGGTTCCTTCTGGTTTGTTTGCCAGTGGACTCACTGGGACAGTGCTGGTTTTACTCAAGCAGTGCCCAAACTAAACTTTCTGTGGAATTGGGAGTTCCCTCTCCCCAGGCAAGCTGTCCACACACACCTCCACTATACCATCAGTTCAGTTGCTCAGTCGTGTCCAACTCTTGGTAACTCCATGGACTGCAGCATGCCAGGCCTCCCTGGCCATCACCACTTCCTGGAGCTTACTCAAACTCATGTCCATCAAGTCGGTGATGCCATCCAACCATCTCATCATCTGTCATCCCCTTCTCCCCCTGCATCAGGAGGATGTTTCCCAGGATCAGGGTCTTTTCAAATGAGTCAGTTCTTTGCATCATGTGACCAAAGTATTGGAGTTTTAGCTTCAGCATCAGTCCTTCCAATGAATATTCAGAACTGATCTCCTTTAGGATGGACTGGTTGGACCTCCTTGCAGCCTAAGGGACTCTCAAGAGTCTTCTTCAACACCACAGCTCAAAAGCATCAATTCTTCAGTGCTCAGCTTTCTTTCTAGTCTACCTCTCACATCCATACATGACTACTGGAAAAACCATAGCTTTGACTAGATGGACCTTTGTTGGCAAAGTAATGTCTCTGCTTTTTAATATGCTGTCTAGGTTGTTCATAACTTTCCTTCCAAGGAGTAAGCATCTTTTAATTTCATGGCTGCAGTCACCATCTGCAGTGATTTTGGAGCCCCCCAAAAATAAAGTCTGTCACTGTTTCCATTGTTTCCCCATCTATTTGCCATGAAGTGTTGGGACCGGATGCCATGATCTTAGTTTTCTGAATGTTGAGCTTTAAGCCAACTTTTTCACTCTCTTCTTTCACTTTCATCAAGAGGCTCTTTAGTTCTTCTTCACTTTCTGCCATAAGGGTGGTGTCATCTGCATATCTGAGGTTATTGATATCTCTCCTGGAAATCTTGATTCCAGCTTGTGCTTCATCCAGCCTGGCATTTCACATGATGTACTCTGCATATAAGTTAAATAAGCAGGGTGACAATACACAGCCTTCACGTACTCTTTCCCGATTTGGAACCAGTCTGTTGTTCCATGCCCAGTTTTAACTGTTGCTTCTTTACCTGCATAGAGATTTCTCAGGAGGCGGGTCAGGTGGTCTGATATTCCCACCTCTTGAAGAATTTTCCACAGTTTGTTGGGACCCACACAGTCAAAGGCTTTGGCATAGTCAATAAAGCAGAAATAGATGTTTTCCTGGAACTCTCTTGCTTTTTCTATGATCCAGCGAATGTTGGCAATTTGATCTCTGGTTCCTTTGCCTTTACCAAATCCAGCTTGAACATCTGGAAGTTCATGGTTCATGTACTGTTGAAGCCTGTCTTAGATAATTTTGAACATTACTTTACAAGCGTGTGAGATGAGTGCAATTGTGCAGTAGTTTGAGCATTCTTTGGCATTACCTTTCTTTGGGATTGGAATGAAGACTGACCTTTTCCAGTCCTGTGGCCACTGCTGAGTTTTCCAAATTTGCTGGCATATTGAGTGCGGCACCTTCACAGCATCATCTTTTAGGATTTGAAATAGTCAACTGGAATTTCATCATCTCCACTAGCTTTGTTTGTAGTGATGCTTCCTAAGACCCACTTGACTTCTCATTCCAGGATGTCTGGCTCTAGGTGAGTGATCACACCATCATGGTTATCTGGGTCATGAAGATCATTTTTGTATAGTTCTTCCTCTTCTTAATATCTTCTGCTTCTATTGGGTCTATACCATTTCTGTCCTTTATTGTGCCCATCTTTGCATGAAATGTTCCCTTGGTGTCTCTAATTTCCTTGTAGAAATGTCTAACCTTTCCCATTTTATTGTTTTTTATTCTATTACTCTATTCTATTGCTCTATTTTTTTGCATTTTTCCGCTACACCATCGGCCCCCAAGAAATCCAGAGGCTGAGCGCCTTGCATGCCCCAACCTTTCCGAAACATCTGGCATCCAGCTCAGATAGACAATATCCATTCCCAGTCGAGCTGGAAAGGCTCACCCTTAAGATCAGCTCAAAAAAGGGAGAACCAGAAGAGGGCAGAGCACGTCTCCTGGGGTGCAGCCCTATGTATTCAGTAAGCTGGCCTGGCACTTCTCTGCACAATCCAGACAGATCAGGGAGCTACGTGTGACTTATCTTCCTAATCTTTGGCTTCCAATCTGAAAAACCACGTTCTGTAACTCCCACTCTTTGGCACTGTGGGGTGCCTCTTCTCCCTCTAGCCAGAGTAACTCAACATAAATGGGTCCCCAGTGGACTTTGGAGTCTCTGGAGTTTCTGCTGTGTCTGCTATGAGTTAAGCTTCGAGTTAGTTCTCAAGGCACAAATTAAGACAATGGACATTCTATTATGAAACTTAGAATGCCATGCTTAGAACTTTGGAACTTGTCATATCAATAGTAGCTCCTTTGAACTGAGCATGTATTGTGTGCCTGTTTCAAAGTTTATTTTATTTAATTCTCATAACAATCCAGTGAGGTTAGTACTATCATTATCTTCATTGTATTATATATTTGATACAACTGAGATGGTATATTCAAGAAAAATATATATGCTCAAGGTCCCTCAGTAAGTGGCAAAGACCAAAATCTGAATCTATTTGACTTTTAATCCTATTTAATATATATTTATATTTTGATATATTGAACAATAACAACAAACATGATACATGTGTGTGTGTGTATATGTATGTATGTATATATATATGTATATATAAAACAATTGTGTTCAATTGCTAAGCCTTTGTGACCACAGGGACTGCAGCATGTCAGGATTCCCTATCCTTCCCTATCTCCAGGAGTTTGCTCAAATTCATGTCCATTGAGTCAGTGATACTATCTAACCATCTCATCCTCTGTCATCCCCTTTTCCTCCTGCCTTCTATCTTCCCAAGTATCAGGGTCTTTTCCAATGAGTCAGCTCTTCGCATTAGGGGGCAAAAGTATTGGAGCTTCAGCTTCAGCATCAGTCCTTCCAATGAATATTCAGGATTGATTTCCATTTGATCTCCTTGATATATATATGATATATATATATATCATCATGAGTTTGTTTTATATCCTTATATAGTTTTGCATAAATATATGTATATCCCTTATGGCAGAAAGTGAAGAAGAACTAAAGAGCCTCTTGATGAAAGTGAAAGAGGAGAGTGAAAAAGCTGGCTTAAAGCTCAACATTTAGAAAACAAAGATCATGGCATCCAGTCCCATCACTTCATGGCAAATAGATGGGGAAAGAGTAGAAACAGTGGCAGACTTTATTTTTGGGGGTTCCAAAATCACTGCAGATGGTGACTGCAATCACGGAATTAAAATATGCTTACTCCTTGAAGAAAAGCTATGACCAACCTAAACAGCATATGAAAAAGCAGAGACATTACTTTGCCAACAAAAGTCCGTCTAGTCAAGGCTGTTTTTCCAGTAGTCATGTATGGATGTGAGAGTTGGACTAGAAAGAAAGCTGAGTGCCGAAGAATTGATGCTTTTGAACTGTGGTGTTGGAGAAGACTCTTGAGAGTCCCTTGGACTGCAAGGAGATCCAACCAGTCCATCCTAAAGGAGATCAGTCCTGAGTGTATTGAAAAGACTGATGTTGAAGCTGAAACTCCAATACTTTGGCCAAATGATGCGAAGAGCTGACTCATTTGAAAAGACCATGATGCTGGGAAAGATTGAGGGCAAGAGAAGAAGGGGACAACAGAAGATGAAATGGCTGGATGGCATGACCGACTTGATGGACATGAGTTTGGGTAAGCTCCGGGAGTTGGTGATGGACAGGGAAGCCTGGCTTGCTGTGATCCACGGGGTCACAAAGAGTTGGACATGACTGAGCAACTGAACTGAACTGATGTATATCCATTAACAATGTAGTTTACCACGTGTATGCTTGAAGATTACATAAATGTCATCAAAATAGAGATGTACCTTTCTTAGAGCCTGTCTTTCTCACTTTCTTGGTTCTTGCCAGTTGTCACCTCATGTGTCCTTACACGGCAGCATGGTGGGAATGAGTGGACAGATAAAGGCTGCTCTTAGATGGCCATGACTATGGAGCAGAGAAATCATGATTGTACTGAAGAATGCCCTCACACTGGAATTACGCTTTCTGGGTCAGTAGGCCTCTTTAACTGTCTGTATGTGTATATTTGTAATTGTATATTAATGGTGTTTATGCCAGGGTAGTTTGAAAAAATCCAATTAAATGAGAAGATACTACTGGTCAAAGCTGGAAAAGCCTGCTATTTATTCCAGGGTCATCTTGTGCTAAAATCCCCATAGATTCAAACTTGTTTCCATAGATGACAGCAAGTCCATTTGTAGCTTTTATCCATAAGGTGCTGTATCTAGTAGCCAGATGTGAGTGTGGGTTCCAATAAACAAAGAAGCACAGCTTCCAGCTCTATAAGATCTACTTTTTATTGATCCATAGGTTTGAGCTGCTATTCTTAGGGTAGTTTTTTCCCTTATTTCAAAATCATTCTTCAATAATAATTTTTCCCCCAAGGAATAGTATGCTGCTGAAGTATGTCCTTTACCTTCAAAAGTCTACAGAAAGCTGTGGGAAGGTGCTGGCTGGTCTTGGGTGGGCTGGCCTTGCAACCCTGTCCTGAGAGTGAAGTGTCCTATTTTCCAGGGCATGTGTCTGCTTATTCACAATCTGGAGTGTGGTTAGTCGTGACCTCCCCTTGGATGATTTTGTTCATTTGACTCCAAAGCTCAGTTTTTAAAATGTAATCAACTTTTCCCCTCATCCAGAGCTAATAACTTAACATTTAACTAAACACACAATGTGTATCCATCAGCAATCTAGAATGTGCTAGGTTTATGGTTTAAAAATGACATGAAAATGTGAAGATGGCATAAAAGATTATACACAGCATAATCTACACTGGGCTAACTTTTATAATCAGCACAAAGGGGAAACCACACAGAGCTGTGTTCTCCCTGGATCCTTCTTAAATAGACCATAAAGTACAGCACAGAAATGCGACACTCCGAATTCTTAACAGCAGGTTTGGCACTGGCACTCGTTAATAGAATGGACACCCTGGTTGTAAATCCCTCATGGCTGCAATCACACATGTGCGCGCAGGTGCATCTCTGCATGGCACAGGGCACCCCTGCACACGAGTGGTTCTCAGCTGGGAAACAGCATTGCCACCCACTCCAGAGGACGTTAGGCAATGTCTGGAGACATGTCAGGACTGGGGGTGAGGCTGCTTCTGGCATCCAGTGGTTAGAAGCCATCAGATCAGATAAGATCAGATCAGTCGCTCAGTCATGTCCGACTCTTTGCGACCCCATGAATCGCAGCACACCAGGCCTCCCTGTCCATCACCAACTCCTGGAGTTCACCCAGACCCACGTCCATCGAGTCAGTGATGCCATCCAGCCATCTCATCCTCTGTCACCCCCTTCTCCTCCTGCCCCCAATCCCTCCCAGCATCAGAGTCTTTTCCAATGAGTCAACTCTTCGCATGAGGTGGCCAAAGTGCTGGAGTTTCAGCTTTAGCATCATTGCTTCCAAAGAAATCCCAGGGCTGATCTCCTTCAGAATGGACTGGTTGGATCTCCTTGCAGTCCAAGGGACTCTCAAGAGTCTTCTCCAACACCACAGTTCAAAAGCATCAATTCTTCGGCACTCAGCCCTCTTCACAGTCCAACTCTCACATCCATACATGACCATAGCCTTGACTAGACGAACCTTTGTTGGCAAAGTAATGTCTCTGCTTTTGCATATGCTATCTAGGTTGGTCATAACTTTCCTTCCAAGGAGTAAGCGTCTTTTAATTTCATGGCTGCAGTCACCATCTGCAGTGATTTTGGAGCCCAGAAAAATAAAGTCTGACACTGTTTCCACTGTTTCCCCATCTATTTCCCATGAAGTGATGGGACCGGATGCCATGATCTTTGTTTTCTGAATGTTGAGCTTTAAGCCAACTTTTTCACTCTCCACTTTCACTTTCATCAAGAGGCTTTTGAGTTCCTCTTCACTTTCTGCCATAAGGGTGGTGTCATTTGCATATCTGAGGTGATTGATATTTCTCCCAGCAATCTTGATTCCAGCTTGTGTTTCTTCCAGTCCAGCGTTTCTCATGATGTACTCTGCTAGAAGTTAAATAAGCAGGGTGACAATATACAGCCTTGACGAACTCCTTTTCCTATTTGGAACCAGTCTGTTGTTCCTTGTCCAGTTCTAACTGTTGCTTCCTGACCTGCATACAAGTTTCTCAAGAGGCAGATCAGGTGGTCTGGTATTCCCATCTCTTTCAGAATTTTCCACAGTGTATTGTGATCCACACAGTCAAAGGCTTTGGCATAGTCAATAAAGCAGAAATAGATGCTTTTCTGGATACTGCTAAAAGCCCTACTATGCACGGGAGACCTCCTCCACTGCCCCCACCTGCCTCACCCAACAAGAAATACCAGCTCCAAAATGGCAATCACACTGCTCTTGAACAAACCCTCCTGGTGTACATGATTTTGTGTGCAGTGCTGTGTTTGCATAAATGTACCATGTGAACAGTAATGTATAACTGAAAGCTATCTCTTTACACAAGCTGCACCAGCAGTGAGCCTAACCTCAGCATTTCCAGCTTCACTCTCTGAGATGTTTGCTCATGGAGTGAGTGACTGATGGGTGGAGCGCTTTGCACTCCCAGGTTTTCCCATGGGTGTGTATGCGTGTGCTTCCTCTTACAGATTCTTTCTTCAGCCCTGGAGTGAAAATTTCTTTAATCATAAGGACTTAACTATGGACATCTTTATTGAATCGACACTCTAAAATGGTTTATACTTGTACTGTCCTCTCAAGAGTTTTGATAATCAAAGTCATATATCATGATTATGGAAAACTTGGATTATGTAGAAAAACAGAAAAAAAAAAAATACTGCCCATAATGCCACCCACCACCCAGAGAATATGACATTAAAATCTTAATGCTGTTCCTTTTTGTATTCTTTTGTTTTGTTTCCAGCTTTTTTGAGATATAATTGACAAATAACTGTATAAACCGGTGGCTCAGACAGTAAAGAATCTGCCTGCAATGCGGGATATCTGGGTTCAATCCCTGGGTCCAGAAGATCCTCTGGAGAAGGGAATGGCTACCCACTCCAGTTTTCTTGCCTGGAGAATCCCGTGGACAGAGAAACTTGGCGGGCTACAGTTCATGCAATCGAAAAGAATTGGACACGACTGAGCTGAGTGACTAACACTTTCAGTTCTTTTCAGGCCTAAGTATAAAAAGTGATGAATTAATATACATATATATTGCAAGATAATTATTACAACCAACAGTTAATATATCTATCATGACACATTGTTACTTTTTTGTGTGGTAGGAACTTTTAAGTTCTACTCTCTTAGCCTCTTTCAAGTATAAGATAGAGTGTCATCAACTACAGTCACCATGACTTGTACCCTTTTGTATTTAATGGATGTTTGAGATTCAACTATAGTTTTATTCTGTCCCTTAACTTTATGAACAATTTGTGGCTACATAATTAAATCATGTGGATTGCAACATATTTTACTTATCAATTTTCTTTTTGTGAAAAATTTAGATTCTTTACATGTTTTTGCTGATGTAGGTTGTACTGCAGTGAATATTTTTGTACATGACCCTTTTCCTACATTTTTTGGTTTTCAGTAGGTTTCCAGAGATGTATTTATTGGAACAAAGATTATGCACCTATTTAAAACTATTGTGGAGGAAATGCTTTTGTGAAGTTGTACCCACTTTATATTTCCAAAAGTAATGCAAAAGAGCAAGCACCTCATCTTTATCTCCAGTCTTGTTTTAAAGCTCTGCCTTTGGATAGGTGAAAACTGGTAGTTTATTGTTGCTTAGGGCTTCCCTGGTGGATCCGTGGTAAAGAATCTGCCTGCAGTGCAGGAGACATGGGTTCAATCCCTGGGTCAGGAAGATCCCCTAGAGATGGAAATGGCAACCTACTCCAGTATTCTTGCCTGGGAAATCCCTTGGAAGAGGAGCCTGGCTGGCTACACTCTATGTGGTCACAAAAAGAACTGGACATGACTTAGAGACTAAACAACAGTTTCTGCTTAATTTGCATTTTTCTGATCGTCAATGAGATGGATGTTTTAAAATATGTTTGCTAGCTTTGTGTGTGTGTGTGTGTTCTCGTGATGACTTTCTTCCTATCTTTTTAAGATTGGATTCCATAGGCTCTTTATCTGACATCAGTTCCCCATGATTCTGAAAAAACTCTAAACATTTCTATAAATTTGAAAGGAATTAATTCACCAGACCTTTAGAAATAAGCTTACTTGTCTTTAAGTTTGACCTTGGGAAAAGACTGCAGCTTACTCTTTGTCTATGGTTTGGGAGTTCTCAGGCTTGTCCTTGGAGATGAAACTCCTGAAGACGATTTGATCCTTATGGAATAATCTTAATAATCTTAAATATTGATGTATTCATCTTCAAATGTCAAAATAACTTTGTGCTTAAGCAACTGCCATATTTCCTTAGACTCTAGTACTGAAGTTTTAAGTAAAATTTGGGCAAAATCTTTAACATGAGACAGTGCATTCTCTTAATTAATGGTATCATTAACTGGGCAAAACCTCTACTATGCACTTATTTTGTTTTATTTATTTATTTATTTTAATTGGAGGCTAATTACTTCACAATATTGTAGTGGATTTTGCTATACATTAACGTGAATCAGCCATGGGTGTACATGTGTTCCCCATCCTGAACCCCCCTCCCACCTCCCTCTCTATCCCATCCCTCAGGGTCATCTCAGTTATGCACTTGTTTTTAATGGGAAAACACTGAGCTAAATCCCAAGCACCCAACAAAAGCCTAATTTCAGGTGTAATGACCCAGACATCAAGTTCTCCACCTTGCTCTAGAATGGAAAGTCCCTGATGCAGGGATTTTTCTCTGTTTTAATTACTACTGGCTTTCAATACTCAGAAAAAGTGGGGCACATAATAGTCGCTCAGTAATTATTTCTCGGGTTCATAAGTTCTGCTTCCTTTAGAAGCCAGTGCAGTCTCTTGGAAAAAGCAGTGTCTTTGGGGTTACTCAGACCCTTATAGAAGTCAGGTGCACACCCACAGCCTTCATCAACTCTGATGGGCATCAGAAATGGCAGCTGAGTACCTAGGGCACCACCCCTGCTTCCAGAGATTTCTGAGAAAAGTCTCTGAAGCTGCAGCTCTTTCAGAAAAGAAGAAAATGATTGCATATAAAACATGTGTGTATTAGCTTCTTCCCAACTTGTGTACAGTCCTTTGTAAATTTTCAAACTATTTGAAACAGACAGGTTTTTTTTGTTTTGTTTTGAACTTTTTTTCATCACAGACCAATACTTTTGTAAAATACAGTAAAAATGGATTACTAGAAAGATTAAATTTTAAAGATTAAAAATTTTAATTTTTTAATTATTAGAGTCAACAGACAAAAAGTTACAGTTCAATAAATGTAGTCAGAAGAAACCTAGTATCAGATCAGATCAGATCAGTCACTCAGTCGTGTCCGACTCTTTGCGACCCCATGAATCGCAGCACGCCAGGCCTCCCTGTCCATCACCAACTCCCGCAGTTCACTCAGACTCACGTCCACTGAGTCAATGATGCCATCCAACCATCTCATCCTCTGTCGCCCCCTTCTCCTCTTGCCCCCAATCCCTCCCAGAATCAGAGTCTTTTCCAATGAGTCAACTCTTTGCATCAGGTGGCCAAAGTACTGGAGTTTCAGCTTTAGCATCATTCCTTCCAAAGAAATCCCAGGGCTGTTCTCCTTCAGAATGGACTGGTTGGATCTCCTTGCAGTCTAAGGGAAAAGAAAAACACTAAAACTGCGAATGTTGTTCATTGAAAGAATAGGTAATAGGCGATTAAAACAGAATTGTAATTACACCTGTAAATTTCTATTTTCAACTATAATAATAAAGACTTCATGGAGGAAATAACCTGCATTTAGACATTTATATGCATATTTAGAACAAGCCCCATGTATATCAATTTTTAAAGTTTTAGTGTGACCAAATAAGCTTGCTTCTTGCTGAATGATTTACATCATCTAGGTAGGATTGATGGTGAGTGATCCTCACAGAGGATACTGTATATCTAAATAGTTTGTATATTTTGTTTTCATAACATTCATATTTGAGAAACTAATTTCACAGAGGCATGTGGATAGGAATGGAAGAAGAGAGATTAAAGCAATTTCAGCAAGCTCAATATATTTATTTTCAAGTTATATCCAAAGTTAAGCAAATAGGACCATAATTTCAAAACTTTCATCAGTAACCAGTCCACATACACACAGACACACACACACACACACACACATCTTGGCTCGGCTTAAGACTGTTTCCCGCTCGAGTCTAGCAGAGCAAGAGCTCAGAGCCATAAATGAATTTGAGTTATGGAAAGTTTACAAAGTTATATTTCTTTTACAATGAAGTTTGCAAATGAGATTCACATCCATTAAAAATTTCATATATCAAAAAATGACTCAATGGTATCTTGAGAAACTTAAAAAATCTGCCAAAGACAACTGTTTTGTTCAATAAAATCAGTGAATACAAACTTTCAGAAATAAAGCCTCTTCGAAGACAATCAGCTTTGGTAAAATGTCTTCCTTTAAGTGAAACTCCTTTGTATTTAACGTACGTTTCAGAGAAAGCCGTATTTTATAAGGTATTAGGTTGGGCCCCCTGCCAAATGGAACACAATGAGATGTAGAAAGTGCCACAGCCAAAGTGACTCTCACCAGTTAGTCTGAGCACCTTCCTTTAGGCCCCCGAAAAGCCCAAATGAAGCCCAAGCGCCAAGCATTGGTAAAAAGAGGAAAACAACATCCTGTTTTTCCATCATCTCTTTTGGTTACAATGGAACTCACTTAGACAGCAATAAAAAAGTAAGTTGAATGAACTCGCTCTTTTTAATAGTTCACTTTGCTATTTTGATCTTTTCCTAGACAACAGCTAAGGCAATCATACCAATAATGGATTTTTTTCTGTTCACTGACATTTTCTTGAAGGAGTGCCAAGTTTAATAAAGTGAAGAAACATTTCTTCCAATTGCCATAAAGTTTTGTGTCTGTAAGTAATAAAATAGAGGAGAAAACACCTCTAATGTTTAGTCTAATGTTGCTGTTTTTCCCCCAAGGTGGTTGAATAACAAACACACAAAGTTAGCAATAAAACTCAATGTTGTGTCTGCCAACAAGACAGAAATTGTTGCTGAATCTGCTGTAAGAAGTAATTAACGTAAAGCAAATAATGACACTGAGGGATGAGGAGGAGGAAATTGAAACCACTAAAATATTCTTGGTGTACTTAAAGGAGTTTGCATGTTTCAGTGAATTACACTAGAGAACATCTACCCTCAGCATCTGTTTTATTATCCACTAGGAATCTGTGCTAGAGAAGGCAATGGCACCCCACTCCAGTACTCTTGCCTGGAAAATCCCATGGACGGAGGAGCCTGGTAGGCTGCAGTCCATGGGGTCACAAAGACTCGGACTGACTGAGAGACTTCACTTTCACTTTCATGCATTGGAGAAGGAACTGGCAACCCACTCCAGTGTTCTTGCCTGGAGAATCCCAGGGACGGGGGAGCCTGGTGGGCTGCCATCTATGGGGTCGCACAGAGTCAGACATGACTGAAGCGACTTAGCAGCAGCAGCAACAGCAGGAACCTGTGCAGATCCCTCAGCTAACCCTCTTCCTTGTCTGCTGAGGTGAACACGCCAAAAAGTGGATTGAGTTTGGCTGACAATGAAGCATGCTCTGCTCTGTCAGGCATTTTTTTTCTTCATCATGAGGGAGCTCTCAACAGGTATTCCAAAGGCCCACGTGCAAAATGTAATTCCCTCTGCTCAGTCGTGGTGTCTCTTCCTGCCTCAGGACACTTTCAGAGGGCTGTGTCTTTCCCCTGGTGGGACCTGGATGATTTATTAACGCTTGAGAGAAGCTTACACTCTATCTAATTGGGTGGCCGACATTTAGACTCAATTTTGAAAAAATTTTTTTCTGTCGTCCTTATAAACCAAACAGGATAAAAACAAGTGCAGTTAATGTGGATGTTTCTGGGCTTTAATTTTCATCCATTTGTACCTTGTAGCTTAAATTTTGAAACAATTGAACCAGAAGACTATTGCTATTGGAAAATCACTTTATTAAACCGTGTGATTCCAGTGAAGAAACATAAGGAATCATAAGATTGTAAGCATCTTGAGGGTATGGTCTTGTTTTACTAAAGCCCGTATCTATTATGTCTCTAATTTAGTAACTGCTACATAGTTCAGTTCAGTTCAGTTGCTCAGTCGTGTCCGACTCTTCGCGACCCCATGAATCGCAGCACGCCAGGCCTCCCTGAACATCACCAACTCCCGGAGTTCACTCAGACTCACGTCCATTGAGTCAGTGATGCCATCCAGCCATCTCATACTCTGCCATCCCCTTCTCCTCTTGCCCCCAATACCTCCCAGCATCAGAGTCTTTTCCAATGAGTCAACTCTTCACATGAGGTGGCCAAAGTGCTGGAGTTTCAGCTTTAGTATCATTCCTTCCAAAGAAATCCCAGGGCTGATCTCCTTCAGAATGGACTGGTTGGATCTCCTTGCAGTCCAAGGGACTCTCAAGAGTCTTCTCCAACACCACAGTTCAAAAGCATCAGTTCTTTGGCGCTCAGCCTTCTTCACAGTCCAACTCTCACATCCATACATGACCACAGGAAAAACCATAGCCTTGACTAGACGGACCTTTGTTGGCCAAGTAATGTCTTTGCTTTTGAATATGCTGTCTGGATTGGTCATAACTTTCCTTCCAAGGAGTAAGCATCTTTTAATTTCATGGCTGCAGTCACCATCTGCAGTGATTTTGGAGCCCAGAAAAATAAAGTCTGCCACTGTTTCCACTGTTTCCCCATCTAATTCCCATGAAGTGATGGAACCAGATGCCATGATCTTTGTTTTTTGAATGTTGAGCTTTAAGCCAACTTTTTCACTCTCCACTTTCACTTTCATCAAGAGGCTTTTGAGTTCCTCTTTACTTTCTGCCATAAGGGTGGTGTCATCTGCATATCTGAGGTTATTGATATTTCTCCCAGCAATCTTGATTCCAGCTTGTGCTTCTTCCAGCCCAGCATTTCTCATGATGTACTCTGCATAGAAGTTAAATAAGCAGGGTGACAATAAACAGCCTTGACATACTCCTTTTCCTATTTGGAACCAGTCTGTTGTTCCATGTCCAGTTCTAACTGTTGCTTCCTGACCTGCATAGTAGGCACTCACAAAACATTTAATTCAGTAACTTCAATTCATTCTTTTAATCAACAAATATTTACTACTTTCCTAGCACTATCAATCAATCAATAAACGAATAAAGAAGTAAATGAGCAAGTGAATGAATAAACCACCAGTTTCAAGACATTACTATATCTCTCCAACATTATGTGCTCTTATTTTTCATGTCCTCAGAAAAATAACAATTTTTAAAAACCTGTTACTGTCCACAGACCTCATACTTGGGAGATTAAAAACAGCAGTAAATATCACTAGTATCAAGGTAAGAAATTTTAAATACAGCACATATACTTTTAAGGTAATGAACAATTCACTTGATTACCTTTTGGATTTCTGCACACTACGGGTATATCAATCCACATTAAGCCTTTACTCAAGATGAAGGAATGTTCTAAATTTACATGTATTTTCTAATGTTGTTCTCACAACAACCTATGAGGTAGATACTATTATCTTCCCTTCAAGCTGGGGAAGTGAGATGTTGGTAAGTCAAGGAGCCCTTGCAGTCTGACTCCACACTTTCGTCACGCCACACTCCCTCCCTCCCGTTTATGGGGGTGGAATGCCATGGCCTGATCCATGCACAGTGAAGTTTCGGCCTGATGCATAGGGCTCTATCTGCTCGGATCTAACGTTCTTCTTTACCTACAATCATCATAACTTCAATAAGGAAATAGAGAGTGTGTTTGAGTTATACTGACCAGCAGCAACAATTCTGAATCAATATTAGCATAAAGATTCCATTTGTGCAACATGGCGTTTGCCTCTGTGTGTGTGTGTGTCTGTGTGAAGAATAGCTACCGAAATATAAATGTTATCTTAGAGCCATGAGATTTCAGGTGAACCTGACCTCTTCTCTTAAATTTTCCTGTGTTGTTTGCATTTTTACAATGAGTAACATGCAGTTCTGTAATGAGAAAAAAGATATTAAATTATTTCTGTTGTGAAATAAAGAGTGATGGCTCTGGAGTCAGTGGGTTTGGGTCACGTGCATCTGGGCTTAGTTAGGCAAGTTTCTTACCCTCCCTACCTTGGGCTTCCTTATCTGCAATGGGGCCGATGAAAGCACCTGCTATGGCAGTGGAGAGGAGGGGACAGCAGAGTAGGGTACAGCCAGAGTCCTGACCACAGAGTCACCCTGACTCTCCCAGGCCTGAGGAAGATCATAGGAAGATGAACCCTGCATTCATGGAGCTCACAACTGGTGGCTCCTGAAGAAATAAATGAAATTTGCATCTCTAAGACCTGCCACTGACTCTCATTCCAAGGCAAGCCAGGCCACAACTAACTCAGGCCACTATCAGTTCAGGCAGCTAGATTTGTTTCAACTCCAGTTTGCATTGTCAAAACCTCATTTCTGTTTTATATCAGGAATTCAAAACAGCTCCAGGCAGCAGCTCCAAATGGCTCCACTCTTGGCCTTTCTTCTATGTGTGAACAACATTCCAGAAGAGTTAATCTATTGGTCTCCTTTATTCTGGCTGAAGAGGAGGCATTTCACATAAAACAAGTATAGTAGTTCTTTTCTTTAATGCTGACAATACAAGTTTGTTCTTTGTAAAGAGCAGTGATTGAGAGTAAAATCCATTTGTGAAAGGAGCAGGTGATAGAAACAACTGGGAAGACTGGTTTCACTGCTGTGAAAGCAAAGGAGAAAAAGAAACATACACCCATCTGAATGCAGAGTTCCAAAGAATAGCAAGGAGAGATAAGAAAGCCTTCCTCAGCGATCAGTGCAAAGAAATAGAGGAAAACAACAGAATAGGAAAGACTAGAGATCTCGTCAAGAAAATTAGAGACACCAAGGGAATATTTCATGCAAAGATGGGCTCGATAAAGGACAGAAATGGTACGGACCTAACAGAAGCAGAAGATATTAAGAAGAGGTGGCAAGACTACACAGAAGAACTGTATAAAAAACATCTTCATGATCCAGATAACCACAATGGTGTGATCACTCACCTAGAGCCAGACATCCTGGAATGTGAAGTCGAGTGGGCCTTAGGAAGAATCACTACGAACAAAGCTATTGGAAATGATGGAATTCCAGTTGTGCTATTTCAAATCCTAAAAGATGATGCTGTGAAAGTGCTGCACTCAGTATGCCAGCAAATTTGGAAAACTCAGCAGTGGCCACAGGACTGGAAAAGGTCAGTTTTCATTCCAGTCCCAAAGAAAGGCAGTGCCAAAGAATGCTCAAATTACCACACAAATGCACTCATCTCACACTCTAGTAAAGTAATGCTCAAAATTCTCCAAGCCAGGCTTTAGCAATATGTGAACCATGAACTTCCAGATGTCCAAGCTGGTTTTAGAAAAAGCAGAGGAACCATAGATCAAATTGCCAACATCTGCTGGATCATGGAAAAAGCAAGAGAGTTCCAGAAAAACATCTATTTCTGCTTTATTGAGTATGCCAAAGCCTTTGACTGTGTGGATCACAATAAACTGTGGAAAATTCTGAAAGAGATGGGAATACCAGACCACCTGATCTGCTTCCTGAGAAACCTGTATGCAGGTCAGGAAGTAACAGTTAGAACTGGACATGGAACAACAGACTGGTTCCAAATAGGAAAAGCAATACGTCAAGGCTGTATATTGTCACCCTGCTTATTTAACTTATATGCAGAGTGCATCATGAGAAACCCTGGGCTGGATGAAGCACAAGCTGGAATCAAGATTGCCGGGAGAAATATCAATAACCTCAGATATGCAGATGACACCACCCTTACGGCAGAAAGTGAAGAACTAAAGAGTCTTTTGATGAAAGTGAAAGAGGAGAGTGAAAAAGTTGGCTTAAAGCTCAACATTCAGAAAACGAAGATCATGGCATCTGGTCCCATCACTTCATGGAGAATAGATGGGGAAACAGTGGCTGACTTTACTTTTTGGGGGTCCAAAATCACTGCAGATGGTGATTGCAGCCATGAAATTAAAAGACGCTTACTCCTTGGAAGGAAAGTTATGACCAACATAGACAGCATATTAAAAAGCAGAGACATTACTTTGTCAACAAAGATCCATCTACTCAAGGCTATGGTTTTTCCAGTAGTCATGTATGCATGTGAGAGTTGGACTGTGAAGAAAGCTGAGCGCCGAAGAATTGATGCTTTTGAACTGTGGTGTTGGAGAAGACTCTTGAGAGTCTTTTGGACTGCAAGGAGATCCAACCAGTCCATCCTAAAGGAGATCAGTCCTGAGTGTTCATTGGAAAGATTGATGTTGAAGCTGAAATTCCAATATTTTGGCCACCTGATGTGAAAAGCTGATTCATCAGAAAAGACCCTGTTGTTGGGAAAGATCGAAGACAGGAGGAGAAGGGGACGACAGAGGATGAGATAGTTAGATGGCATCACCAACTCAATGGACATGAGTTTGCGTAAACTCCGAAAGTTGGTGATGGACAGGGAGGCCTGGTGTGCTGTGGTTCATGGAGTCGCAAAGAGCTGGAGACAACTGAGCGACTGAACTGAACTGAACTGAACTGTAGAATGGAGGACACCTCTGGTGAAGGTCACGGAAGATCAGAAAAGAAAAATGCAGGAGCCATGAGTCTGAACAATAATAAACACACCTTGTCTATCATCTTCCCTGTCTATGGAAGATACTTGGAGGAATTTCCAGACATCTATGGCCAGATCCAGTGAGAACCTGCATCCTCTGGTTTCCAGAACAGAGCATGTGAAGAAGCTCTTCTAATCAGGCTCACCCAAGTGAGACACATACTTTGGGGGACCAAGTCTATTGATGAGAGTGGTACAGGGGTTGTCTGGCTTCCACAGGTGCCACAAGTTTACGGTGTCAAGTTCTTGGTGGGGCAGTGGCTACAGTCGTTTTTCAAGTGTCTGGGGCAGGGGGTAACCATTTCAGTTTCTTCATCAGGCCATACTGAGCTTGATTTTGTCCATGACTTCCAGAAGTTTAGCCTCAAACCATTCAGTATCTTCTTACAAACTCTTCTTACCTAGTTGGCAGCAAACTTCTTTGCATTAAACTAAGAACCCTAAGAGATACAAGTGCAAAATACTAGGGAATTTTTTCAGCCTTCCAGGAGCCTGAGAATCACTGCTGACCAGAGTTATTGCTAACAAGTTAGGCACTTTGAGACTTTGAGCACAGTGCACTCCTCGCCTGCCCCTTTGTACCTGTCCAGGACAATGTTCATCTGAAGGGGATGGCATACCGCTTCACACTTGGGGATTCCCACACCCTCATTTTTCAAAAATCTTATACATTTTTTTAAGTTTTATTTTATATTGGAGTACAGTTGACTTACAATGTTGTGTTAGATTCAGTCAGAATGAAGTGAAGTGAAGGTGTCAGTCACTCAGCATGTCCGACTCTTTGCAACCCCGTGGACTGTAGCCCGCCAGGCTCCTCTGACCATGGAATTCTCCAGGCAACAATACTGGAGTGGGAAGCCCTTCCCTCCTCCAGGGGATCTCCCTGACCCAGGGAGCCATCGTACCTGGGTCTCCTACACTGCAGGCAGTTTCTTTATTATCTGAGCCACCAGGGAATCACCTGAATGGCCATCAAAAAGTGAGGTTTTTTTCCCCCCATATCAATGGTTCTCAACTTTTTACATTACAATCACCTGGGAGCTTTTAAGACTCTCTTATGCCTAGGCCATTCTCCATACAAATTAAATGAGTCACTGGGGGCAGGGTGAAGGCGTCATTAATTTTTATGTAGCCAAGTCTCAGAACCAGTGGTCTAATCGGAGGTAAAGTGTGTGCCCCAGACCAGCAGCACCTGAGAGCCTGTGAGAAATGCCAATTCTCGAGCGGCACCCCAGGCCTGCTGAGTCAGCAACTCTAGGGACTGATTGCCACCTCACAGCAGCAATCTGTGTTTTAATAAGCCCTCTTCATGGTTCTGGTGTGCATTCAAGATTGAGACCAAGTCACTCTCAGGCTGTCTTGTAGGCATTTTTAAAGCTTACCCTTTCAGGTCACTGCTTAAGAAAACGTTTATTGGGACTTCCCTGGTGGTCTAGTGGCTAAGACTCCACGCTTTTACCGCAGGGGGCATGGCTTCCGTCCCTGGTTGGGGAACTAAGATCCCACATGCCATGTGGTGTGGCCAAAAAAAAAAGAAAGAAAACTTGTATTCTTTCAGTTAATACACCAGGATTCAAATTTCTTCACAGAGAGAATTTTCCATATCCCAGAGTCAGTATGATTCTAAACCAACACCATTCTTACTGCCCAAGTTTTGAGTGAACCCATTTTTTTTAAGTGTAAAATATCTATTTCATTGTATTTATTCAACCAGACTTTGTTTACCTAATTTGGAAAGGTTGAACTAAAAACAAAATAAAGGGGGTGGTTAGCGTGTAGAACACAGAGACATGAACTCTAACAAATACACACATGCATGCATGCACATAAATGCACATATCTGCACACATGCATAGATTCTCATGTGCACACAACCAGCTCCATGAGGAGAATGTCACCTGTCCCTAGCAACACTCCTGGATCTAAGGTACAGGACAAAATTGGTGGTTGACCAGGAGAGACCTGCCTGAGACACTGCATTGCTTGCCATGAAATCCTGCAGTCCTCGGTGAGGAACGTTTATCCTGTGACCTTCTCTGTAACAGAAGATTGGACTTGCTCTCAAAGCCAGCTTCTGCCAGTGGTGACATGAGAATAGTGAAGTTCTTCCTGTAGTAACAAGTGCCATTAATCAATGGTTTTATGGCTATTTATTTTATTATTGTTTTTAGCATCATCATGTGGCAGTGGGCACTGGGAGTGCTTCCAACACAACCACCCATTTGAGACTTGCAAGCACAGAGAAAGACTTCCCCATAGAGTTTATCTTGACGTTCAATCCTAAAAGAGGAGACTTTAAGAAAGCCTGAAAGAGAGGAAAATTTGAATCAATTTTGACTACAAAGCCCCCTTCCTAACATTTAAAATAAAATAAAGGAACTGGATTTCAGGAAATCATGTAAGAAAGTGAGTAATCAGTTTGAGAATGTTCTAAGATGTCTATTCTCTTTGTTCAGTTCAGTTCAGTCACTCAGTCGTGTCCGACTCTTTGCGACTCTGTGAATCGCAGCACGTCAGGCCTCCCTGTTATGCTTATATTAGCTATTTTGAAAACACCTTTCTAGGAAGGACCTGTTTCCAAACTAGCAGCAAAAGAAGAGGTGTTTATATCACTTCTTGCGCAGTGAAGCCCTTAGAGGAGGTTGCAGCAGCTTAGAAATGAAGAGAGAGAAAGCCAGGGGCCTGGGATGTATGGTTGATAATCACAACCAACGTTAAGCACTTAATTAATGCAAATGAAGCATTCATTGTCAGGCTCTGGAATAAGAGATCCCATCCACTTTGTTCAGGCACAATCATGAGGCCATGTTACAGGTGGGAACTGAGGCACAGAAGTTATATAAACACAGTCTACAACTGGCAGATATCTGAATCTGAACCTATTTGCCACACCTGACCAGTCAGTGAGAGGTGACTTTCATCCCCATCCCACCCCTTAGTTAAAATCTCTGGGGTCCTGCTCAACTCTGTTCTACAGACACCATCGTGTTTATTGCTTCTCAATTATGGAACAAGTACTGTCTTGTTTTTGAGTGAAATAATGGTGACCAATACAGGCACAGACCATCTTCAAGTGGGTGTACAGGAAAATAATGGCAGTTGGATAGGATCAGTGTCATCCTGGGGTCTTAGTGGGAGTCACAGCTGAACTGAGAGCTGAAGGAGTTTTCACTGGCTGAGGAGGGCAAAGAGAATCCCAGGCAGAGGGACGAGCCTAGATGAGGCCTGGAAGCTGGAAAGTTTGGCCCTTTAGCAAGATTCAGAAGTTCAGCATGGCTGGAATGCAGGTCAAGGCCTTTATTAGGTTCCTTAAGAGATTTTGACTCGACACTGACAGCTAAGGCGTCACCAGGCAAGAATACTGGAGTGGATTGCCATTCCCTTCTCTAGGGGATCTTCCCAACCAAGGGATCGAACCCGTGTTCGCCCGCATTGCAGACAGATTCTTTACCATCTGAGCGACCAGGGAAGCCCAAGGAGTCATTGAAGGGCCTTAAATAGGGAAGGGTCTTGATTGTATTTAAATTTTAGGAAGATTGTTCTGACTGCAACATAGGAAAATGTGCTGGGTTTGGGTAGTTCCTGATCATGGGCAGAGGGAACATTAACAAGTATTTGTCAAATGATTCATTGCTATGTACTTGTCATCACTCTGGCATTGGGTGCTGTGGGAAACAAGACAGCAAGAGCCATGTTCTCCTGGAACTCACACTTCAATGGAGGAAACAAATCAAGTAAGGCTCCACATACACAGAGGCCATAGTAACCTCCCTTCAGGTGAGAGGTGGGAGGACTAGGGGGGAGGATGTTTCTCCCATGCTTCTCAAACTATCTGTGGTGAAGGGCTGGAATTTCTTCCAGTTCAGCCTAAACCAATATGTTGTTCTAATGGCCTTGATTTGTGCACCACGTGAGACCCACCACTTGAGCTTGTCAATACCTGAGTGTTCTACTCCACTCTAGGAGATCAGTCCATTCCATGGCCATGTTGCAGCAATGTCAAACTGCAACCAAAGTTTTTAAACCTTTACTCTCAATGACTCACATCTAGGGAGGAGTATGAGATAGAAGCAGACCTAGAGAAGTTTCCATGTTGCAGATATTGGTTATGGGGTGCCTAGTGGAACACAAGTGATGTCAGGACAAACAAGTAGGTGGGTTTGAGCATATACAGACTTAGGTGAGAGGAGGGATGTGCCTGGTCATTTCCATTAGTTCCTTCAAATCAACTTAAATCTGTGTCTGATTCACTGTCTCAGCATTTTAGATAAACTAATTTAGATGACAAAGTCAATGTGAACTGGTTTTACAGTGAAAAAAAGAAACAGTAGTGCTAATGAATTTTGTTGGGGCACCTAGTAAATGTGAATGTGATGGAGAAGGGAGGTGGGTGGGACAGACCCAGAAGCAGCAGAGCCTTGGTATACACAGCATGGGGAACTTACTCCTGCTGGCAGGAAAGGGCTTTCTCCCGAAAGGCCTTGACTCTTCAAATGAGCTCCGTGATCTGAATCCTGAGCAGAAATCCCTGTTTATCAGCATCAGGAAGCAGAGGCAGGCCCTGGCCTTCTCCTTTCGGGCAGGGAGCCCTGGAGGTGCTGTGGCTGCCTCTATGGCCTTCCCTCTGCTCTTACCTCCAGTTCTGACATCAGGGTGTGGCCCCAAGCTCTCAGGATGGCATTCAGTCCTGGGCCAGCCTGGAGAAGCTGTGAACAGAGCTTCTAAGAGGCCTTCCTACCCTCAGCTTTTCTAATAACAATGGCGTCCTAGGGAAGAGGGTCTTGCAGTCTTTCACTTGGTGGTGGGGGTGTTGGGCACTGACCAGGGACTGTGTAGTCCCCAGCTTGTGCCTACCCTTGCATCCCCCACCGCCCCTCACTGAAGGCCCTCTGAGTGCCAGTCTCCCTGATACTGTCCTGGGGAGGGTGGGAGGCCATGAGCCTCACCTCAGCATGCAGAAAATCTCACCATCATCCCAAAGTGGTGCTAGATGTGGCCAAGGACCAAGATGGATTAATGAAGAAAACTACTCCGACGTTCCATCCCTAGGCCAAACTGCCAGCAGCGTACGTTCAAACAGTCTTTTTCTCTTTGGCTGCATCAGGTTGGTTGGGGCTCTCGGGATCTTTCTTTATGGCGCAAGGACTCTGTTTTTGGCGCACAGGCTCAGTTGTGGAGCATGGGCTTAGTTGCCTCCTCCCCTACCCCTGGCATGTGGGAACTTAGTTCCCTGATCAGGGATTGAACCTGCGCCTCCTGCATTGGGAGGAGGATTCTTAGCCACTGGACCACCACGGAAGTCCTTCAATCAACACTTTAACAAATCTAATCTGAAAAGCACTCTTATGGAAGCACTATTACACTATTTTGTATTTGTGTGTGTTTAAAAATGCTAATCAGATAAATATAAACATGTTTTAAATATTACAAATTCCATTTCTTCATTAAAAGAAAAATAAGTAAACTAAGAATCTCAAGTAATGGAAATTGTCTGGCCCTCTATCGCCCTCTAAGACATTTTGCTTCTCCATCACCCATCCACCCCCGGGAACCCGCCCATATTTCCTTAGTTAAGAAAGAGAAAGAAAAAGGAAAATACACAAGCAATGATTTTCCCAGCAGGGGGCAGCAAGAGACAGTAAATCTGATGTTCTTTTTGGCTTCCCCAGCCCCCAACTTTGTCTGAAATCCTGGATTTCAATCGGGAAGAGGGCGGTGAGGGGAACAAGGATAGAATCCAAACCACAGAACCCAAATTCATAAAGTAAGTGGATGCAGAACTTGCTGGAACAAGATTTACCAAGGACAATAGCCAGACTGCCTTTTTTTTTTTTTAAGCTTTATGGGAGAAGGCAGCCCAGCGGAATTTTTGAAAGAATCTGGTTCTCTGAGGTGATGTCCACAGACTTGGTGATATGAATGCTCTTTAGGAAATATTCCATAGATAAGAGGGGAAAGTGTTCCCTTTGAATAAAATCCCACAAGTTATCTTCATGCCACTATGAACTGGAAACATGGGTCTCACTAGCCAAGAGTATCTGAGTGGCTGGGATATACAATACCCAGCACGGGGCATCTTAAGTAGGATTTACCTTATCAGGTGAAAAGAAATAAAGGATGCTGGAAAGAGAGTGAGATCAGGAAGGCATTGTGGTCCAGTACTGGATTTCTCACTGGCCAATCCTTGAGGTAGGTAAAAATGTGAGCCCTGATTAAAAAAACAAAAACAAAAAAACCTGGATCCAAAAGAAGAGTGTAAAGGGGAAACAGGAAAGGAAATGATTTGCAGTGGGAGGGTCCTGCTTAGGAAGTATTTATCTGTGGTCCTAGGCTGTAATGTTGTAATTGTAAGTCCTGGCAACAATGGTTTAGAACATTTGGGCTTATGTCCATTTTAGGGAATCTTATTAGCTTCCTAGGGCTGCCATTTCAAAGTGCCACAAACTGAGTGGCTTATAACAACAGAAAGTTATTCTCTCACAATTCTGAAGGCCAGAAGTCCTAAATAAAGTGTGGGCGGGGCCATGTCCCCTCTGAAGTCTCTAGGGAAGCATTGTTCCTTTCCTCTTCCCAGCTCCCAGTGGCTCTGGCATTCCTTGGAGATGCTTGGTTGGCAGCTGCATTACTCCAGGCTCTGCCTCCATCTTCACGTGGCCGCCTTTCCCGAGCACACGTGCCTGTACCTCTGACTCTCCCTCTCCTTCCTCTTATGAAGACACCAGCCATTGGCTTCAGGGCCCAGGCTAGTTTAGCATGATCTTATCTTAAGGTAACTGATTACATCTGCAAAGACCATATTTCTAAATAAGATCATATTTTTTGAGGTTCTGGATGGATATAATATTAGGGGACACTCCTCAGCCCACAGACCCCTAATAGTACTTATGTTACAGCAATAAAACTAGACAATGTTGCTCTCAAATCCTGGCTATACCTCCTCCTGCCCTCTCTGTCCCCTGAACCTTGTTTTCTCATCTGTAAGATGGTAGCAATAATCCTCAGTGGAATTGTGAAATGGGTCAGAGATCACATGCTGGATACAGTTGGTATAAAATAGTAGGCGAGACTGGCAGAGCTGTGGTGGGGGCTTCTCTCTCCCGTTTGCAGGCACTTGGCCAGACCTCCCAGCGTGTTCCAACTGCTTTGCCCTAAAATTTACTCTCAGGGTCTCTGCTTGCCAACTTACCAGCTTGGAATCTGATATATTGAACTTTATGAGTTGTTATATGTCTCCTCCTGGATGAGATACATTTAAAGGGATACGTCCTACTCAGATTCTGCTTTGGTTTCTTGGTGGCACAGGAACCTGGGACCAATAAGGGCAAGGGGGTTTGGAGGACGTTTGAGCAGGGCCATGATTCCTCAGCCTCTGATGGCATCCAGTGGTGACCACCTAACCTCATGCTGGTGGGGCTAGCCCTGGTTTTGTTTTGGAAATTGTGCTCAATCAACAGTCACAAATCCTGAGGGAAGACAACTGGAATATTCTGAGAATCGTGCTTCAGACTTTTATAGGAATATTTTTGGTTGCCAGTGGCTCTTACCTCAAGGGCTGGTTTGGGCACAGTGGCTGGAACAGCCAGGAGCATGGTTCCTGCATTGTGAGTCCACACTGTATGCACTGAGATAGATAACTACACAGGTCCTTTGATATCTGATATTGTTACTCACTCATTTAGTAGTCTGAAGTCTTTCTTGTGTCTCTGTTGGGCCATTTCATTGACTCTAAAAGGGGATTTTTTTTTTCCTTGGGCTGATAACAGTCCTTTTTTGGTTTAATTAAGGAAATTTTTATATGTCCACTATTTTTATAAGCCTGAATCTTCTTGAGTGAGTCAGTGACAGCTGTATGGAAATATTTACCTCCCACAACCAGACTGGCAGATTCTAGCCTGACACAAATAAACATTTAAGGAAGTGTCCACTCCATGTCCCACTGACTCAACAAAGCTGGAGAAACATCTAACTAACAATTAGAGCCTTCCAAGAATGGACCTTCATGGAAATGTGCTTTGACCCGGAAGTGCTCGATCAGATGGACTGACTTTATCAAGGGTATCATATAGTTTGCTCTTTCGTAAGGCTTGACATCAGACTGTATAACCTCATGTATCGAATCTATCCATTCATTCAACAAATATACAAGCATCAACAAATATACAAGCATCATATACAGCTCCTAAAATGTTTCTCAACCATCTCTGCCTCCTGGTACTATGCATGTATATTTTCTCTGCCTCCTGGAACTATGCATGTACAATTTTCCTTAAATATAAATGTTGAATATGGGCTAGGCTTACTGACTTGCTTCTGACAAAAAGAATGCAGAAAAAGTCATGGAATATCACCTGCAAGAATGGGTTACAGGAGACCATGACTTTTGTCTTGTTCTCATTCTCTGTCTGTCTGTCTGTCTTTCCCTCTGGTCTCATCTCACTTGCTGACTCTATCTGCTGAAGTAAGTGGCTGAACTGTGAGCTGATCTGTTGAGAGGCTCGTAAGACAAGGAACTGAATGCTGTGAACTGGGTGAGTGAGCTCGGAAGCATGTCCTAACCTAGCCTTGCATTAACTGCAGCCCAGGGTGACATCTTCACCCCAGCTTCAAGAGACCCTGATTCAGAGGACCCAGCCAAGCCATACCCTGGTCTCTGATCCACAGAAACTGGGAGACAATAAATGTTGATGTTTCAATCCACCAAGTTTGGGGGTAATTTGTTACACAGAGGCATGATCAACACACACTTTTCTGGCACCAAAGATACAAATTGAAAAAAAAAAAAAAAAAACTTTGGTCTTTTTCTTAAGACAAGCAAACAATTTTCATAGAAAGTGGTACCTGCCCTCACTGGATCATGTCATGTGTTAGTCCCTCAGTCATGTCCAACTCTTTGTGACCCCCATGGACAATAGCCCACCAGGCTCCTCTGTCCATGAGATTTCCCAGGCAAGAATACAGGAGTGGGTAGCCATTCTCTTCTCCAGGATATCTTCCTGATCCAGGGATTGTACCCAGGTCTCTTGCATTGTAGGCAGATTCCTTACTGTCTGAGCCTTTATTGCACCTGTGTACAAAACACAATGGTAACATAATAATAATGTAATTTGGCGTTTTAGCCTAAATATATAAGATTCATGAAACTAACCATAAGTTAAAGTGATTTGGAAGGACTTTTAATTATGTGAGATATTTCAGATTGCTTGGAAACAGTTCATTAAGAACTTGAAAATATGCATATATTTCAGAACAAAAGGTGTCTAGAGCCTGGATTAGAAATTATTTCAGCTTACACCTGCCTCTGTAAAGCTCATCTTTGTTAATGGAAGCACTGCAAATAAAATGAAAAAAGGAGATAATAAGACCATCCCACCCATTTCAGTTACTTCATTTTCAATCGGTATTACGGTTTTTGCTCTAGAGCAGTTGTAAAACAGACTATAGATAAAGTGTATAATATTTGTGCCAATAAGAATAGGATATCTCTGAAAGAAACCTAGAGAAAAATCTCTTGTTAAATATTTGGGCCAAACTCATCACTGTTTAATTTTGTTGTTCTTATATTCTCCTGGTTTTTTGTGTGTCCATATATAAATGTCTATTTTTAATATAAAAAGATACACCATAAAAAAAAATTGGGCCAGGATTCCCCAACTCCTATGAAAACAAGATACTGAAATTTAGGACCTGCTGAAATTTCCTGCTTTTCTGCTCTGTTTATATCTATGTTCTCAAATTCAATTCCAGAAAACTAGCTTGCTACCCAAATGGACTGGAGAGGGGCAGTTGAATTGAAGAGTCTAGAGCTTAGGAGAAGGGTTCAGATGGCTGAGATCTCTAAAGGGTTCAGAGAGTAAGAAGAGAAGAGATTCAAGGACTAGGGGCTGATAAACTCCAATGTTAGGAGGGCTAGAAGCGGAGGAGAAACTCAGGAATAAAACTGGGAATGTCCAACGAGGAGGGAAAAAAATGTTAATATTGACTCATGAAGATTGTCCTTGGTTCCTCCTACCCTCCCTCTACACTGTCACCTTAGTTATCTCATTTATTGCCCTGACTATAATATTCATTCCCATGAAAATGATTCCAAAAATTTATGTCATTATTTCTACCTTCTGGATGTCTCTACCTGATATCTGTGTATTCCAGTGGCATCTCAATGCAGCATGTCCCAAACCAAACTCTTAAATCTCCACCCAGATGCCTGAAGGGCCTTCCTGGATCACTTCATCTAAAAGATCTGCCTACTCTTTCCCCCCATCACTGTTTCCTTAAACTGTTTTATTTTTACAAAAGCACTTGCCAACATTGAACATTACATTATAAATTAACTTCTTTGTTAATTCTCTCTCTCCTACACTAGACTATAAAGCCCATGAAATCAGGGACTTCGTCTGATTCCTTGATGTCTCCTTTGCTCCTAAAATGGTTTCTGGACATAGTAGGTGCTCAAAAAATATTTTCTGTTCAGATTTTTTTGAAGCCTCTCACTACAGTAAGTCCCCTATATATGAACCTTCAAGTTGTCAACTTTCAAAGATGCAAGCTTGTGTTCTCATGTCCAATCATGCAAGTTAGTTCATATGTCTAGTGTACCTTGTCTCATGCATGTGTCCTCTACAAGTGGCTGTGATTTTGTGTACTTTATGTACAGTACTTTACTAGCATGTGAGATGAGTGCAATTGTGTGGTAGTTTGAGCATTCTTTGGCATTGCCTTTCTTTGGGATTGGAATGAAAACTGACCTTTTCCAGTCCAGTGGCCACTGCTGAGTTTTCCAAATTTGCTGGCATATTGAGTGCAGCACTTTCATAGCATCATCTTTCAGGATTTGAAACACCTCAACTGGAATTCCATCACCTCCACTAGCTTTGTTTGTAGTGATGCTTTCTAAGGCCCACTTGACCACACATTCCAGGATGTCTGGCTCTAGGTGAATGATCACACCATTGTGATTATCTTGGTTCAGGTTTCAGCAATACATGAACCGTGAACTTCCAGATGTTCAAGCTGGTTTTAGAAAAGGCAGAGGAACCAGAGATCAAAGTGCCAACATCTGCTGGATCATGGAAAAAGCAAGAGAGCTCCAGAAAAACATCTATTTCTGCTTTATTGAGTATGCCAAAGCCTTTGACTGTGTGGATCACAATCAACTGTGGAAAATTCTCAAAGAAATGAGAATACCAGACCACCTGACCTGCCTCTTGAGAAACCTATATGCAGGTCAGGAAGCAATAGTTAGAACTGGACATGGAACAACAGACTGGTTCCAAACAGGAAAAGGAGTACATCAAGGCTGTATATTGTCACCCTGCTTATTTAACTTATATGCAGAGTACATCATGAGAAATGCTGGGCTGGAAGAAGCACAAGCTGGAATCAACATTGCCGGGAGAAATATCAATAACCTCAGATATGCAGATGACACCACCCTTATGGCAGAAAGTGAAGAGGAACTAAAAAGCCTCTTGATGAAAGTGAAAGAGGAGAGTGGAAAAAGTTGGCTTAAAGCTCAACATTCAGAAAACGAAGATCATGGCATCTGGTCCCATCACTTCATGGGAAATAGATGGGGAAACAGTGGAAACAGTGGCAGACTTTATTTTTCTGGGCTCCAAAATCATTGCAGATGGTGATTGCAGCCATGAAATTAAAAGACACTTACTCCTTGGAAGGAAAGTTATGTCCAACCTAGATAGCATATTCAAAAGCAGAGACATTACTTTGCCAACAAAGATCCATCTAGTCAAGGCTATGGTTTTTCCAGTAGTCATGTATGGTTATGAGAGTTGGACTGTGAAGAAAGCTGAGCGCCAAAGAATTGATGCTTTTGAACCATCAACATGATTCTAAAGAACAAGGACAAGATCATGGAACGTGTGAAGTTTGCTGTGCCAATGACACCAACAATCACATTGAGGAAGCATGGAAAAGTGATGCAGGAGGTAGAGAAATTCTCAGCGTGTGGATGCAGGATCAGCATCAGTGTCAAGTCCCGCTCAGCTTAATGCTGATTCAAGAGAAAGCTAAAAGCCTTTTTGAAGACTTGAAGAAGTATGGTGAAGAATCGGTGGGTGCACCTTTTAATGCCAGTCATGACTGGTTTCACCAGTTCAAAGCTAGTGCCAAACTTCACAACGCAAAAGTGTGGCGAGGCAGTGAGTACAGAGATAGTAGCTGCCTGGGAATTTCCTGAAACGCTTCCAGAAATTTTTGATGATGGCACATATCTACCCAAGCAGGCTTTTAATGTCAGTAAGACAGGCTGTACTAGAAGAGGATGCCAGACTGAAGTTACTTTAATAAGGAGGAAAAGTTGATGCCAGGCAGCAAAGGATAGGCTAACTCTGATGTTTGGTGGCAATGCTTCTGGTGATACGAAGCTGAAGCCTCTCTTAGTTTATCATTCAGAGAACCCAAGAGCCCTTGAAAACAGAGCTAAGGGCTCTCTTTTTGTTGTGTGGAAGAGTAACACCAAAGCCTGAGTTACATAGCTCATTTTCCAGGGCTGGTTTTTCCACCACTTTATCCTAGAGTTAGGGAAATATTACTTGGAGAAAGAGGTTCCATTCAACATTCTTTGGCTCCTAGGCAATGCTCTGGGCCACCCCCATTCATGGATGACTTTCCCCTCAACATCAAAGTAGTGCTTCTGCCCCTGAATACTACATCACACCTCCAGCCCAGGGACCAGGGAATGATAATGACTTTCAAGAAATATTATTCACATCACACTTTTTGTCAAGCCATAAAGGCAAGTGATGAATCAGGAACAACCTCGCAACAATTTTGAAAGGACAATAACATCTACAAGGCCATAAAAAACACTGACTTTGCTTCGCATGAAGTTACAGCCCTTACCATGAAGGGATTCGAAAGAACAACTTTATTTGAAGTTTGTTCATGATTTTTTGAGGATTTAAGAAGGTACTTTTTCATGTCTCTGTTTTCTTTTTCCTTCCCTTCTGTGGATTATGGGAACATTTTTTAGAATTCCATTTCTGACTTATCTGTGATATTTTTGATTGTATAATATTACATACTGTATATTATTTTATACATGTGTGTTTTAATTTGCAAATATTTGTATGTATTGTATATTATTTTTATATTTTAGTGGTTGTTGTAAATATTATCTTATATGTACACAACACAGTCTGCTGGTGGTGTCATTTCACCAGTTTGAATCAAGTATAGAAAACTTACTTTTCTTGGGACTCCCTTGGTGGTCCAGTGGTTAAGAGTCCACACTTCCACTGCAGGGGGTGCAGGTTCCATCCTTAGTTGGGGAGCTAAGATCCTGCACGCCATGTGACCAGAAAAGAAAATTTAACTTTCTTAAGTTCCCTTTACTTTTCCCCATTTACAGTGTAATTATTGTAAGTACTTTTCTACATATACATAGAACCAAAGCAGACAATATCCTTTTTCTTTTACCATCATGTAATTTAGAGAACTCAAGAGGAGAAATCAATCCTGATGTATTTATCTGTACTTTTGCTGTATTCTTTCTTCCTTTTAATGATCCAAGGTTTTTTCCTTTATTGTTCTCTTTCTGCTTCAAGAACTTTAGTCGGCCATTCTCTTAGGGTGGGTATGCTGGTGACATGTTCTCTTAGTTCCTTCACCTGCGACTATTTTGATTCCTCTTTCATTCCTGAAAGATATCTTCAGAGGAATAGCATTCTGGGTTGATAGTTCTTTTCTTTCAACATTTGGAAAATGCCTCCGTGGTTTCTGAGGAGAAATCCAATGCCATTCCATTTCTTTTTCCCCTTTAGATAAGGTTCTGCTTCCTTCTCATTGTGTTAGCCATTCAGTCATGTAGACTCTTTGTGACCCCATAGCCTGCCAGGCTCCTCTGCCCATGGAATTCTCCAAGGCAAGAATACTGGAGTGGGTTGCCTTGCCCTCCTCCAGGGGATCTTCCCGACCCAGAGATTGAAATTGGGTCTACTGTATTGCATGCAGATTCTTTACCATATGAGCCACCTTGTTACTTTTAAGATACTCTTCTGTCTTCTCAGAAGTTTGATTACAGTGTGTCTTGGAGTTAATTCCTTTAATTTGATTATGTTTGGAATTCACCCAGCTTCTTACACCTGTGAACTTACTCAGTTCAGTTCAGTCACTCTGTCATGTCTGACTCTTTGCAACCCCATGGACTGCAGCATGCCAGGCTTACCTGTCCATCACCAACTCCCAGAGTTTACTCAAACTCATCTCCATTGAGTCGGTGATGCCATCCAACCATCTCATCCTCTGTCATCCTGTTCTTCTCCTGCCTTCAATCTTTCCCAGCATCAGGGTCTTTTCAAATGAGTCAGCTCTTCACATCAGGTGACCAAAGTATTGGAGTTTCAGCTTCAGCATCAGTCCTTCGAACGAATATTCAGGACTGATTTCCTTTAGGATTGGTTGGTTGGATCTCCTTGCAGTCCAAGGGACTCTCAAGAGTCTTCTCCAACACCACAGTTCAAAAGCATCAATTCTTTGGTGCTCAGCTTCCTTTATAGTCCAACTCTCACGTTCATACATGACTACTGGAAAAACCATAACTTTGACTAGACAGACCTTTGTTGGCAAAGTAATGTCTCTGCTTTTTAATATGCTGTCTAGGTTGATCATAACTTTTCTTCCAAGGAGCAAGCGTCTTTTAATTTCATGGCTACAACAATCATCTGCAGTGATTTTGGAGCCCAGAAAAATAAAGTCAGCCACTGTTTTTGCTGTTTCCCCATCTATTTGCCATGAAGTGATGGGACTGGATGCCAAGATCTTAGTTTTCTGAATGTTGAGCTTTAAGCCAACTTTTTCACTCTCCTCTTTCACTTTCATCAAGAGGCTCTTTAGTTCCTCACTTTCTGCCATACGGGTGGTATCATCTGCATATCTGAGGTTATTGATATTTCTCCCGGCAATCTTGATTCCAGCTTGTGCTTCATCCAGCCCAGCGTTTCTCATGATGTACTCTGCATATAAGTTAAATAAGCAGGGTGACAATATACAGCCTTGACGTACTCCTTTCCTGATTTGGAACCAGTCTGTTGTTCCATGTCCAGTTCTAACTGTTGATTCCTGACCTGCATACAGATTTCTCAAGAGGCAGGTCACGTGTTCTGGTATTCCCATCTCTTACAGAATTTTCCACAGTTTATTGTGATCCACACAGTCAAAGGCTTTGGCATAGTCAATAAAGCAGAAATAGATGTTTTTCTGGAACTCTCTTGCTTTTTCCATGATCCAGTGGATGTTGGCAATTTGATCTATGGTTCCTTTGCCTTTTCTAAAACCAGCTTGAACATCTGGAAGTTCATGGTTCATGTATTGCTGAAGCCTGGATTGGAGAATTCTGAGCATTACTAGCATGTGAGATGAGTGCAATTGTGCGGTAGTTTGAGCATTCTTTGGCATTGCCTTTCTTTGGGATTGGAATGAAAACTGACCTTTTCCAGTCCTGTGGCCACTGCTGAGTTTTCGAAATTTGCTGACATATTAAGTGCGGCACTTTCACAGCATCATCTTTTAGAATTTGAAATAGCTTAACTGGATTCCATCACCTTCACTAGCTTTGTTTGTAGAGATGCTTTCTAAGGCCCACTTGACTTCACATTCCAGGATGTCTGGCTCTAGGTGAGTGATCACACCATCGTAGTTATCTGGGTCATGAAGATCTCTTTTGTATAGTTCTTCTGTGTATTCTTGCCACCTCTTCTTAATATCTTCTGCTTCTATTGGGTCTATACCATTTCTGTCCTTTATTGTGCCCATCTTTGCATGAGTATTGTTTGCCATATTTGGGAATTTTTCAGCCATTATTACAGTACTTTATGTACTTTTTCAGCCCTACCTTCTTTTCCCTCTCTTTTTGAGGCTCTAAAGACATGAGTGTTAGATCTTTTGTTACAGTCTGACCATCTTGTGTGTAAGTAATGTTATTCTGATAAATCGCAGGGTTGGAGTTTACCATTTTTCTTACAGTTACAGCCATATGCTGCCTCCAGCATGTGCACACACACACAAAAATAAAAATACCCAAAAATCCACATCCTGTGAACCCATTTCTCTCACAATGCAGTGACCTTCTGTTAAGGCCCCCATATTTCTTTCTTTATTAAAGGAAAATGGCGACTTCACAACATTTAATGGGCTCTTTATCTTTTAAAGAAAATTTTATAAAGGAGTTACAGAAAAGGAAAAATGAAGCTTGCAATAATGGAAATAATTTTTAGTGAAACAGATCAAAGTGGAAAAAGATTAAATATAATGCTTTGTTAAAGGGCTGGCTTTGAACATAATACTTTCTCAAAAAGCCTTGAAGAGAGAAAAAATGGTGCTCAAAATTCCAAAGCAGCCTCACAGCAGAGTGATTTACCCTTGATTAACAGTTGGAAAGCCCTGTTATGAACCAGTTTGAGCCTCCTCTATTGAAGACAGGTCCTTGCAGCCAAACAGTTTATCAGTTTACAAAAACAACCAAGTCCATCACTTGGTAAGCTCTGGTCCCCCTCCTGTGGGCTTATATCTTTGCCCTCTAGCCAAACTCAATCCTGCTTTGATGGACAACTGTGAAAACATCATCATTTGTTCCTTGAATACATCTGAGAGTGTTCTTTTCACCCCTAAAATGACCCCAAAGCCCCCTGAACATCCCGTTACCATGTTTCACACTCAACTGATATTCCTTCTCAAACATTTGTGCTCTCAGATACACTCTGTGAGGTCTGACGGAATTCCCATCCTTTTGCTCAGCCCATAGGCCATGTACTGGCACATGGGGGCACTGAGTAAATGTCTGTCTAATACGTGTCCAAATGAACAAGGTCTCTCAATAAGTGTAGGAAGAGATCCATCCACTCCTAACTATACTTCATTCTGCAATATATTCCAAGCAAGTTGTATGGCTGTCTACTATGTACCAGGTGAGGTGCTAGACACTGAAAGTAAAAGAAAAAAAAAATGTGGTTTATATTCTAGTCAAGAGCTCCCATGGAAATATCCTGCCTGACCTGTGCTCCCATTTGTTGGGTTGGGCTCCTACATGGTGACCCTAGATTAAGTTTTGGCAACTTAATGGTTGATGAACCAAATCTGGCCATCACCATGTTTTGTAAATAAAATCTTATTGAAATGTAACCATGGTGATTTATTTGTGTATTATCTAAAGATCCTTTCACACTAGAATGATCTGCAAAAGCATAAAATGTTTACTGTCTAGACATTTACAGAAAAATGTTGCCATTTTCCTCCTTAAGCCATGAATTGGGGAATGTTGGATATGCGCTCCGCATACCTGGGAATTTCTGCGATGCCAGAAAGAGGCAAAGGCATGGCTTCATCAGTTAGCCAACATATCCTTTGGCAAGACTATTGGGGAAAATATTTATTTAATTAATAATTAAAATATATATCTATCCCCAAAATTTCCCAATCACATGTCATTGTTAACCAAAGTCACTGATTTTTTTTTGGGGGGGGGGGGAGGTTAGAAAGTCTTCTATCTGCCCCTAGTAGCTTAGATGGTTAAAAAAAAAAAAATCTGCCTGCAACGCAGGACACTTGGATTCAATCCCTGGGTTGGGAAGATCCCCTGGAGAAGAGAATGACTACCCACACTAGTATTCTTGCCTGGAGAAATCCATGGACAGAGGAGCCAGGTGGGATACAGTCCATGGGTCACAAAGAGTTGGGACATAACTGAGTGAATAACTATCTGCATGAAAACTTACAGGATGAAACTAGCAAATGTGGTCTGCTGTCAGAGTTCAGGAGAATTGTTTGGTCCCCATCGTTTAGAGGTGGGGAACACATAACATTTAAGCATATGCAATACACAGCTCACACCTCATTGGCCTTGAGGTTGGACCATGCCTGGCATGTTTGAGGAATCGCCAGGGGTTCAGTGTGGCTAGAGGAAAGTGAGTGAGGAAATGAATGGAGGATAAGGAGCTGGGAGGGGGTGAGGACCTGACCCCTGAAGGGACTTAGGTTTGAACTCTGAGTAAGATGGGAGCCATCAGTGGGTTTTGAGTAAAGGAGTGATCTGATCTGATTTGTGTTTTAAGAAGACCACTCTGGTGAACTCATGGGGACTAGACTATGGAGTCAGGGAGGCAAGGGTAAAGCAGGGCCATTGTTAGGAGGCTGTTGGAATGATTCAGATGAGACATGACAGTGGCTGAGCCCAAGGGGCAATGGTGGAGGTATTAGAAGTGGTTGCAGTCTGCACTTTGAAGATGGAGCCAATGGGATTTTCTGAGGAATGAAATGTAGGAAAGAGTCAAGGAGGGCTCTCAGGTTTTTAACTTGAACAAATGGAAGGATGGATTGTCACCAACTGAGATGAGAAAGATAAGGATAATTGGGTTTGGGGGGAGTGATATCTAGAGTTCATTTTCAACATGTTTGACGTGTCCTATTTTTCCCAGATTTTATCCCCCTCCCTTGTATAACCCTTATTTAAAAACTAGGACCGCCACTTTCTTTTTTCAAATTGAAGTATGGTTGATTTACATGTTTCAGGTGTACAGTAGTGGTTTAGCTATCCATGCATACATATCTATCTATTCCTTTCCAGATTCTTTTCCGTTACAGGTTATTATAAGATATTGAATATAGTTCTATTTTATATACTAGTGTATATGTGCTGATCCCAAGTTCTCAGTGTATCCCTCCCCATTCATTCCCATTTGGTAATCATATATTTGTTTTCTAAAGTTGGTGAGTCTATTTCTGTTTTGTAAATAAGTTCATTTATATCTTTTTTTTAATTTCACATATAAGTGGTAACACATGATATTTGTCTTTCTCTTTCTGACTGATTTCACTTAGTATGGTAAGCTCGAGGTCCATCCATTTTGCGGCAAATGGCATTATTTCCTTCTTTTTTATGGCTTAGTTGTATTCTACTGTGTATATGGACCACATCTTGCTTACCCATTCATCTGTTGATGGACACTTAGGTTGCTCCCAAGGACCCCTACACTCTGGTGTCTAGGTCCGTCCCACTCCTTCCCCTTTGTTAACCTCTACCCATAGATGTACTACTGTGTGGGTTACAGAGCTTATATCTGGGTCTGCCATTTCCTGGCTGTGTGACTTTGGGAAAATTTTGCTTAAGTTTTCTGAACTTCAGTTCCCCTATTCACACGATAGAAAAGACGAGTAATTTCTCTCACCTCATGATTGCTGTGAGGTTTAGAGGGGAGCATATGAGAAACTGACAAGTACACTGTAAGTGTTCTCTCCCTGGCTGTATCCTAGTTTTTTGCCTCCAATTTTTTTTTTTTTCCCAGTTTCTTGTGCCATATCTCAGGACTGGGGTGTGAAGATGAGGTTACTGGGGGAGAGAGTCGATGTGGGACAGGTGAGAGGGGAGGAGCCAGGATCTAGTACAAGGATCCTTGTCTACTAGAACAGCTGGGAGCTTGGGTACAGGTATGATTGATGAGAGACAGATAACCAGTTAGACAAGTCATATAAAGATGTGGCGCCCTGCCATCTCTTGGAAATAAACCATGATGCCTCCTAGGTGTGAGAGGAGCATATGGACAGGAGGAAGCCAGGACCTGACTTAAGGCATGGCTAGTAGGAGAGGGCAATCAGTTAGCAGCTAGGAAGTACTGCCCAGTGTCCAAGGACAAGGCAAGAAGTATAAGGTTTTACAATGGGCTGCCGTGAGTTTTCGGGAAGAAATGGTGGATTCCAACAGAAGATGGAATATAGTAATGGAAAGTAGGCATCATCTGGAAGGTTTTTGTACTTCTAGGGCTCCCCAGCAAAGCTTTGTGGTGAGGAGGTGAGAATAACCAAGTTACTCCTCCAAACCCATGACTCAGGTGTTCCTGCCCAAATGCTGGGCTCTGAGTCCCTGTCCTTCCTGTGCCCACATGCCCTAGTCCCTAGGACTGAACCATTGCCTTTATTTTAAGAAACTCTTCCACTGCCCAGATATGCTGTTAGGGAACTAACAGGGTGTAATTCACCTCACCCTTTGATGAGTGGTTAAGCTCTCCAACTTCAGAATCAACACTGGCCATCAATCTGCTATATAACAGAGCACTCCTCTCATACTCTCAAGCTTCAGTTTCCTTATCTAGAACATGGATGTGTTAGAAACACCTCTCTCTCAGCATTAGTTGTGTGGATTCAATGAGACTGAGCTCTGAGCTTGTCACACAGTGACTGCTCCTGGGTTGGCAGGTGTGATTATGATCATGCAGTTGGCTTGCCCGTCCAGCCTATTTTTCACTGCTTGGTCATCAAGCTAGGTGATAACCTCTTGCAGTACAGAAAAAAGATGAAAGAAGTCTAAATTTCCTTTTGTAGTTTAAAAACTGGATACAGATGCAATATTTTAAGGACACTTTCATGTTTTTAGGAATTGCATATGATGTTCTTATGGAAAGACTATTGAAAGATTGTCACTGTTTGCATGTAAGAATTCCAGTTTGTTTATTAAAAACCAGTCTCTGGTTTTATAAGCACACCTAACTCTATGAGATGCAAAATTTAGAACAGGAAAAAGGAAATCCCTCTATTATCATGATGAGCATTCATATATCCAGAGCAAGAGTTTTGCTTCAAAAAATTCTAATCAAGGCAGCCTTGGAGTTAATTTTTCCTACCTGGGCAGCTCACATGGGTACCTTACGAAATGCCATTTAATTCTTTTTAAGGAGATGCTGAACCTGTCAGTTGTCCAGCCCCTCACCATGAGAAGAAGTCTGCATGGGGTTTGTAACAGAGCATTCTCCTCAAGCTCCCATCTGGTTCTCTAAATTAGCACAAGGGCTTTTGAAGAGCAAGATTGTATTATGCGGCAGAAACCACAAAGATGTCAAAAATTCTATTCCTAAGAATTTCTTCTAAGGAAATGTTAATCAGAAGCAAAAACTATATGCAAGAATATTTTAACATTACCTAAAAGAGAGTGAAAATATGAAAAGTGAACTTGCACAGCAATGTGGGAATGTTTATTAAGTCACGGGATATTGTGCAGCTATTGAAATTTTTAAACATGAAGGCTTTGGCAACATAGAAAATGTTTTTGATGTGATGTTAAATGAAACAGCAGAATACAAAATAGATGTTGCTCTGTGGTTGTAAGCAAATAAAATGTTTATGAGTGGTTGAGCATGGGTAGATAATGGGAAAAAATGAAACATTACTTGAGGGTGCTGGAAATAGAATTTGTCCTTCAAAATATTTGTCCATGCTGTTGCCATGACAACTTTTCAACAAAAATGTTTAAAATAATTAAGTATACCAGAGGCACCAAAGATACGAACTCCCTAAGTGTGGGCAAAATGATGCACTCTCACACACACTGCTTATAAGAGAAAATTCCTCCTCCATTGCTTAGGCATGGTTGCGGATCACCTGCTGACATGCATCTCCTCACTGAGGCAGGAAACTTCCTCTGCCTTCAATCTTCAGCCTGTGACTCAGACATCAAAGACTCCAAATCAAGGTAGTCAGAGCTAGAAACACTTGCAGCGTCTACCAGCAATTTTACAGTGATTGATTTCCTGTCCAGAGAAACTGAGTCTGAGAGAAAAAAGAGTTTGACTTATATTCCTTTATCTTTAGGAATCATATGGTCCATGCTTTGAATAATTAGTTCTTTAGGCCAAATTAGGCTTGCAAACAAATTCATTTTTCCTGCTCTGTAGTCATTCACTCATTCATTCATTCATCTTTCATGTGTCCAGCATTTGCTCCTCCTAAAGAATTAAAATATGTAAGAAATAATCTTATCAGGAACTCAAAACCTCATTGGGAAAGACAGACACATCACTTTTATGAGCTAAGATCTTGCTTTCATCGTCTGTGGAGAGAGCAATTGCTAATTCACAAAGTTAAGAGAGGATTTAGTGAAGTGACACGTGTAAGAAACATCCAGGAAATAAATACTACTTGGGAAATACTAGTTTGTTTCCAATTGACACTGATCATTGGGCTCCTGTGGTCATTCTAACATGGAGGTAGAGCAGAATTTCTAAGATGTTACTGATGATAGACAGAGAAGGCTCTTCAGATGCAGGAACACTTAACGCTGGACTCAGAAGGATGTATGGGGTTTCTCTGGGGAGAAGAGCAGGGATGGGACCATTCCGGACAGAGGAAGGTACAGAGGAAGTGGAACCTGCTACACTCATCCCCTTCCGTGAGTATTGCAACTATCTCATTTTACTAGCTTGGGGTTCAAAATTAGGTGATATAATTTTCAACATTCTGTGGAAATAAATGAAGACCAACCAAATGAGAACATATTTATTCAGAGTTTGCTTTAGAAAGGGAGTCAGCCACCATCACTCAGGTTTTGGCAAAGACTCAAAGGCAGAGGAGTAGGAAAGCTTTATAGTGGGGAAAGGGAGGGCTTTGAGTGTGCCCTGATTGGAAGCTGTTGGTATCAGGGGAAGCTGGAGGTGGGCTTAGGAAGCAGGCATCCTCTGTGATTGGTTGGGAGCACATATCTAGCTTTCTCTGATTGGTCCTAAGTTGGAAGTGGGGACAAAAATTAGGGGAGCTATCAGTTATTAATCAAGTCTATCAAGGCAGATTGTCACAGGAGTTACTGTTTGACTTTCTGGATTGTTTCTAGAGATAGCCATCTGACTTTCTACAAGCCTGACTTACAGCAGGCTGGCTTCCTGGGCTGGGGAGTCTCAATAATGAGTTGGTTTCCTGAGCAAGTTGCTGCAGGTATGGGTCAGAGTTCTATTCTTATAAATGATCTGGCCATTGTCCATTTGTATATTGTCTCCCAATTGAAATTAAGTGTCCCAGGTTCCTCATCTCACTTACAGCGGTAATGTTTTTCTTTCCTCTTAGGATTCTCCTGAGGGCTCCCTTGTGTCCAAAAGACTAATTCTGAAGGCATGAAAGATGTCTCCACCCCAACTCTAGCCCCCTAGTGTGATCTGTTACCCCAGAACCTGCTACATTCTTCTGTATGCAGTTGTCATTGACATCCCAGCAGTCTGGGGAGACAAGGACATTACCCTCTGGCCAATCCTGGTCCTGGGCTTGAAACCAGCCTGCATTCAGTCCAAAGGCATATTCGAGCTTTTCCTGCCTCGTTACCGGAGACAGAACTCAGCTCATTCTTAGGAAGCAGACACTGGATTACAACTGGCAGGAATTTTAACTATGGTTTTGCAAAAGACAGATTTTCCCCACAGATGGGTATTTTTTATATTTCTCTCTACCAAAAAAAAGTGAAATCACAACTTTTTTCCCACCGAAAGCACTTCCGTAAAAAGCTGGAATAATAAAGCCCAGACCTGTTGTTTTTCTAACGATTCAAATTTGTACTGGGATAAAACTTCAAGAATGAAGAGGAATGGGAGTTAATATACTATTTAGACAGTCAGAAAAATCAGATGTCTCCATCACTCTCTTGGCAAAAGCTGAACTGCAATCAATTCTTGGATGCATTCTCTGACAGGTGCTTAAAGTGATGCTATTCTGGGCTGTTGATTAAGGAGTGAGCCATACATTACAGATGCCAGTTGTGCAGGCAGGAAAGTCAACAGCTATTTGAGAAAATGTAAGAGCCTGGCTGATATTTCCCCCAGATGGACGGCAGGGTTGTCTACAAATGAATGAAGTATTATTTTTTAAGGTCATAAAGCAGGGAGCGATCATTCTCGTCACAAAAGATAGAAACGGGATTCAAAAATCATTTTTAATCTGCTTGGATCTCCATCAGTTTATTTTCAAAAGGTGACCTACCCATCCACTTAAGAAAATAAATATCCACTGAATGCTTACTAGGCTAGCTTTTGATTTCCTTCAGTAAACAGACATTTTCAAGGAACCAGAATATAAAGGAGAGGGTGAGTATTGTATATTGGTTGCTCCTCATAATGCTATTCTGAGCCAGACCAAGGCTGCTGGATGGAAGCAGTAGGAATAAGGCACTTTGGCTCAAAGGAGAGCTGTCCTCAGATCACACATACATCTACTATGTACAAAATACCATAGTTAATTCTACAATAGATGATAAGAGAAAGCTGACATCTGTCTAAAGCAGTGGTTCTCAACCAGACCATTCTGCCCACCAGAGGGCATTTAGCAACATCTAGAGGGACTTTTTTTCTTTAACTTTATTTAGTTCTTTTTGGCTGCCCTGGGTCTTTGTTGCCGCACGCAGGCATTCTCTAGTTGCGGCAAACTGGGCTACTCTCTAGTTGTTGTGCATGGGCTTCTCATTGCAGTGGCTTCTCCTGCTGTGGAGCACGTCCTCTGGAACACTCGGGCCTCAGTAGTTGTGGTGCCTGGGCCTTAGTTACTCTGGGCATGTGGGACCTTCCTGGACCAGAGATCGAATCTGTGTCCCCTGCATTGGCAAGTGGACTTTTAGCCACTGGACCATCATGGAGGTCCTAAGGAGGCATTCTCAGTTGCCACACAGTGGGCAATGCTACCCGCCTCTAGAGGGTGGAGGCCAGGGATGCTGCTAAATGTCCTAGAGTGCACAGGACAGCCCCATGACAAAATATGATCTGGCCCCAAATGTCAACAGGCCTGAGGTGGAGAAACCCTGGTCTGGAGGAAGCTGTGCACTCCATTGTCTGAGGAAGCAAAAATTGCTGGTGAGGGAAGTGACTGTGGGATAAGCTATTTAGAACAGGCAGGTAGCCTGACACTCAGACTCTCCCAGGAAGTCACTCAAGGGCTAGTGATAGCTCCCATCCTCCCTTTCCTCCTCCCCACCATGTCTCCTTTCCAACCTCCCTTTCCTGGGGTGCCCCATGGGTCAGCCATCACTATCTGGGCGGTCCATGACACTTGACCCTTACATGTGAGTCTCTCTGCTCATACTCACTCTCCTCCCTTCTCTCTGGCAACTTCTTAATCATCCTTGAAGACCCTATTCAAATGCTAGACATTTCCTTTGTGACACCTTCTCTGATTCCTTCCTCACAGCCCACCCTGTCCCTCTAGGCAGAGAACATTCTCCCTGCACTCTTTCCCACTATAACATTCATCACATTGCACTGTGATGGCATTTTGGAGAAACTGAGCTCCTGAAAATTAGACATGGAGCCTTTATCATCTTTGTGTTCCTAAGACTGAGCATCATGTCTGGCACTTATGCCAAATTACTCCTTTTAAAAGATGCCCAAGTACTATGTTTTTCCCACAGTGAACCCAAATTTTGTAAATAGAAAGAAACAGCTTTTGCTGTGGTTCAGAGAGAACCAGAGAGAACCCATGCTGTGTGGGTTATATGGAAATAGCCTAGCATGATGCCTGACACATAGATTTCATTAAGTGAACATTGTTTTGCTTTGGCTTCCCTTCTAAGCAGCCAGGGTTGCTCAATGAGTTGTGTGGTAGAGATTTGGGGAACATGCAGGTGTGAAGGTATCACACAGTGCTGCTATTATAAAGACTGTTGATTGTAGTCAAGCAAAGTGTAATTGTGCCCTCTTCTTACTATTGCTTCTCACCTCCATTCTGGGGCCTGTATATGTTTCACAAAGGAAATCAAATGTACAATCACAACTACTCTTCTCTCCATCACGCAGAGGTGCAACTGACAAGGGGATGCCTAGCTAAGAACTAGGAGTCCCCCAAAATAAAGTCTGCCACTGTTTCCACTGTTTCCCCATCTATCTGCCATGAAGTGATGGGACCAGATGCCATGATCTTAGTTTCCTGAATGTTGAGCTTTAAGCCAACTTTTTCACTCTTCTCTTTCACTTTCATCAAGAGGCTTTTTAATTCCTCTTCACTTTCTGCCATAAGGGTGGTGTCATCTGCATATCTGAGGTTCTTGATATTTCTCCCAGCAATCTTGATTCCAGCTTGTGCTTCCTCTAGCCCAGCGTTTCTCATGATGTGCTCTGCATATAAGTTAAGTAAGGAAGGTGACAATATACAGCCTTGACATACTCCTTTCCCAATTTGGAACCAGTCTGTTGTTCCATGTCCAGTTCTAACTGTTGCTTCCTGACCTGCATACAGGTTTCTCAAGAGGCAGGTCAGGTGGTCTGGTATTCTCATCTCTTTCAGAATTTTCCACAGTTTATTGTGACCCATACAGTCAAAGGCTTTGCCATAGTCAATAAAGCAGAAATAAATGTTTTTCTGGAACTCTCTTGCTTTTTCCATGATCCAGCAGATGTTGGCAATTTGATCTCTGGTTCCTCTGCCTTTTCTAAAACCAGCTTGAACATCTGGCAGTTCATGGTTCACATGTTGTTGAAGCCTGGCTTGGAGAATTTTGAGCATTACTTTACTAGCATGTGAGATGAGTGCAACTGTGCAGCAGTTTGAGCATTCTTTGGCATTGCCTTTCTTTGGGATTGGAATGAAAATTGACCTTTTCCAGTCCTGTGACCACTGCTGAGTTTTCCAAATTTGATGGCATATTGAGTGCAGCACTATCACAGCATCATCTTTTAGGATTTGAAGTAGCTCAACTGGAATTCCATCACCTCCACTAGCTTTGTTCATAGTGATGCTTCCTAAGGCCCACTTGACTTCACATTCCAGGATGTCTGGCTCTAGGTCAGTGATCACACCATAGTGATTATCTGGGTCGTGAAGATCTTTTTTGTACATATTTATTTTTAATAGCAGATGTACATCCCCAGGGTAATAAATATCAGACACTACTCCATAAGTAACTAGTATTGATATATTTTTGAGAAGTAAAATCAACAATCAGAGGACCGCTCTTAGTAAGCAAAGCATTGGATCAAAGGATAGTCAGAAACAATTTCACAAGGAATGAACCCATTTTAGAATGGTCTTCACTTGCTTCCAGAATATTCAGAATGCCCATAGAGGGTTTTCCCCTTACTTTTATTTCTCACTATCTCTCAGACTAAAGAACTAAAGCTTTCTCCAACGCAGTCCCGGATCATGTTTCCAGTCTCCATTGGTGCAGATAGTTGGGACCAGAGGCAGTCAGTTACTTCATCAATAACTAAAGAAACTGACCTATTGAAAGTTTACTTCAGTCTCCTGGAAGCAGGGCCAATAGGGATTTATTACTGGAAAAGTCAGACTCCCATCCAAAGATTTTCAAGGAAATGGTGGTGCTGGTAGTAAAGAACCCACCTGCTAACGCAAGAGACATAAGAGACACGGATTTGATCCCTAGGTTGGGAAGATCCCCTGGAGGAGGGCCTGGCAACCCACTCCAGTATTCTCACCTGGCGAATCCCCATGGACAGAGCAGCCTGATGGGCTGCAGTCCATAGAGTCACAAAGAGCTGGACATGAATGAAGTGACTTAGCATGCATGCACACTCTATGTATTAAGCATTCTGCTGGGTGTTCGCAATATCTTATATTTAATCCTCACAATAACACTATAATCCTCTAACTTTCAGAGAATGAAATTAAGCTCAGACATTGCTAATGATCTAGGCAAGATCCTGACCACACATCTGGTCAAGCTTTGAAAGCACGTGTAATGACAAGACATAATTGTTGGAGATGCAAGGACAAGGAGATGCAAATATTAAGAGACCACTGCCACCATGAGAACTCAGTGCTTAGAGAATGTATAGATGAAATAGAATTGTCTGCACCCAAATAATACTAGTATATGTAAATATTTAGTGTTAGAGTAGTTGTGAGATTCTTATAATTGAACTCTCAAATGGAATAAAAACCTCAGTGATTTGTCAGAAGGCAGAGGGCAGTTTTGATTTAAAGCTTATTAATAATGCAGGCTGTGTCCCTATGTGGAGATGAGGAGGTCCCAGCTGAACCAAAATAGATGTTTTCTAATTAGAAGCAAATGCAAGTCTTTGACAAACATGATTAGGACAAATCACGTTTGATAAAAGGAAAGATAATCTGAGATTGTGTGATGGCAAACATCTGAATTTGGGGGAATGGCTGGCTGGCTGAATTGAATTATATGTGTTTGGACAGCTGGATTATATCATATTTAGGGCAAAGTCTTCTCACCACCCTTGCCCCAGCTTCCTAGCAAACAAAAATAAGTAACTTCTCCTAAGCAGTCCTGGGTCATGTTTCCAATCTCCACTGGTGCAGATAGTTGGGACCAGAGGCTGTCACTTCATCAAGCGATTGACCTGTAGCCTCAGGCTACTGGGGTCAAGCAGGGAGCTGAAAGCTTTCCAATCATAATCATAGCATTCACAAGACCTCAGAAATAAGTATCTCCCAGATTCTGAAAGGGCAGAGTTGTGTCCTCTTGCTGCTGTTCCATTTCTCTTTGCTCTCTGCTTAGAAAAGGAAACAAGGTCATCCGAGTCAAAGTTGTTTTTTTTTTCCCCAACAATTCAAGGTTCCCTTTAAAAGTGACATTTTGGAATGCCCTTGCAATCTCTTAGGCTGCAGCAGTAACTGTTTAGTTGCCTGCAAGGTGAGGAAACGAGAAAGAGATGATCAATGGAGTGAAGTCTGCTCGTGTGTAAGAATTTTCACTGTATCGGTGTTCAATATATGAAAAAAAACACAAACAGCAAAAACAGCTAACAATAAGGGGTTGGATAAACATCTCATGGAACATCCATAAATACATACTTTGGAGCTATTAGAAATTTGGGGCTTTTAGAGAAGTATTTAATGGCATAGAAAAATGTTCATAATAAATCATCAGTTCAGGCACTCAGTTGTGTCCGACTCTTTGCAACCCCATGAACCGCAGCACGCCAGGCCTCCCTGTCCATCACCAACTGCCAGAGTCTACCCAAACTCATGTTCATTGAGTTGGTGATGCCATCCAACCATCTCATCCTTTGTTGTCCCCTTCCCCTTCTGTCCTCAATCTTTCCCAGCATCGGGGTTTTTTCAAATGAGTCAGCTCTTCGCATCAGGTAGTTAAAGTATTGGAGTTTCAGCTTCAACATCAGTCCTTCCAATGAACACCCAGGACTGATCTCCTTTAGGATGGACTGGTTGGATCTCCTTGCAGTCCAAGGGACTCTCAAGAGTCTTCTCCAACACCACAGTTCAAAAGCATCAATTCTTCTGCACTCAGCTTTTTTTATAGTCCCTCTCTCACATCCATACATGACTAATGGTAAAACCATAGCCTTGACTAGACGGACCTTTGTTGGCAAAGTAATGTCTGTGCTTTTGAATATGCTGTCTAGGTTGGTCATAACGCTCCTTCCAAGGAAAAAGTGTCTTTTAATTTCATGGCTGCCATCACCATCTGCAGTGATTTTGGAGCCCAGAAAAATAAAGTCAGCCACTGTTTCCACTGTTTCCCCATCTATTTGCCATGAAGTGATGGTACCGGATGCCATGATCTTAGTTTTCTGAATGTTGAGCTTTAAGCCAACTTTTTCACTCTCCTCTTTCACTTTCATCAAGAGGCTCTTTAGTTCTTCTTTCTGCCTTAAGGTGGTGTCATCTGCATACCTGAGGTTACTGATATTTCTCCCTGCAATCTTGATTCCAGCTTGTGCTTCCTCCAGCCCAGAATTTCTCATGATGTACTCTGCATATAAGTTAAATAAGCAGGGTGACAATATACAGCCTTGACATACTCCTTTTCCTATTTGGAACCAGTCTGTTGTTCCATGTCCAGTTCTAACTGTTGCTTCCTGACCTGCATACAGGTTTCTTAAGAGGCAGGTCAGGTGGTCTGGTGTTCCCATCTCCTTCAGAATTTTCCACAGTTTATTGTGATCCACACAGTCAAAGGCTTTGGCATAGTCCATAAAGCAGAAATAGATGTTTTTCTGGAACTCTCTTGTTTTTTCGATGATCCAGCAGATGTTGGCAATTTGATCTCTGGTTCCTCTGCCTTTTCTAAAACCAGCTTGAACATCTGGAAGTTCATGGTTCATGTATTGCTGAAGCCTGGCTTGGAGAATTTTGAGCATCACATTACTAGCGTGTGAGATGAGTACAATTGTGCAGTATCATACTTAGTGTTAAAAATCAAGTCATCCTCAGTTTTAAGAAACACTATTAGGTATAATAGTGATCATTAAGGATCTGTTCTCAAACTGTTAAAAGTGGCTGTATATATTGATGGGGATATGGGTGGTGTCCATATAATTTATTATCCAAACTGAAATATTTTAAAAATAAAAGGGGATACCAAAAGTTATTAAAATTATGTAAACTTTGAAATAGTCATTTGTTAACTGATCAATGGGTTTTATTATATTGGTAGGTCTATAAAATAGGTCTAAAACTTATCTTCAAAAATTTTTAAATAGTTTTTAAACTATAAATAATATCTATTTTTATATACTAAAGCAACATAAGAAACTTTTCTATACTGATTATATGATCATTTAAAAATACCACAAATCATGACTATTTTGGCACCTACTTATGCTTTGGTACATTTTAACATACCTTACTCTGTCTCTTTGTACATCTAATATCATATCACTGGTATTTTTATTTTATTTTTTTAATATAAATATTAAAGAATGTATTTATTTCAATGTGACTTTAAATTTTCAAAAAAATCAATCTGAAATATTTTTCAAAAATGTATCTTAAGGTTTCAGTACATTGCAAAATATCCCAGTTCACTGTCTCTCACTGAACTCACATTCTTTGCCAGGTAATTTGCTATCCCTTCCCATTTTGACTCCAGGCCCAGCCATAAGACTTCCTTAGACCATTGGGATGATAACAAATGTGATGCAAGCAGAGTCTTGAACAGCTGTTGCTATGGGAACATACCCAGGCTGCTGCTGCTGCTGCTGCTAAGTCACTTCAGTCTTGTCCGACCCTGTGCAACCCCATAGACGGCAGCCCACCAGGCTCCCCCGTTCCTGGGATTCTCCAGGTAAGAACACTGGAGTGGGTTGTCATTTCCTTCTCCAATGCATGAAAGTGAAAAGTGAAAGTGAAGTCGCTCAGTCGTGTCCGACTCCTAGCGACCCCATGGACTGCAGCCTACCAGGCTCCTCCGTCCACACCCAGGCTACTGGCTAGGAAATAAGGGACCTAGCAGCAGAGCAGAGGCTGTGCCAGCTGAGGCCAGACTTGATCAGTGAGCAGGTAAACAGCAATGATGCAAGGCAGCCAGGATCAGCCGAGCCCCTGGTCGACCACCCCAGACATGTGAATAGTAAACACGCACTGTCAAATGCCATTGAGATTTTGTGTGATTGTGAGTTACTGAACATTGGTGTTGCAACCCACAATTGATATAATAATCAGTGAGTTAAAAAAAATATTGACCCCCTTCAATTAACTCTTCTATGAGATGATAACATTTTAAAATTAAGAATATTTTCTCTCTGTAGATGAGGTACTTGGTAGTTTTGGAGTCAATCATGGTAAATGGGGAATATTCTCTATTCTATTTTTTATATTGAAATGTATACATATCCCAATTGAAATATTTTCTTTTTCCCTTTATTCAGTTTACCATTCTCTAGGAAAAAAATGGAGAAGAAAAAAGATGGAAACGAGATGGGGGAGTCATGAAAAACAGAGGAATTCAGACTTAGCAAGGTAGTTAAGTCAGAAGCATTGTCAGTTCCACAGTAAGAAACTGGTAGAATAAAAGTGGGTTTTGTGTGTATGTGAGAGATGAACTGGTATTAAGACAGACTGGAATCATGGACCCCAGGTAGGAGAATGTTGCAGTAATAGAGGCCCAAGGTGGTAAGGATCTGGGTTGTAAGTGGGGATGGAGGTGATGATGATGAAGGTGGTGAGATATGGACATGGATTAATAATGGTGATGAGGTAATGGCTCAAGTGATGATGGAGGGAATGTTGACCATCTGGGTCGTGATGCTGGCAGTGATGGGGCTGCTGGGTATCAGTGGGAGAAGAGAAAGCAATGGCCTCTGTGTTTCTTTAGAGAGAAACAATATATTGTGAGTAGCCCCTAATCCACCCTCCCAGGCGCATTTAACTTCTCTCAGTGATCCTAGACAAATGGGCAAACTTAAGCCATATGAGTGTCACCTGCAGAGCTTTGACATATTCACGAGTTATACTCATGCTTGCTTCTTTAAAGCACTTATTTTTTAAAATTCAAGGACTGTTGTTTAAAAAGCAATTTTATTGTTTTTCATGAGAAATTTGTTCTTAAAAACGTTATTTTATTACTCTGAGTGAAAAACTGTCTATCTTTTAGATTAACTGGAAATGGTAGTACATAATATAAAACTTTATAGTTAAATCTTAATGTGCCCAAGACTCCAAACCTGCAAGCTGCTCTTTCTTTGTTAAAAATGAAGAATGAACGCATTAAAGATGTGTTAAAGGCATAATAGTGCCAGAGCATAGACTCTTCCCTTTGTGAGATCAAAAGCATGAAAGAGAATTGAAAGGGAGTGGTTTTCTGAGTCTGTGGTAGAGTGCCACATCACGGAGCATCAATGCATCACCTGCAATCACCTAAATCATACCCCACAGTTTGGGGACGATGTTCCCGGCAAAGATTGTTTCTGCACACCTGGAATACTGTGGACTCCTGTATCTTAGGAATGATGGACAGTCAAGGGAAGAGGCAGTGATGAGACAAGAGAGGCAAGAGGGAAGGTGAGCAATAACTGGGCAGGGTCTGATCACATGGTAAGGCCACTCAGAGGTGGGGACAGGTGGCTGGTAAAAATACCTTTGTTTCTACTTTTTAAAAAAGTACCATTTGCAAGAAAGAAACCATCAGTGATTATTTAAGTACTTCATGGTGACAAGGTCAGAGAAACAGAAAGAGAAAAGAACTCTGATACCACAAGCTTTGTAAAATGCCCATGTAAATAAACAAATTGTCACAGTCAGGCACATGGAACGCCATCTGGGAAGTGATGGCAGAACCGAGGGGCTTGCATCTGTGGAAAAGTAAAAGTGTGTATTTCTTTCCTATCTGAAAAAAAAAAAAAAAAACCAGAACCTTGACATATGCCTTCTAATTTGCATAGCTGATGTCTCACACTTTAAAGAGTCTAATCATGTCTTCAATAGCAAGAAAAAATGTCTTTGTTTTTCTGGGTAGATGGAAGGGATGAGATCGGCCTCTTTGTGTCTTCCCCAGCACTCCACAAGTATTTACATAAATATTCTCATTTGTATCTTCCCAGCAGTCCTAACAGCTGGATATGCTTGCCACACTCTTACACAGATCTGAGCCTCATGGAGGCTAATCTCAGATTCACCCCAAGGCCATACCTTTGCCACCATTCCCACTGCTTCCAGGTAAAGTGAGTGATATTTGGGGGTTGTGTGTGTTTTCCACTTTGTGAGCATAGGGACTTCTTTTTTATAATTTTTTTTATTCTAAACTTTTTATTTTGTATTGGAGCACATAGCTGATTAACAATGTTGTGATAGCTTCAGGTGAACAGAGAAAGGACTCAGCCATACATGCACACGTATCCATTCTCCCCCAACTCTCTTCCCATCCAGGCTGCCACACGACATTGAACAGAATTCCATATACTCTACAGTAGGTCCTTGTTGGTTATCCATTTTAAATATAGCATAGAGTACATGGGGGACTTCTATTTTTTACTCAGCATAGCCATTATGTGACAAAGAGCAGCCCTCAGCAATTTGATGGTTATTCTTCACCCAGTTATTAAGCTGCCTTAGACTCTGGTCAGCACACAGACATCTCAAATAAGTGGGCAGAAAAAGAATGCCCAATACTGGCTCCAAATAATACCCAGAAAATCCGTTGAGTCATTTGATTCTTAAGACCAGGGTTTTCACATTCAATATATACTTTTCTTTAAAAGTTGTTATTCAGAAGCTGGGAAATGTCTTTTGGTTTGATGAATAGATATTAGCATCCTCGAATAACATTTATCAAGGGCCCACACAGGCATGTGAAAACTGCAGTATTGTTTGGTGTGCATGCAAATTAATTAGTACCTTCCTTGTTAATAACACGTGTCTCAGGAGCACCTCAAAAGAAATTGTCAAATAAGGAGGCACTGATTACTTCCTGTGTTCTAGGATACTTTTTGCTCTCCCACAGGCACCATTTATAATACCCATCTCACAAGATCCAGCACATTAGTCAAAAGTGGCAGCAGAAACCTATGTCCTGATCCCCATCCACATACCCCTCCTGAATAATAATCATCTGGATCCTCTGTGAAAACAGATCTGGACAACGGACTGCTCCTAACCATTGACTCACTGTCATAGAGTGACTCATTGTCATAGAGAGAAGTGCCTTCTGTCTACCCACATGCCGCTACTAGGAGACTTTTCTTCTTGCCTCTGAAAGCTCCACACAGTTTGAAGGTGAGTCAGTGGCAATACAGAAAGTCAGTGAGTCAATGATTAGGGGCTGTCTATTGTCTAGATCTGTTTTCACAGAGGATCCAGATGATTATTATTCAGGAGGGGTATGTGGATGGGGATCGGGACACAGGTTTCTATTTCCACGTTTGACTAATGTGCTGGATCTTGTGAGATGGGTTACATTTCACCTAAGTAAAATGAAGAAATGAATTCAAAAAAAAACCCAAAACCTCTGGAGCTTGAATGTTGATGTAGAAACTCTATAAACCACAGTGTTTCTTAGTGGGAACTACCATAGCAAGCTGAAAGGTTAAAGATGCTTTATGGTTTATCAGATCTATCAGAAGCCAGAGGAAGGTCATTCTCCAGGCATTCACGGCACATGGTCATTGCCTGCACCACTGTAGGGCTCCAGGAAATAGGAAGAAGCAAGTTGCAGTTTCCTCATGGGAACCTGATCCCTCCAGCCCCACCACAGTCTCGCCATGGCTGTCTTTCATGAGCTGATTTGTGCAGTTTACAAATGAACCTTGGGAACACAGGTTCTTTTGTAAATTAATGCTATCCAAGCAGAATTTGGAGATAAGAAAATACCTGTTCTGAGATGAGAAAATCCCAACCAGCCTTCAGTACCCACATCCACTGTTAACTTGACACCAAGATTTATTTCCAGTTAGTTTTCAAATAGATGAAGAAGGAAGAGTATTTGTTAGAATTAGATTTGGCTAAAAGAGACCAAAAAAAAAAAAAAAAAAACACATAGAGAAACTTTGACTCAAACAAATTTGAGAGTTGATTTCTCTTTCAGGTAAATGTATAGATTACGCCTGTGCAGAAGAGATAATTTAGTAGCCCTGAAACCACTCTCCTTAGAAAGACATGCTTGCAAGGTTAGCCCTTAGCTGGCATCTGGGAACTTGGCTTTTGAGTGTCCAAGTCAACAGCGAGCTGATGTTATGGAGCAATAGCCATCCCCGGCACAAAAGACAAGGAAATAGTGGGGGATTCTTTTTTTAAAATTGAGATCAGGGATCCTATCCCACTGGGCTTCCCTGGTGGCTCAGTGGTAAAGAATCCACCTGCCAGTATGGAAGATACGGGTTTGATCTCTGATCTGGGAAGATTCCACATGCCTCAAAACAACTACACCCATGCAGCACAACTATTGAGCCTGTGCTCTAGAATCCAAGAGCCATAACTACTGAGCCCTCCACATGCCATAACTACTGAAACCTGAGTCCTCTAGAGCCCATGCTCCACAACAAGAGAAGCCACCTCAGTGAAAAATCTGCACCCCACAACTACAGAGTAGTGCCTGCTCTCTGCAACCAGAGAAAAGCCTGTGCGGCAAAGAAGACCAGCACAGCCAAAAGATAAATAAAATTTTTTAAAGGAACCTCATTCCACTAAGCCTGTGCCTCAATTATCTGTCCACTTCCCCGTAAGAGTTTGGAATTTTGGTACATGCCAGGCAGATGGTGCCTGACAGGACTAGCTCCCAACTGGGCGCTGAGTCTCAGCTGGGCTTTCCTGTGCACAGATATCACACGCATGTTGCAGCATTTTCACTGCCGAGGGAAGACAAGTTCTGTGTGTCCCCTCACGGGAGGCAGAATGCACAGAGCAGCCAGCACATGGATTCTTCCAGACTCCACTTCCGCTTTTCTCTCTTATGATTGGGCGGTGTGTCCTTTTGCTGTGGTTGTGATAAATCTTAGCCATGAGCATATTCATATCCTGAGTCCTGCAAGTCCTTCCAAGAACTCCCCAAGAGTGGGGGTGGTGTTGGGGAGCCAAAACCACTCTGGACTGCTGGGGCAACCCACAGTGATAGCGACCTGGGCCCCCGATACCTGTGGTTTGCTATCTTCAACGCACATCTGGTCCCTGTGGGTGTGTCCTTCCTTACGTCTACGTTCCAACCAATAGGAAAGAGGAGAGGAATGAGAAGAACAACCCTCCTCGCCATTATTTAATTACATTTCGTTACGCTTATATAAATCAATTACATCCCATAAGCCAGAATTTAGTCAGAGAGCTATCTCCAGCTGCAGGCGTGGCTGGGAAATGTCCTCTTTATTCTGGGCAGTCACATGTCCCTCCAGTATCCCAGGGTTCTCTACTGGGGAAGGAGGAAATAAATATTGGGGGAAAACTAACAGTCTCTGCCACAGAGAGCAAGAAAATAGTGGAGGATTTTTTCATTGAGATCAAGTTATAAATTTTTATATCATTAAGCAAAATTAGCTCAAAGTATTACATCAGTTTTAGGCTGGATCTTCTAACAATGACAATGAGGCAGGCATCTTGCCTATTAAAAGATTTATTCTCCGACCAGTGACCAGCTGCTAAATCATTCATAAGCTATTAAATGATTTACACATGCATGGGACTGAGAGTTCCTGGACATTGAGTCCCTACCATTTTCCTCATTCTTTTTCTCTCACCTCATTTTCTGAGTAGTTCTAAAAATAGAGCATTTTGACTGTAAATCTTTAGACCAAATGGAAAAATCAATTTCTGATGCTTGGTCCTTTATACATCTCATTAAACACCTACATAGGACTGTGCCAGACCAACATATTATAACTCTTGTCCTTAAGGAATTTCAAACTTAATACATGACAGTATTGAATATTATGATGTTTTTAAGCAAATGTATTAATATCAACCAGGCACGGATACAAGTGTTATAAACCTGGGTATGCTTGGATGGGCTTCATGGAGTTCTATGAACAGTCTTGAAATGTGCAAAATTAGGTACAAACATGCATTTCTTTCTGCAGAGTTCATCAGCTAATCAAAGAGGTTAGCTCCCAGTGATCATAAATCTTTCCATTCATGGTTTCTCATTATCTAGAGAAAATAATAGAGTAGGAAATGGCAACCCACTCCAGTATTCTTGCCTGGAAAATTCCATGGACTGAGAAACCTGGTGGACTACAGTCCATGGGATCTCAAAGAGTCAAACACGACTGAGCACACACACACAGAGACAACAGACATTCTGTGACCCATTCATGGTGTCCTGGACCCTAGAGGTGAAGGAGGGGCAGTTTCTTACTGGAGTAGCCAACCAGTCAGGATGAGGGACATGGTCTGGAGAAGAAACAGAGCAAGGTAGAAGGCCATGAAGTGTTAGAACTCACAAGCTAGGTCTTATAGAGCAGACCCACGAAGCAACACCATTTTTTTCTGTTTTTTTTTAATTTTTACAAATATACATATATCTACTCTTTTTTAGATTCTTGTCCCATTTGGCCATTACAGAGTACTAAGCAGGGTTTCCTGTGCTATAGAGTATCTCTTTATTAGTTACCTATTTTATATATAGCAGTGTGTCTGTATCAATCTAAGTAACACTATTTCTTAGGATAAATCACTTGTAATCAACCCCACTTTTGGTAACAATGTTAGGTGTGCGCAGGATGTGGTTTGCCATCAGAAGGCTGCAGCAAACTTTTAAAGTAACAGGGCTTTTAAATTAGCAACCCATCACAACTTGCAATTTTTATGTATCTGGAGTGGGCCAGCTCTGATATCTTAGGAAACTGTGACTAGTGCTCTTGCATCACGAAAATTATATTAGCTAGGGGGCAATTTAGGCTACAAAAAGTACAGTGATTCAAGTAAAATAGAAATCTCTCTCTGACTCACTGCCCAGAGAGGTAGGTGGTTGGTCCAAGCTCAAGTTGTCCGGGGACTCTTGTTCCAAAACTAGTTGGTATACCGCATTATGGAGAAGGCAATGGCAACCCACTCCAGTACTCTTGCCTGGAAAATCCCATGGATGGAGGAGCCTGGTAGGCTGCAGTCCATGGGGTTGCTAAGAGTCGGACACGACTGAGCGACTTCACTTTCCCTTTTCACTTTCATGCCTTGGAGAAGGAAATGGCAACCCACTCCAGTACTCTTGCCTGGAAAATCCCATGGACGGAGGAGCCTGGTGGGCTGCAGTCCATGGGGTCGCTAGGAGTCGGACACGACTGAGCAACTTCACTTTCCCTTTTCACTTTCATGCATTGGAGAAGGAAATGGCAACCCACTCCAGTGTTCTTGCCTGGAGAATCCCAGGGACAGGGGAGCCTGGTGGGCTGCCGTCTATGGGGTCGCACAGAATTGGACACGACTGAAGTGACTTAACAGTAACAGTCCAGGTAGCACACTGTTACTCCACTCACTGGCTTCTTCTGGGGAGAAGTAAACCCCAAGGTCACAACTGGCTATGTGAACCACAGCTGGGAAGCCACAGGCTCTGCTGAGACTGGCGGTGGGTGGGAGTCAATTCTATCATTAGAAGAAAAAAAAGAGGAGAATGGATCCTGGGGAACAATGGTCAGTCTCTGACACAGTGTGGATTCTCTTTTATAGAATTAGAGGCAAAGAGCAGGGCTTTGGAGTGAAACAGACACCTCACAATCCTGTGTCTCTCACTTGATGTCTGTGTGTTTGTGAATATATTATTCTACTTCAGTGAACCTCCATTTCCTTAACTACAAAATGGGAATAATTACCCCACCTAACTCACAGCCTTGTGAAGATTGAGTAATTATATGTTCACAGTGCCTGATACATAGAAAAAAAATCGTGTGTGTATCCATACATACATCATATCTATATCTCTATCTACATGTATATCTATATCCATGTACATATACTTTTACCAGGTTATGCAAGGACGAGATACAGAAAAGGCAAATGATCAAGGTGGCACTGACCTTGAAAACTGGAATGAGAGATGAGATGACTTTCCCTTTTGAAAATTCCATTTAGTCTGTGCCCTTAACTAGAGGCCACCCATTTCTGAGAAGGAAAAGATAAAGAATACTTTCCTCATAAGAATAAGACAGAAGATTTATAGTCTAGGACACTGTCAAATAATGAATTGAAAGCAACTAAGGTGATGTTGGAGAAGGCAATGGCAACCCACTCTGGTGTTCTTGCCTGGAAACTCCCATGGACGGAGGAGCCTGGTAGGCTGCTGTCCATGGGGTCACAAAGAGTCGGACACGACTGAGCAACTTCATTTTCACTTTTCACTTTTCACTTTCATGCACTGGAGAAGGAAATGGCAACCCACTCCAGTGTTCTTGCCTGGAGAATCCCAGGGACGGGGGAGTCTGGTGGGCTGCCATCTATGGGGTCGCACAGAGTTGGAGACGACTGAAGCGACTTAGCAGCAGCAAGTTGATGTTACGGGCTTCCCAGGCAGCTCTAGTGGTAAGGACTCTGACTGCAATGTGGGAGACTGGGGTTTGATCCCTGGGTTAGCAAGATCCCCTGGAGGAGGGCATGGCAACCTACTCGGTATTCTCTCCTGGAGAATCCCATGGACGGAGGAGCCTGGTGGACTACAGTCCATGGGGTCACAAAGAGTCGGACACGACTGCAGCAGCAAGTTGATGCTACATGTAAAACTTTGGGTAAACCTTCTCCAGGAATGTCAGGAGCGAATATTCCTTGCTACTCTGTGATATGCTTATCTTCTCAGATTTTCAGAATCCTGCCCTTTAGAGGCCCAGCTTATATGCTGACTCTTTCCCCCAAAAGCTTCTCTTCTCTCACAGGCAGAATGAATGCTTCTTTCACTCTAGTTCTAAAACTCTGGCTTCTGCCCCAAACCTTCTTCTGCCCTTGTGTCTGCTGGTATTTTACACGTTAGCATCCTCTAGAAGACTTTGAGTGACCTGATGGCAAAAATCACATTTTATAGCATGTTTGTCATTGTCTCCCTTCTCCCTCTCCAGTTCCTGATACAAAACTTCACACATAACACATGCACAATCATCAAGGGAAGCTACGTGAATAGAAGAAGGGATTCCTTTTTCACCATCCCAGCTCAGTGTGCCAGTGACTGTATATCCTGAACAAAAAAGTTATGACGTGTTATCTGAGAAAGGAATGTATCAGGATAAAGAACGTATGTGCGTCGTAAGTCATTTCAGTCGTGTCCTAGTCTTTTTGATCACATGGACTGTAGCCCACTAGACTCCTCCGTCCTTGGGGTTCTCCAGGCAAGAATACTGGAATGGGTTGCCATGTGCGATATGGCTATCCACTCCAGTATTCTGGCCTGGAGAATTCCATGCACTGTATAGTCCATAGGGTCACAAAGCGTCCAATACGACTGAGCGACTTTCACTTTCACTCCAGGGAATCTTCTCAGCCCAGGGATCTAACCTGCTTGTCTTAACATCTCCTGCACTGTTCAAGTTCTTTACCACTCCCACCACCAGGGAAGCCCAGAATAAAGAGCAGATTGTTTTTAATCTTATCTGTCCTAGGGAAGATCTGAAACATCTGGTTCAATTTAGAAGCCATGCATTATCTCTCAGTGAGCGAACACAGCTTTACGTTGTGTTGATCTTAAGTAAGTCATTGAACCTCATTCCTCTTGGTCCAGTGAGAGTAATAACTCTTGACCTGCCTGCCACATGGGATCGCTTTGATGAGTGAAAAGTGAACGTTTCTCAGACATGTCCAACTCTTTGCGACCCGGTGGACTGTAGTCCATGGAATTCTACAGGCCGGAATACTAAAGTGGGTAGCTGTTCTCTTCTCCAGGTGATCTTCCCAACTCAGGGATTGAATCCAGGTCTCTCACACTGCAGGTGGATTCTTCACCAGCTGAACTACCAGGGAAGCCCAAGAATACTGGAGTGGGTAGCCTATCCCTTCTCCAATGGATCTTCCCATCCAGGATTGGAACTGGGGTCTCCTGCATTGCAGGTGGATTCACTACCAACTGAGCTACCAGGGAAGCCCTGACGAGGGGGCAAAGGAAACCATGATGTGGGTGACATCTCTGGGAAATTCAAAGTCACTGTAAAATCTAAGGTCATAGTTACCAGGTAAAGAATCTGTCTGCAATGCAGGAGACACAGGAGATGCAGGTTCAATCCCTGGGTTGGGAAGATCTCCCGGAGAAGGAAATGGCAACCCACTCCAGTATTCTTGCCTGAAAAATTCCCACGGTGGGCTACAGTCCAAAGTATCACAAAGAGTTGGATGCGGCTGAGCAACTAAGCAAGCAAGCAAATTACAAATGCAGCTTCCCATTTTACCAAACACAGAAATGAAGCTCCAAATTTTGATTTTCTGGCCCCACAGCTCCATAGTCCTTCATGGCACAAACTGGTGTTTCTTTCTGTTTTGGAGCATCTTTCAGAGCTGGGAAGTTTCAAGACTTGGAGATCATTTAATAAATAATTCTTAGTTAATCCAGCAACTCAAAAAAAAATTCAATGACCTGATCTGACCTCTTATACCACTCCCATAGAGATCAGGCCTGCCATTTCCTTTCTCCATCAGTGATGGACTTTCCTCTCTCACCTTCTACCCCAGAATGTATAGTAATCTACCATCTTGAAAGGAAATTCTGTAAAAATAAAGTTTCACGGAAATGATGGATGAAGGCCACCCTCACTGTTAAGATGTTGGATTTCCACAACAGCAACGCAGATGGTAAGCTTGAACCTTCACAGAGGCAGCATCAATCTAAGATACGGTCTAGTTTCCTAAGGCTAGAGTCTACTAACACTACAAACAGAGTTTGATTAAGGACAAAGTTAAATGATTTTAGAATTATGCTAAAGAGGAGGAAGGAGAGAGTAAAATCCTTTGGGAAACAGGAAAAGGCCTGGAAGATCAAAGGCTCTTGTCCCCAAAGTAAGCGTTCATTACTCATACAGTTTTTTTTTTTAAAGCCAGAAGGATGCAGAGGAAGCCCAGATGGATAAGTAATATTCGAGTCTGGGAGGCCTCCTCTAGTTTCTGAGTAACACAAAATACAAGAGAGTCATTCAGCATGAGGGTGCAGGGCCTCTGCTATTGGAGGAAGGAGGGTGGGGATGCTCAAAGCCGTGAAAGCCTTGGGATGTAATGCTGTTGTCATTTAATTTTCATTTTTTTAGAGCAAGGATCCTCAGCCTCAGCACTGTTGATATTTTGGACCAGATAATTCTTTGTCATGGAGGCTGTCCTCTGCACTGTCGGATGTTGAAAATAGCTCCCTGGCCTCTACCCGGTACATACCAGGAGCATGCTCCAGTTATGAAAACCAAAGTGCCTCCAGACACTACAGTGTCCTTTCATTGACAAAATAGCCCTCCTCTCCCCAACTTGAGAGTCTTATTCTAGAGACTGCAAATATTGGGAGTGACTTCTGAGCTCCCCACATTCATGTTTAGTTTTGTGTAGTTTAAAAATGCAATACTACCTTTTTGTTTACTCAGACATCAACAAACCAGGCAAAGCTGGTGCAAAGGGTATAGATGTGGGAGGAGGGCAGGACTGATCTAGAAGGAACCGTGGGGACCACAGGTAGGGGATGAAATGCTAGGGCAGGGTGGGTGGGGGTAGATGTCTGGGGAAGAGATTCAACTGGTAATACTGCAGGAAAAGTATCTGGGCAGAGAAGATGCTTTGAGTAAAATCAGCTCAGATAGGGAGAATCTGGTCAGTATCACAGGCCCAGGCAAGTAAGTTTCAAGGGTACAGAGGATGCAAGAACTAATATTAGTAACAGTCATGAGAAACAGCCAGAACGAAGTCTCCTGTCCCTAAGTCTGATGCACTCTTCACTGGTTGTGCTTCACAATTGCATCTTCACTATGCATTACGGATCTATGCAGGGGTGTTTCCTTGGGGTGCTTTGGGCAACATTTATACATAATCCAGTTTAAACTGGCCTAAACAACAAAGACATTTATTATCTCAATCAGACATGTGTTATGTACAAAAAGACCAGAAATCAAATGTTTTCAGGGGCTAAACAATATCATTGACCACCCAGGTTCCTCTCTCCTTTCTAGTCTGCCATTCTCCGTGGGTTGGCTTGTCCTTAGCTAATTCTCTTCATGCTTTCAGAATGGCTGCCACAGCTCCCAACATCATGGCATAGAAGAAACAGCAGAAGGAATCAGTTCCTATATATCTCTAACAAATGGAGAAAAATCATTTTAATTGGCCTCCCTGGGCTCCAGAGATGGAGTTCAGCTTTCTTGAGCCTGCGCTTCTGCAAATCCCCAAACAAAACTGTGATCTGTCAGCAAATAAGAAATAGAGAACTAGTGAATAGGCATCCAAGGGAATCTACTATATGTGGATGATTTCCTTCCGTTTAAACTTTACTACAGTCCTGTGCAGGAAGTATATTAACTTCATTTTACAGATAAGGAATTTAGGCAAAGTTAAATGCCTTGCCCACAGTCATTCACCGGGCAAGTGGTAGGGCGAGGTTTCAAATATGTGGTCTGACTGAAGACCCCATGTTCCATCAGAGTTATTCTACCCTGCTCTGATTGCCCCACACTCACACCCACATTAACTGTACTGAAAACTGGGCTACTGCTGGCACCCTGCCCTACTAGGTTCTAGAAATGGATCATAATTTCAAGGTCTAATCTGAAGAACGCGTAAATTTGTATAAGTGCATGTGTGGGCGTGGGTGTATGTATAAACACAAAAGTCAATAGGATACTTTTCTTTTCTCCTTCTTCCCTCTTTCCTGCATCTCTCCTGACTTACTCTTTCATTCTCTTTAAATACCTAAGTCAAAAAACACACTGAAAATAGCTCTTCTTTCCTTTTAAACATCACCCAAAAACCCATGGAAATAGCTCCTGACCACCCAAGACACTGATACCTTATCTCCAGGTTACAAATAATTTGGTCATGATGTGTTAAAAGGAGTCTCACTACGTAAAAAGAAAACCCAATAAACATATATCCTGTAACATACTGTCATACTGCCCTGATATTTATTTTCAACAGAGCCTCAATCTCTACCTTTGTTAAAGAAAGAAGGAAGAATTCACCAAAAGCCAATTCACTGAGTTACTTGTTTTTTTTTAAGTACTTGCAGAGCATACAGTCCCATTCCTGAATACAAGGGCATCTTTGGGAAAACTACTTAGCCTCTGAACATCATCTTTCCCCTGTGAACGCAAAACAACAGTGCCTGACCCTCTGAGCAAGTCATGTTCAGTGATAATGGAGATGCTGTGCGTTGATCACAAAGCAGAGTCTGGTCTAGGTAGAAACAGCTCACTTTAGTTCTCTCCACATTCCTGTTTGCTGATGAGTTACCCATCAGGCATTTCCTTCTCTTGAGGTTCACCCCACCTCTTCCCCGTGATTTACAGCACAGCTTGAAGATGCCCACTTTAGTGCTGCCTACCTATGAGCTCCTTCTGTATGAAACCCTTTCCCTGCCCACTCCCGGGTCTCCTCTTGAATAACTTACTCATCCTCTGTCTTTTCAACATCACTTCCCTAAGAAAACCTCCGCTGATTGCCTCCTAGACCAAGTCAAGTCCTTCCGTTGAAAACGCTATTGATTGCACCTGTTTCTCCTCCACAGCCCTCAATACATTTGTGATCAAAGTACTGACATGATTAACTGTGTAATGTCTCTACCTTCAGACTGAAAGCCATTCAAGGGGAGTGGCTCCACCTGTCTTGTTTGCAGTTGTATCACAAGCATATAGAACACACTCTTAGAAATATCAGTTCACTGAACTAATGAGCTCCAAGTAGTGCCTGGTCCTCCCCACCTCCCATTCCCTAAGCTTCATCTGACAATACATGAGAGCTCCTATAAACTGCCTTGGACCAGGCAAGAGGGCCCCATGCTTTAAAGTGTCCTGCTCTGGCCAACGCTGGGCAGCATCCTTGCCCACTAGGTGAGGAATCAGTGGGCTAAGCAGATGTGCCCCTGGAGTCTATGTTCCAGAAAATGGACCACACCCAGTATGTGTGCTCCCTGGACCTAACACATGACCATGGGGCCACTGTTTGTAGGCACGTGGGTAGAGCTGGGACAGTGAGGCCAGGGCATGCTGGACAGGATGGGAGTGGGAGGGAGGGAGAGAGGAGAAGCCTGCAGGGTGTGGCCAGGGATCTGTCTTCCTGTGCTGCCATGTTCAAGCTCAGATTTCAGAGGAGTCCAGGAATTCAGAATTCAAACCAGGTCTTTCAGGTCTTTCTAATGGTATATTTGTCAAAGTCAGAGGAGTTAACATTTTGTTTAAAATACCTTCTAGATGTTTAGACATAAGGTATACAAACCTCCATTTGTATCTGGCTGTGGGCCTTGCAAATACTGGGGGCAGGGCTGTACAGCAGAGGATGGAAACTTCCCGGGGTCCCTTCCTCTCTCTCCACTGTTGATTCGAATGTTCCTCCCTAGGCCCCATGCCTCCTGAGATGGTGGTCCACCATGGCCCCAAGAGCTCCCTTTAGTGAGTTACCTTGGAGTTAAAGAGGCCCCTTTCTCTGATCCATTAGAGCCAGTTGCCATGGCCACCCTCGGTCCTTCCTGAACTAGGTCATCAGGAGCTAACATCCTCATCATGGTGCTAGGGCGATGAGATGGAAAGGTGGGAGGAGGTAGGGGGAGTACTTTAGGGAACAGTGTGAGGCAGGAACCACTGCTCTGCACCCTCAGCTTCCAAAAGAGCTCCACCTGGAGGATAGGGCTTAAGAGAGCCCTCTTGACTTGCCTGGACATGGCCAAAAAAGGCAAGACTTTATAAATCAAGCACCAATCAGAGAGGAAAAATTCTGTGAGACCATCCTCAACACTAAAATGAGTCGGTCATGGCACACTGCAAAATGGAATTTCTGTGAAATTCATTGAATGTTAAATCCACTGAGAAAATTCTGTGCATGCAATTAGTCAGACACTGGATTAGCAACACTGATACCCAGGATGACTTGCCTCTTAGCATTCTCAAAGCTTACAAAATATTTTCTCCTAAACGCAGACTGGTCCTGATGTGTTTAGAATGCAGAGAGCCCAGATCAACTAATTCTGTGTCATGTGGTCACTTCTGCTTTGCATTTTGGTACTGCAGGAGCTAAGAACTCTACATTCTTCAGTGCTCCATTTCTAGAAGTTACTAGAACTAGCCTGTAGCAGCTTGCCACTCACTTAGGAGTTAATTGGCTAGTTAGTAGATTATCCTTAATACTGAAACAACAGCCAGGTCAGCTAGCAACCTCCTGTTTTTGCAGGTAGAAAGCTCTCTTCTATTTCTCTGCCTTTGTCAAGATTTGTCCACATGTGGGAGGGTGGGGCGGTGGGGTAGGAGAAGGAACCTCTACAGGCCTATCATCAGAGCTGGGCTTGGCACAAAATGCCTCCCTTGGGGAATGAATGACTTTTGAAGGTTTCTTCCTGCTGGTGAAAGTTTTAATGGTTTAGAGGTTTGTTTTTTACCATTATCATAAGTTGTGTCATCAATTTGTCTTTATTTTCATAGGCCTTAGCTATTAAACACTGAAATTCATCCAAGTGTCCAAACTGTATTTATCTTTTCTCCCCCAAGGACTCAAGGACTTTATGTTCCTCTCCAGACAAATGATTTTTAATTCTTTTGCTGTTAAAAGATTTTCACAGCTCCAGTTAATGTTAGCATTCTGAAGTGCTTGAGGGGAAATATATTGATGTCTGCAACTCTTTGAAATGCAGCAAAAAATAAAATGGATTGATGGATGGATAGGGCATTGGCTAGATGGATGGAAATGTGATAAATCCAGTATGCTGTTGCTGTTTAGTCAGTAAGTTGTATCTGATTCTTTGTGACCTCAGGCTACTCCGTCCATGAGATTTCCAAAACAAGAATACTGGAGTGGGTTGCCATTTCCTTCTCCGGGGACCTTCCCGACCCAGTGATGGAACCCATGTCTCCTGCTTGACAGGCAGATTATTTACCATTGAACCACCTGTGAACCAAATCCGGTATAGTAAAATGTTAATTGTAGAATCTAACTGGTGAATATTTGGGGGATTGCTGTAAAATTCTTTCACGTTTTCTATATATTTTTAAACTTCCATAACAAAATGTTAAGTAATATAAAAATGACTTTCACAAACTCCCTGATTATGAGTAGTCAAAACATTCCCTCAGTCAAAGCATCTGAACGGTTATCAACTTCAGGCTCCATTTGCAAATAACAAGGAAAAAAAAATGTGCACATTTGTGTCCAGTTTAAGAGAATAAAAAAGTAACATTTTGATTAGCTTTTTAAAATAAAGAGAATTTAGAACACTTTTATAAAGTCAGAGTGTATGGTGATTGCATATGCTCAGTTGATGTCCTTCAGTTCAGTCACTCAGTCATGTCCAACTCTTTGCAACCCCATGGACTATAGCACTCCAGGCTTCCCTGTCCATCCCAAACTCCTGGAGTTTACCCAAACTCATGTCCATCGAGTCAGTGATGCCATCCAACCATTTCATTCTGTTGTCCCTTTCTCCTCCCGCCTTCAATCTTTCCCAGCATTAGGGTTGTTTCAAATGAGTCAGTTCTTTGCATCAGGTGGCCAAAGTATTGGAGTTTCAGCTTCAGCATCAGTCCTTTCAATAAACACTCAGGACTGGTCTCCTTTAGGATGGACTGGTTAGATCTCCTTGCAGTCCAAGGGACTCTCAAGAGTCTTCTTCAACACCACAGTTCAAAAGCATCAATTCTTCAGTGCTCAGCTTTCTTTCTATTCCAACTCTCACATCCATACATGACTACTGGAAAAACCATAGCCTTGACTAGACCAACCTTTGTTGGCAAAATAATGTCTCTGCCTTTTAATATGCTGTCTAGGTTGGTCATAATGCTCCTTCCAAGGAGTAAGTGTTTTTTAATTTCATGGCTGCTGTCACTATCTGCAGTGATTTTGGAGCCCCCCAAAATAAAGTCTGCCACTATTTCCACTGTTTCCCCATCTATTTGCTGTGAAGTGATGGTACCGGATGCCATGATCTTAGTTTTCTGAATGTTGAGCTTTAAGGCAACTTTTTCACTCTCCTCTTTCGCTTTTATCACAAGGCTCTTTAGTTCTTCTTCACTTGATGTGCTTAAACTTCTAATATCATATAATACCTTGAAAACAAGATTTACTGTGGCATCTGGGTGTCATATTCTATACACAGTTGCCTTGTGTTAGATAACCTAAATAAATTTCCAAGATGATCATTTCAACAATACAAATCCAGAGAAATGACAACCTATATTACTTCCTTAATTTCCTCTTCTAATACCTAGATTGCTTTTAATCTTTTGATCTGTTAAAGCTTACATATCAATTAAGATTTTAAATCTTTTATAATTTCCTTTATTCAAATTTGAACATTACATGTCCACAAAATGAAAGATAAAAATCTTATAGACAATCTAACCATCATGTATTTTTTAATCTCATTAGAATATTTTATCACCTCTCTCAACCTTAACTGTTCGTAAAAATCTCAGTTCAGTTGAGACATGTAAAAGGAAATTATTCCCAATTTTCTACTTGCTTTCCAAAAAAACATAGTCACAGAAAAACTAAAAGTATCATACTCCCCAAAGTGAATTTCTATTTTGTTAAATGTACAATTACATGTTAATTTTCCCCCTTAAGATGGTCTTACACTAATTGAGCTGCCTATTTAAAAATTAAAGAAAAAACAGACTCTTAGAACATATAAAAGAACACATTTTCTTTGGCTCAAGATTATCAAAATACAATTGCTATATTTCTAAACTATCAAAGGCTATTTCCTCATTCATTTTTTTTAAATTTTATTTTATTTTTAAACTTTACATAACTGTATTAGTTTTGCCAAATATCAAAATGAATCTGCCACAGGTATAATTCATTTTTTAAAAGTTACTTTTACTTATGGAAAGATGTTAGATTCAGATTTGACAATTTAGCCTAGAAGAGAGAAAATTACACCTATTTAAACATCTAATTCAATTAATTTAGCCAAGAAGCACCAGTCAACTAAAATAATACTATTCTGTTCACAGCAGCTGTATCTTTCATTAAGGGAGTAGCTTCATAATATTGAGGAGTTTGAGAATGGCTGCATATGGGGATAGAAGCAAATCTAACACATATGTACATACATGATCATATGTGTATTTCAGGGCTGCCTCATGCATCCTGGAAAAGGAGGTGTATGGTGCATATGCAAGTTATGACACTAACAACATTTATATATGGTGCAGATATAACCACTGATTACATTAAAAATTAATAAAAATGATATAGCAAAGAAAAAATTTGCTATATATACTCATTCCATTTTTATAGCATGAAAGTAGGTCAATCAACTGTTTCTTTCGTAATAATTCTTATCAATGATTTAGAATTTATATGAGAGCCATGAAAATGCCCTCATTTACAGTCATCATTCACTTGGCTCTAACATATGCATGAAGTTCAGTTTCTCTGTATTTAACATTCACTCTTCAGTGTAGATCTGTTGCTTTTTTACATTACCTTATGACTTCCAAGGAAAATTTCCCTGAAAAGAACAGGTGAAATTAAAAGCACAAGGTGAACGAATGCGGGGACCACCAGAAACACGTCTGCTCTTATGTAGATGATTAGAACCATGTCTTCAAATGGAAGGAACACTTGGAGAGAGAAGAATCTGTGAAAATATCTCTTTCCAGTTGTTCAAGCTATGTAGAGAGAGATACAGTTGACTTTGGACATTGATCATGTATCTTGCAACCATTCTAAACTGATTTATTAGTCCTAGGAGCCTTTTTGTAGAATCTTTGGAATTTTCCTTTCAGTCAGTTATGCTGCCCAAAATGAGATACATCTGGTTTCTGTTTTTCCAAGTAGAACACCAAGAACTGTTGACCTTGTGGGTTTAAGCACTGAGCACAAGACCACTCGGGATAAGGAGAAACTAAAACTATCCCATTGACTTCTATGAAGCTTCAAAATAGCACATCACATTTGTCCTTAAATAAGTAGAATCTTCTCAAAACCTTTATTATAATTTTTCCAAGAAAGTGGATCACACTGCAGGAAGACAGCTACATCAAGAAACTGTCTTTTATCTCTACACTGGCCGAAAGGATGCTTCTGCTGGTGACTGATCCCATTTGTGAGAAATGTTAAGCTGCTGCTGCAGAACAATTAGTGCCACCATTCTCTTTAAGGGCTGTGCTATCCACTGTCACAAAATGTATCCCTTTGCAAGAAAAGAGCTTTTCGGAGTTGACAGCGTTCTCACATCATCTTACTCTGTGTATCTTCATCTGATAGTGGAAGCCAGTTGTCATGGTGGCCAGCAACTACCCAGACCTACATATATGGTAGATGACTGAACACTGATGACATCTCCACTAACTCATCCATCAGCCTAGAAGGAGCCCCACGTTCCTTCTTCTGAGGCCTTAATCAGAGTAAAGATGGTTTCAGATTGCAGCAATGACGAATAGGCTGAAAGGTTCTCTCTGTTAGTTATTTTCTTAATAACCCATCTAACTCATGACCTTTTATTTCCCCAAGTAAGTGGCCAAAAATGATCCATTTTATCACAGGATCAGGGAACGTGTACTTTGCAAAAAATGGCATTTGCACCTCAGGCCAACTATATTGCAAGATTTCTAAGTAATAGATTAAAAATTCACAAAAGAGAACAGCTGTGAATATCAACTGTAAAAATTTTTTCCTCTTTAATGGAAAAAAAAAAAATCTGCCTTCTGAATCCTAAACTGATTGGAGCCTTTCCTTCTGCATAAGCTGGGTTCTAGTGTTGACATGTTGGGTCAACATCATGTGATATCATTTATATGTGGAGTCTAAAAAATAAAAATGTCCCTTTCTAGTTGTTCAAGCTATGTAGAGAGAGATACAATTGATTTTGGACATTGATCATGTATCTTGCAACCATTCTAAACTGACTTCTTAGTCCTAGGAGCCTTTTTGTAGAATCTTTGGAATTTTCTATGTAGATTGTCTTGTCATCTGTGAATGAAGCCAGTTTTCTTTCTTTCCTTTCAGTCTGTATGCCTTTAAGTCTTTTTCTTGTCTTACTGCACTGACTAGAAAGTAAAAAATAAAATCTACCCCTGTATCAGTCATTCTTCAAGATTTAATTTTTCTCCTCATATGCATGCTGTAATTTTCTCTTCAGCATTCTCAGATAGCTTTATACATTCTGTCTAAAGCTGCAATCAGGGAGATACTGTAAAGCATGCTTAATCCATCACAGTCACTCAAAGTTAATTTTGTCTATAAGTTATATTTGTTTTTCTCACGGACTTTGGAATCTAACCTCTGATTTAAGATTCACTCCCATTCTTTTGTTTTCTCTCTTATCATAGCAACTTTTTCAACGTGTCATCAGATTTCTCTAGCTGTCATTCTTATGTGAAAGCACTGAACGTTGTAAAGAGACTCACAAATAGTAGGAACATTGTGTCCCATAAGAGTGTGGGGTTTGGTGTCAGTAGAAGCTGGGCCAAGTCCAGTTCTGCCACTTATCAGTTAGGAGGCCTTGAGCAAGCTATTCAGTCCCTCTGAACTGCAGTTTCCTCATCCACTAAATAAGGATCATTATAAAACATTGTAAAATTGCTATGATGATTAAATCAGACATTACGTGCGCAGGGCTTGCCCTGTGCTAGGCACGTAAGAAATGGTAGCTATTTTTATTGTCAGGTACAGTTTGCTTTGTTCGTGTTTCTTTAATCAGTTCTGGCCAAAAGACATTCTCCTTTGCTTTGTGGTCTTTTTTCAGAGCTCATAGTAACAGCAATCATCAGACCTCAATTGAGATCATTGCAAAATCAATTAGAAGCATCTTAAAAATGAAGATTCATAAGGGATCTGTTTGCTTGTGTATCTTTTGAGGATGTGGTTATGGCAGATGGCAGTGACCCAACAACCAGCAAAAAAACAACATTTTTCTCTCCCAGAAAAACATTTACCAGGGGTTTGACCCCCTCCTAAATGGAAGAATCAAAATAGTTGTGGAAGCACAAAGGAGGGCAGAGAGAGTACAGTGACATCTTGTACTTTTAGCAGAAATTGTTCAGCCCAGTAGCCTGTTTTCACCCTGTAGCTTGGACTGGTTTCTCTTTGTTCCCTGAAATATTCCGATACAGGTTCTTTTCTATTCATCAATCCTCATTGTAAGTTTAAAAGCTTGTCACTGCCTGGAATTTCTTTGTTAAAACTGAAGAAGCATTTTCCATAATTCAGCTTCTATGGGGCCTCTAATTATCTTTTTCCATTTGCTAATTAATGGTCACACTGTTCTTTTTCTTTTCTTCTCTTTTTTGATTTTCTGTTGCCTTTCTCATATCTGGCAGGTGATCACAGCACTAGCTTCTTAAATTTCTTCACCTTGCTAGCTCCCTTGTTTATGAGCTTATAATGCTTGCCTGGAACTTTTTAATTGCACTCTATTTGAACACAAATGGCTTCTGAACTTTTTATTCTTCACATTTCTGCAATGATAATCAGTAATCGAGTCAAATTTAACTAAAGAAGAATATTACAAATTCTCTTAAGCAGAACACAGAATAATACAGCATTTCATTAGTTTTCAACACCCACACTAGAAATCTCACTTGCTGATAATTCTTTTTTATTCCATTGCTATTGCTCCTGCATTCAAAATGTCTGCCATTATTTCAAAAGTGCCCAAATAAAGCAATGATTCCTTCCACAGGGAAATGTAGGGCTGAAAATGAGATGACTGTTAATAAAGGAAAAGTACCAGTTATGCTGAATGTTGAAAGTGAAGTGAAAGTGTTCATCGCTCAGTTGTGTCCAACTCTTTGTGACCCTATGGACTGTAGCCTGCCAGCATTCTCTGCCCATGGGATTTCCCAGTGAAGAATGCTGAAGTGGGTAACCATACCCTTCTCCAAGGGATCTTCCCAACCCAGGGATGGAACCCAGGTCTCCTGCACTGAAGGCAGATTCTTTACTATCTGAACCACCAGGGAAACTTTCTGTATACCTAGCAGTGTACAAAAATGTACCCTGTACAGTGTACAAAAATTTCATGAAAATGAAATATATCAAGACCTCCTCCCATCTCTATACCAGTTCCTGCTTCCTTTCATTTGAGAAAACCAATTTTTATCCCAAATATGCTTTCTTGAAAAACAGTACCTTAGAAGCTTTCCCAAATTTGACTTTTTGGCCCCCCACACCCCAGAATGTGTAGGTATAAAGAATCCTGAGAGTTCCCAGAGTGGTCTACCAGAGCCCCACTATGCAAATATGCAAACACCACTGAGGTTTGTGAGCAGAACTGGTTTGTGCAATAACATACCATGAAGCTCTTCTGTTTTGGCTGATCTGTCAGGAAAGCTGCCATGAAACTGGTGTATGTGATTAATTCAATTTTTGAAAAAGGATATTATAGGGATGGGAAGGGGAGGAGTGCACATCTGAAAAGAGACCTACATTAGCCAAACATTCTGAACTGTGATCTAGGTTTATAGATATTTCCAAGTTTGTTAAGCTTTTGTAGTCAACTAAGGAAAAATATATCTTAAAATGATAAAATAGTGTTAAAAATAAATTTCTAATAAATACAATGAAAATAAATGTCTTTGAAACTGGTTATCAAAAGCTAAACTGAGATCTTTTTTCTGCCTAACCTGTTGGAGGATTGGTCTTAAACCAACTCTCCTATAGAAAACAACAATAAAACTGATAAAGGAATACAAGCCACTGAGTTTCTTTGACTATAAGAATGCAGGATTATGATCCCAGAGTAAAGGGAAGCAAAGGGCATGAGCCCCACCACCAGCCCAGCACTTCCTGGACTGGGGGGCAAGAGACAGAAGGCTCATGGACACTGGTTATCTCAGAGAGCTGAGGACACCATGCAGATACTGACTGGGTCGGCACTGATAGGGCCCACCTGTCTGCAAAGCACTCCCCATCAATTGTCATGACCTTCTCAAAGCAACCTTCAGTGAAAGGTAAAAATACCTGGCCTAACACCCTAACAACCAGCACTGCCTCCAGACCCCTGCCTGCCAGTTGAAGTTAGCAGAGTATTTGTTGAAGTTTAACTTCTAGCTTCACCCCATACTCCTCACTCTCCCAATAGAGGTGTTAAGCACCAGCAAATATCTTTCACGCTCAAACTGCAGCTCACCTTTGTTACAGAGATTCCAACCTGCCTTACTGATGACTTCTAACATTTAAGGAGGAAATAATAACAATCTCATACACACATGGGAAATAGAGGAGATGAAAACACTACTGATCTATGATCTGTAGAACCTGATACCAAGATCTGACAAAAGCATTATAGGAAAACCAAAGATCAGTATCTCTCATAAACATGCATTTAAAAATCAAATTTAATTGACTACATTTAAAGCAAAGCTAAATCACATGACCATCTCAATAGATGCAGAAAAAGCTTTTAACAAATTTCAGTGTGACTTCGTGATTTAAAACTCTCAACAAAATGAAATAGAAAACAATGTCTCATTTTGATAAAGAACATGTACAAAAAATCTACATGTAACATGGTATTTAATGGTGAAAGAATTAAATCTTTCCTCGTAAGATCAGGAATGAAGCAAGGACACCTAATCCTATTCCTCTGCTCACACTATACTGGAAATTCTAGCCAGCTCAATAAGGCAACAGAACAAAATACAAGGCAAAAAGTCTGGAAAGAAAGAGGTGTTAACTGCTTTTATTCACAGACAACAGGACTGAGTATGTACAAAATTATTATAAATATATAGAAAACATTAAGACAACCCAGTGAGTTTAGTAATGTTGTAGGGTACAACGTCAATACACCGAAATCAAATGTATTTATTTACACCAGCAACAAGAACCTAGAAAATACATTTTAAAACAATACTATGTACAATAACCAAAAATATTAAACTACCTAAGGATAAATGTAATAAATAACACATATTATCTCTATGTTGAAAACTGAGACATTAAAGACTGAAATAATTGCAGAGTAATCCTATGTTCGGGCTTCCCTGGTGGCTCAGCAGTAAAGAATCCACCTGCAATGCAAAAGACTTAGGTTTGATCCCTCGGTTGGGAAGATCCCCTCGAGAAGAAAATGGCAATCCACTCCAGTATTCTTGCCTGGGAAATCCCAGGGACAGTGGAGCATGATGAGCTACAGTCCGCGGGGTTGCAAAAGACTCGGACACGATTGAGCAACTAAACAACAACAATCCTATATTTATAAATTGTAAGAGTTAATTTTATTAAGAGCTCATTTCTCCCCAAATTGATCTATAGATTGAGACCAATGACAATCAGAATCCTAACAGAATTTTTGTAGTAATTAATAAGTTGACTTTAAAATTTATATAGAAATGCTAGGACATGATAAATAAAATGTGGCATATCCATATAATGAAGTATTACTTGGCCATAAAATGGAAAGAAATTCTGATAGATGCTACAATTTGAACAAACCTTGAAAATATTATGCCAAGTTAAAGAAACCAGACTCAGAAGCTTGCATATTACAAGATTCAATTTTTGCAAAATGCCCAGAATAGGCAAATCCGTATAAATAGATGAGTGGTTGCCAGGAACTGGAGAGAATGAAAAATGGAGAGTCACTGCTGATGAGTAAGGGGCTTCTTTGCAGGGCGATGAAGATGTTCTGCGATCAGATAGTGGCGGTGGCTACACGGCATTGTGAATTGCTAGAAACCACTGAATTGTGCGCTTTAAATGAACTTTACCTTACATGAATCATATCTGGTTTTTTCCTATGTAGAAACATAACATTGGCACAAATTCTCAGAACACCTCGATCATTATCTCTAGTTCCTATTGTTACTGTTGTTGTTGTTCAGTTGCTCAGTTGTGTCTGACTCTTTGCGACCTCATGGACTGCAGAATGCCAAGCTACCCTGTCCTTCACTATCTCCTGGAGTTTGCTCAAACTCTTCTTCACTGTGTCAAGCCATACAGCCATCTCATCCTCTGTCGGCTCCTTCTCCTCCTGCCCTCAGTCTTTCCCAGGATCAGGGTCTTTTCCAATGAGTTGGCTCTTCACATCAGGTGGCTAAAGTATTGGAGATTGAGCTTCAGCATCAGTCCTTCCAATGAATATTCAGGGTTGGTTTCTTTTAGGACTGACTGGTTTAATCTCCTTGCTGTCCAAGCGACTCTCAAGAGTTTTCTCCAACACAATTCGAAAGCATCAGTTCTTTGTTACTCAGCCTTCTTTATGGTCCGACTCTCACATCTGTACATGACTATTGGAAAAACCATAGCTTTGACTATACAGACCTTCATTGGACAAGTTATGTCTTTGGTTTTTAATACACTAATACACAGGTTTGTCATAACTTTCCTTCCATGGAGCAAGCATCTTTTAATTTCATAGCTGCAGTCACCATCTGCAGTGATTTTGGAGCCCAAGAAAATAAAATCTGTCACTCTTTCCACTTTTCCCTCATCTATTTGCCATGAAGTAATGAGACTGGATGCCATGATCTTAGTTTTTTGAATGTTGAGTTTTAACCCAACTTTTTCACTCTCCTCTTTCATCCTCATCAATAGGCTCTTTAGTTCCTCTTCACTTTCTGCCATTAGAGTGGTATCATCTGCATATCTGAGGTTATTGATATTTCTCCCAGAAATCTTGATTCCAGCTTGGGAATCATCCAGCCTGTCATTTTATGTGATGTACTCTGCATACAACTTAAATAAGCAGGATGACAATATACAGCCTTGATGTACTCCTTTCCCAATTTGGAACCAGTCAGTTCTTCCATGTCCAGTTCTAACTGTTGCTTCTTGACCTGCATATAGGTTTCTCAGGAGGCAGGTAAGATGGTCTGGTATTTCCATCACTTTAAGAATTTTCCTCAGCTTGTTGTGATCCACACAGTCAAAGGCTTTAGTGTAGTCAATAAAGCAGAAGTAGATTTTTTATGGAACTCCCTTGCTTTCTCTACAATCCAATGGATAGTTCCTATTAACTCTTTCTGAAAAGTCATTGCTGACATGACCTAATTTTTGGTACAGAAAATATTGTCATAGTATGCACAGAAATTATGATTCTTCCTGGTGTCTGTTCCAGAGAGACTATTTTTTATTTCCACCCACACACAAGGGAGAATGAGACACAGGGCTACTTATATAAACATTGCCATACAGAGTTAGTTTATTTTTGAGCTTTGAAAGTAAAATTGGATTCTAGTCTGCTAAATCCTGAGTGCTTACAGTATTTCTCTGCTCTAACATTTGTGTTTTTACTTTGGTGATATTGGCATTTGTTTGCGGAATTCAATCACCAATTCAGCTACCAGACAGATTATAGAGGATGTTCTGTTCCAAGGCAGACCATTAAAATTGCAAAATATGCTTGTTTTCCACATCTTCCCATCATTTTAGCCTAGGAAAAACCTTCATATGAAAAGTGAATTTTTATTTTACAGTTTCTATGGAGATTATTCAAATAATAGGAAACCTAAGGTCAACTGTGCTTTAGAAGCAGTACATGAATATGCCTTTTAGTAAAATACAGTGTTTTCAACAGTAATATGACCTGAAAGACAAGAAAACACTCTATAAAGAGAAAATTAGACTGATTTGTATAAGATTAGATCTAATCCTGGATTTGTGGCTGTCTAGTTTATGGGGTGATGGCAAGAGGAGCTACCCACACCCGAGGTCAGGGTCGGCGGCTGAGAGGAGCTACCCCATGTCCAAGATCAGGGGTGGCAGTGGAAAGGAGCAACCCCACGTCCAAGAAGCTGCAGCTGCGCGGGCACAGGAGGGCCGAGAGGAGCTACTCCACATTCAAGGTCAGGAAGGGCAACCTAGTCCAAGGTAAGGAGCAGCAGCTGTGCTTTGCTGGAGGGGCCATGAAGAGATACCCCACATCCAAGGTAAGAGAAACCCAAGTAAGACGATAGGTGTTGTGAGAGGGCATCAGAGGGCAGACACACTGAAACGATAATCGCAGAAAATTAGCCAATCTGATCACACGGACCACAGCCTTGTCTAACTCAATTAAATTAAACCATGCCGTGTTGGGCCACCCAAGATGGATGGGTCATGGTGGAGAGGTCTGACAGAATGTGGTCCACTGGAGAAGGGAATGGCCAACCACGTCAGTATTCTTGCCTTGAGAACCCCATGAACAGTATGAAAAGGCAAAATGATAGGATACTGAAAGAGGAACTCCCCAGGTTGGTAGGTGCCTAATATGCTGCTGGAGATCAGTGGAGAAATAACTCCAGAAAGAATGAAGGCATGGAGCCAAAGCAAGAACAATACCCAGTTGTGGATGTGACTTGTGATAGAAGCAAGGTCCAATGCTGTAAAGAGCAATATTGCATAGGAACCTGGAATGCTAGGTTCTTGAATCAAGGCAAATTGGAAGTGGCCAAACAGGAGCTGGCAAGAGTGAATGTCGACATTCTAGGAATCAGCAAACTAAAATGGACTGGAATGGGTGAATTTAACTCAGATGACCATTATATCTACTACTGTGGGCAGGAATCCCTTAGAAGAAATGGAGTACCCATCATGGTCAACAAAAGAGTCCGAAATGCAGTACTTGGATGCAATCTCAAAAATGACAGAATGATCTTTGTTCATTTCCAAGGCAAACCATTCAATAACACGGTGATACAAGCCTATGCCCCACCCAGTAACACTGAAGAAGCTGAAGTTGAACAGTTCTATGAAGACCTACAAGACCTTTTAGAACTAACACCCCAAAAAGATGTCTTTTTCATTATAGGGGACTGGAATGCAAAACTAGGAAGTCAAGAAACACCTGGAGTAATAGGCAAATTTGGCCTTGGAGTACAGAATCAAGCAGGGCAAAGGCTAATAGAGTTTTGCCAAGAGAACGCACTGGTCAAAGCAAACACCATCTTCCAACAACACAAGAGAAGACTCTACACATGGAGATCACCAGATGGTCAACACCAAAATCATATTGATTATATTCTTTGCAGCCAAAGATGGAGAAGCTCTATACAGTCAGCAAAAATAAGACCAGGAGCTGACTGTGGCTGAGATCATGAACTCCTTATTGCCAAATTCAGACTTCAATTGAAGAAAGTAGGGAAAACCACTAGACCATTCAGGTATGACCTAAATAAAATCCCTTATAATTATACAGTGGATGTGAAAAATAGATTTAAGGGACTAGATCTGATAGACAGAGTGCCTGTTGAACTATGGACGGAGGTTCATGACATTGTACAGGAGACAGGGATCAAGACCATCCCCATGGAAAAGAAATGCAAAAAAGCAAAATGGCTGTCTGAGGAGGCCTTACAAATAGCTGTGAAAAGAAGAGAAGCAAAAAGCAAAGGAGAAAAGAAAAGATATTCCAATTTGAATGCAGAGTTCCAAAAAATAGCAAGGAGAGATAAGAAAGCCTTCCTTAGCGATCAATGCAAAGAAATGAGGAAAACAACAGAATGGGAAAGACTAGGGATCTCTTCAAGAAAATTAGAGATACCAAGGGAACATTTCATGCAAAGATGGGCTCAATAAAGGACAGAAATGGTATGGACTCAACAGAAGCAGAAGATATTAAGAAGAGGTGGCAAGAATACACAGAAGACTGTACAAAAAAGATCTTCACGACCCAGATAATCCCGATGGTGTGATCACTGACCTAGAGCCAGACATCCTGGAATGTGAAGTCAAGTGGGCCTTAGAAAGCATCACTATGAACAAAGCTAGTTGAGGTGATGGAATTCCAGTTGAGCTATTTCAAATCCTGAAAGATGATGCTGTGAAAGTGCTGCACTCAATATGTCAGGAAATTTGGAAAACTCAGCAGTGGCCACAGGACTGGAAAAGGTCAGTTTTCATTCCAATCCCAAAGAAAGGCAATGCCAAAGAATGCTCAAACTACCGCACAACTGCACTCATCTCACATGCTAGTAAAGTAATGCTCAAAATTCTCCAAGCCAGGCTTCAGCAACACGTGAACTGTGAACTTCCAGATGTTCAAGCTGATTTTAGAAAAGGCAGAGGAACCAGAGATCAAATTGCCAACATCTGCTGGATCATGGAAAAAGCAAGAGAGTTCCAGAAAAACATCTATTTCTGTTTATTGACTATGCCAAATCCTTTGACTGTGTGGATCACAATAAACTGTGGAGAATTCTGAAAGAGATGGGAATACCAGACAACCTGACCTGCCTCTTGAGAAACCTATATGCAGGTCAAGAAGCAACAGTTAGAACTGGACATGGAACAACAGACTGGTTCCAAATAGGAAAAGGAGTATGTCAAGGCTGTATATTGTAACCCTGCTTATTTAACTTATATGCAGAAGTACATCATGAGAAACACATGCTGGAAGAAGCACAAGCTGAAATCAAGATTGCTGGGAGAAATATCAATAACCTCAGATATGCAGATGACACCAGCCTTATGGCAGAAAGTGAAGAGGAACTCAAAAGCCTCTTGATGAAAGTGAAAGAGGAGAGTGAAAAAGTTGGCTTAAAGCTCAACATTCAGAAAATGAAGATCATGGCATCCGGTCCCATCACTTCATGGGAAATATATGGGGAAACAGTGGAAACAGTATCAGACTTTATTTTTTTGGGCAGATGGTGATTGCAGCCATGAAATTAAAAGATGCTTACTCCTTAGAAGGAAAGTTATAACCAACCTAGATAGCATATTAAAAAGCAGAGATATTATTTTGCCAACAAAGGTCTGTCTAGTCAAGGCTATGGTTTTTCCAGTAGTCATGTATGGATGTGGGTGTTGGATTGTGAAGAAAGCTGAGTGCTGAAGAATTGATGCTTTTAAACTGTGGTGCTGAAGAAGACTCTTGCAAGTCCCTTGGACTGCAAGGAGATCCAACCAGTCCATCCTAATGGAGATTAGTCCTGGGTGTTCATTGGAAGGACTGATGCTGAGGCTGAAACCCCAATACTTTGGCCACCTCATGTGAAGAGTTGACTCATTGGAAAAGACCCTGATGCTGGGAGTGACTGGGGGCAAGGGGAGAAGGGGATGACAGAGGATGAGATGGCTGGATGGCATCACTGACTCGATGGACGTGAGTCTGAGTGAACTGCGGGAGTTGGTGATGGACAGGGAGGCCTGGCATGCTGTGATTCATGGGGTCGCAAAGAGTCAGATGTGACTGAGCGACTGAACTGAACTGAACTGAACTTAATTTATGGGAGCCACTTAATGGTTCTGGGCTTCAATTTCTCCATCTGTTACATATAGGGACTATATCAGTGTCTTCTAGTCTTTTTAAAAGTTGGCTATTAGTCAGGATTCTCCAGATAAACAGAACTGATAGGAGATAGAGATAGAGGAAAAGATAAAAGTAGAGCTATTATAGAGAGAGATAGAGAGGTTTATTGTAAGGAATTGATTCACGCAATTGTGGAGGCTGAGAAGTCCCAAGATCTTCAGTCATCAGGCTGGAGGTCTGGAGATTCTGGAGGTGTAAGTTCATCTGAAAGTCAGCAGGCTCATACCCCAAGAAGAGACAATGCTTCAGTACAAGTTGGAAAGTAGGGAAAGGCTATGTCCCTGTTCAAGGCAGTCAAGCAGGGAAAGTTCTGCCTTATTCATGGAAGGTCAACCCTCTTGTTCTATTCAGACCTTCAACTGGTTGGATGAGGCCCACCCATATCAGGGAGGGCAATCTGCTTTACTCAGTCTACCAAGTTCAGTGGTAATCTCATCCCCAAACACTTTCACAGACATAATCAGAATAATATTTGATCAAACTATGGGGTACTCCCCATGGCTCAAAAGAGATGACAGATAAGTTAACCATCACAGTTAGGTAACACTTTATTCAAATAGTATCTTATCTGGAAGTCAAATATATGAAGCAATTGAAGGAGATCCTGCTGCACTTGTTGAAAATTTATTATAGGATCATCCCTCTATACCTCCTCTTTATCTTTGTGCCTATCCCATGGGTGGATGCCAAATAAGATGCAGGCCAGCCACTTGCCCAAGTGCCAACCTCTAAGGAAGAACCAGAAGCATAACACATCATAGGATAAGAATACAATTGAAACAGAGACTGCTGCTTTTATGCAGGTAGGCATCTTCCTGTCTCCTACAGTGATTTTTTTTTTAGCGAAGTATAAGGCCAGTCTTACTAAAGGCTATCTGCCCTAGGCACCCTTGTGACTGGCCAAGTACTGGTCAAAGATAAGAATAAAGTGATATGTGTAACACTAGGTTCTGCCCTTAAAGGGAAAGGAGACACCTACTTCCTCCTCTTTCCTCATTCCCACTAGCTGGAGTACAACAAACACGGGGGTGAGTTGTCTTGAAACTTGCAGATGAGAACTACACCAGACAATTGGTGGGTCAACAAGCAAGAAGGAGTCTGGGCTCCCAGGAATCTTGCAGAGCAAAGCTGCTATACCAGCAAGATTTTTCTGTGTGTGTGGGAAATAGAGTACTATTTCACTTATGCCACTGCTATTTTTTGTGCTAACAAGAAATGTGTATCTATCAGAATTTTTCTAAAGAAGATCAATATGTTATGTTAGAAGGAATATTTGAAGTAAAGAAGTAAGGTCCATAATAAAGGGCATGATAATGGACATATTGTATACCTATAAGGCAGGCAATCAATGCTGCCAGGGTTAGTGCTGGCATGCCTGGCAGAAAAGAGAAAAGGTTGATAATGACCATCAGTCTTCTATCCTCCCACTCAGAGAATATGGTTCAGTTTCTCAGTTTCCTCTCTACAAAAATTTAAACAAATGTTTTAAAAATATCAATATGAAAAAGAACTAAAGTCCTAAAACATACCCAAATTAACTGTGTGAGCCTATCCAATCCTATCTTGAGGGGGCAGCTCCACAGGTTTTGTTAGAATGCTTCTTGAAAATCACTGGAGGATACAGTTCCTAAGTTCTCGTCTAGCATCATCATTCTCTAGTATGCGTGCATGTGCATGTTGAGTCGTTCAGTGGGGTCTGACTTTTTGCAACCCCATGGACTGCAGCCCACCAGGCTCCTCTGTCCATGGGATTATCCAGGCAAGAGTACCAGAATAGGTTGCCATTTCCTTCTCCAGGGGATCTTCCTGACCCAGGAATGCAACCGCATCTCCTCCTTGGCAGGTGGATTCTTTACCACTAGCATCACCTGGGAAGCCCCCATTTACATACTAATGACTCTCAAACTTGTAAGTACCAACTTGCGTTTCAGACTTACATATCCAACTCATATCCAACTCACACTGACTGCTTCACTTTGATGTCTAACAAATCTAAACCAAACATATCTAAAGTCAACTGGCATCCTGCTGCCATCCCTTCAGCTTTCCATCCCAACAATAAACCAAATACCACCCAAACCCTGAAACTTTGACCTCTCCCTAAAATTGATCAACTCACAGAAAGTTAGCACAAGTCTTCCCCATTTGAATTTTACAATTACTTACAAAGGTCCGTCTAGTCAAGGCTGTGGTTTTTCCTGTGGTCATGTATGGATGTGAGAGTTGGACTGTGAAGAAAGCTGAGCACCGAAGAATTGATGCTTTTGAACTGTGGTGTTGGAGAAGACTCTTGAGAGTCCCTTGGACTGCAAGCAGATCCAACCAGTCCGTTCTGAAGGAGATCAGCCCTGGGATTTCTTTGGAAGGAATGATGCTAAGGCTGAAACTCCAGTACTTTGGCCACCTCATGCGAAGAGTTGACTCATTGGGAAAGACTCTGATGCTGGGAGGGATTGGGGGCAGGAGGAGAAGGGGACGACAGAGGATGAGATGGCTGGATGGCATCACTGACTCGATGGACGTGAGTCTGAGTGAACTGCGGGAGTTGGTGATGGACAAGGAGGCCTGGCGTGCTGCGATTCATGGGGTCACAAAGAGTCAGACACGACTGAGCGACTGAACTGAACTGAACTAATGCTATGCAATAGGACCTTGTTGCTTATCCATTCTATATATAAAAGTTTGCCTCTGCTAATCTCAGATTCCCAATCCTTCCTCCCCTCTCCCTGTCTTGGCAACCACAAATCTATTCTCTATAACTGTGACTCTTAAACAAAGAAGAAAACACAGGGGACACTAGAAAACACTCTGAGATGAATGAAAACTAAAACATAACACACCAAGACTTATGGGATGCAGCAAAAACAGGGAAATTTGTAGCTGCAAACACTTATACTTAAAAAAAACAAAACCAAAAAAACCCTCAAATTTCTAACATAACCTTCCACCTGAAAGAATTAAGGAAAAACAGCAAAATAAACCTAAAGTAACAAAAATAAAAACGATTGCAAGCGAATACTCTAAACAACTGCACGCCAACACATTTGATGAGCTAGATGAAATGGACAAGTTCTTACAAACACACAAGCTACCAAAACTGACTCAAAGTATAAACAGGAAATCTGAACGAAACTGTAACTAGTAGGAAGATTGAATCAATCAACAAAAAACTTTCATCAACAAAAATTCAAGACCAGATAGCTTCACCGGTGAATTTTAAGGCTTTAAAACTCAAAACTCAGGAGAGGGTTAGATTGAGCGTTTGGGATTCGCAGATGCAAACTATCGTGTACAGAATGAGTAAACAAGGCTCTATTGCATAGCACAGGGAACTATATTCAAAATCCTGTAATAAAACATAATAGAAAAGAATATGAAAAAGAATTTCTAAAAAACTCTCAAAACTCAATAATGAGAAAAGCATCCCAATTAAAATGGACAAAATATTTAAACAGACATTTTAACAAAGAAGTTATAGAGGGCAAATAAATGCATGAAAATATGCTCAAATGCATGAAATAATGCTCAACATTCTTAACCATTCGGTTAAATGACAATAAGATAGGGCTTCCCTGGTGGCTCAGTGGTAAAGAATCTGACTGCCAATGCAGGAGGCACGGTTTATCTGGATTGGGAAGATGCCCCCTGGAGAAGCAAATGGGAACCCACTCCAGTGTTCTTGCCTGGGAAATCCCATGGACAGAGGAGCTTGGTGGGTTACAGTCCATAGGGTCGCAAAGAGTTGGACACGACAGTGACTAAACCACCACCAAGATGCTGATACCCACCTGTGAGAATGGCAAAAATTGAACAGCTATTCTAAGTGTTGGTGAGGATATGGAGGAGTATGAACCCTCATGCCCTCCTGGTGGGAGTGTAAAATGGTGCAAGTACTTTGTAAACCTCTTTGACAGTTTTTGAAAATACGAAATGTACACCTAGCATCTGACCCAGTCTTCTCTCTCCTAGGTATTTACCAAAGAGAAATGAAAGAATATGTCCATACAAAGATGTATGTGTTATTGTTCACAGCAGATTTATAATAACCAAAACCTGAAACAATCCAAATGCCTATTAACCAGTGTCTTTATCTGTTCAGGCCACTAGAACAAAACGCAACAAACTGAGTAGCTTATAAACAACAGAAATCTATGTCTCATAGTTCTGGAGGCTGCAAGTCTCAGATCAGGGTGCCAGCCAGGTCAGGCAAGGGCTCTCTTCTGGGCTGCAGACTTCCTGTTGTACATTCAAGTGCCAGAGAAGCCATTCAAGCTCTCTAGGCCTCTTTTAATATTTTTATTTATTTATTTGGTTACATCGGGTCTTAGTTGCACTTAGGATCTTTAGTTGCACATATGGGATCTAGTTCCCTGACCAGGGATCAAACCCGGACCCCCTGCATCGGGAGCATGGAGTCTTAGCCACTGGACTACTAGGGAAGTCCCATCTCTGGGTCTCTTTTATGGACACGAATTCTATTCATGAGGGCTCTGTCCTCATGACCTAATCACTTCCCTAAGACCCCACCTCCTAATACCATCACCTTAGGCTTTACGTTTTCAACATATAAATTTCAGGGGACACCCACATTCACACCATAGCAATGGGTGAATCAAAAAACAAATTATGTTATATCCATACAATGGAAGAATACTCAACACTGAAAATGAATGAGCTTTTGATACATGCAAAAACACAGGTGAATCTCAAGGCAGACAAAAAAGTGTACATACTGTATGAATGCATTTATATAAAATTCTAGAAAATGCACAGTAAAGAAGAATGACAGAAAGGAGATCAGTGGTTGTTTGGAAATGAGGGAGGCAAGTCAGGGAGGGAGGGAGAAATTTAAAAGGGAATTTTTGAGAGTGGTGGATATATTCATTATCTTGATCGGGGTGATGGTGTCAACAGATGTGCTCATACCTCAAAATTTATCAAACTGTACACTTTAAAACATAGGTAGTTTATTATATTTCAGTTATACCTTAATAAAGCTGTTTAAAGAGATAACTTAATTTTCCAAAACAAATTAGTGAGAAAAGCACCATTGCTTGACATTTTTACACATCTGTTTTATGTCATACTTAATAAAAGACAGCTGGATTCTCATATCTGCTTGCTATTCAGTATGTTGTATAGTGTTGTTTTAGTTTACATATGTAAAGAAAACCCATCTACATACAAATGTATGGTTGGAAAAGGGAGATATTTTTGAGATAATTGTGGATATTCTTCCTTGATACCACATCAGAACTTGACAAGTGGCAGTTCCTTAAAGGTTAACTTCAGTATGGATTAAATCAGATTAATGAATTTTCCATATTCTGTTATATTAAAATCCTTTGGTCCATTTTATAGTTTGAATGGATCTTTCCCCATACATGTTTGTACAACAGCACACATTGGTCACTTAAAAAATATTGGTTCGCTGGATTATGTAGATCTTTCAGATGTTGACACATTTCATTTTATGTATAATATCATTTTTATGGAATATCAAAATTATATATAAGATGAAATGTGTCAATATCTAAAAGATCTCTGTGCATGTGTATGTGTGTGATCTTATCTCAAAGTCTTCAAGTATTGGAACGCTCTCAAATTCTAATTTTCACTTGAAAACTCAAATTTTATAAATGGCAACAGATGCTGTTAGTTGTTTTTCTTGAAATTATCGTTTCATTTCATTTATTTTCTAGAAAATGTCTCCTGAACATTCAAATCTAAATAACAATGTCAATCATTCTTATAAAAAAATAGTTTATCCAAAAAAAAAAGATTTATCCAAAAGAAAGTGGCTATTTCAACTTGTAGCTCAAACAAACTCACAAGGCTTTTCCTAAAGACAATCATTATATATTACCAGCTGAGCTACCAGGGAAGTCCTTACTTATCTTTATACACCAAAAGTGCTTTTTATGCATACTTCTCATTTCCTAACGCCAAATGTCAAAAAGTTATTTACTCAAGGGCTGAGACAATATAGTTTTTACATCAAGGACATTCTTAAGTGAAACTGGTAATTCTTTTTCCTACGATGTATGATGGTAAATTGTATGTGAGTATAATGTGAGAGTTGGACTATAAAGAAAACTGAGCACCAAAGAATTGAAGCTTTTGAACTGTGGTGTTGGAGAAGACTTTTGAGAGTCCCTTGGACTGCAAGGAGATCCAACCAGTCCATCCTAAAGGAAATCAGTCCTGGGTGTTCATTGGAAGGACTGATGTTGAAGCTGAAACTCCAATACTTTGGCCACCTGATGCGGAGAGCTGACTCATTTGAAAAGACCCTGATGCTGGGAAAGATTGAGGGCAGGAGGAGAAGGGGACGACAGAGGATGAGATGGTTGGATGGCATCACCAACTCAGTGGACATGAGTTTGGGTAAACTCCAGGAGTTGGTGATGGACAGGGAGGCCTAGCGTGCTGTGGTTCATGGGGTCGCAAAGAGTTGGACACGACTGAGCGACTGAACTGACTGACTGATGATGGTAAATTAGGTAATAAGTGTAGTGCTAAGAGTACAGCTTGGTTCTACTGCATTAATTTTTGCAACATTGTCAGAAATTTTGCCCAGCCTTGTTTTGAACTATCAGTCCAAATAATAATACAGTGGGAAAAAAGTCTCTAAGACCCCCTTAGGTCTCCACAGATCACACCTTGAAAAATGTGGATCAAGCCCATGTCTCCTGTGTCTCCCAGATTACAGGCAGAGTCTACCTCTGAGCTACCGGGGAACCCATCAATTGGCTAGAGTGAGTGAGTGAGTGAAGTCGCTCAGTCGTGTCCGACTCTTTGCCACCCCGTGGACTGTAGCCCACCAGGCTCCTCCATGCATGGGATTCTCTAGGCAGGAATACTGGAGTAGGTTGCCATTTCCTTCTCCAGGGGATCTTCCTGACCCAGGGATCGAACCTAGGTCTCCCGCATTGCAGGCAGACGCTTTAACCTCTGAGCCTCCAGGGCTATACTCCAACATAAAACAAAAAGTTTAAATAAAAATTAAAAAAAAAAAAAAAAACCCAAACTAGCTTGAATAAAAGTAGGACTTCTTACAAAGATACACAGCCTTCAGAAAGCTGAAGGTATTGGACCCAAGGCTCACCCAGGAAAGCAGCTCCAGTTTGGCTCCAGTGTCCTAGGTGGGAGTGAGGGTTGTTAAGTTGAGCAGGGGCTCTCCCTGGACTGCAGCTGATCACCCGCAGCCTCTGTGAGAGCTCGTGTAAAACAAACTTCAAAGTTACCTGGAGGCCTAAGGAGAAAATAAAATTGTTAAAATATATTTTATGTGACTTTTAAAAAAAATTATAAAGAGCACTCTGCATTGCCTCTGGGTGAAGGAGTGTGTTTGATTGCCCAGACTCCCCTCTGTTCATCTCTCCTGCTCTTTTTCAACTGTTGGCAGATGGATTCTAAGAGTCTCGCGAGAGCTCTTTCAAGCAGTCTCGCTCTGCCTGCAGTGCTCTCCTCTGGTCTTTCATCTCCATACTCTTTGTGCTTCTCAGCCATTCTTTTCCTTCACGCACTCTCTCCGCTGGCTAGCGTTCTCAATGATACCTTCTTCCTTAAGTTTGGAAGTGAAGTTGCTCAGTCGTGTCTGACTCTTTGGGACTCCATGGACTGTGGCCCACCAGGTTCCTCTGTCCATGGCATTTCCCAGGCAAGAATACTGGAGTAGGTTGCCATTTCCTTTTCCAGGGGATTTTCCTGACCCAGGGATCGAACCTGGGTCTCCGGCATTGCGGGCAGATGCTTTACTGTCTGAGCCACCAGGGAATCCCTTAAGTTTAACTTGGTATATTTAACTAGTTAGCTGCTGCTGCTGCTAAGTCGCTTCAGTCGTGTCCGACTCTGTGCGACCCCATAGACGGCAGCCCACCAGGCTTCCCCATCCCTGGGATTCTCCAGGCAAGAACACTGGTTTGCGGCATCCCTTTATTTAGCTGCAACACTCATTCCCTATGATCTTCCAATGCAAATTAGCAGTCTCTGTAAATCTTCTTAGGTGAGAGAATGAATTAGGAGTTTGAACTGACATATGTACACTATTGATACTACATATAAAACATAACCGATGACAACCTGCTATGTATCACAGGGAACTAGTCAGTGCTCTGTGGTGACCCAAAGGAGAAGGAAATCCAAAAAAGAGGGGATATATGTAAACTATAGCTGATTCACTTTGCTGTTCCATAGAAACTAACACAACATTGTAAAGCAACTATACTCCAATAAAAATTTAAAAAAAAAAAAGATTCTCACAAGAGGGAGAATGCTTGTTGGAAGGTCATCCAGTAGCTAAGTAGGACTGGGTCAGCAGTGATATAATCACTGATATAATCGGCAGTGACTGAAGAAGGAAGGTGATCACTAGCTAGCTGTATAGGAAGAGGCATAAAAAGCCAGGAGGGAGTTAGGACGTGGCAGCAAACAGATCCATGTTCTCTGCTCCTAAGTCTCCCAGACCCCTTGAAAGAAACAGCCCTGAAGGCAAGGGTTTCTAATACTCAATCCAATGCCACATTCACTATAATATTTGCAGTGAATATACTAAAAATGGAACTCCTTCCTCCAGAAATGGACTTACATATTCTGTCACTTGATTTACAGCAGAAGTGCTATCACACTGCAGTGAGAAAGGCTGACCTTTCCAATAAATAGTACTGGAGCAATTGGATATTCATAACACTCCAGTGTTCTTGCCTGGAGAATCCCAGGGACGGGGAGCCTGGTGGGCTGCCGTCTATGGGGTCTCACAGAGTCAGACACGACTGAAGCGACTTGGCAGCAGAAGCAACAGGGGAGGGAGGCAGATAAACTTCCACAATTCCTCATTTGCTGTTGATGTTGTTTAGTTGCTCGTGAGTGTGTACTCAGTCATGTCCAACTCTTTGAAACCTCATGGACTGTAGCCTGCTGGGCTCCTCTATTCACAGGATTTCCCCGGCATGGATACTGGAGGAGCATCGCAACAAAGAGTAGCCCCCCTCTGCAAATAGAGAAAGCCCATCAAAGCAATGAAGACCCAAAAATAAATCAATAAAATGAAATAAATTGGTCAATGTTATTACTCACCAAGGAAACGCAAACTAAAACCACATGATCAGAAAGAGAAAGACAAGTATCATTTGTATGTGGAAACTAAAAAAAATGATGCAAATGAATTTATTTACCAAGCAGAAACAGACTCACAGATTTAGAAAACAAATTTATGGTTATCAAAGGGGAAGGCAAGGAGGATAAATTAGGAATTTGGAATTAGCAGATACAAATTACATAAAATAGATAAACAAGGTCCTACTATATAGCACAGGGAACTATATTCATTACCTTGTAATAAACTATAATGGAAAAGAAAAAAATAAAAACCACAATGAGTTACCACTACATACTTCTGGAATGGCTAAAATTAAAGACTGAGATACCAACACTGGTAAGGCTATTGAGCAATTGGAAATCTTACATGTTAGTGATTAAATCTCAGCCTGACTTATCCTCCCTGCCTTCCCCTTTGATAACCATAAATTTGTTTTCTAAATATCAGGAAACTGTTTGGTAACAAGCACTGAAATCAAACATATACCTACCCTTGTTTGTTTTGTCGTTCAGTTGCCAAGTTGTGTCCCACTCTTTGCAATCTCATGGACAGGGCACACCAGGCTCCTCTATCCTCCACCATCTTAAATTCATGTCCTTTGAGTTGGTGATGCCATCTAACCATCACCTTCTCTGCCCTAGAAGCCAACAATTCTCCACTTGGGTATACAATGAAGAGAAAAGAGTACTTGTGCCAATTAAAATATAAATGCCAGTATGTTCTTAGCAGCTTTATTTATAATGACCCAATATTGAACACAACCTACATGTCCCTTCAACTGGAGAACAGATCCATTCTGATACAGTCACATAAAGAACACAATTGTTGTTTAGTCACTAAGTCGTGTCTGACTCTTCCCAACCCCAAGGACTGTAGTCTGCCAGGCTCCTCTGTCTTTAGGAGTTCTCCAGGCAAGAATACTGGAGTGGGTTGCCATTTCCTTCTCAGGGGATCTTCCTGATCGAACCTACATCTCCTGCTTTGGTAGATAGATTCTTCACCACTGAGCCACCAGGAAAGCTCCATCCCTATTCACACCCTATTATTTGGATTGTATCTAAAACAAAATTTATTAAATCATCCATTGCGAAAAAAATAAAATTCAACAAAGTCAGTAAAGAGGAATGTATCCAAAATTATTAAACAAGAATTGATATTCTGAAGATAGTTGAGGATAATAAACCTATGAAATGCTATTCCCAACAGTCCTTAGTTCTTAGCTTCCCCATCCTCAGTTTTAAAAAGAAAAACCTACTGATGCAAGCAACAATGTAAATGAGTCTCACACTCATGCAGAATAGAAGAAACCAGACACAAAAGAGAAACAGAGTTCAATTCCATTGATATGAGGTCCATGAAGAGGCAAAGCTATGGATTGTGGTAAAAATCACATTAGTGGTAAACTCCAGAGAGGGCCAGGTATGCTCAGGGAAGAGCATGAGGGAACTTTCAGGAGTGCTGTAGGTTTTTACATCTAGATCTGAATCGTAATTACATGAGTGTGTATATATATATATATATATATATATATATATATATAATAGAAATAACTAAACTTTACACTTAGGGTTGGACTTTTTGTGCACTTTGATGTTCACATAAATTTTGTACCTCGGGGCTTCCCTAGTGGTCCAGTGGTTAAGATTCTGCACAGCTACTGCAGGGGCACAAGTTCCATCCTTGGTCGGGGAACTAAGATCCCACATGCTGTACAGCACAGCCAAAAACAAAATGTGCCTCAATAGGAAAGAAAATACATAAATTCTAAGTAGACCAAATGGTGGAAGCAATGATGCTTCTCATTGTTTGTCCTTTCTAGACTATACTTGAAGCCATAATGAAATAAGGGAGTAGAAAGTAATAGTACTGATACTGTAATAAATTGTGAATAGTTTTTAAAATAATGATGACATTGATATCCATATGACAAGAAATCCATATATTCTCTTATAGGGAAATGGAAAATGCTGTTCCATTGTCTGTGTTCTGGGGTCTTAATTTTCCTCGAAATCTACTGTTGAGCTTTAACAAACACACAGCACACTCTTTACCCTTAAAGCATTCTGGGAATCTGTTAGTTCAGGAAAAGTGAAGCAGGGAAACAGTTTTTATCTCATCTGCAAAAGACACACTGGTCTCTGTAAAGGACAGAATGAAACCGTTAATGCTTATAGTTACCCTGTGTGCAGTGGTGCCTCTGGAGGGCAATACAGCAATAATCCAAGTACGTCCCGCACTTGGCCTCCTGTTTGTTAGGAAAATAGGAAGCAACGCTGACATCAAGAAGACAAATCAGGATGGAACGCTGTTCCAGACAAAAGGGCAAATAGAAGCAGGCACCAGTGCCAGCCTGAAGGAGAGAAGAGTGTGTTGTATACATTGGGACAAAGTCAGGAGGTGTGAGGTGGTATCTGAAAGCAACATGCAGAAAAGTAGAAATAAACTTGAGCAGATGGAAACTCCTGGGTCTGAAGGACAGCTTGCCTTCATCATTATGCCCTCATGCTGACCTCCCAGAAAATTAGATTTGCATCTGGGAGTAAATGTTCTTAGCCATAATTTATTTCTTAATACTATTTAAATACCAATAAGAAAATAATAAGACTTTAAAGAGGAAAAAAATTGCATGGCAGGATGAAACAGAAAGAACTTTCCAAACATTTCTTGAAGGCCTGGTTCTATGATGAATGGGTTACATGGCTTTGTGTGTGTCCCCCAACTTTTCTAAGCCTCAAGATCGTTTGCCGCCCTAAAATTTCGATCAGTCTCTGAAAAAGAAACAATTCACAGTTTGTAAATTCAATACAAAAGGCGTTTGACTTTGGATCAATCCACCAAGTTTCTGACTCAGGATGTACCTTTTTTTTTTTCTTTCAAATAAAATGGACTTTTCTCCTATATAGCTCAGCTGAAGATAGTACCACCAACTGCACGTCATGATTGAAGTAGGCCAGGAAGACACTGACACAATCTGCTAGGTTGAGCAAATTAAAAAAACTCTTTTCATCATAAAACTTTCCATGTTTTAGCTGGGAACTGCCAGGAAGGCATAAGATAAAGTGCTTTGGCTACAGTTGACCCTGAAAGTGGTGCTTGGTGTCAAGGGCCAATGATCACCAGCTTCAACAAAGCCCTTCAGTACCCAGGGGAAGGGCAGATTTGATCCCATTCTCTCTTCTAATGGGCTTCCCTGGTGGCTCAGTGGTAAAGAATCTGCCTGCCAATGCAGGAGACCTGGGTTCAAGCCCTGGGTCAGGAAGATCCCCTGGAGGAAGAAGAAGCAACTTCCAGTATTCTTGCCTGCAAAATCTCACGGACAGAGGAGCCTGGTGGGCTATCATCCATGGAGTTGCAAAAGAGTGGACACAACTTAGCAACTGAACAACAACTGTCTTCTAACACTTCTATATCTGACATTCCACTCTTATCTTTTAACCTTTTCCTGCTTCTTGAATTTGTATTTAAAAATCTCAATCGCAGTCACAAAATAGCACTTTAAAAAATATGATCCCCCCAAACATGATCCATGGATAGCCAGCATTGCTGAGTGGGGAGGTGGGGGACGTGGTCCTTGCGAACATACAGATTCCTGGGCCCTGGGCCAGAGCTTCTGAGTCAGGATCTGTGGATAGGAAGCTGGCAATGTGTGTTTCTGACAAACATCCCTAGTGATTCTAAAACACAATGAATTTGAAAACTGTTTACACAGCTTCACAGCCTGAACAAAACTAATTTTCACTGTTACATTTTAACAACAGCTAAAAAAAGATAAAGGATAGAGGGTTAGAAGTTTAAATCATCATAGCTTTGCTCCCATAATATAGGGTATCATTTTTAAAGTGCTTTTTTATGTGCACAAGGCTCACCTGGGCATCTTGTTAAAAGGCAGATTCTGATTCAGTGGCTCTAAGGTGGGTCATGGTGTCTGCAGTTCCCAAGGCTCCCGGGTGATGGTACTGCTGCTGATTCTTGGACCCCATTTTTAGCAGGAGGGATATAGAATTTGGAGATCTGCTCTAGAGCTCTGCATCTGTCTCATAGCTAAGGGATCTGGTCTCTGGCATTCTCTTAACCAATACATCCTCTTGTCAACTCGTCTGCATCTAGAATGTCATGGTAACTGGGGAACAGCCCTTCCGGGTGCTGACGGTACTCTAGAAATAGTGATTCGGATTTGGGAGTTAATCAGTTTTGCCTTCATGTCCCACTTTAACCACCTAGTTCTTGTGTACGACCTTGGGCAGAAAATTTCATAACCTGTGCCTCAGTTTCTTCGTCTGAAAAGAGGGTACACTCCTGATGCCTAATGTCTGAGTTGTTGGGAGAATCAGATGAGATGAAAAGTAAAAACAGTCTGAGCTATAAAGTGCGGCATCAGTATGGATCATTGAGAGTACAGTCTCCAAAGTTCAGCGTTCCAGTTGTGTGACTTTGAATGAGTCCCATAATCTCTCAGGGCCTCAGTTTCTTCATCTGTACCATAAATGTGTCTCAAGAGGTTGTTAAGAGAATTAAATCAGATACTGTGTAACGTAAGGCATATATCTGTTAGATGCCACTTAAGATAATTGCTATATTTAATATGATTTGCATATTAATATCATTGTTATATTTTTATTTCACTTGTTTAGTCGCTAAGTCATGTGCAACTCTTTGTGACCCCATGGACTGTAGCCCACCAGGCTCCTCCATGGGATTTCCCAGGCAAGAATACTGGAGTGGGTTGCCATTTCCTCCTCCAGAGGATCTTCCTGACCCAGGGATCAAACCCATGTCTCCTGTGTCTCCTGCACTGGCAGGCAGATTCTTTACCACTGAGCCACCAGGGAAGCCCTTTATTTTATTACTACAAGTATTTTAGAGCATTCTAATTTTTTAAAAAAGAAAATGTACACTATATTCATTAATTAGATTAATAAATCCTTGCTCTTATTGTGACAACCTTCCCTGAGTTTACCTAATGTCTCAACTCAAATAAAACATGCATCTCCTGAAAAAGGCCATTAAGAGGAATAGATGATGGGAATATGGGCAGAGAGGGTGTTAAATTTAAAAAAGGCCTTATGGATGGGGCTCTAATCCTATATGATTGGTGTCCTTAGAAGAAGAGGAAGAGACACCAGGGGTGTGTACACAGAGGGACGGCCATGTGAGAGCATATAGAGAAGACTGCCATCTACAAACCACGGAAAGAGGCCTCAGAAGTAACCGATCCTGTTGACAGCTTAATCTTGGACTCCCAGACTCCAGAACTGCAAGAAAATAAAATGTTGTCTAAGCTGCCCAGGCTGTGGGATTTTGTTATCGCGGCCCTAGCAAATGAACACAAGGAGAAGGAAACCCTGGGATGGAAGAAGCTTTAGTCATGAACAAACACACCTCAAAAATATGCTGCTGTTTTTAAGCAGCATTCTACATAAGCCTATTCTACATAGTTATTGCTACATTCAGTAAAAGCATTTAATGCACAGCTAACGGTGTCGTTTTCATACTTTCATGTGAGTCTGGCAGTTCCATGAACATAGAGGGAGGAATCCTTGCAGGGCCTCTGGATGAGTTTGGATTCATACTCTGGTCTTCCTTCCTGCAGCAGGTGTGAGGCTCCTACAGAGCAGCCACACTCAGGCATCTCTCCATAACCTGGCAGGCCTGGGCAACTGGGCAGTTTGATGTGCATACCATGGGCAGAATAGTGGCACCTCAAAGACATTCATATTCTAATCTCTGTGAATATAGTAAAAGGGATCATGCTGTGTGATTAAGTGCTCAGTTGCTCAGTCATGTCTGACTCTGAGACCCCATGGACTGTAGCCCACCAGGCTCTCTTCTGTCCAGGGAGATTCTCCAGGCAAGAATACTGAAGTGGGTTGCCATGCCCTCCTCCAGGGGATCTTCCCACCCCAGGGATCAAACTCAGGTCTCCTGCATTGCAGGCAGATTCTTTACTGTCTGAGGCACCAGGGAAGCCCAAGAATACTGGAGTGGGTACCCTATCCCTTCTCCAGGGTATCTTCCCGACCCAGGAATCAAAAGGGTCTCCTGCATTGCAGGTGATTCTTTACCAGCTGAGCTACCAGGAAAGCCCACATATTATGTATATGCTATGGATATTCTATGTTACTGGTGGTTTAGTCAATAAGTCGTGTCCAATTCTATGTATATACCAGCTAAACCTGTCTTACTTGAAGGTCCATGGGTAAGTATATTCCTCTGTGTTCTTTGCTACCAAGGAGTGGAGAGTGTGTGTGCTTGCAGAGTGTGCATGCATGGGTTTTCATGGTGTGTTTGTGTCAGGAAGATGAAGAGAGAAGTGAAAAGGCACAGAAGGCAGAAAGCAGTGATGATTTGGGGAGAACAAGGAGATAATGGGGTGGGAGAGCCCGGCCATAGGACTAACAGAAATGGACAAGGTCATCATCGAGGCTTCTTGATACGTTTGGCACATGTGGCTTCCTGTGTCCCTCGGATTCCCTTTCTCTTAAATATACCACATAGAGAAGAGGGCACAGTAGCCCTTCTATCTACATTACTGATCCATCATTGGATTTACTCAAGAAGTCAGTTCATCTTCTTCTAAAGAGCTGGTCTGTAGACCCTATGGGCTAGGACTCCTGCTCAAAAGGGGTAGAAACACTGTTTGGACCAACATCTGGCTTCTCCTGGGCTGTAGGGCACCTTCCCGCTGGCCTGCTTAGGGCTGGGACCATGAGAGGGTGACTCCTGTGTCCATATTCTGCCGGTTTCACCAGTCCAGACCACAGAGACACTTAGAGTGAGTGCTATAACCAGAAGGGAGCCATCAGCTGTGTTTGCATCAAATGTGAGAGCCTTGAAAAAGGTATGGGGCAGACTTGGCAAGCTCAACAGGAGAGTTTGTTGGGTCTGTCTCTGAGCTGTTGGTCTGGCTCTGGGTGTGACCAGCACAGCCAGCTCGGCACGGACAGCCCAGTAGACTTGCAGCTCGTGTCTAGCCCAGTAGGAGGCAGCATCGCCCCTCCCATTATTCAGCCTTGCCCTATCTGCAGGCTGTGATGTCGGGCTTCCGTCTCAGCAGGAACAGGATTGGAAAAGTGATTTTATCTTCAGAAAAACTGCATCACACCTCAAATGTCAAGACTCTGCAAGAGTAATCTAGACTTTCCTCTTCCTTTTAAGTCTCAAATTTCAAAGCAGAATCATAAAACAGAAGGAGACTTTGGGATTATATTACTTCCAACATTCTGGTTTAAAGATGAAGAAATAGAAAAATTTAAGACCTAGAAATAAAATACATGACAAGAGGCAAAGGGAGATTCAAATATATATTTTAGTATTTGGTAGCAAGTTGCAAGTCATCCGAACCAAACATAGAGCAATAAAGGAAAGATTAAATGATCTAAATGAGGTGTCTGTTATCAATTTTTAAAAGGCAGGACTAAACTTTTACTAGGAAGACAAATCACACACAAAAAAAACCACCCAAGTAACCTTGAGGAAGAAACACTTGTACAATGATTTGGACAAGCACTGTGTGCTAGAAATATAATTTGAGCCACAAAGATTAAGTCATAGACATAATTTTAAGGTGACTGCCAGAATATTTTTGAAAGATAAGAAAAAATGGGTGAAATTAATTTTAATAATACTTTAATATTTAATCCACATATCCAATATATTATTTTACCATGTAATCAATTAAACATTGTGAACGGGAGCTTTCACATTCTTTTTCTGTACTGTCTTTGAAAGGCTGGTGTGTATTTTACACTCAGAGCACCTCTCAGTTCTGACATTTCAAATGCTCAGCGGCCACGTGCTGGTGGTTCCTGTTTTGGACTGTGCAGAACTGAACACCAGGTTCATTCTGGGCCTGGCAAAGCTAGGGACTCGCCACACAGACACCTGTGCTCACCCAGAGCCCTTCCGAGAAATGTTTTCCCCAAATACAATGGGTAAAATGCCTTTGATCAAAAGGAGCTTCCTGTAACAAAATAACCTACATTTGACTCCACCTCTCCTCCTCAGCTAAAGTCCAGAAGGACACATATTCATCACCTCCTTGCTATTCTTAAACAGTGAGCTAGGGTGGACATGGTCAGGTCAATGCCAACGGGGTTGGATAGAAGAGTCTGTCCTGCTCTCTCCCAGAGGGACCCCACCCTCCATGACCCAGGAGGGGTTCATATGCTCTCAGCAAGCCTGCTGAGAACAAATGTGTTGCAAACACCAGGGTCATCTTTCACAGAACTGCCCTTTCTGTGTAGGGGCTAGGGGGAGAAGCAGCTGTCCTCAGAGTGTGTTACGAGGACAAACAGAACACCTCAGGCACGTTGCTCCTTCTAGACAACAGCAGCCAAATAAACAAAACAGCTTTCAGGACCTCCAGACACTTTCATGTACTCAGGAAAGGACAGCTGTTTCAGTCTCAACATCAAAATGGAGACCACTCAAGGCCAACCTGGACACCAGCAAGGAGTGGGTTAAGGGGCCTTCGAGGCCCACCTTCCCAGCAGGAACTGGGGTGCTCACGTGTCTTTTTGGGGCAGTGGGTGGTTTGTACTCTGCTGTCCTCAGCAGCCTTTGCTGTTGTTAGCTGGGGCCTGTGTCTGTGCACACCCCTAAACACCACCATCTCCCACACTGGGGGGCTGCGGCTTTTCTCTCCCTTGCAGTGACCTCGGAGGTTGAGGGTTTCTCATTCAACACTGAGCAGAGCTGCACGCTGACCCTGACCCAGCTTCACCCTAACTGCACTGAAGTAAAAGAAGCATCTGCTCTAAAAGGAGCCTGAATCTTCCGTGTATTTATGGAGTCCACCCATCCCTAGAAGCCTGTGATAAGGATCTTTGTCATTCAGAGCCTCTGAGTCTTTTGTTCTAAAAATAATGATTGTCAGCCACCGACCACTAACTCTATTCTGCACTGGTTCACTGTAGTAACTCATGTGATGCCCTTTCCAGCAGTACTACTTTCAACTCCGTTCTAAGTGCTTTACTTACTGCATCAGTTTCCTAGGGCTGCTGTAACAAAGTACCACCAACTGGGCAGGTTCAGCAAAAGGGATTTGTTTTCTCACAGTTCTGGCGACCAGAAGTCCAGGATCAAGGTGTTGGCAAGCCTGATTCCTCCTTGCGGTTTTGAGAACGAGTCAGTTCCATGCCCACCACAAGCTTCTGCAGGCTTGTTGGAGATCTTTGGTGCTCCTTAGCTTATAATGAAGCATTGTCCTGATTTCTGCCTTTATCTTCACATGCCATTCTCCCTGCGTATATCTGTGTCTAACTTCCCCATTTTCTAAGGACACCAGTCATCCTAGATTAGGGCCCACCCTAAGGACCTCATCTTGACTAATTACATCTGCAATGACCCTGTTTGCAAAGAAGGTCGCTCTCTGAGGTACTAGGGCTTAGGACTTCAACATGTATTATCGGGGGCACAATCCAAGCTCTAACTCATACATTAGCTCATTTAGTCTTCTTAGGAGCCCTCTGAGACATGTTCTTTGATAGTTTCTCCCCAGTTTGTAGAGGAGAGCACCGCCGCACAGAGATAGGAAATGACTTGCCGAGATCACATGGTGAGTGCGAGTCTGCTGAGCAACCCTGAGATAAGAACTGTTACTACTATCTTGAACTTACATTTGAGGAAACAAAAGTATGCAAGGGTCACAAAACGCACCCTGGATTACAGCTAGTCATTGGTAGAGCTGAAATTGAACCCATTGCTACTTAGCTCCAGTGTCCAAGCTGTTGACCACTCAGCTCTCCAACTTCTCTAAAATGAAAGAAGTCTTCCCAGAATTTAGGAAAGGCTAGGTTATTGCCATTTCACACTTTCAAAGCCTACACAACTGTTTTGGCATGGGTGATTGTATCATATTAGTGCATGGAAAGGCGTGATACTGATACTTTGTATCAGTGGAACCAGGAGAGCATCAGGAATGGATAAAGGGACCTAGAAGGTTTGCAAGTGCTTGATCCCCTACCCCAGCACTGTCCTGAACCACCCCAGGCTCTGCTATGGAACAGGGAGAGGACGAACCAGGTCATTCTGGGCTGCTTTGGCTAAAATAAAAGTGGGATAGGGAGTGAAAGGATTCGAGCTGAGAAGAGGAGAAATCCAATGGATTTCCCCTTATTCTTTCTTCATCGCTGGAGGAAAATGAGTCCCACCTTACTCACTCATGAGGAAATGGGGAGTCCAGCTTCAGAGCCAACAGACTAGTCTCACACTGGGTCATGTGCAGTGGTTTGCTCTAAATGAAGAGGCACAGAAACTAGGATTTGAGAGTTGTCGCATTAAAGTCACAGTTGGGGTCCACGTGGCCCTCAGGACTTGCTGTTCAACGTCTGCTTGAATTCTGAGAGTAATTTGCTGAATTCCTCTCTCCTAACCTGGCTGTTCATTGTAATTGTTGGTGAATAGCATTTGAGTTGTTTTTTCAATACACTTGGTATGAGTCTGGCATATGCATGATTCTAACAGATCATCTCCCAGTTTAAAGAAGTTTCCTTTATTTATTTTTTTAAAGTGTGATCTCTTCTCTATACCTTTATTGCCTATCTATACACTTATACACACCCACACCCCACCACATATACTTATTTCCAAAACCATTCAAAAGTAAATCGTGACATTTTATTCCTAGAAACTTCAGCATGTATCTCTTGAGAACAAGAACATTCTACAAAACCAAAATATCCTACCCAAGAAAAGTCATGTTGGTACAATGTTATAAACCAATATATAGTCTATATTCAGAGTCTCTAAATGGCTCCAAGGATGTCCTTCAAAAAAATATTTTTTTTTCCAGTTTGGAAACCCATCAAGATCACTTACTTCATTTTGGTCCCACTTAATTTCCTTTGATCTATGACATTCCCCATCAATCTCCCTTTAATAGGAGTGACATTTTTGAGAAGTTCAGGCAGCTGTCTTGAAGAATGTCTCACAGAGGATGTCTAGCCATAAAACTATGTTCAAAAGTTAATCTAATTTATTCTTTTATTCTGTGTGGTTAGTTAAGAAGTTTCCTTTATTTGACTCTTATGAACTAGACACCATACTACGAATAACTGAGTCTAAAATAAATCAATCATATTTACACTCTTAGTGTAAAAGCTCCATGAGGGCATTGATGTCATCTGTTTGATTTACTTCTGTATCCTGAAGACCTACAAAAATGCCTATTACTGAGTGGCATAAGTAATGATGACAATAATAATAATAATGAACAAATAGCCATGTATAAATATTTCCTTCCATTTTATACATGTGGAAACTTGCTAAATATACTGTTCTGCATGTTGCTTTTCTTTCTTTAAGCTTATTTATATATACTGCAGGTTGTCAACAGAGAGGCAGGAGGCAGAACTGAAAAGAATTCCAAGCAGAAAAAAGCAACTCTCCATCCATGCATTTGGGTCCTAATCCCAGGAAGCAGCCATCACCCAGCATGAATCAGACCCGCTGGGCAGGGCATGCCTGGTATGTGTCAGAGTCCCTCTTTGTTCTGTTTTTAAGTAAGATGATCCACATGATAGCCATTGTGTCTCAGTGCTCAGCATGGAGAATCAGTTAAATTTTTAAATGTCTGTTTTGCCCTGTGGAATCCTTTTATCTTCCTACCAAGCTAAACATGAGTGACTTACACATTTGCTGCTGTTAAGTCACAAAGCCGGGTCCGATTCTTTGCCACCCCATGGACTGCAGCCAGGCTTCCTTGTCCCTCACAATCTCCCCAAGTTTGCCCAAGTTCATGTCCATTGAGTCAGTGACGCTATCCAACCATCTCATCCTCTGCTACCCTCTTCTCCTTTTGCCTTCAATCTTTTCCAGCATCAGGGTGTTTTCCAATGAGTCGGCTCTTTGTATCAGGTGGCCAAAGTATTGGAGCTTCAGCTTCAGTATTAGTTCTTCCAATGAGTATTCAGTATTTATTTCCTTCAGGATTGACTGGTTTGATCTCCTTGCAGTCCAAGAGACTCTCAAGAGTCTTCTCCAGCACCACAATTTGAAAGCATCAGTTCTTTGGCACTCAGCCATCCTTATGGTCCAACTCTCACATCCATACATGACTACTGGAAAGACCATAGCTTTGACTATATGGACCTTTGTTGGCAAAGTGATGTTTTTGCTTTTTAATACACTGTCTAGGTTTATCATAGCTTTCCTTCCAAGAAGCAAGTATCTTCTAATTTCATGGCTGCAGTCACCATCCGCAGTGATTTTGAAGCCTTAGAAGAGGAAGTCTGTCACTGTTTCCACTGTTCCCCCCAATATTTGCCTTGAAGTGATGGGGCCAGGTGCCATGACTATAACTTTTTTAATGCTGAATTTTAAGCCAGCATTTTCATTCTCCTCTTTCACCTTCATCAAGAGGTTCTTTAGTTCTTTGCTTTCTGCCATTAGAGTGATATCATCTGCATACCTGAGGTTGTTGATATTTCTCCCAGCAATCTTGACTCCAGTTTGTGCTTCATTCAGCCTGCCATTTCGAATGATGAACTCTGCATATAAGTTAAATAAACATGGTGACAATATACAGCCTTGATATACTTCTTTCCCAATTTGGAACCAGTCCGTGGTTCCATGTCTGGTTCTAACTGTTGCTTCCTGACCCACATACAGTTTTCTCATGAGCCAGGTAAGATGGTCTGGTGTTCTCATCTCTTTAAAGAATTTTCCACAGTTTGTTGTGGTCCACACAGGCTTCCCTGGTGGCTTAGATGGTAAAGAGTCTACCTGCAGTGCGGGAGACCCAGGTTCGATCCCTGGGTTGGGAAAATCCCCTGGAGAAGGCAATGGCACCCCACTCCAGTACTCTTGCCTGGAAAATCCCAGGGACGGAGGAGCCTGGTAGGCTACAGTCCATGGGGGCGCTAAGAGTCAGACACGACTGAGCGACTTCACTTTCACTTTCCACTTTCATGCATTGGAGAAGGAAATGGCAACCCACTCCAGTGTTCTTGCCTGGAGAATCCCATGGAGGGAGAAGCCTGGTAGGCTGCAGTCCATGGGGTCGCACAGAGATGGACACGACTGAGCAACTTAGCAGCAGCACCAGCAACTGAGTAAAATAGTACCTCAGAGTTTAATTTGACTTAAAATAATTGTGGTATAATGGAAAATATATATTGGTCTTTATCCCTAGTTCCTGGCACATAGCTTCTAAGACCTTTGTAATTTCTGAAACAGTAAGAATTTTTTTTTTGCTTTGGTTTGGCTTTTTGGCCGCTTGTAGGATCTTAGTTCCCTGACCAGGGACTGAACCCAGGCTGCACAACAGCAATGAAAGCACCAAGTCTGGACCACCAAGAAATTCCCCAAGAGTGTCTTTTAAATGCCATTGTGATGACTGGTGGCTGGAGATGCCTAGATGGCTTTAGGATGGGGCTGATGGTCAAAAAAGTGATGGTTAGAGGGTTGGAAATTTCAGAGTCCCCTGTCCTCACACCCTCAATCACTTCCTAGTCCCTTCCCAGGCCTTGGGAGAGGGGAGAAGGGCTGGAGGTTGAGTTTGATCACTAATAGCCAATGATCTGATCAAGCATCCATATAATGTTACCTTAGTTAAAAACCCTAAACAACAAGGGTCAGAAAGCTTCCGGGTTGGTGAATACATCAAGGTGCTGGGAGGGCATGGAAATCCCACCCCTTCTTCTAATCTTACCCTGCATATCTCTCCCATCTGGCTCAGATTTTCCAAATAAATGAATAAATGATTTAATCAACTGCAAGTCCTCCAAACTCAGTCCATTTGGACCTAGTGTTTAGCATGAGAGCTCAGGCTTCTGGCAGCATGAAACCTTTTATTGGCTTTCATGTTTTCACTGTGGAGGAGCCCAGACAAATGATCTGGTTTCATTGTGTCTCAAGTCTTAAAATGGGAATTGTAAAATCACCATGAAATTAAATAATTTTAGAGCCATGAAGGATGTTCATTATTAAAATTCTCCTGCAGGGCTAGCCTCGGGCAAAATTGTGAAGCAAAGGAAACTTGGCTTTGCTACCTCAATTCTGCAAATCTCCTCAATCCTCTCCCCACCACCTAACATATGCAACATTCAGTTCCATAGACAGGCATGTTTTTTGCAGGGTTTGCTTCTATATACCTTGAGAAAATATCAGTTAGAGATCATAATACTATATACGTGTACATTTCAGTAAATTTAGTTAGGCAAATTTTTCTTCTGGCTTTGAAACACATCACTAAATCTCTGTGAACATCTGATGAAATTCTTGGCTTATAACTAGGAGTTGAGGTATGTGGAAATCCTTAACACTAGCAAGGTTCACTGTGGAGAGATAATCAATGTCTAGACCTCACTGCGTGCATGTATGCTAAACCACTTCAGCTGTGTCTGACTTTCTGCAACTCTGTGGACTGTAATCTACCAGGCTTCTCTGTCCATGGGATTCTCCAGGCATGAATACGGGAGTGTGTGGCCATGCCCTTCTCCAGCGGATCTTCCTGACCCAAGGATTGAACCCACATCTCTTACGTCTCCTGAATTGCTAGGCAAGTTCTTTATCACTAGTGCCACCTGGGAAGCCCCCAGATCTCACTAAAGGGCAGCATATTCCCATACCCCATTTCAGGGCTCACCTGAAGAATGCATGCAGTGAGTGGAAAGATGGACAGAGTTTACTCATCTGTTCATTCAACAAATCTTCTCTGAGCCAGGCATTGCTCTAGGTGCCAAGCTACTCTCACTTCCGGTTTTTACTCAAATATGCTTTCAATGAAGTTTAGCCTGACTTTTATATTTTAAGTTGCAATTTCAATTTCAGATTTTTTGTATCCCTCACTCTGCTCTAGGCTTTCTGGTTTTATAACATGTGCTACCTACTAACATACTTTACCATAAGACAATTTTTTAAATTTTATATTGAAGGATGTGTGTGTGTTAGTTGTTCAGTCACGTGCAGCTCTTTGTGATCCCATGGACTGTAACCCACCAGACTCCTCTGTCCATGGAATTTCCCAGGCCAGAATATGAGAATGGGTTGCTATTTCCTTCTCCATTATATTGAGGTATAGTTGATTAATGGGCTTCCCTCATGGCTCAGCGGTAAAGAATCCACCTGCTAATGCAGAGTACTCAGGTTTGATTCCTGGGTCAGGAAGATCCCCTGGAGAAGGAAATGGCAGCCCACTCCAGTATTCTTGCCTGGGAAGTCCCATGGACAGGGGAGCCTGGCGAGCTTAGTCCATGGGGTCACGAAAGAATCAGACACAACTTAGCAACTGAACAACAACAACAATTGATTAACAGTGTTTCAGGTGTACAGTAAAGTGATTCAGTTATACAAATACATGTATGTATTCTTTTTCAAGTTCTTTTCCCACTTAGGATATAACAGAATGTTGAGCAGAGTTCCCTGTGGTACACAGTAGGTCCTTATTGGTTAAGTGAAGTGAAATTGCTCAGTCGTGTCCGACTCTTTGCGGCCCTGTGGACGGTAGCCCACCAGGGTCCTCAGTCCATGGGATTCTCCAGGCAAGAATACTGGAGTGGGTTGCCATTTCCTTTTCCAGGGGATCTTCCTGACCCAGGGATCGAACCTAGGTCTCCTGCTTTGCAGGCAGACGCTTTAACCTCTGAGCCACCAGGGAAGCTGTACATGTCTATCCCTCCCTCACCTCCTCCCCCCTTATAAGTTACATATCTATTGCATTTTATTTGTATCTTTCTCCCCGACCCTGACTCTCAGCATTCCAGCTCCAGAAGGCAGGAATCTTTATCTGTTTTTTTCACTGATATGGCACCTGGCCCATAATAGGTACTGAATAGTTGGTGAGTGAACAGAACAAGGCCCCCAAAGATACAATAGTGAATAAAACAGACACAGTTCTCTGCCTTCTGCAAATTTACCCTCCTGTCCCACTCCCTCCATCTGGGCACAGAGTTGTGATTCACTGGATTGAGATGATGGATTTAACACGGGGTCCTGACATTTCCATTGTTTCCTGCAGGTGCCCCAGGCCATCTGTGGCTTCTCTCCAGAGCTAAATGCCTTGGCTGTAAAACCTACATCTCCAGGTCATTCCAGAGTCTAACTTCACACTTGCTCTTATGAAAATAAAGTTTGCCCTTTAAATGTAAAATGTTCCAGAGCCCCAGCCCTGCTTCCTGAACTCTCTGCATGGCAGTATTTCTGGGTTTAGCAAAGAAAACTTGCTTGTTCTTACTCTGATCATTCGAAACAGAGTTACAAAGGGACTTCTCTGGTGGCACAGTGGATAGGAATCTGCCTGCCAATGCAGGGGACACGAGTTCAATCCCTGATCCAGGAAGATTCCACATGCCTTGGAGCAACTAAGCCCGTGTGTGGCAACTACTGAAGCTGTGTGCCAGGAGGCTGTGTTCTGCCACCAGAGAAGCCACCACAATGAGAAGCCCACGCACCACAACTAGAGAGTGGCCCCCCTCTCCGCAACCAGAGAAAGACTACACGCGGTAGCAAAGACCCAACACGGCCTCAAATAAATACAGCAGTGTGTACATGTCAAAAAGCTTTGTATAGCTTTGTAACCTATACATCTTGGTCAATAAAGTTAAGATTGCCACTTGCCCCTCTCCAAACTATGAAAAAGACAACGCTTGTTCCTCTCCCTAAAACTACATTAAAGGCAAGAGCATTCCAGTGATAGTTTAATAAAAAACAGGACATGCCAATAGAAAGACAGCTGGAATTAAAGAAGGGGGCCAGAAAGGCCAGATTAAAGATTCTCAGTGAGCTTGTCAACAACAGGAATGTTTAAAGACAGGTTTTCATTAATTTGCATGAAAATGATAACTGGCTTAAGTAACATCAGTGACCTTTCCACAGAATCACATTAGTATATGTGATACAGATTAGACATGAGCAAGTATTTTGCCAAGTAGAAAGCAAAATGGGAACAAAAAAATTATATATAGAAACAAATTAGGCAGAAAACCAGAGGAAAAAATAGAGGATGTGAATAGAAGGCAGCTAAGAAGGGCTATCTCAGGAATTTGAAGGAGTGTTTTGGTGGGAGCAGAAAGGGACATAAAGAAACTTTGGTGGTTTTTGTTTCTCTTGCTGAAGAAAGAGAGGCCAGTAGTATCTGGTTCTGCAAACCTGGGACAGAATTACACTAAACCTGATCCTCTAGAGCTCAGTTCAATAAGGTTGCCACCAGTCCCCTGTGTTATTTAGAATTAAACTAAAATTAATGGAAATGAAATAAATTTAAAACGTAGTTTCCCAGTCACTCTAATCACATCTCAAGGGCTCAATGGCCACATGTGACATGACATATTGTTGTTGTTGTTTAGTCACTAAGTCGTGTCCGACTTTTTTGCAACCCCCTTGGACTGTAGCCTGCCAGGCTCCTCTGTCCATGGGATTTCCTAGGCAAGAACACTGAAGTGGGTTCTCATTTCCTTCTCCAGGGGATCTTCCTGACCCAGGGATAGAACCTGCATCTCCTGCATTGGCAGGCGAATTCTTTACCACTGAGTCACCAGGGAAACTGACATAACATAGCACAGATAGTAATCTTTTCCATCACTCCAGAAGTTCTATGGAACAACACTGCTATAAAGCTTCACAGTGGAAAAGCAAACACAGGTCAATATCTATGTCAGCTTGATCATTACTTATCCCCCTAAAGAAAGGCAGACTCATAATGTGGTAGCTGGCAAGGACCTTGGCAACCTAGATCAAAATTCTTACTGCTCCTAATGCTTTTTTTTCTCCTTTAACAAATGAGGCCCAGACAGGTTAGTTTAAACCCTTTATTGAACATATATTTATAAAGATTCCAGAGACACTAAAGTGAATAAAACACAGTCCAAAACTTCCAGATGCTCACACTTAAGTCAGGAGAATAGAGATCAGGATGGTAAATATTATGGTAGAGGTATGTATTAGGCATTGGAACAGATAGGACTTTCTAAATATGGCATGGCAGTATTTTTAGTTCCACATGGCTTTCCAGCCCGCTGCCACATCACACATCAAGAGTCAGAATCATCCCCTCCAACCTCGGTGGGCTCATGACTGCTCTGCCAGATACAGTATGGCAGAAGTGATGCTATGTGACTTCCAAGGCTAGGTCGTATAAAGAATACAACTCTCTCCTGGTTCTCCCTTTCTCTCTCTCTCTCTCTCTCTCTCTCTCTCTCTCTCACTCTCTCTCTCTCTCTCTCTCTCTCCCTCTCTCTCTGTATGCCTTTTGAGCCCTGAACCACCTTGGAAAAACTTCAGTCACTTTGAAGCTGCAATATGGGGAAACAACCGAGATATAGAAAGAGATGCCCAAGGATCCCCTGCTATTCCACCCTCCATATGATTGATCCCTCCCATCAACTACCAGCCAGGTGAATGAACCAGTTATCAGATGGTCCCAGTCCTGCTGTCAAGACTTCCAACTGAGGTAGGGACAAGACCCCCTGCCATGCCGTGTACAAATTCCAGGGAATCCAGGGACATAATAAACGGTCATTTTCCCCACTAAGTTTTGGAGTAGATTGTTACACAGAAACACCAAGTGAAACTCTGGGAGCATGAAATTCTTCACTCTATTTAGGGAAGTCAAATAAGGTTGTCCAGAGCAGCTGATATTTGAGCTCAGTTCTGAAGGAGGAATGCACAAGGAATTCTCTGGATGAACAATAAAGGGATATTCTTCCAGACACAGAATAAATTGTGCAAAATGCTGAAGCCAGAGAGCAAGGCCCAGGCTGCAGACTAGTAACAGTCAGACACAGCTGGAGTGTGGAAATGTGTGGTCAAAGAAGGAGTTTCATTGACTCATTCTCTTCTTAATTCATCCAATAAATACACATGGAACCCATATTGCCTGGTACCCAACTCATGTATCTGTGAGGATTGCTTTTGACTGCAAATCCCCACTCCAAAAAAGTGGCTTAAACACTAAGGACCTGTTATTTATTTAATGAGAAAATCAGAGGTTCCCAAGGCAGGCAGCATCAGGTAATAAGAGGCAGAGCACAGAAAGATAAGCAATGGTTTCAGAGAGCATGTCGATTTATTCAGAAACACAATGAGAAACAAAAAGAGGGAAAGAAGGGGAAGCAGAGTGTAGGAAATTCCACATCACACCTTCACAACAGTCACCCTTACCCACACGCACAATTGAATAATTATTATTTAATTCAATAAGAATAATAGGATATATTAGAAAACTGTGGTGCAGTATAGGAGAAGGATTGGCTTGGATTAGGTCAGAAACAGGAAGAATAGACTTGTCCAAAAAAAAAAAAACCCACTTGAAATGGACATTTCTCCAAAGAAGAAATATAGATGGTAAAGAGGCACATGAAAAGATGTTCAGCATCACTAATTATTAGAGAAATGCAAATCAAAACTAAATGAGGTATCACCTCACACTGGTAAGAATGGCCATCATTAAAAAGTCTATAGATAGCAGTGCTGGAGAGGGTGTGGAAAAAAGGGGATCCTCCCACACTGTTGGTGTGAATGTACATTGGTACAACCACTGTGGAAAATAGCAAGGAGGCTCCTTAAAAAACTAAAAATAGAGTTACCATGTGATCAGTGGTCCAAACCCTGAGTATATATTTGGGGGAAAACATCATTTGAAAAAATACATGCACCCAAAATTCATAGCAGCACTATTTACAATAGCCAAGACATGGAAGCCACCTAAGTAGACTTCAACAGATGAACGAAATAACAAAATTGTGGCACATATACACAATGGAATATTATCCAGCCATAAAAATGAATGAAATAATATCATTTGGAACAGCAGGGATGGACCTAGAGATTACATCATAGAAAGTCAGACAGAGATTACCATGGTAAGTCACACAGAGAAAGACAAATATCATATATCGCTTATATGTGGAACCTTAAAAAACATGATTCAAATGAACTTATTTACAAAACAGAAATAGACTCACAAACATAGAAAACAAATTTAAGATTAGCAAAGGGAGAAGGTTGGGAGAGATAAATTAGGAGTTTAGGATTAAAATATACACATTACTATATATGGAATAGATAGCCAACAAGGACCTACTGTAGGGCAGAGGGAAATATACTCAATATCTTGTATTAACTTATAAGGGAAAAGAATCTGAAAAAGAAAGTATATGTGTGTGTGTGTGTGTGTATTTTTGATGCATAACTGAATCACTTTGCTATATACCTGAAACTGACATTTTAAATCAACTGTATTTCAATAAAGTTTAAAATAAAACACACACACACACAAAAATTCACCTTAGTTTTAAAACAAATTGGAAGTCAAGTTTGAAGAACCTACTTCATTGTTATATGATCTACAGAAGCATGAAAATTGCCGTCTCCAGAGATCCTTTCAATTTAAATGTTTTCTATAATCATAGAAATAGAAAGAGACAGAAGTAAATTTCTTTAGATTCAAAGAACTTTCCAGTGCATTAAAAAGGAACAAAGGAACTTTGTAACAAAGAGTGTCAGCGCCAGAGAAGATGCCCACCCCTTCCCTACCATCAGTTCACCTTCCCCCAACACAGGAGGCAAAATGCAACTCATTTTTCGCTGAACTGCCAAACCATATTTTCTCTCTTCCAACTCAGTCCTGGGCTTGATAGATACTGTTCTAACAAGAAATGGCTCTGAGATATTCTAAAATAATAATTAAGGTGCATGCACAATTGCTCTAGCCTAAACCGTCTCTAAGCATTTTTCTGCGGATAAGAAATAGACATGATTACCCCAAGGTTTCTGAATATCAGTGTTCAGAGGGCATATTGAGAGTGTAATTACACTGGAATGCTAGACTAAACGCAAAAGTAAACTGGATCATTCTTCTATGAAGTTACCTTTCTGCAGAAAAACGAATCTAACTGCTAGGTCTTGCTTTTCTCCCAAATCAGTGCTCACCAGGAGATTTGAAGACCCTGCTGCTGCTGCTAAGTCGCTTCAGTCGTGTCCGACTCTGTGCGACCCCATAGACGGCAGCCCACCAGGCTCCCCCGTCCCTGGGATTCTCCAGGCAAGAACACTGGAGTGGGTTGCCATCTCCTTCTCCAATGCATGAAAGCGAAAAGTGAAAGGGAAGTCACTCAGTTGTGTCCGACTCCTAGCAACCCCATGGACTGCAGCCCACCAGGCTCCTCCATCCATGGGATTTGCCAGGCAAGAATACTAGAGTGGTTTGAAGACCCTACAGGGATGGAAAAGAAACACATGAGCGTTGGTGTATGGATGGAAGGGAATGGACACAACTCTCTGCTGAGGGCAGAGAAGGAAGTGGAGGTTTGTACGTAAGAAGTCAAATTTCCCTTCTAGCTGCCCTTGGCCCTGAGCTGCCCCAGCCAGCTGTAGCTCTGGGTGACTGCGGCACAGTGATGCGGGACCCAGGTAAGACAGACTAGTAAGCACTGACCCCACTGTCCTGCAGAAGCCACTCAAACCACATTTTGCCCCTCCTGTGGGTCCTCGGTCAACCTCTGTGTTCAAGCCATGCCCCTCAAAAGAAACAGCCATCCAGTGGGGGCAGAGTCGTGGTACATGTGAGAGAGTGACCTGTTTGATTGGGGAAGAAGGGGGAGGGGAGAGGGGAGTGACTGGGAAACTGCACCTCCTCTCCCCACCCCTACCTCCCATGATCTAACCCTCCCACCCTCTCTCACACATAGGCATGCTGGTGGTTCACTTTATGTGTCAGCTTGGCTAAGCCACCCTACTCAGATATTTGGTCAAACGTTGATCCAGATGTTTCTATGAAGGTATTTTTAGATGAGATTAACATTTAAACCAGTAGAGTTCGAGTAAACAGATTCCCTTCTATAATGTTGGTGGGCCCTGTCCAATCAGTCAAAGACCTTAATAAAACAAAGATTGACCTCCCCTGAAGAAGAGGAAATTCTGCCAGCAGACCTGTGGATTCAAGCTGCAACTCTTTCCTGGGTCTCCAATTTGCCAACCCACCCTACAGATTCTGATTTTGCCAACCTTCATCACTGTGTGAACCAATTCCTTACAACAGTTCTTCTTTTTCTCTCATCTGTCACGCTGGGGAAGCAAGCTGCCTTGTGTGACCAGCCCTACAGAGAATCCCATGAAGCAAAGAACTGATGCCTGTGTGCTCAGGCACTCCAGCCAGGATCCAGTGAGGCTCTGAGACTTGACAACAGCTGTGGGACTTCACTTGGAAACGAGTATTCCATAGCATGTCAATGACCTGAGTGAGCTTAGAAGCAGACCATCTTGCAACCAAGCCTTCAGCAGCCCCGGCTTGAATGCAACCTCATGAGAGATCCTGAGAGACACCCAAATTCCTGACCCATAGAAACTGAAATACTGGATATTTGTAGTTGCTGTTTTTTAGTAAACAAGGCTTTATTTTAAAAAATATTTATTTGGCTGTGTCAGGTCTTTGCTGCATCATTCAGGATCTTTGTTTGCATTGCACAGACTCTCTAGTGGTGGCGCGGGGGCTCCACAGCATGCGGGCCAGTAGTTGCTGTGTGAAGGCTTAGTGCCCTGAGGCATGTGGAATCTGAGTTTCCTGACGAGGAATCGAACCTGCATCCCCTGCACTGGCAGGTGGATTCTTAACCAAAGGAGCACCAGGAAGTCCCTCAAGATGTATTTCTTAAATTGCATGAATTGAACAGTTTGGGATATCCAAACGTTTGTGGGCGTAGGTGGTGCTGGCTGTTAGACAGTGGTAAAACGGAGTGTCAGGAAGAGTGAAAGGACACATCTAACCCTATGTGAATTTCCTTTTTAATATGCTCGATAATCAGCAAGAGTTTTCCTGGTGGCTCAGTGGTAAAGAATCCACCTGTAATGCAGGAGCCACAGGAGACTCAGGTTCAATCCCTGGATCAGGAAGATCCCCTGAAGGAGAGCTTGGCAACCCACTCCAGTGTTCTTGCCTGAAGAATCGCCTGGATAGAGGAGCCTGACAGGTTACAGTCCTTGGGGTCAAAAAGAGTTGGACATGACTGAAGCAATTAAGCATGCAAAATTACTAAACCTACATGATTAGGCTACTCAGAATTTTTAAAATATACCCAATAAATATGGTCTTATTTATTTCTTATTCCAGGTAAAATGGGAAGCATAGTTTTATTTACTTTTTTCGTAGGTTAGTCAATAAATTTTCATTAGAAACGACCCTGATGCTGGGAAAGATTGAAGGCAGGAGGAGAAGGGGATGACAGAGGATAAGATGGTTGGATGGCATCACCGACTCGATGGACATGAGTTTGAGCAAGCTCGGGAGTTGGTGATGGACAGGGAAGCCTGGAGTGCTGCAGTCCATGGGGTTGCAACAAGTCGGACACAACTAAGCAACTGAACTGAGTCAATAAATTTGCACAGACTGTTAGAAGAACTCTCCCAGCACTCCCCCTTTTCTCTGTTACCACCTGAACCAACTATATTCTTGTCCTTTGGATTTTAATTTAGAAGCGATCCCCTCCAGGACGTTAATTTTACTGACATGCATCATACTCTATATACTTTCCTGTATACCTGTCTGTTTCCCTGAGGGCAATATACATGATTTACTCATCATTAAATGCCTAGATCTTGGCAGAATGCTGAGCGCATGATAGGCAATTGTTGAATTTAACTATTCTGGCCCAATCCTTTATAATGCCTGAATATCATTTTATCATGTTTGCTTTACTTAGTGGGAACAAGGTACTCTTCACCCCACAAGACAGCTTGTTCCCGGCTTAGAAAGTTCTAAATTCAGAAAAATAAATCTTCTTCAAAATGGGCTCATGCCTGCCTTCCTGTAATTGCTTCCACCCAGTGACCCCAGTTCCCCCTTCCTAAGCTGCACAGAAGCAGCCCAGTGCCTGTTCCATCAATCAGTCCTTGAGCCTGTAAAGCCACATCTTCCCTTCCTAAACTGCGCACAACACCTCCTCATTAGTCTTTAGATCAAGCATCTGGATACTCATCAATGCATGTGAAGTATGTGTCTTCTTAGTGAATACTTTTAGGAAATCAAACAGAAACCAAACTTCGGTCCAAAAAGAAGTAAGACGTTTCTCAAAGCCAAGAATTTCATATTACTTTTCTTTATGTCCACTTTCCAGGGCTCAATAGACATTCAAACTCAGTTACTTTGGCTATTCCTTTTCTTTTATTGTATAAATGTGAAAAGAGAAGCATGGCTCCCCAAAGTCTTCTCTAATATCACCCCCTCCTCATGCCCACACTCAGCCCTGTGGGAAGGAATTCATTGATCCTTTAGGTATTTCCACAGCCCTTTGTATAAACATATGTAAGAGTCCGATCACAGTGTGTTATAGTGAAGTTTCGTGTATGTGTCTATTCCCTCACTAGACCAGCAGCCCCTTGAGGAGGGCAGGATCTTATTTGTTGCTGTATTATAACACCTAGCACAGGGCCTGGCACATCATAGATACTTAATATGTTACAAGTAAATACCATGGAGTATCTAAGCTAAAAATACCTTAGTGGTACACAGGATTTTTTGTCTCATCCATTTTGAATAAAGAGATAAAGTTCTGCTTTGCTGACCATTTAGGGGCAAGAGAAGATGACTGTATCTATATTGTACTGTTCAGATATTTGGAGACTATCAGAACAGAGTCCTTAACAGGCTTTTAGAAGAAAAGGTATGTATTTTTTTTATGATTCCATGTAATAAATTTGCAGAGCACTGACTATACCCTGAATTGAATTTAATGGCATGACACTTCATTGAGGGCACTCTGACTTTTCAAAACACTATGCCTGGAGACTGCAGGTGATGCCCTAGTCCCTTTAAGGCAACCTGCATGGGAAACCAGCAATCCAAGCCAAAACCCACCCTGGGAATCAACGCTTACAATGAAATTTCTTTTGTTTTTAAAAATTAATTTCTATCATCATTTTAATCTTCTTTAAGGACCTAATGAATTGATGGGTTAGAAATCAATAGCCATGACAACTTTTCTTAGCAGTTACGAAATTGGAAACGTGTGTGTAGCATGGGTGTGTGCCAGGCAGTCTTCAGTTCAAATAGAACCAAAGGTTTCTGGAATTTCACTGAGATGCCCCCAAAGACAGACACTGAATCTACAAAAGTGGAGTCTGGACAAAGACTCCATGGCAACCATTGCTAGGAGATATGGATGTAGTAAGAGAGAAAAGAGTTAGGAGCAACTGATGAGCTTTTATCTTATGACTATTACAAAGCAGGTAACTGTCCATTTCCCTTTTGCAGTTGACTTTGAAAGAGTGAGCCAGCCCACCCTTAACAAGTGTGAGTTTACATTTTGTACACAGCCTCTTTGCTGAACCATCTCATATCTCTGTGTTATTTGTATCAGTCCTCATAAATTAGTTTGGGAACAATGTGAGAAATAGCAGAGACTGCATGGGGCTTGTCGCCTGGGGGGCTTCTCTGGTTGGACAGCAGGCTATAGATGCCTAATTCTTTACATGCTCAGGCTAAACACCACTAATTCTCTTTTCTTGGGTGGATTGGTTTTACCAGAGAGGCATCCTCTGATTTCCTGCCTGGGACAGAGAGGGACATAAAGCCTCTTTTCCAGTCTGCATGTGCTTTTAGAACCCAATGGTGAAGGACTAAGGAAGAGGGTAGTCACTGTTCAGCTGATGTCCTCTTATGATTTCCCCTTTGGTTGTCCCTTTACTAAATATTGGTGATGGGGGAAAGGTTGTAGACTGAGGTAAGTATGTGTTACCTACTATGATTCATGGCGATGGTCCTTCCAGTGATGTCAGGGTGGGGTTGGACCGCCTATGATTGCATGAGAAGGAACATCAGGTATGACCTGTATCTAGTATCACATATGACCTGGAGAACATTCAGCTGAACTTTCTCTGTTGGAAACAGAGCTGCTATTCTTCAGGTTGTCTACCTTTCCTCAGATCGTATTAACCCAGTTTGTTCCTGGGGGATTTAAAGGCCCAACAGGGAGAGCCCCAGAAAAGGTCCAGACGCTATCTGCCAAGTAGGTTCTAAGCTACCCCTTATCACTAGGGACTCCACAGTCTTTGGAACCACTGTTAAGAGAGGTTCAGGTACACAGCAGGACCATCCTTGTCCGCTTCCTCCAAAGGGATGCTCCAGACTAGATTTCCGGCCAGGGTCCTGCCAGGAGTGCCTGGTCTCCTTCTCTGTGGTTGTCAACTCTAGAGAGCCCTAGTTTCCTCAAACAAACTCAAGTGTCCCCAAGCAAACTCAAGCCCAGGAAACACTGGGAGGTTTGGACAACATGGGGAGGCTGCCCGTGTGGTACTAGGCACTGTTCTACATACCGGGGATACCAAAGGGAAAAAACCCTTTCCTGGTGGAGCTTATATTCTCATGGGGATGAAAGAGAGCTTACATTTAAAGGGATCAAGACCAATTTTATAAAACACTTATCCACTCATTCTGATTTGGTAAGAAAAATAAATATAAGTGGTGCATGTAGGCTTCTAAATCTTAGGAAACACAAGATCTTAATGAGCTCAAACAGTGAAGACGGTAGGCACAGGGGAGCAGAATGGCAGGTTAGCAGGTCAGCAGTGGGTCAGCAATGTTCCCTGAGTCCCTGCGTGGTCTGAGGAAAGGTAGACAACCTGAAGAATAGCAGCTCTGTTTCCAACAGAGAAAGTTCAGCTGAATGTCCTCTCCATCCATTGCTGAGCTGGGGACCTAACATTCTAAACTGCTGAATACAATGCTCAAAGGATAAATTTTGATATTACAGCCACTTTAGTGAACTGCTCTGCTTTCTACCCCTTGTTCGAGGATGACTCTGTACCCATACGCTCCCAGACACACTTTGCTTATCTGAAACACTGTTCCTCTAAAGCACTTGGATTTATGCTCCAGATAAAATTTCTCATTTAACCGAGAGCAAAAGCATTTGGAAAGCTGAGGTCTACTTTGCCTGTTTAGGATGTTGACTTCTTTTGCTGTTTTAAAGCAGAAAAGAGGTTTAGGCAGGCCTGGTAATGGACATTTGTTGATTTGGAGTCATCCACTATCCATTCACCCTACTTCCACCAACAGGCCCTGCTCTCCTTTTCTTTGGGAAACCCATGCTCCCTTATTCTTATACCATGTAGATCAGATGTACACCACCCCTTACCTTCCCCCGTCCCCATGGCCCCCAAAGTACAGGGTATGAAACATGTGAGCTCAGCTATGCAATTCATGCAAACTCTCTCCAGCAGTGATTGGTCTTAGGTACCCACATATGTTCTAATCAGAGCCAAGGAAATGCAATGAGACCTTCGATTAATTACTAGACTAGAAATCAGTGCTCTTACTTGACAAACTTGAACCTTGACGTTGGAAAATCGAGGGCCACAACCATCTTGAATGAGGAAGGCACTGAGAATAAAGCTAAAATTGAGGAAATAGGACCAAAATCGTGAGATAAAATAGGAGAGACAAAGGATATGAAAGGAGGAACTTCCGTAGTGGTACAGAGGTTAAGACTCTGCAATTCCAATGCAGGTTGTGTGGGTTCAATCCCTGGATGGGGAACTAAGGTCCTGCACTCCATGCAACACAGCCAAAAAATAAAATAACAATAAGAATTTTTTAAGTTAAAAATAAAGAATATAAAATGAAAGTAGGAAGAGAGATTGGATCCTGTTGACATTCTGTGAGCCCTGGATCAAACTGTGCTGGAGGCTGGAGGTAGATGCATAGATTTTTCAATTATGTCAGGCAATCATCTATTTCTACTTAAATCAATTTGCTTTACCTTTACCATCGTGTGCAGAGAAAAAAGCCTAGTTGATAGGCTGGTGCAGCTACTAACACAGAGCAAGGAGGAAAGGATACCTCACTGATGTGACTCTAAGGACACCAGGTCCAGAAGTAGCAGATGTAACGGGAGAGATTGTATTCATGGAAGACCCTCCTGATTATCCTTCGGAACCTGGGATTGCTGAGATCTTGGAAAGAGGATACATTGTTTGTGTCAAGTAACACTGAGCCTATATGGCTGTACATTTGGAAGTACATGTGATTTGACAGACTGCAATTAGGAAAATAACAAACTGCTTCATAGGGAGATTTCCTAAGTCTCTCAAGATTCCAGAAAGGAAATGATTCTCACAGGGTTTTAACACATTCATCAAAAAAATCCCCAGATCAAGGGAAAGAACCCAGTTTCCACACTCTAAACCCCAGAAGCTCTTTCTAATGTGAAGTACAAAGTCAACCATTGTCTTAGCTCAGGGTACTATAATGAAACAGCATAGACTGGTGGTTTAAACAACATTTATTTCTCACAGTTCTGGAGGCTGAGAAGTCTGAGATCTGGGTGCCAGTCTGGCAAGATTCTGGTGAGAACCCTCTTCCTGACTTGCAGTCGGCTGCCTACTTTCTGTATCCCCTCATGGCAGGGAGAGGGGAAGCTCCAGTCTCTCTTTCTCTACTTACAAGGACACTAATCCCATCATGAGGGCTGCACCCTCACCATCTCATTCAAACCTCATTACCTTCCAAAGGCTCCACCTCCTAATACTATCACACTGGAGGTTAGGGCTTCAACATATTAATGCAGGGGGGGGGGCACAAATGTTCAGTCTATAACCATCACCAAGATGCTGCAGATATTCAGAGAACTCCTGGCTGATGCAGCCATTTAAATGTCATGCTATTATAAATGCCTTCTGGCTTTTCAGAGGTTGCTGCAGCAATTTTGATAGTTGAGATTCCTGACTCTCAGTTTCCATCTGGCATCCCCAAACCAACGTGCATCTATTATCATGAAGTGGGCAGGTTTCCTCTGCATTTTCTTTCCAAGTTGGGGCCTGTTTTCTAAAATGGATATGCTGCCCTTGGCTGCTGATCATGGTGACCTTCTAAAGGGGCGTAGCCAAAAGAATAAGCCTTGTTCATAAGAAAGACCCCTACTGAGAAAGCTTAACTTAAACCACATTCCACAAATCACAGCACCCCAGGAGAACTTTCCATTCTAAGAAGATGATTGCACTTTTGTCTTTAAAGTAGAGCTCAAGCTCCTCTAAATTCTGTCAGGGATTCTCCATGGGATAATGAGATTTAGGACTAGGATGAATATCAGAGTATGTATCCCCAAAGTTTCAAAGAATTACTATTCTTCAAACCCTGTTTTTCATTTTGTTAGAAGATGAAGTTAAGGGACAGCAAATTACTCGTTGGCTTGTCTGTTAATTAAAACAATATGGAGCAAGAATTCCATCTTTGGTCAGCTTGAACAAAGCATTCTCTACCCGGTGGTATACCCTTAAATTGCAGAGTGTGATTTCCATCTGGTCCCAGCCCAAAAGTAAAATAAAACAGAACTAGACGGAGGTTCTCATCTTCTCTATTAGAATCCACTCACTATTGCAATAAATAACTTAGTAATTTAACATTCGTCAATTTTCTTTCTTGCTTATGCAAAGTTCAACTGGCTATAAGGCAAGCAGTCTAGTGGGGTCACCAACTTTGAGCAGAGCCTTGGGACTCTCTGCTCCATGCACACCTCTACCCACCTCCCTCCTAACCACCTCCCACCATACTCCAGCAGTGGATTCCTGCAGTAAACCCCAACAGAGTACCACAGGAGTGTACCCAGGAATGTACCCTAGCAGAGGACCCCAGCAATGTACCTCAGTAGTGGACTCCTGCAGTGAACCTCATCAGTGTTCCCCAGCAGTACCCATAGGAAATCTCCCATCATATAGAATCTCCTAATCTTGGGTCCCAGGGAATGTTGCTATGAACACTCCTATATCCCCCAAAGCCAGAAACCTGCTGTGCATTGACAGTCCTAGTGACCATGCTGAGACACCCCAGGGTGCTTCACTCCTCCCACAAACCCTTACTGACCACTGTCATGTAGCAGCCCACGTGCTAGCCCTGGGGAGACAGTGGTGAATAGGTGGAGCTTGTCTCTCCCTCCTCTTATGGAACCTGAAGCCTGGTGAGGGAGGTAGTAAACAGTAATCACTGAATAAAGTTTAGAGTCACGGTGATAGTGGTTTAGTCGCCAAGTTGTGTCCAATTATTTTGCAACCCCATGGACTGTATGTAGCCTACCAGTCTCCTCTGTCCATAGGATTCTCCAGACAAGAATACTGGAGTGGGTTGCCATTTCCTTCTCCAGGGGATTGACCCAACCCAGAGATCGAAACTGCATCTTTTGCATTGCAGGTGAGTCCTTTACCACTGAGCCAGCGGAGATTCCCAACAGAGCCATATGCAAGGTGAAGGACATGCACAGGAGCCTGTAGGAGGGAGATGGCACCTCACCTGGGCAGGTTTGCTGCAGAAGTGGCATTTGGTGTGCAGATACTAAGACAAGAGGTATAAGGAGGAGATGGGACTGCCTTATAAAACCCTCAGAGAGGAAGAAACTCAACATCTGCAAAGACCTGAGAGGTCTGTGTGACTAAGGCACAGGATGCTGGGAGGACAGGACCCCAGTGAAGCCTGACAATTTCAATGACTTGTCCCAAGGTCAAACATCCAGGACATTTGGGGACCAGATGGATCCTGAGCTGGATTACACTGAACATTGTAGCTTTAAGTTGTTCATTTCATGAATGAGGACATTTACTGAACACCTACTGTGTACCATGCTCTGTTTTAGGCATTGACACAGAGAAGAAAACAGAATCTCTTCTCTCAAAGAGTCTGATCTTTGTCCAGAACACTGGAAGCCCTGTGCAAGAATTTTAGGCAGGAGATAACACAATCAGACTCGTAGTATTAAGAGACTGGGTTACTTGCAGCACGCTGAAGGGCACAGAGGCCATTTAGGAGGCATCTTGGTGGTCAGGGTAAGAACCAATGGTGGCTGGGCCCGGAGAGTGACAGAGGACCTAGAAAGAGTGCACACATTACAGAGACATTTAGAAGGAAAAGGTTACAGCACTTGGTGACTCATTCAATGTCAGGGTGAAGGTGATCACAGTTCACTTCCAGGTCCCTGAAGATAAGCAGTGCCTTCAGAATCACCTCAGAATGAAGAGTTACTGTGCAATGCAGTGTAAATATTTGGATTCCTAAAATCAAGGACCCTGCTGTGGGACACCGTAGTTAACCAGAACTTGCCCTTTACTCTACTATGTTTAATCTGGGATAAATAAAAGGTGCATGTGAGGAGGGGCTGTTATTTTTACTGGCAGAAGTAGATTGTCTAGGTCTACCCTCTAATTTTGTCAGTTACTGAGATTAAAACAATTGTTCAGAATGTCCTTAATTATCATGAGGATATTATTAGCTTCCTAGGGCTGCCACAGCAAATGACCGCAAACATGGCGGCATAAAACAACAGAAACGAGTTTGCTAACAGTTACAGAAGCCAGAAGTATGAAAGTAAGCTGTTAGTAGGGTTGGCTGGTCCTTTCTGGAGGCTCTGAGAGGGAATCCACCCCACCTGCCCCCTTTTAGTTTCCAGTCATTAGCGGCAATCCTTGACCTTCCCTGACTTGCAGACAGACCACTTCAGCCTCAACCTCAGTCATCACTGGCTTTCCCCTTTATAAGGTCTCTTATTCCTTGGTGGCTCAGATGGTAAAGAATCTGCTCATAATGCGGGAAATCCAGGTTCGATCCCTGGGTGGGGAGATCCCCTGGAGAAGGGAATGGCAACCCATTCCAGTGTTTTTGCCTGGAGAATCCGATGGACAGAGGAGCCTCATCCATAGGGTCGCAAAGAGTCAGACATGATTAACACTTTCTCTTTCTTCTTTCATAAGGACCAGCCATTGGATTTAAGATCCATCCCACTTCCAGGATGATCCCATCTCATGATCCCTAACTTAAGTATATCTGTTGAGATGCTATTTCCAAATTAGTTTCATTCAGAGTGTTAGGGCTTGAACACAAGTTTGGGGAGATACCCTTCAAGCCATTATGAAACCATGCACCTCAAATTGGGACTTAAACCCACACGGCTAGAACTTGAACCCAGCCTAAACCCAGACTGGGACTTGAACTCATACAGACAGGACAGGACCTAGCCAAAACCCAGATTTTTCTTAACTGAGGTCACACACCTGGTTTCAGAACTTAATGAAGCTCAGGTTCTTAATGTCTCATCGCAGAAAGAATTCAGTGAGAGAAAAAGTGCTTGGTAAGAAATGGGCTTAGAGAAAAAGACACTCCACAGACAAAATGTGGGCCTTTCAAAGATGGTGAGAGTGGCCTTGAAATATTGTATGGTTAGTTTTTATGGGCTGGGTAATTTCATAGGCTAATGAGTGGGAGCTGTTTCAGGGAAGAGGTGAGGACTTCTGGGAACTGGGCCACTGCCCAGAGACTGATCTTTGATGGTTGACCTCAGAACTGTCATGGCGCTGGTGGGCGTGTCACCTAGCTTTGTTGTTGTTGTTGTTCAGTAGCCAAGTCGTGTCCAATTCTTTGTGACCCCATGGACTGCAGCATGCCAGGCTTCCCTGTCCATCACCATCTCCCAGAGTTTGCTCAAACTCATGTCCATCGTGTTGATGAAGCCATCCAGCCATCTCATCCTCTGTCAGCCCCTTCTCCTTCTGCTATCAATCTTTCCCAGCATAGGGGTGTTTTCCAATGAGTCAGCTCTTTGCATCAGGCAGCCAAAGTATTGGAGTTTCAGGCTTGTCATTTAGCTTGCTGATATATTAAGATGAACATATACTGAGCCTCAAGGTCTCAAGTGGAAGTTGACTTGTCCACCACCTTGGACCAATTTGGTTCTAATCAGTTTATGTGGTGTCTTCAGGTTATGTCATTCTTTTAACGTTTTTACCCTGCCCCTTTCCCTCCCGTTTCAATTGCAAGAAGATAACCTCATATATTAGGACATATGACTGCAGGAAATAGATTTGAAGAGAGACATTTCTGAGTTTCAAGGATGTGAAATGTGATAGAAATGCACCAGCTTTCTCTATGTTGCTAAACATTAATTACCATAGTCTTTTTTTTTTTCTTTCTGAAATGCCTTTAGAGGAAGGAAGAGGCTTCCATAGTTCCATCTCACAGTTTATATATAAACAGACAGAACAAAGGATTTGTTTCATTGTGCATGGCCTTGGAGATTTATACAAATTCTTTCAAGCTAAGACTAATTGTGTAGTTTAAAGGTTGATAATTTATGTGCCAAAGAGTCAGAAAGTAACCAGAGATTAAAGAACAGCTGTGGATGAATTAATTGTATCCCCAATCACATGACTGAGAGCTGGAAATGTACCATGAGGAAAAGCAAACAAATGAATTGAAAATGTGAGCCATGTGCATCAGACTTAGGCTGATCATTTCCAGCCTATTCCCCACTGCACAGAATAATAATAACAACAGCTTACAACTGAACATTTACTTTATGCTCGCCAACTACTGCTCAAAGCACTCGACACAAATGATCTAATGTGATCCTCACGCTATAACAATTACTGCCCTTATTTTGCAGAAGAGAACATTGAGGCAGTAAGAAGCTAAGTACTTGCTCAAGGTCACAAAGCCAATAAGAAGTAGAAAGATCAGGATTTGAACTCAGGCAGACATCAAAGCACCTACTTCAAATCAGTACACAAATTTTTAAAGTCTTCTTTATTTCAAAGCTATATAATAACCACTATTACATATATATTTATTTTTCTGCATAAGGCAAAAATGCTGGGTACCACATCCTGCCAGGCTCTACCAAACTCTCAAACTTCTAATTATCCTCCATCTTCCTACTTTCCAAAATGATAATTTAATTGTACCAAATGTCTCTCTACAGAGAATATTAAGTGTAAAATTGTTTCTTAGGGCAAGCAGCCTCTATTTGCCTATCTAACCAGTATATAAAGGACTCCACTGGGCAAGGTCACATAAAAGACATACTCCGAGATTAAAAACAAGAAAATGCAGATTGTAGACTTTATAAAAAAAAAAAAAAGATGGAACCTGTCAATTAGTCTAATCTAAACAAGCCATGGCACCCCACTCCAGTACTCTTGCCTGGAAAACCCCATGGACGGAGGTGCCTGGTAGGCTGCAGTCCATGGGGTCGCGAAGAGTCGGACACGACTGAGCAACTTCACTTTCACTTTTCACTTTCATGCATTGGAGAAGGAAATGGCAACCCACTCCAGTGTTCTTGCCTGGAGAATCCCAGCGACGGTGGAGCCTGGTGGGCTGCCGTCTATGGGGTCGCATAGAGTCAGACACGACTGAAATGACTTAGCAGCAGCAGCAGCAAACAAGCCATAGTGTCCGAGAATGCACACCAGATAATAATGCTATTTTTAAAAACACAAGAATATGATAGCAGAACTATTACTTCTGGGGAAGGGGTGGTGGCGACAAGCATGAGGCACATGGAGGAGCTTCTGGGTGACCCCTCGGGTTCTGTCTCACCCTGGGTGGTGGTTACAAGTTCAGTATGCTCACCATATCCCGCTAAACCATTCGTTGGCTTTATGTGGTGTTCCCTGTGTTTTATTTTACCTTAAACAGATTTTTTTTTTTAATTTAAGCATGTTATTTACAAATACAGAGGTGGCCAGGAGAGATGGCTAGAGCAAGTGAGGCTCCTTCCTTCTAAGGGGTTGTCTGGCATAGGGGTGATGAACACCTATATTTCATTGTAAACCTTTTGATGCTGAGTCTTTTTATTAAAAAAAAAAAACAATTTTGGGACTTTCCTGGTGGTCCAGTGGGACTCCGAGCTCCCAATGCAGGGGCCCAGGTTCAATCCCTGGTCAGGGAAGTAGATCCACAAGCCACAACTAAAAAGGTTAGTTTTTGTGTGCCATAACTAAAAGATCCCACGTGCTTAAAGAAATAAATATTTTTAAAAATAAAAATAAATCAATTTTTAAAATAATATGAGGAAACAATGGAAATAGTGACAGACTTTATTTGGGGGGCTCCAAAATCACTGCAGATGGTGACTGCAGCCATGAAATTAAAAGATGCTTGCTCCTTGGAAGAAAGCTATGACCAATTTAGACAGCAAATTAAAAAGCAGAGACATTCCTTTGCCAACAAAGGTCCATCTAGTCAAAGCTATGGTTTTTCCAGTAGCCATGTATGGATGTGAGAGTTGGACTATAAAGAAAGCTGAGCACTGAAGAATTGATGCTTTTGAACTGTGGTGTTGGATAAGACTCTTGAGAGTCCCTTGGACTTCAAGGAGATCCAACCAGTCCATCCTAAAGGAAATCAGTCCTGAATATTCATTAGAAGGACTGATGCTGAAGCTGAAACTCAAATACTTTGGCTACCTGACACGAAGAACTGACTCATTTGAAAAGAGCCTGATGCTGGGAAAGATTGAAGGCGAGAGGAGAAGGGGACAACAGAGGATGATATGGTTGGATAGCATCACTGACTTGATGGACATGAGTTTGAGTAAGCTCCAGGAGTTGGCAATAGACAGGGAGGCCTGGTGTGCTGAAGTCCATGGGGTTGCAGAGTCGGATACGACTGAGTGACTGAACTGAACAGAGCACTTGGCCCAGTGCCCAGCTCGCAGGAGGCACTCAGTAAGTGGTGGGAATTCTATTCCTTCTCCCCCACCAAACCATGGGATGGAGAAATGTATTCATGGATCCCCAGCACATGTATCCTCTGGCACATGGTATGCACTCAGTAAATATCTACTTATTAAACAAATAAGTGAATATGCTGCTGCTGCTGCTGCTAAGTCGCTTCAGTGGTGTCCGACTCTGTGCGACCCCATAGACGGCAGCCAACCAGGCTCCCCCGTCCCTGGGATTCTCCAGGCAAGAACACTGGAGCAGGTTGCCATTTCCTTCTCCAATGCATGAAAGTGAAAAGTGAAAGTGAAGTCGCTTAGTCGTGTCCGACTCTTAGTGACCCCATGGACTGCAGCCTACCAGGCTCCTCCATCCATGGGATTTTCCAGGCAAGAGTACTGGAGTGGGGTGCCATTGCCTTCTCCAAAGTGAATATCAGATTAGATCAGATCAGTCGCTCAGTCGTGTCCGACTCTTTGCGACCCCATGAATCGCAGCACGCCAGGCCTCCCTGTCCATCACCAACTCCCGGAGTTCATTGAGACTCACATCCATCGAGAAGTGAATATAGGAGTCTCTATATAATTCAGAATCTTTTCAACAGAAGATGCCTGGTAAATCTTTGCTAGTTCTAGCTCTGAGTCAGCTCAAAATGCTACATCATACTAAGGCCTTTGTAATTAGTGTGGGGGAGGTACTGAAGTATGGTTCAATTAAAACATTTCAGAACACAGCCTTTCTGCCTCCAGAAATAGTTGAATAAAAAAAAAAAATATTAAATTCTAAATGGCAAAAGTAACAGGTAATGTACCACAGGGGAGAGGGGGTGTACTTCAGAGTGTGCCAAGGGCATTATGGAACATCCTGCTTTTTGAGTAATACAGCATTAAAGGAATGAAGCAAAGAAAGCAAAAGACAAGTAGCCTTAAAGAGGGAAAACTGTTTTGAACACAAATCACCTTACAGGGACTTTTTTTTCAAGGCAGTGGCAATTGCTCACTCTCTTTTCCTTGGGCAAGCTTCTGGAATGTTCGAAATGATCAACTGTGAGAAGACTGAGGAAGAGCTTCCCACAGTGAGGGTTTAATGGGCTCAAGGAACTAGAGGAAGTCCAGTGTGGCTGGAGAGATGATGTGAAAAGGCTAAGTCAATGAGATGCCTCTGGAGGGTGATAACCCAGAAGAACCACAGGCTGATAACTTACCACGGCACCTCCGACCCCGAATGTGACGCTCAGAAACAGAACCTATCCAAAATGAATCACCCACATTTATTTACTCATGAGAAAACCTCAGACGAACCCAGATGGAGGAGTGTTGTGTAAATGACAGGTCTGTACCCTTCAAAAGAGTCTAATGTTACAAAAGACAAAGTAAATATTTGCTGGGGGCCAGATCCTGGAAGAAAAAAGAATGCTATAAAGCATATTTTGGGCGCAACTTGTGAATTTTGACTATGGACTATAAATTAAATAATAGTATTGAATCAATGTCAAATTTCCCAATTTGATCATTGTACTGTAGCTACTGTGTTAAGAGGTTGCTCTTGTTCTTGGAGGATACAGGCTGAAATGTTTAGAAATGAAGGGCCATGATGTCTCCAGTGTACTCTCAAGTGTATCTGCAAAAATAATAATGTGAATAATAATAGTAACAATAATAAGACATACATATTTAAAGATATAAAGCAAATATGGCAAAATATTGCAATCAGTAAATCCAGGGAAAGGGTATACAGGTGCTTATTACTCTATTCTTGCAACTTTTCTGTAGGTTTGCAATTTTTCAAAATAAAAAGGTAAAAGTAATCCCTCAGGCTTCTGTATCATGAATGGCCTTTCTGGGTGGCATTATTGGTAAAGAACTCTCCTGCCGATGCAAGAGGTGCAAGTGACATGCATTCTATCCCTCAGTTGGGAAGATCCCTTGGAGAAAGGAATGGCTACCCACTCCAGTATTCTTGTCTGGAGAGGAGCCTGGCAAACTTCAGTCCATAGCGTCGCAAAGAGCTGGACACAACTGAAGCAACCTAGCAGGCAGGCACCATGAATGGATTGTACGTGTGTGTGCTCAGTCATATCTGACTCTTTGCAACCCCATGGACTGTAGCTCACCAGCCTCTCTCTCCATGGAATTTTCCAGGCAAGAATAGTGGAGTGCTTTGCCATTTCCTACTCCAGGGGAATCTTCCCAACCCAGGAATAGAACCCACATCTCTTGGGTCTCCTGTATTGGCAGGTGAATTCTTTACCACTGCGCCACCTGGGAAGCCCATGAGTGAATGGATTGGAGGAAGCAGTAAAGAAGGTTGGTCCAGATAAGACATAAAGTAGGCTGGACTAGGCTTTTGGCAACAGACATGAAGAGATGCCTGTGTGATTGACATATGTCTTGTAGGTGAAGGAATGACATTTACACCTGTGACTGTGACAAGCTAAATGTCAGCTCCTTTCTAGCTGCTGTATTAGCAAAATCTTACCTTTCAACACGTTATAATAATCACTAAAATCACCATATGCATAAATGTATATGTGCTATCGGAGAAGGCAATTATTACAAACTGCATATGAATACCTGGTTTCTACTTAGGTAACAAATGCTTATGGGTGAACTGTCACCACAGCTCAGAGTCTGTGATCCAGTAGGTGTGGGGTGAGACCCAGGAAATTATATTGAAAGCTTCTAGATGGTTCTGATGTAGTCAGGTTGGGGAACCATAGCTCCGGAAACCCAAATCCATTCTAGTCTGGGTTTGGATTCTAGCCTTTCTCCCTGTCGCCTCTCAGTGTTTCCCAAGAAGCCACCCTCAGGCTAAGTGGATTTATTAATCACTGTGGCAGGGGTTATCTGACAGACAGGCAAGATGATTCAAGAGACCCTGACATCAAAGCAGGAGGAGATACTCTCACTCTCATTAAGGACTTTAGCTCAACCGTAGCTTCTTAAATTCTCTCTCCAAGTCCTACCCTTCAACTTTTCAATTTATAAATTTTATCTCAAGAATAGTAGAATAAGAACACATTTTGTGGCACTGACATTTAAGTCATGTGACTTTAGCAACAGTTACAAAACAACCCCAAATCAAGGAAAAACATTTCAGCAAGAAGGCGAGTTTCACAAGTGGACCAGATGGAAAGTCTATATGCTGGTGGAAAGGAAACAACAGAAAACCACATACTATCAGTTTTCAAGCCTCTCTCTTGGCTCTCAGACACTTGAAAGAATTTCAGACACCAGATGAGGATAGACATCAAGTCTACCACGCTATAACGATGACTCCTTAGATGATGGCTCTAGGGTCTACATACATTAAACCAACAGGAAACTAAGAAATCTCTAAGTATTCATAAACCAGACTAGTTCTGAAGTTCCGTGTTCATTCCTGTCCAAGATTTAGAGTCCCTCTAATTTCCCCAAGTGCTTCCCTGGACTAATGCAACATTTGCACATAGACAGCTAAATCTTCCAAGCCTACAGGTATAAATCCTTCCTGCACTAAGGGGGAAAGTTGTAAGTTTAAATTAAAAATGCTGTTTGCATAAAGATATATGTACAAAGATACTTATTGCAAGGTTGCTTATCACAGCAAAAAAGGACCTAAATGTTTTTAAATAAGTTATGGTATGTTCATGTTATGGAACTGTATGCAGTACCTTTTTTTTTTTTTAATGAAGTAGCTCAGGTACATAAAGATCTTCAAGGCTATTAAGTTGGGGGAGAGAGAAGCAAGTTGCAGAATAATATTTTAAAACATTTACATTTTCTTTTTTTTTTTTTTTTGGACTCACCTCGTGGCATGCATGATCTCAGTTCCCTGCTGCTGCTGCTGCTAAGTCACTTCAGTCGTGTCCAACTCTGTGCGACCCCATAGACAGCGGCCCACCAGGCTCCCCCGTCCCTGGGATTCTCCAGGCAAGAACACTGGGGTTGGTGACCAGGGATAAAACCCCCCACACCCCCTACAGTGGAAACAAGGAGTCTTAACCACTGGACCACCAGGCAAGTCCCACATTTACATTTAAAAATCAAAACTAAATACATATGTACATGTTAATATTATCTCTGGCACACAGATGTGTGTTAATGCAAGAAAAGGTCTAGAAGAGTCTTCTACAACTTTCATTAGTAGTTATCTCTGGAGAAGGAAATAGAGTTGGGAGAAAGGAGAAACTTTCATTTTTACTCTATTTAACCAGGTCTTGTTGAATTTTTAACTATAATCATGATTTGTATGTCACTTCTATAATTTTCTAATTATTTATATGTAACTTAAATGTACAATAAAAAAATGGCAGCTGGTTTACTGGGCCAACCTTCAGCGGATGGACAGGGACAAAGAAGCCCTCACCCCAGGCCCTCCGTTCACTATCCCTCTGGGCCCAGGAGTGAACAGTATCTGGGAGTCTGGGACACAGCAAGCTGACTGCCCCTCACTGAGCCCCATGGCCACAAAGGCCTGCAGCCGGCAAGCCCCTCTGTCCTGCAGGGGCAGAAACAGCCCCTGTGGGGACAGCACTGATTCATTAGACACCAGCATTAGCATCCCACTCCTGGGGACCAAACTGCTCCCAGAGATACTTACAGAAGTTTGCACAAAATGTAAGGGTGACAGCTTGATGATCTCGGGTCTCTCTACTCTCTTTTTTGTTGACTTGCCTCAAACAACATCCACCTATGCTGAGACTCCCACCCGCCCGAAGGGAAAAGAAGATCTCAAACGTTAACTTTAGAACTGGCCATGGCAGAGGCCCAATATGAGCTGGTGTCTTTCCAGAGGAGATGATACTTTGAAAGGATCAAAGAATTAAGCTAGATGGTTTTAGCATCATCTCATTTCTTTCATTAGATTAATCCAGGCAGGGCTTCTCTGGTGATCCTGTGGTTGGGAGGCCCCCTTGAAATGCAGGGGAAACCAGTTCAATCCCTGGTCTAGGGAAGATCCCCTGTGTCACAGAGCAACTGAGCCTATGGGGCACAGCTACTGAGCCCGAGCTCCAGAGCTTGCAGGTCCCGACTGCTGAAGCCCAGGAGTCCTAGAGCCCATGATCTGAAATAAAAGAAGCCACTACAATGAGAAGCTCTGCAATGAGAAAGCCAAGCACCCCAACAAAGAGTACCTCCCACTTGCCGAAGCTAAAGAAAACCTGTACACAGCAACAAAGACTCAGAACAGTCAAACATAAATAAATTAAATTATATATATACATCAGATCAGATCAGTCGCTCAGTCATGTCCGACTCTTTGCGACCCCATGAATCGCAGCACGCCAGGCCTCCCTGTCCATCACCAACTCCCGCAGTTCACTCAGACTCATGTCCATCGAGTCAGTGATGCCATCCGGCCATCTCATCCTCTGTCGTCCCCTTCTCCTCCTGCCCCCAATCCCTCCCAGCATCAGAGTCTTTTCCAATGAGTCAACTCTTCGCATGAGGTGGCCAAAGTACTGGAGTTTCAGCTTTAGCATCATTCCTTCCAAAGAAATCCCAGGGCTGATGTCCTTCAGAATGGACTGGTTGGATCTCCGTGCAGTCCAAGGGACTCTCAAGAGTCTTCTCCAACACCACAGTTCAAAAGCATCAATTCTTCGGCACTCAGCCTTCTTCACAGTCCAACTCTCACATCCATACATGACCACTGGAAAAACCATAGCCTTGACTAGACGAACCTTTGTTGGCAAAGTAATGTCTCTGCTTTTGAATATGCTATCTAGGTTGGTCATAACTTTCCTTCCAAGGAGTAAGCGTCTTTTAATTTCATGGCTGCAGTCACCATCTGCAGTGATTTTGGAGCCCAGAAAAATAAAGTCTGACATTGTTTCCACTGTTTCCCCATCTATTTCCCATGAAGTGGTGGGACCGGATGCCATGATCTTTGTTTTCTGAATGTTGAGCTTTAAGCCAACTTTTTCACTCTCCACTTTCACTTTCATCAAGAGGCTTTTTAGTTCGTCTTCACTTTCTGCCATAAGGGTGGTGTCATCTGCATATCTGAGGTTATTGATATTTCTCCCGGCAATCTTGATTCCAGTTTGTGTTTCTTCCAGTCCAGCGTTTCTCATGATGTACTCTTAAAATAAGAATAAATGATGTTGTCTGGATTAATCCAGACAACAACATTTATTCTTATTTTAAATATGTGCTTAAGTGGAAGATTTGATGGGTACCGTTTTGTTTAGGCAGTTCTATTAATGAATTAATGACAAAATAACAGCAAATACTTTCCAAACACATTCCAACATTGAATGTACTGAATGCCCTAAACACATGGGTAGGTATTGTGTTATATGCCTGACATACTTCATCTCATGTAATCCTCACAATGACATTGGATGTGAGTGTTATTTTCATTATCTGTTTGACAGACGAGGAAACTGAGACTGACGAAGAATACAGAGCTGGTAAGCAGCAGAGCCCATATCCTGATTTGTGTTCATTTGATTTTAGAGCCTGCAGCTGTGTTATTAGAGGGAAAGGTCTAGAGTTTGCCTACAATGCAGGACACCCAGGTTCAATCCCTGGGTCGGGAAGATCCTCTGGAGAAGGAAATGGCAACCCACTCCAGCATTCTTGCCTGGAAAATCATTTTCACTTTTCTATTCCGCAGATAAACAAAAGTTCTAAACTACCTCATTATTTATACCTGGAATTCGAACCAGATAGCTCGAGTGGTACCAGAACAAGGTGCTCCAGAAAGATTCTCAGTGTACTCCGGAAGTCCCAGCTTCAGTTTTCTCGTCTCTAAATGGGAATGGTGATACTAGACCCTGTCTCAGAGTGGTGAGAACCCAAGGAAGAAACTCATACAAAGAGCTTAGCTTAGTATCTGGCACATAGCAATTGCTCAATAGATATGTAGTCAAAATAACTAATACTTGCAAAAGCATGCCAGTGATTATATCAGCTAGGTTAGTTTACCAGTACAGCCAGCAAACAGACAACTTCGTAGAAAGCACGGTTTGAGCCATGGGATACTGAATGTGGAAGTCTTGATGGAAGGACTAAAGAGGCCACAAGAATTAAGTCCATGTTCTTGATGATTCTCTTTTGAACTGGAACATACCCTCATTATACCAATGCGGGAGCAGAGGGGAGGGAAGGGAGATAGGAATGCAGGGACCTAGGCAGAACAAGCTGGCTGCTGTACCCTCCTCTCCATCCTCCCACCAACAGTCTTAGAGAAGACTCCCACCAATCTTAGTGAAATTGAGTTACAGTGAGTTCAACACTATTTGAAAGTTGTAAAACAGCTCTCACCACAAAACAAAACATTGTAACTATGCGAGGTGATGGATGTGTTAACTAACCTTACTGTGGTATTTATTTGCAGTACATACATATGTCAATCATTACATTGTATATCTTAAACATACACAAAGTTATCTGTTAATTGTATCTCAATAAAGCATAAAAAAAATTAGTTCAATGCTTTCTCTAAAAGGGGGAAAAGCCACGATGGTGCCCTATTAAAGGCTGAAAGATGTTTGGGTAAGGAAATAAAAGGAAGCCTTACCTTTTTAACATCAGATTGTTGGTTTTCAAACTGTGTTTCATGGAACCTTGCTTTGGGGGCTCCACAAATGTGTTAAGATTTCACTTTTAAAATATAACTTGGTTAAATAATCAACAGATATACTCAAGGGTGTTATAAATCAAATTTAAACTCATTGGAAGACCCCAACTGAGATAAATTGGGAGGTTAGCTTATTTTTATGAAGACCTCAAAAGTTCTTCTACTACCTTCCTTTATTGTAAAGAATCTTGGATAATACAAGACAGTTGTTTACAAAACAACAGAAACAAAAGAGGAATTTGCAATTATATATTTGTGTGAACTCGGATTGTCTTAATCCTCTGTGAGCAAAAACAAAATTCAGATACAAACTGAATGCTGAGACCAATAGCAGATTGCCACTTCCAAAATTTCATGTTCTTCAAGTAGCCATTTTGTTCTCATTAACTTTCAAAATTTATTTATAAAAGAACCATACACTAGGACTTCCCCGGTGGCTCATCTATAAAGAATCTGCATGCCAATGCAAGAGATGCGGGTTCAATCCCTGCGTTGGGAAGATCCCCTGGAGAAGGGAATGGCAACCCACTCCAGTATTCCTGCCTGGGAAATCCCATGGACAGAGGAGCCTAGTGGACTACAGTTCACAGGATCACAAAGGAGTTGGACATGACTTAGTTACTAAAGAACTCTACCAATAAAATAACATATAAAATACTATGTACGTATTTACAATAGTAAGGTTTTACGTAACATTTTATTTTTCAAAAAGATTATGGTACTATTACTAAATGAAAAGTTTGAGAATTTCAGCCTTTGATCATTTGAACAATGGAACAGGGAAGGTGAGTTCCTTGTATAAAACCCTCTGGATCCTGCGCTACTTTGACTGCTAAGACCAACTCTTTTTCTCTTTCCTGCCCAATGCCCTGAAGCTCTGCAGGCATCAGGTAGACAGAGATTCAGGAAGATGAAATGGACGTGTAGTCCTTTTCTGTTGCGAGGGCCCACCGCACAGAACTGTGACCCTGCTTCAACGCCTGGCAACTTCTACCAGCCCCGCCTCCTTATTTTAGGTGATTCTGACTTGGAAAACAATGAAGCAAGTCTTGCTAAGGTCTCAGGGCTTCCAGTTCTTAACATGACTATGAAAAGCTCGCATTCTTATCCAGGAACTTCCTCTCTCTTGCATTCTTCAATTTAATCCATTAACCGGTGAAACCAGCTAATGACACGTCATGAGGAAAAATACCAACAGGAAAAGCCAGAGACAAACAAAGTGTTGAGACTAACCCCATCTCTTTGGGGAAATTCCAGAAGTAGGGGGCAGATGGAAAAGTGAAAACCTGTAACAGAAAGCATGTGAAACAGCCATGGGCTTTTTCACTTTTGCATATATATATGTGAGATTATGCATATTCTACAGTAAAGTGCCATTATTTTTGTTATAATTTTCCAAATAAATGTGGTTACCTTCAAACACTACAGCTTCAGTTCCACTATATTTCACATTATTTAGCCACTATACAAAGTAAGCTTATTTCAACCACAATGCCTCTGTATCACCAAAAAACTAACAAAAACCTGCATTATGTGAGGACATTTCAACTGAGAGGAATGACACATTATTTCAAGTCAGAGGAACAAACAACTAGGCAGATGATCCCTTAGAGATGGTGGTTAATGCAAGCTGTACTACACCGCGTATGTCATCTTCTACCAGTTTAGAGATTCTGAAGAGTGGAAAGTTTGTTAGTTTGGTAACTTTCCAGTATGATCTGAGAGTTCTGTCTGAAACAGGAATAGCCATAGTTAACTGGTGAAGCTGAGCTCCAGGTTCATGGAGGTTCAGAAATCTATTCTATTCTGTATCCTACTTTTGTACATGTTTAAAATTTCCCATAATAAAGTTTTAAAATGTATCTGCCTTCCTTGAAATCTATTTTAAAATAGATGCTTTCAGCTAGCTTCATCTAACTCTTCCTGTGACAGAAGTCACATGCTAACCAGCCTCACCTACGAAGATTAACACACGTTCTTTCTCCCTGTTCCCTTCCGCTCCGCTTTGCGATTTTTCTTTATTGAATGTTCTCACACTTCTAACATTCACTATTCACACTCCTCTTCTTAAATTTCACTACAGACTTTCCATCCAATACTTCACTTCCTATATATCCAGAGAAGAGAAAAATACTGAGTCTGATGTAATTAAAGTTCTATTACATATGCTAAAGTTTGGGGTCAGCAGATAAGATTACAAATACAGGTCTCTACAAGAATAATGTAAGACTGCTCCAAAATGCAAAACAATTTCCCAGAAAATCTCAAACCATTAGCTCCCTGTGAGGCCTCACAGGCTTTATCACAAAAATCAATAGCTTGTGAAGAACTTTAGCCAAAATGTGCATAGCAAAATAAAATCTGGAGAAGATTCTTGCGAGTTCCTTGGACTGCAAGGAGATCAAAACAGTCAATCCTAAAGGAAATCAATCCTGAATATTCATTAGAAGAACTGATGCTGAAACTGAAGCTCCAATACTTTGGCCCCATGACGCAAACAGCTGACTCACTGGAAAAGACCCTCATGCTGGGAAAGATTGAAGGCAGGAGGAGAAGGGGACGACAGAGGATGAGATGGATGGATGGCATCACCGACTCAATGGACATGAGTTTGAGTAAGCTCTGGGAGATGGTGAAGGACAGGGAAGCCTGGCATGCTGCAGTCCAGGGGGTGGCAGAGTCAGACACAACTGAGCGACTGAACAACAACAACAAAAAATAGCATGTTTGCACTCTAGTTGGACTATAAGGAGTAAATTATGCCTTGTCACCTTAGCTGGCTTTCTGTGGGCAGCTCTCCTGTCACTTCCCAAAAGAAGACAGTAGCTCTTAGATCTTTGATTTAAACCCTTACATCACTTTCTCAAAGATGTCATTCTTTTTCTTTCCTTCCATATTTTTTCTTCCCTTTCTGCTTCGTGACATTAACAATCTAAGTTGGACCATGAACCAATAGTCCTCTTCTCTATAACCCCTGCTTGACTTCATGCTCTTGTTTTTATCCTTCTCTAGCCATGACACTTCAGAGGTGAACAGGACAGTCTCTGTCTTCAAGGAGGTTTCTTTCCTCTCTCCTTTGACCCTGTGTTGCCCCATCTTGCTGAAAGACAATGGCTTGTTTAACTTAACCCTTGGCTTCGAGCCAAGGTAACTGTTGTCAGATTTTAGGTTGGCTTGTTTCTATTAAAAACCCATGGACAAATAATGTATATAAAATAAAAGCAAGACATGTCCAACAACTTTGAGAAAAAATCAGGAGCTATTTTAGACCATCACCACTAGAGGGCACTAGACCCAGCACAAGTCCTCAATCACCTCTTCTGCTACCTGTCTTCACCCCCCCCCCTGCTCTTACCCTAACCCAACTGTATGCTTCTAAATACAGAGCTCTTTGGCACATACAGAAGATCTGGAAAGAACTGAGACCTTGTCTGCTATAGAAAATTGGAATTCCTGAAGTAGATTTTGTACTCTTCCTACAGGTGGAGCTCAGGCCCCATCTTACTGGTTTCAGACCCTGCCCCAAACAGGGGTTCTGACAGTGAACTCAAGGGCTCTAGAGACAGACACAGCTGAGCCTGAGGGAGTCTAAGCATAGGTATGGGGGTGCCAGGAATCCGTAAGCAATAAACAAAATTGTCAGTGTTACCATATCCTGCTCATAATCATATTAAATACCTCTTCCGCTTTCTAGCAGTTTCTACACATCATGGCCCTGTTATCTCTTTCTTTTACAGGTTAGGGAAAAATGAGGCCCAGATTCATCCAAAGCTACTTGTAAGAAGCCTCCTTGGCAACCAGCCCTACACCTGCATTCCCTCTGGGTGGGAGTCACTGCAGATTGAGGTCTCAGGACGCTCATGACAACCTTGAATTGGCTTTCTCCGTTGCAGCCATGAGGTCAGCAGGCACAGGCTGACCCCAGGAAGCAGCTGACCTCTCAGTCCAGCAAGTCCTGACTCCATGCTCTCCAGCCAGACCTCCAGGACTACAGCTGCGGTTGACAAGTGTGTTTAAAGCTCAGAGAGACCACACACCGTGGGGGAAGCATGGGGGATTTCAGTAAGAGGCTGTTAGAACTTAAACAGGATTTGGGTTTGGCGATTTGGGGTAGGGTTCAAGGAACAGGGTTTAGCTCTGGACCAGGTACTGTCAGGAAGTGGGGCTAGTCCTTTGCTTGTGTATCTTAATAGATCTCACCCAGGACAGAGGGGAGTGGTGCTGACGCCATCACTGGTCCAGTAGCAGCAGTGACTGGGATCTGGTCCAGGAGGGAGGTTTGGTATTTTGTGGTTTTCAGGGATCTGGTTTTTGTCCACACTTGGGCAAACTTACGAAGTGGTCTTATTTCATTTCATCATGATCACACCATGACCTTGTCTGAGGTTGGTGTCCTGTGAGATTGTTTATGTCTAGGAAACAGCACAGCCCATCTTCAGACAACATCCCAGGCATAATTGTCACTGGCTATCTGGGTACTGGGGCTTTTTTTTTTTTTTTTCACTCAGCTCTTTTTAGTTTTGTCTTTTATGCCTGGAAGATGTTATGGGGATTAGATGGAACGAAATTGTATAGCTACACTACCCCACAACCTCCTATTTAAGTAACTTAGCTCTCATGTGCGTTCTATTGTCTTGGCAATTGCATCTCTATCTCCCTTGAGGACCTACAGAGAAGGGTCCCTCTGCCAAACACCACTCATTAGCATCCCAACTGCAACATTATGACCAACATCTGACTCAGGTTGGTAAGTCAACATCAACAGGTGACAAAGCCCTAACATCATCCAAGCAGGACGCCACAGTCAGGACTTGAACTCAGACCTTCTGCTTCCTGACCCTCTGCCTTTCGCACACGCTACGGTGATGGCACCAGTGGACGACAGCCCGCACTGGAACCTGGATTTGTGATTCCAAGTCCAGCTGGGCTTTCTCAAACTGCTATTGAATCGAGTCTGAAGTTTTACTATTAGAGATCAAAGTCAGGACGACAGAAAGGCCATCAAGCCCGTAGGTTGCCTGTCAGCTGGGGCACTTGTGGGGCTCACTGGGAGTCCCCCTTGACCCTGCAGGGCAAAGGCACAGACTGGGACAGACATTGCAGTGACACCTGAGGTCAGAAGCTATGCAGTCACGTTAGAAGGTAATCATCGGTATGTTCCTACTTTTTTGTTTGGGGTTTTATTTTTAGTGATCTTTTCTAAGATTTTTTTTTTTCCTTGACATACACCATTTTTAAAGCCTTTATTGAATTTGTTACAATATTGCTTCTGTTCCATGTTTTGTTTTTTTGGCCTCAAGGCATGTGGGGTCTTAGCTCCCCCGCCAAGGATGGAATCTGTACCCCTTGGAAATCCCTGTAGGTCCCTATCGGTTCCTTCCTCTTTTGTTCTCTTCTCTTGTGGTTTGATGACCATCTGTAGTGTTATTTGGGTTGCTTTTTCTTTTTCGTGTTATCTGTTGTAGTTTGGGGGTTTGCTGTTTCATGAGGTTTCAATAGAGCAGTCTCTCTCTATATATACAAACATTAGGAGGGTCTCAACATTTTCCCCTCCTCTTACCCCCTGAAATTCACCCCCCACCAACTTATTCTACATTCTGTACCAATTCCATTTGAGGGTAGATTCTGCCATGAGCTGCTGCTTCTTAATTTTCCCAGACTCCTCGAGTCTGACACAAAGATCAGGTCAGTCAATGAATGTCCAGGAGGAAGGTTTCTCTCCATTCTACAGTCTTCACCCCTTCTTCTGCTGGAGCCTCGTAAATCCAAGTTGGCACTGGCAACATACTTAGGCTACTTTATACATATTTTTTGTTTTCTGGGCTTTAGGGTAACAGAGGTGGGAAAATATGCACAAACAATTTCTATTCAAAAAGAGTTTTCAAATTGTTCTTTGGGGTTGGTGGGGAGCGAGGAAGAGTCTCTCCTTTACATAAGTCTTATAACCCATCAAAATATATTCGTGTACCCCTCAGCATGGGAAACAAGCAATTCTTAACTCAAGATGGGCTCTACAGTGAAGAGACTTAGCTTTCTGTGGAAGATATGACAGCTCACGCTCAAATTTTTCTAGTGTTTATTTTCATTTATCTCAGCACAGAATGTTCTCTCAGGCAAGGTCAACTAAGAGACACTCTGAAATACAAATACAGTTGAGTTGGATCATAGAAGGAGGGCTTGGTTAAATATATAGAAATAGTGGTTTCAACTATTCTTTCTGCCAAGTCAAATCTACATCTCAGTTTTCTTCTCCAAGCTCCCTATTAGGAGGAGGTTAGAAAAGATTTCCACCCACAACACAAACGCTTAACCTTCCTGTGCAGTTTCTGTGGAATTTCACACCTCCTTGATACAGCCCATATGCTCACTTGAGGGAGGGGGAAAAACATGAAAGACACATCGATGTAACTTATATGATGTCCTCAAGGTTGTTAATACTTTATTAGGAACCATCACATGGATAATAAGCACAAAATTAGGGGCCCTTTTTTACAAAATCTAATGTCATTTCTGACTTTGGTGTCTCAGAACCAGAATGAAGCTACCTAACATTTGTTTATAAGCTCCTAATGTGCTTTGTTCAAAAGCACTATTAAAATATAATGGAATCCAAAATGGGAGCATAGGTTGAAAGGTCAGTAAAATGGCTTGAAAACTCATGCATGTTTGATTTTGGTGAAGTAAAGATAGGCTCTCATTATTCGGTAGTCACAGAAGGAGATTTTTTTAGATAATTTATTCATAAAATCCTGTGAAGATCTTCAATATTCTGGCTCTTTAACATGAGCATTAACAAGCAGAATGCCTGAGTCCATCACTGTAACATAATGGATTTATGCGTTGTTTTAAAAATGGGGTCATCCCTGCTACAAGGAGCTAAAAGGAAGGTGAAGGCGACACTGAGCACAGGCGAGGAGGAAAGTGGGGACTCCAGGAAGGCGACCCAGGGGGAAAAAAGAGCTGGCTGCTTCACCCACAGCACCAGCTGCAGCAGTGCCCGCTTGCACCAGAAGACCCAGGCCCAAGACCAGAATGTACCAGGTTGCGATGGCTTCCGCTGCTCACATTATTTCCACAATTTACATTTCTTTTCCACAGAACTTTTTTTTTTTTTCTGAGGCAGGATACTAGAAAGGGGATCCTATCTGCTTCACCTTTTTACCTCCCAACTCCTGTCCCCATGCCTAGCACTTCCAGGTGCTAAGTGATGTCTTCATTAAAAATCTCTCAAATCTCTCCGTGTTGTGTTTAGTTGCTCAGTTGAGTCCGACTCTGTGCGACCCTATGGACTGTAGCCCACCAGGCTCCTCCATTCATAGGATCCTCTAGGCAAGGACGCTGGAGTGGGCTGCCATTTCCTCCTCCAGGAGATCTTTCTGAGCCAAGGATTGAACTCACGTCTCTTGAGTCTCATGCATGGGTAGGTGGGTTCTTTACCATTAATGCCACCTGGGAAGGCTGGAGGATCTCTAAGACAAGTCTAAGATCAAAATCTTCCCTCAGGAGGAAAAATGATTTAGCAAGCCTTTTCATCTTCATGGGGATACAAGACATGGAAAGGGAAGTCTTTGTCCTCTGTTCAAGGGGTTTGAAGTCTCAGCGAACAGGAGGGAAATTTAGAGAAACGGGCAATTCTCACACCCCAGAAACTGTATTGTGCTGGTGGCAACAGGCTTATCCCATAAACCTTTTCAGCAGATGGACAAAAGGAGGCCACGCAGCTCAGCCAGGTTCACCTGAGCTGCTCTAAGACGGATGGAACCCGGGAGACTCCAAGGCACGTTGCTCTGCTCTTGGTCTATGCGGTTTTATTCCCATCACTGGGCCCAGGAAAATGTATTCAGATGACAATCTCCTGTCCACACAGGGACCCCCTGAAGTAACTGTTGGGGGAAAAAAACCTTAGACATTTTAACAGCAAGCTTGAGTATCAGCCCTGGGGAGCCACATGCTGAGACCACAAGAAATGGGCCCACACTGCCCCCCTCCAGGTAGGCCAGTGGTGGGACTGGTGTGCACCCCGCTGGGGTCTGTGCAGCTCAGACCCTGCCCAGAAGCCTGTGGCTGCTGCCAGTATTGGGGGCAGGGGAAAGCCACACCGATTCTTTCCTAGAAACCAGATGCCCACGAGATCAATGAGCTGGAAGCCACTGCCTTATTTTGAGAATGGATCTTTTATTTCATAACCAATAAAGGGCATTTTCTATGCAAACTCTCAGCTAAGCAATTCATTACACCTAATATACCTACCCTAATTCTGTTTTTCACTGATATTCTCAATTTGCTCTTCCCCAGACCCAGGTTTCTGGATTGTGTTGCTTTTTCTCACTCAAAAAAGTGGTGAGTACCCTCCAGAACCCTCACTTTCTGAACTTCAACAATAGTGGCAACTTTACTATGATAACCAGAATACCCTCTACAATGCCTCAAAATCAGGCTTGGACTGATTGCCTGGACATAAGACTTGCCAATGACTCACATTTTATAAAAAGGATTTTAAATCCATGTGTGTTAACACTACTCAGATATAATTCTCTAGGAAGAGAATTCCTCTTTATTTTTCTGTCAACAACTTTAGAGGCAGGGTATTAAACTGATTGAAGTTTCACAAGATTGACATTATTGCTTAAAGTGCTTGAATTGGTTACATTAAAAAAAAAAAAGGTACAGATATTTTTAAATAAAAACTAAAAAAAAAAAAATTTTTTAGCAACAAAGTCAAATGTGCCACACAAATGCAGTAACTATTTTGGTTACATAGAAATGGAAGCCAGAAATAAATTAATATAATACTGAAAAACAAATTTAATTAGGCAGAAATGTAGGAAATAATTTTCCCTGACCCGTGCCACTTACATGAGTGAATCACACTAGTGCTGATAAATGCCTTGACCATATAATAGCAGACAGGGGCAAAACATTTAGTGCACAATATTTTAATACACATGAACGTACAAAGTTGATCAAAATGCAATGTTTATAGATAAAATCCATCTTTGTAATAAAGCTACACTCCAATATCTAAAATAAGCCCTAAGCTCCAGTTATAACATAGTTCATTGTTAGGCATGCCCATGAAAATTAAGGGTATCCATGAAAATAAATGCATAGGGACCATTTCTGTCATTTTTTTCCCCATTTCATCTGAAATCCAAAATATACCAAGCTATAAAACCAATATGACTGGCTTCCTAGACAAAGCACCACTCTCTTGTGTTTTTGCTCCTTGGCTCTCTTCAAACCAGCTCACTTCGTGTTTCTTCGGAATGGAAAATGCATCAGAATAACAAGACTGGGCGTCGGCATTCTACCAATATTTACTTTTAAACAAATGACACTTTAGCATACTGTATCATAATCTAGATGTTAAACAAGGAAGTAACCAATAAAGCAAACATTCCTTCTCTTCTGAAAGTGGCAAACACTATAACTTATTTTAAAACACCCAGCAGTTAGAAGAAATACAGCAAGCCTGCCCATTCCTGCCAGAAAAATGACACACAAAACCCTGGCCATTTGAGGGACTATTGCTGAGCTTTTGTGCTATCGTTCACCTCAGAATGGTCTCACACATCCCACACCATCCCTGCTTCATACAACGAACGAGGGATGAAAAATAAAGAAGTGTTATGTACTCTAGTCTTCACACAAAGTGAAATGACTTGGGAGGATGTAGCTGCCTAGTGTTTCTTTCATTTATTAAAGAAGAAGGGGGAAGATGATCCCAGATAGTGCTAAAGTTTAAAAAACTGATGGAGTGTGTTGGTGGATATGTGTATTTTTATCTAAATTTTCTTTTTCCTGTACCACATGACCATGTTAACGTCTTTGTATTATCTTCAATATTTATGCAAACATTTATCCATGAATACTGAATTTTAACTGACCTTTTCTCCTAAAAGGAATTATTTCAGTTAAATCACTGAGAAAAACTTTTTGCTCATCCAAAAAACCCCCAAAAGTACTGAATTTATGACTTAGCACTCAGATAATACTTCTATAAGGGGCTTCGCTGGTGGCTCAGCAGTAAAGAACCTGCCTGCCAATGCAGAAGACTCGGGTTGGATCACTGGGTTGGGAGGATCCACTGGAGAAGGAAACCCATTTCAGTATTCTTGCTGGAAAAGTCCATGGACAGAGAAGCCTGCAAGGCTACACTCCATGGGGTCACAAAGTCAGACATGACTTCACGACTAAACAACAAATTAGTTCTATAGGTTTCCAATTGAAACTTTTTTCCTCATAAATTAGCTTCAAGAGTCACTTCACAGATAATTTTAACAGTGTTTCTCATGTATCACTTCCAACTATATTAGGGATCAGCCATCGTTTTTTTAAACTTTGCAATCTGCAAATATATGGATTATGTATAGTATAAACAGCTCCCTGTATCAGTCACCTTCAATTGAAAAGCATCTCTTCTTAAAAACAGGATGAAAACTCACCTTCCAGGTAAGCGATTACTGCATAAGTCTTATGGAGGGAAAAAAGACAAAATATTTATAAATATGAATTCGCCTCTAAACAAGGCAAGGTATATTTTCATCACTTGTATAAAACAATAACATGAAGATCACCCTGTTTTTGTCTTCTCCAGTGAAACGTAAAACATTTCACTTCAAGCATGAACAGATGAAGGGTGGCATGCTTATGGAAGTTGTGAGCAATAAACAGTTCAAGATACTTCAAAGATAAAGAAATCCAGTTTTCATCTAGATAAAGTGCTATGCTCTTAATTGTTGCAAAATGGCCAGTAACATTTTCAATTTCAATTTTAGTTCACATTATGCCAAAAGTTTGCATGTTCCTTCGCTGATGTATTAGGTAACAAAATAACAGGTTCACAGTATATTATAGAGTATGGAAGTCAGCGGTCTTCCCACAGGAAGCTGAGATCTACACCTCATAAGATTTGTAGGAAACCAAAAACCTGCTCAACAGCAAAACAGCATATCGAACCTTTTAATAAAAGGCATCGATACTCAAATGATTTAATAAATACATATACAACAAAAGTGAAAAAAAAAAGTAAAACTATGGTGAGATGAGGTTCTTCCAAAAAACTCCGTCTTGTCAAACATCCTGGGAGCCTGAGCCAAAGAAATGCTGCCACTTTGTTCATCCCACCACCTGCCCACTGACACTTCCTCTGACCCACCAACATCCCCAGCTAACTCTAGTATCTCCTCTGGAGAAGGTTCCATGGTAGCCCTGGGCTTGCCAGGACCTGAAACGCTGAAATAGGAACTGTTGTACAATGCGGCTGATGGGAGGACAGGTGCAGCGCCTTTGTTCTTCCTGGGAAAGGACAGTGTTGGTGCTGCCTGGCTAAGCAGAGTTGGGTGGGTGGCAGTCCCCGTGGTGTCTCAGCCCTACCGCCTCTGACCACGGAACACCAGTGGGGTTGGAAAGATACCCTGGAAGGCTTAGCAGCACCGGATAAAGGAGAGATACAACTCACAGGACAGAAGAGCATCACTAAAAACAAAGAGCACAGAGCTATTTTCCTGAAACTTGGTTTTGGTAGAAAGAGAAGAAAAGCAACTTTCCACTGTGCACAAAAGCTTCCTCCTCTCGGCTTCGCCTGCCCTGAGCTCCACGCCTCCTCAGCCCCTGGAATTGTAACGGCCGGGTGGGCACAGCCCTGGGCATCCTCGAACAGCTTCTCTTCGCCCTGTTCCACCCAGAAGATGAATTCAGTTTCGAGGTTACTCAATTTTAAAACATTTTCACTCGAACAAACTTAAAGCTATAGTTGCAGCTCTAAAAGGTAAGCATCTACCCCATTCTTCTGTCCTTCTGTCAGAAAAGAGGCAGAGAAGCTAAAAATGGGGAGCAATGTTTCCAGGGACAAGTTAAAGGAATGCATTGAAAGGAGACCCCAGAAGCCATTTAGGAAGATTAGCAAAGACCCCAAATAGACTGTCGATGTTTGTAAGAAATGGCATTCTAATTCAGCCAGACAGCGGCATAGCATGTACCTGAAACTAAAATTAGCAAATGTTATTCATCTAAACCTTACTACAGTCTGATTGCAGTTAACTCTACCTCAGACTAACATAAAACCACGAGTAGTGCTGCTTGTAGAAAAATGAAGGGGGAAGAGAGTCACGCAGCCAGACCACCGAGACTTGGAGCGATGCCGTGCTTCGGTGGTCCACTGGAGAGGAGGGACGTCTGCAGAGAAACCAGGTCCGAGTGCATTTTCCCTCACTCCAGTTAGTTCCACAGTCCTTTGAGTTATTCTCTTGACTGATAGAATAAAATATATCCAGATTCTGAATTTTTTGATATATCTGATGTCAGGCCATAGAATTCTTCAATAGCTTGGGCATCTATTTTCTGCAAGAAAAAGAGAAGTGAAACAACACAGTGGTTTAACATGATTACTGGGAGAAGGGAAGAAAGACTAATGGGATGCACAAGAAAATGTAAGAAACATCGTCATAAAATTGGGAACTTTCAACAGCAAGTGAGTAACTCCACAGGCTTGACCGAGAGAACATGAAGACATATGCTGCAAATCATTGGGGAAGAATGCCACCCTTTTGACTATTAGCAACCATAGGTGTGCACTCTTTGAAGAAGACAGGACTTCTATCTTTCAAATGGTATACTGTGGGAGCGCTTGGGAATAAGCATAATTCATTCAAGTCATCAAAGCTTATTCCCTTTAGTGCTACCTTAAGTGGGCTGAAACAGACCATGTCTTTGAGTATGGAAGTCTCTCCGGCTAGTGTTCCGTTACAACAAAATCAATATATGGAATATTCTGGTGTCATATAAAGAATTCTAGGTTGAACAGAGAGAAAAAAAAATTTTTAAATAATAATATCAGAAAATTTTGGTATAATAAAAGGATTTTAATACAACTTTGAAGTTTATTATTTGGTCCCAGAGTGGGTTTTAGTCACTGTAGGAAAGAGGACTTCCATGTAAACATGACTTAGGATGGGAAGGAGGTCCCACGTCTGTGGTTGATCAGTTAACAAAAACACAGTATTGATGAGCCCCTGATCTCACCCCTTCTCCCCTTCCAGAGAGGATGGGGAGCAGCGGAATGTATTTCTGAGAGAAATGTAAGCTGTTTTCAAGTCAGATGATGGGAATACAGGCCTATTTTAGAAAATGTCCACACGCACACATCCCAAAACACTGTCTCCACCCCAGCTCCCTCGGATATAATCATCTGCATACCAACCTCTACAATGTCGTCGTCAAACAAAAGCCAGAAGCCATGACTTTTCACAATAGTAATATAATGCCCACGATTAGGACCACTGAAAAAGAACAAACAGAAGAATGTTACTAAGTTAACATTTACTTCTTTATAAAACTCTATGTAGCTCTTTATATGCAATGACTTTTTTGGGGGGGGTGGAAAAAACTATCACTGGGACAGAGAACTTGGAATAAGTCATGTCCACGTCCACATGTCTTTGGCCACAACTCACAGAGAGACACCTGGGTGCTGACACTGTGCTGGGCACAAGGGAAGATGAATAAAGTCCCTGTCTTCGAAGGATTCACAATCCACTGGGGAAAACAGACATTCAAATTCAACAAATACTAACACATAATTATTGTACACCCACTATGCTCCATCTAGGTCCATTCAGGAAGTTAGGCAAAAAAAAAGCAGTGAATGGGGGCTTCCCTGGGGGTCCAGTGACTCTGTGCTCCCAGTGCAGAGGGCCTGGGTTTGATTCCTGGTCAGGGAACTAGATTCCCTGTGCCAAAACTCAGTTCGCAGGACATCCAGCATGGTGCAACTAAGACCACGCAGTGCAGCCAAATAAATGAATAAATATTAAGACGGGGAGAAAAGCCTCTTCTCTTCTACTTAAACAAACAAACAAAAAGCAGTGAATGAAACAAAGTCCTGCCTTTCCTGAGGTTGAGGGTTGGAGTGGTAATAAACTAAAATACAAATATATTTCAAGTGGTGATACATGCTGAAGAATATAGCAATGCAACGGGTTGGTGAGCGACGGAGGGAAGGTGCCACAGTGATGACATGAGATGCGAGCAGAAGGAATTTCCCTGAAGGGAAGGAGTGTGTGTATGAGAGAGAGAGACAGAGGGAGAGACAAGCCATGAGACCACATGATGGAAGTTTCAGGAAGGGAGAAGAGCAAGTACAAGGGGGTGGGTGGGGGTGGGAATAGTGCGATCAGGGAACAGCAAGGCAGCCAGAGCCAAGTGAGCGGCAGTGGAGGAGGGTTAGGAATGGGCCTCTGTGGTTAAGATTATGGACTTCACTGTGAGTGAGCCAGGAAGACACTCGGGAACTTTGAGGAGTGATGTGATCTGATTCGAGTTTTAGAAAGATATTAAACCAAAATGTATAATAACCAGTAGGAAAACAAAAAGGTACATTATTACACACTACAGAAAAAAGTAGACGGAACAACCAAACAGCTTCTCCTATGAAGTCAGATTTGCACAACTGAGGGAGTTTTTAACTCTAACTCTGAAGTTTTGTTTTCTCAATGCATCATCAAAGTTGGCAAGCTGAATCTGCCTTAGTTTGCTTTTTCTTTGCTACACTGCACAGCATGCGGGATGTTAGTTCCCCAGGCAAGGATCAAACCCACATCCTGTGCATTTGAAATGCAGGGTCTTAACCACTGGACCACCAGGGAAGTCCCTTTAGTTTGCTTTCTTTAAATAAAAGATACCCCAGAGGAATGTTCCCACCTTTCTCCAGCCACTCTCCCCTCTCCCTCTGAGCTCCAGCCCATGGGCCGCCTCTGTTTTCTCACGCATCAGCATTCTCAGCTTGGGCCCCTGTGACTGCCGCAGCTCTGCCTGAAAGGGTCCTCACTCATGTCTGCATTCTTGCCTCTTTTTATTCCTTGGGCGGGCTTCAGCTCAAATGTCATCTCAGGAGATAAACCTTTGCTGACCACCTTCCCTAAAGGGGCACCTCCCACTGCTCTCTGTCATCGCCCTGTTCCTTACTAGGAAGGCTTCCCTGGTGGCTCAGACGGTAATGCGTCTGCCTGCAATGCGGGAGACCCGGGCTCGATTCCTGGGTCAAGAAGATCCCCTGGAGAAGGAAATGGCAATCCACTCCAGCACTCTTGCCTGGAAAATCCCATGGACGGAGAAGCCTGATAGGCTACAGTCCATGGGGTGGCAAAGAGTCGGACACGACTGAGAGACTTCACTTTAACTTCCCTAAAGGGGCACCTCCCACTGCTCTCTGTCATCGCCCTGTTCCTTACTCATGTGTGTGCTTAGTCGCTCAGTCACGTCTGACTGTGTGTGACCCCACAGACTGTAGCCCGCCAGGCTCCTCTGTCCATGGGAATTCTCCAGGCAAGAATATTGTAGTGGGTTGCCATTTCCTAGTATATACATAGAGTCAGACATGACTTATTGACTAAACCACCAGGAACATAGAATTTACATAGCATATACATAATATATGGGATTCCCTGGTAGCTCAGCTGGTGAAGAATCCACCTGCAATGCAAGAGACCCTGGTTCAATTCCAGGGTCAGAAAGATACCCTGGAGAAGGGATAGGCTTCCCACTCCAGAATTCCTGGGCTTCCCTGGTGGCTCAGACGGTAAAGAATCTGTCTGCAATGAGGGAGACCTGGGTTCAATCCCTGGGTTAGGAAGATCCCCTGGAGGAGGGCATGGTTAAATCAAAGAAAACTGTTAAAGAACCCTTAGAATGAATAAATAAATAGAAAATAGATGTATGTGTATGTATGCCCAGTCACTCAGTTGTGTCCACCTCTTTGGGACCCCATGGACTGTAGCCTGCCAGGCTTCTTTGTCCATGGAATTCTCCAGGCAAGAATACTGGAGTGGGTTGCCATGCCCTCCTCCAGGGGATCTTCCCAACGCTTAGGTTCTTTAAAATAATTAGCAGTTAGAAGTATTCTTCAGGGGGAAATAGAAGGGTGGCTTGTAACTGACCAACAAATACAACTTTCTGAGAACATAAGACAATAATCTGTGACTATGGCTCTGCATGGGACACAACAAGGGTTGCTTCAGGTAAGTTACAGTTCCTGATACCATCCACCCAGTAGAGGAAAGGAAATCACTCCATCCCTCCCTGTGGAACCACGCATCCTCTTGGTAATGGTCTGCTGACTACCACTCCATCCAGGTGGATGGAGAGGAAAAGACATCTGCGCTGTGACAGGCCCCAATCTGAAACCTGCAAGGGCGCAATATCGATCCCAGGGAGGGGACACAAACCCATCCCAGCTGAGCAAATACTAGCAACAGGTGAATTTTCAGTCGAGTTTTCAAGACTTACACCAAATTATACAATAAAAAATATTTCCTCAAAAGACTTCCAGCAAAAACACTTTGCTTCTCCATACGTAGGGGATTTCTCTCCACTCTTTTTTTTTTTTTTTATGTACTTATTATAGAATACAGGGGAAAGGCTTAAAACTGCCTAAAAGAACACGTAAGGATACATTTTAATTATTCAAATGCCAAAGAAGTATTAAATTCCATCCACTGCTTCCAGTCTTTATTTAGGTATCTTAAAACACTTTTGTGACCATACTAAATGAGTAACCTGGTTTTTCAAAAATTAAAATCACAGCACATTTACTTTTCCATGTGATTTCAAATTCTTTGTATCCAATGAAGATTTATTATTTCCCTTATGAAAGAACATTTAAATTATTATTATGCATTAATTTTATCTTTATTTTTAAATTTATTATTTTACTTTATATACATAAGTTTAGAGATTCATTTTGAGGTGATAAACTGGAGCTTAGAGGAAATTCCCCGAAGCGCCATCACCACTGAGTCTGACATCCCCGGCCCCGCCCCTGAAAGATGTGGCAGAGTCCACGTGGCCCAAGGACAGCGTCTCCCTCAACGCGCTCCTTGCCCGCCCTTACCTGCCGCAGTGTACCACCACCGCCACCAGGTCGTACATGCGGTCCAGGTTTACTGCATCACTAGAGGTGTTGAAGAGCCGGAGTTCCAGTGGGAAGACCACTCGGTAAGAGAGCTTGGTGTACCTATGGAGCTGCTCCATGTACTTGAACCGCTTGAGGTGCAGGGCCAAAATCATGGGCAGCTTTTTGACTCTCATCCTAAAATAAACCACGGAATAGAAAATCAGTGGCACCCAATCCCTGTGAGTGGGACCAATTATACCACGGCCTGCACAAATGGAGAGCAGGAGGGGTTCAACAAACTTCAAACCAGCAAACAGCCAATCCACGTGCCAGAGTAAAAGGATGCTCGCTTGTACAGACTCGGCTAACTGGAGCCTAGTAAGCAGAGAAAAGTGCAACGGGGCTAGGATCTGGGGGGTGGGATCATCTGTTTGGTCAAAGGAGACACCCCAGAACTTACATACCAATAAAAATATGATGCACAATTGCTCTACGTCACTGCCCTCTGCCTCCCAGGGAGATCGATATTTGGATAATCCCTCAACTCTGAGATAATGGAGAGGAGGGGGACAGTTTTTGAGAAAAGCAGGCTAGGGAAAGGACAAGCAGAGGGTGGATTCTGTACATACAGGTTCTGAGAACCGACAGGCAGGCATGCCTCAGATACCCACTGCCGACTGGTTACCATCAGATAACCAGGCATGCTGGGCCCGTTCTCCCTCCTTACTCCTGGGCTCCTGGGCAAGTCATTTCCCTTTTCTGGCTCTCAGGTTCCTCGCTTATAAATTCAGAGATTGATTGACTTAGGGCTATATTTCTCAAAATAGGCTCATGAGAGCACCGGAGATGTTAATGGATGTGGGGTTTCTGAGGCCAAGTCAGGATGCTGCTCTCCCTTCTGTTCCTAAGTTCCTCCTTGCACATCCACATACCAAAGGCTTTGAGAAATCCTGCAGAAAAGGATTTTCTTTTGTTTGATGCAGCAGTTCCGCAACTTACACAAACATGAAAAGCTCTTTTTTTCAACTAGATGACCATTAAGATTCTTCGGTAAGAAGTTGCAAAGACAACAGTTTATGGAGATAACTCTGACAGAACAGAGGATTTTCTGGTTACCTTCGAGGACACCCTCTTTGAAGGTCCTGAATTATTGTAAATGCTGTTTGACTTGTGCATATTTTCCATGAATTATTGTTTGTAAAGGACACATTTAATAGAATATTATTTAGAAATCTATTGGAAAAAAAAAATCCTGTGCATAAAAGTAAGCAAAACCACACCATCAGCAGAAACATAAGATTTATGGGGATCCCTATTATTTTTCAGGAACACAGCATTTTAGTGTATAAAACTTCCAAGGTTGAATAGAATATGCTTTCATGCTCCACTGGAAGACCTAGGATGGCCTTAGGCAGACTTAGTTTAGATTACATGGATGAGGACAGAGGTAAGCTCCCCAGCCACTAATGAATGTTAACTCCCATCTGCCACCACAATGACTAACCTTTCTCCAGTTCTGAGGCACCAAAGAAAGCTGTGTATGCCTGGGGATGAAGAGCTGGGAGACTGGTCAGAGAAACTCGTTCAACTTCAGCTCTAGACCCCTCATGGTGTTAGATGGTAGGAATGGGCATCTGTGAGTTATCCTGAATATGCCACAAACCATGGGCAGGGTAAACTTAACTCATGGTAAAGCTTTACAGGATAGTAAAAAATGTCAAGTTTCTTGGCTTCTGGGGACAGAACATAGGGAAGGACAATTATTTCACATTGTTCAAGACTTGTAACTGGCCAGTGCTGGTAAAAAGATGGGCAACCTTGGGTCTTGTATCAACTCTGAATACGATAACTTTGTTATTACCCATCCATAGACTGATGTTATTGGTTTTCTCATGCTTCCTTACTAAATGATTAGTGTTACTTGCCTCTTCTATCTTCTAAATAAGAAGTTCCAACATTAGGCAATACTAACAGTGTTATTGGGTGACCACTATGTGTTATGTACTATGCTAAGTCATTTTTATAATTCACCATTAATCCCAAGAGGACAGTGATCACACTTGATCACCACTTGTTTACCCAGCATGAGTATCTGGCACACTGAATAAATGAATGAACAAACAGATGAACACATGATCAGATGAATGAGTAACTTCCCCAGGTAGGCATCCTTATCCTATTCTACCAATGAAGGAGGTAACTGACTTCTCCAAAGCTACTTGGTTAAGAGCCCTAGGAACTGGGATTCAAAAATCAGATCTGTCAGGCTCCACGGTCTGGTCCCTTCTGCGGATAGGAAGCCAGCCCCTGGGCTAAACCCTTACGTACCTTTTCTGGGCCTCCTGTTTGCTGCAGCATGTTTCACAATAATACTTCTGTTCACTACACAGTGTTTCTGTGTTGCTGAAATCTCTGCAGAGAAAAATATTTTCAACTCAACAGAAGTCCAAAATGTACTCAGCTTACCATGTCCTAAACTCTCTATTACCTGCAGGGTAATTTTTAAGTGAATGTGGAGAAAGAAGTAATGAGAAAAGATCCTTCTTGGGAGCAAGTGCTATGATGATTAGAGCATGTTCACTAGGCTGGGTTATGATTTCACCATGAAAGATTTTCAAGTAAGCTTTATTTAATGGGACACAGATAGATCTAAATTAGGGTTTCCAACTGATTCAGGGAAAAAAGAAAAAAAAAAGAAACTCAAGGTTTTTAAGAGACAGTACCTGAAAACTGGAGATAAAAATTATAATAGAAAAATACTAACTATAGTAAAAGCCAACCATTGCAGTGAAAGTCAAATCCAAAAAACCATCACACAAAATGCCAGGAGACATTACTACACGGTTAATGAAAAACGATCTGTCTTATTAGGTGGTTTACATTTTCAAAGAGCTCGAAAGATAATAAAATTTAAATCGTATTCAATGGCCCTTATATTGAACTCAGCAAGTCTCAAATTATCAGGAGATGACTACCAACCCCCTGCTCCCCTCCTCCCCACATGCTGGAAGATAAGAACTCCCGACTACCTCCTCTTGAGAACAAACGCCATTGGGATGCTATATCTGTATTCACCTCATCATAAGATTTTACTGTACTACTCATAGCTTTCATTTTTTAAAATGTCATGGCTTTTCATTCTTCTCTGGTCATCAAGATTCTACTTAACATTCCTGGGGTACTGCCTCAAAGGCTGAATAGAACATCCAGAATATCATAACACCCTGGAGTCTTGAAAAAGGCCGTGACATTTCCTTATTCATAGGGAGTGTCCTGGCACTAGATCGACCAGCTTTTACCAAACAGAAAAAGTTATTTACGTGGTGTTACTAACTCAACCACTTAAATAGAGCTTATCAAGAAAATACATAGATTATTCATTCATTAGATTCCCCAGTGGCTACCGACCATACCCTGGACTGGGTGCTGGGGATCCACAGAGAACGCCTGCCCTCACAGCACACAGGTTACCAGAGACACACGCAATGAGCCATTTACAAGACTTAGTGTTCGGTGCAGGTTAAACATACATCATTTCATACTACTGACTCCCCTGCCTAAAGCTCTTCGATAGTTTCCTGGTGAATTCAGGAATAAAGTCCAAATTTCTTTTTTAACTTCTTAAAAAATTTATTTGACTGTGCTGGGTCTTAAGTTGCAGCATGTGGGATCTAGTTCCCAGGCCAGGGATCGAACCCGGCTCCCCTGCACTGGGGGCGCCGAGTCTTAGCCACTGGACCACCAAGGAAGTCCCTAAAATCCATATTTCTTGCTATGTCAACAGACTGTCTGCTCTTCTGACCCATCTCCTGCATTCCCACCTCCTTCACGCTGCTCCAGTCCCACTGGCTGGCCTTCTCTGCAGCTCCAGGGTGCCACGCTATCCCTGCTTCGGGCATTTGCTAGTGCCATTTTTCTCTGCACTGACAGCTCTTTTTCCAGATGCTTCCATCACTGGCCCTGCTCATTGTTCAGAGCTCAGCTTCTACATCACCTCTTTGGAAAGGACTTCCCCAGTCACTCTCTCCAAACCCATCTAGACCCTACTCTGTTGCTGTCTTGTTTTCCTCTGAGTACTTATCACTATCTGAAACATCCTCCTACTTGCTGGATAACATGTATGGACAGTGACCGTGTCTGTCTCACTCACTGCCAGAGTCCCAGCACTGAGAATAGGCCTGACACACAATAGCACTCAACGATGTGTGCTGGATGAACAAAGAGAAATGCATGTGTATAAAGTCCCCAGCAAAGTACAGAGGATGGAGAAATGAACTTGAACTGGGGCAATTCAGGATGTTTCCCCAAGGGGTGATATCTGAGTCAGATTCTCAAAAAGGGAGAGTGAACCAAGGGATTAAGAGTCCAGGATTCCAGAAAGAGTGAAGGCCATGGTCAAGAGGCATGAACACAAGGTAGAGAGCACGCTTCTTAGAAGCTGTATGGACCCTGTGGCCCTCTAACTTGTCTCTGTGGGCTTGACAGCATCAGATGGTGCTTTCTGGACCATTTCTGGCAGCACTCTGGAGGAAGGACTAGAGGGGGTCGAAAAGCAAAAACACAGTTTAGAAGGCAAGTATACTCAACCCTCAGATTCCAAGTGCCTGGTACCTGATACAAGCTCAAACTCAGCTGAATGAATACTGCTCGGCTCTTCATGGAGTAACTGTTGTGAAATCTCCTCTTGGTCTGCACAAGATTTACTGGGGTAGAACAGAGCAACCAAGAAGGGGCAGTGAGCCTGGGTGAGGGTGGAGAGTCATAGTTTTGGAATGTCTACCACAGATAAACCTCTCCTCTATCCTACTAAAGAATCAGAGTAAGTCAGGCAACAACACTGTAAATAAGGTACACTCCAATAAAAGTTAATTAAAAAAAGACCACCTCAGGCAAGTACAGCAAATAAGAAATTACACACTTTCTACTCAAATTTTTCAATAAAAAATGTTTTTGTAGATCCACAAAGGTAAAAACATAGCAGAAGTTGGTACTTAAAGACCTGATTCACCATCCTGCCCAGCCCTAGATGACTGGAAGCTTGTTGCCACAGGAGAGGCAGGACAAAGCCTTCAGAGCATCTGTGAGTCAAGAACTGGAAAATGCAGCTAAGTTATAAAGACGGAGTGGCCCCAGCAGGAAACTGAGGCACAGCAGATCTGTCAGATAATGCTGTACAGTTGTTGGAACAAAAGAGGGCAACAAATGTTGAGGAAACTCCTCAATGAGGAAATCAAAGAGGAGAGGAGAAAGGTCTTTTAGACACTCTGGATAAATTACATTAAAGCACAGAGGAGAGGTTACCAGGAAAGCACAAAACTCTGTATTTCTTGAAAATGAGTCAAAGAAACACTTTTAAAAAATATACTTTGGGAGCAAGTCTAATATGAAACACATACCTTCATAAGGACTATAAAGCCTAATGGAAATGTACACAAGAAAACTTGAAAAAAATGGAGAATGACTATGTTTCCAGCTGAGACGGCTACAGGTTGTAATAGCTATCAGGACCAAGGTAATGTCTATGGTTGAGAGAAAACATTTTTTATTTAAATCTTAACCTTTCACTCAACACATTAGCTCAAAAATTGATTTAAAAAAATTCTCAGGGGCGGTCCTAAGATGGAGGAGGAATAGGACGGGGAGACCACTTTCTCGCCCACAAATTCATTGAAAGAATATTTGAAACCGAGCAAATTCCACAAAACAACTTCTGAATGCTGGCAGAGGACATCAGGCACCCAGAAAGGCAGCCCATTGTCTTTGAAAGGAGGTAGGACAAAATATAAAAGATAAAAAGACCAAAGAGGTAAGGACGGAGATCCTTCCCGAGAAGGGAATTTCTAAAAAGAGAGGTTTCCAAACACCAGGAAACACTCTCTCTGGCGGGTCTATGGCAAGCCTTGGAATCTCAGAGGGTAAAATAACCGGGAGGAAAAATAAATAAATAATTAAAATCCATAGATTACATGCCTACCAGCAACTCCCAGCGGAGGAGCAGCCCGGACGCTCCAATCGCCCATTAGCAAGCAGGGGCTGGACAGGGAGGTGCAAGCTGCATTGCTTAGGGTATGGACCTCGCCTGAATGCCCCGAGGGCAATCTGAGGGAACTAGCTTGAGACAGCAACCCAGACTGTGGGATAGCTATGGGCGGCTCAGACGGTAAAGCGTCTGTCTACAATGCGGGAGACCCGGGTTTGATCCCTGTGTTGCGAAGATCCCCTGGAGAAGGAAATGGCAATCCACTCCAGGACTATTGCCTGGAAATCCCATGGACAGAGGAGCCTGGTAGGCTACAGTCCATGGGGTCGCAAAGAGTCAGACACAACTGAGCAACTTCACTTTCACTTTCAAGACACCGCCAGGTCTGCTCACAGAACAAAGGACTGAGCAGAGCTAGCCGGCTGTGGACCAGCCCATCCCCCACGGGAGACAGGCAGGTGAGGGCAGCCAGAGCTGGAAGGGGGCAATCCTGGCCCCCGAGAGGCATCCTATACCAAACTGCAAGCTGACATCATTGCTAACCAAGACTTCTTGGGATTCTGGATAGTCAACATCCGCCAGAAGAGTTGCAGACAGAGATCAGTTCCCCAGAAGAGACACACGGCACACCTGAGAAGGCATGCCCGTTGTACACCCAGAAAACCGAGTGGCTGGGACGGGGGAGGCGATAAGTCGCAGCCTTCAACTGGGGGCAACTGCGCTCATCAAGCACCTGGTCACCTGAGCTGCTCGGACCTGGAAGAGCACAAAACGCAGGCCCAACCAAGTCTGCGCCTTTGTGGAGTACCCGAGAGCCTGAACGGCTTAGACCTGGGGACTGCATGAAACCCAGGGCCTGCGTCAGACAGTTCCCGGCAGAGCAACCTAGAGTCTGAGCAGTGTAGACTGGGAAAGTACATGCACCGTGAGCAGGGGCAAACCCAGTGTGGCTGAATCACTGTGAGCACACGCCAGTGATATTTGTTTGCAATGTTCCTACCTCCCCACAGCACAACTGAACAAGTGAGCCTAAAAAAAGTGACCTCCACCGCCCCACTTGTGTCAGGGTGGAAATTAGACACTGAAGAGACTAGCAAACAGAAGAAGCTAAAATAAACAAAGGGAACCGCTTTGGAAGTGACAGGTGCAATAGATTAAAACCCTGTAGTTAGCACTGACTCCATAGGAAGAGGCCTATAGACCTTGAGAAGTACAAGCTGGACCAAGGAACTGAAAATCTGAAAATGAACTGACCCCACACTATCCACAACAGCTCCAGAGAAAGTCCTAGATATATTTTTATTATAATCATTTTTTAAATTAAAAAAAATTTAATTTTTAAGTCCCCTATTACATCTTTAATTTTCATTTTTATAACCTACTATTACCTTGCAAAAAGAAAAAAGAGAGACCCTATTTTTAAAGCAAACTTCATATATATATATATAATTTTTTTGACTCTTTTTTTTAATATTCTATTTTTGAGAATCTAACCTCTACTCTAGATTTTTAATCTTTGCTTTCTGGTATTTGTTATAAATTTTGTACCTTTAAGAACCCAATCTTCAGTACCCATTTTTACTTGGGTGCAAGATTACTGGCTTGACTGCTCTCTCCCTCTTTGGACTCTCCTTTTTCTCCACCAGGTCGCCTCTATCTCCTCCCTCCCCCTTTTCTTCTCTACCCAACTCAGAATCTCTTTGCGTGTTCTGGGCTGTGGAGAACACTTAGGGAACTGATTACTGGCTGGATCTGTCTCTCTCCTTTTGATTCCCCCTTTTATCCTCCTGGCCACCTCTGTCTCCTTCCTCCCTCTTCTCTTCTCTGTGTAACTTCGTAAACATCTCTGAGCGGTCCAGACTGTGGAGAGCACATAGGGAAGTGATTACTGGCTAGCTTACTCTTTTCCCTTTTGATTCCCCCTCTTCTCCTCCTAGTTACCTCTATGTCCCTCCTCACTCTTCTCCATGTAACTCTGTGTACCTCTCCAGGTGTCCCTCACTGGGGAGAAACTTTTCATCATTAACCTAGATGTTTTATCGTCGGTGCTGTATAGATGGAGAAGTCTTGAGATTCCTGTAAGAATAAGACTGAAAACCAGAGGCAGGAGGCTTAAGTCCAAATCCTGAGAACACCAGAGAACTCCTGAATCCAGGGAACATTAATCAATAGGAGCTCATCAAACGCTTCCATACCTGCACTGAAACCAAGAACCACCCAAGGGCCAACAAGTTCCAGACCAAGACATACCATGCAAATTCTCCAGCAACACAGGAACATAGCTATGAGCTTCAATATACAGGCTGCCCAAAGTCACACCAAACCCACTGACACCTCAAAACTCATTACTAGATACTTCATTGCACTCCAGAGAGAAGAAATCCAGTTCCACGCACCAGAACACCAACACAAGCTTCCCTAACCAGGAAACCTTGACAAGCCACTCGTCCAACCCCACCCACAGTGAGGAACCTCCACAATAAAGAGGAACCACAAACTGCCAGAATACAGAAAGGCCACCACAAACACAGCAATATAAACAAGATGAAAAGGCAGAGAAGTACCCAGCAGGTAAAGGAACAGGATAAATGCCCACCAAACCAAACAAAAGAGGAAGAGATAGGGAATCTACCTGATAAAGAATTCCAAATAATGATAGTGAAAATGATGCAAAACCTTGAAAACAAATTGGAATTACAGATAAATAGCCTGGAGACAAGGATCGAAAAGATGCAAGAAAGAACTTCCCCGGTGACTCAGACAGTAAAGCGTCTGCCTACAATGTGGGAGACCTGGGTTCAATCCCTGGGTTGGGAAGATCTCCTGGAGAAGGGAATGGCAACCCACTCCGGTATTCTTGCCTCACCCCCCAAAGAGCAGCTCAAAGAAATATTTTGGGCTTCCCTGATAGCTCAGTTGGTAAAGAATCCACCTGCAATGCAGGAGACCCCGGTTGGATTCCTGGGTCGGGAAGATCCCCTGGAGAAGGGAAAGGCTACCCACTTCAGTATTCTGGCCTAGAGAATTCCATGGACAGTCCATGAGGTTGCAAAGAGTGGGACATGACTGAGCCACTTTCACTTTCAAACCAACAATTTGCCCCATAATAATCATAGAGATAATAACCATAGAAGAAATTAAAAAGAGTCAATATATAATGAATAATGTAATAAATGAGATCAAAAACACTCTGGAGGGAACTAACAGTAGAATAATGGAGGCAAAATATAGGATAAGTGAGGTAGAAGATAGAATGGTAGAAATAAATGAAACCGAGAGGAAAAAAGAAAAAAGAATTAAAAGAAATGAGGACAACCTCAGAGACCTCTGGGACAATGTTAAATGCCCCAACATTCAAATCATAGGAGTCCCAGAAGAAGAAGACAAAAAGAAAGACCATGAGAAAATACTTGAGGAGGTAATAGTTGAAAACTTCCCTAAAATGAGGAGGGAAATAATCACCCAAGTCCAAGAAACCCAGCGTGTCCAAAATGGATAAACTCAAGGCTAAACACCCCAAGACACATATTAATCAAATTAACAAAGATCAAACACAAAGAACAAATATTAAAAGCAGCAAGGGAAAAACAACAAATAACACACAAGGGGATTCCCATAAGGATAACAGCGGATCTTTCAATATAAACTCTTCAGGCCAGAAGGGAATAGCAGAACATACTTAAAGTGATGAAAGATAATAACCTACAGCCCAGATTACTATACCCAGCAAGGATCTCATTCAAATACAAAGGAGAAATCAAAAGCTTTACAGACAAGCAAAAGCAGAGAGAATTCAGCACTACCAAACCAGCTTTCCAACAAATGCTAAAGGATCTTCTCTAGACAGGAAACACAGAAAGGGTGTATAAATTCGAACCCAAAACAATAAAGTAAATGGCAACAGGATCAAACTTATCAATAATTACCTTAAATGTAAATGGGTTGAATGCCCCAATCAAAAGACAAAAACTGGCTGAATGGATACAAAAACAAGACCCCTATATATGTTGTCTACAAGAGACCCACCTTGAAACAAGGGACACATACAGACTGAAAGTGAAGGGCTGGGAAAAGATATTCCATGCAAATAGAGACCAAAAGAAAGCAGGAGTAGCAATACTCATATCAGATAAAATGGACTTTAAAACAAAGACTGTGAAAAGAGACAAAGATGGACACTACATAATGATCAAAGGATCAATCAAAGAAGAAGATATAACAATTATAAATATATATGCACCCAACATAGGAACACCACAATATGTAAGATAAATGGTAACAAGTATGAAAGGGGAAATTAACAATAACAAATTAATAGTGGGAGACTTTAATACCCCACTCACACCTATGGATATATCAACTAAATAGAAAATTAACAAGAAAAACACAAAATTCCAACATATTAAAAATTCCAACATATGGAGGCCGAACAACACGCTGCTGAATAACCAACAAATCACAGAAGAAATCAAAAAAGAAATCAAAATTTGCATAGAAATGAATGAAAATGAAAACACAATAACCCCAAATCTATGGGACACTGTAAAAGCAGTGCTAAGGGTAAGGTTCATAGCAATACAGGATTACCTCAAGAAACAAAAAAAAAAGTCAAATAACCTAACTCGACACCTAAAGCAACTAGAAAAGGAAGAAATGAAGAACCCCAGGGTTAGTAGAAGGAAAGAAATCTTAAAAATTAGGGCAGAAAAAAATGCAAAAGAAACAAAAGAGACCATAGCAAAAATCAACAAACCCAAAAGCTGGTTCTTTGACAAGACAAATAAAATTGACAAACCATTAGCCAGACTCATCAAGAAACAAAGGGAGAAAAATCAAATCAACAAAATTAGAAGTGAAAATGGAGAGATCACAACAGACAACACAGAAATACAAAGGATCATAAGAAACTATTATCAGCAACTATATGCAAATAAAATGGACAACTTGAAAGAAATGGACAAATTCTTAGAAAAGTACAACTTTCCAAAACTGAACCAGGAAGAAATAGAAAATCTCAACAGACCCATCACAAGCACGTAAATTGAAACTGTAATCAGAAATCTTCCAACAAACAAAGCCCAGGACCAGATGGCTTCACAGCTGAATTCTACCAAAAATTTAGAGAAGAGATAACACCTATCCTACTCAAACTCTTCCAGAAAACTGCAGAGGAAGGTAAACTTCCAAACTTATTCTATGAGGCCACCATCACCCTAATACCAAAACCTGACAAAGATCCCACAAAAAAAGAAAACTACAGGTCAATATCACTGATGAACATAGATGCAAAAATCCTTAACAAAATTCTAGCAAACAGAATCCAACAACACATTAAAAAGATCATACATCATGACCAAGTGGGCTTTATTCCAGGGATGCAAGGATTCTTCAATATCCGCAAATCAATCAATGTAACACATCACATTAACAAATTGAAAAATAAAAACCATATGATTATCTCAATAGATGCAGAGAAAGCCTTTGACAAAATTCAACATCCATTTATGATAAAAAAAAAAAAACCCTCCAGAAAGCAGGAATAGAAGGAACATACCTCAACATAATAAAAGCTATATATGACAAACCCTCAGCAAACATTATCCTCAATGGTGAAAAATTGAAAGCATTTCCCCTAAAGTCAGGAACAAGACAAGGGTGCCCACTTTCACCACTACTATTCAACATAGTTTTGGAAGTTTTGACCACAGCAATCAGAGCAGAAAAAGAAATAAAAGGAATCCATATTGGAAAAGAAAAAGTAAAACTCTCACTGTTTGCAGATGACATGATCCTTTATATAGAAAACCCTAAAGACTCCACCAAAAAATTACTAGAGCTAATCAATGAATATAGTAAAGTTGCAGGATATAAAATTAACACACAGAAATCCCTTGCATTCCTATACACTAACAGTGAGAAAACAGAAAGAGAAATTAAGGAAACAATTCCATTCACCATTGCAACAAAAGGAAAAAAAATACTTAGGAATATATCTACCTAAAGAAACAAAAGACCTATATATAGAAAACTATAAAACACTGATGAAAGAAATCCAAGAGGACACAAATAGATGGAGAAATATACCGTGTTCATGGATCAGAAGAATCAATATAGTGAAAATGAGTATACCACCCAAAGCAACCTACAGATTCAATGCAATCCCTATCAAGCTACCAACGGTATTTTTCAGAGAACTAGAACAAATAATTTCACAATTTGTATGGAAATACAAAAAACCTTCAATAGCCAAAGCAATCTTGAGAAAGAAGAATGGAACTGGAGGAATCAACCTGCCTGACTTCAGTCTCTACTACAAAGCCACAGTCATCAAGACAGTATGGTACTGGCACAAAGAGAAATATAGATCAGTGGAACAAAATAGAAAGTCCAGAGATAAATCCACGCACCTATGGACACCTTATCTTTGACAAACGAGGCAAGAATATACAAGGGAGGAAAGACAATCTCTTTAACAAGTGGTGCTGGGAAAACTGGTCAACCACTTGTAAAAGAATGAAACTAGAACACTTTCTAACACCATACACAAAAATAAACTCAAAATGGATTAAAGATCTCAACGTAAGACCAGAAACTATTAAACTCCTAAAGGAAAACAGGCAAAACACTCTCCAACATAAACCACAGCAGGATCCTCTATGACCCACCTCCAAGAATATTGGAAATAAAAGCAAAAATAAACAAATGGCACCTAACTGAAATTAAAATCTTCTGCACAACAAAGGAAACTATAAGCAAGGTGAAAAGACAGCCTTCAGAATGGGAGAAAATAATAGCAAACGAAGCAACGGACAAAGAATTAATCTCAAAAATATTCAAGCAACTCCTGCAGCTCAATTCCAAAAAAATAAGCGACCCAATCAAAAAATGGGCCAAAGAACTAAATAGACATTTCTCCAAAGAAGACATATAGATGACTAACAAACACATGAAAAGATGCTCAACATCACTCATTATCAGAGAAATGCAAATCAAAACCACAAAGAGGTACATTTCAAGCCAGTCAGAATGGCTGCTATCCAAAAGTCTACAAGCAATAAATGCTGGAGAGGGTGTGGAGAAGAGGGAACCCTCTTACACTGTTGGTGGGAATGTAAGCTAGTACAGCCACTATGGAGAACAGTGTGGAGATTCCTTAAAAAACTGGAAATAGAACTGCCATATGACCCAGCAATCCCACTGCTGGGCATACACACCAAGGAAACCAGAAATGAAAGAGACACATGTACCCCAATGTTCATCACAACACTCTTTATAATAGCCAGGACATGGAAGCAACCTAGACGTCCATCAGCAGACGAATGGATAAGAAAGCTGTGGTACATATACACAATGGAATATTACTCAGCCATTAAAAAGAATACATTTGAATCAGTTCTAATGAGGTGGATGAAACTGGAGCCTATTATACAGAGTGAAGTAAGCCAGAAAGAAAAACACCAATACAGTATACTAACACATATATATGGAATTTAGAAAGATGGTAACGATAACCCTGTATGCGAGACAGCAAAAGAGACACAGATGTATGGAACAGTCTTTTGGACTCTGTGGGAGAAGGCGAGGGCGCGATGATATGGGAGAATGGCATTGAAAGATGTAAATTACCACATGTGAAACGAATCGCCAGTCCAGGTTTAATGCATGATACAGGGTGCTTGGGGCTGGTGCACTGGGATGACCCAGAGGGATGGGATGGGGTGGGAGGGGGGTTCAGGATGGGCAACATGTGTACACCTGTGGTATATTCAAGTCAATGTATGACAAAACCAATACAATATTGTAAAGTAAAATAAATAAATAAATAAACAGGAAAAAAAAGAAAGCAAGCAAGCTGTGGTACATATCTACAATGGAATATTACTCAGCCATTAAAAAGAATACATTTAAATCAGTTCTAATGAGGTGGATGAAACTGGAGCCTATTATACAGAGTGAAGTAAGCCAGAAAGAAAAACACCAATACAGTATACTAATGCATATACATGGAATTTAGAAAGATGGTAATGATAACCCTGTATGCGAGACAGCAAAAGAGACACAGGTGTATAGAACAGTCTTTTGGACTCTGTGGGAGAGGGCGAGAGTGGGATGATTTGGGAGAATGTCATTGAAACATGTAAATTATCGTATGTGAAACGAATCGCCAGTCCAGGTTTGATGCATGATACAGGCTGCTCGGAGCTGGTGCACTAGGATGACCCAGAGCGATGGTATGGGGAGGGAGGTGGGAGGGGGGTTCAGGATGGGGAACACATGTACACCCATGGCGGATCCATGTCAATGTATGGCAAAACCAATACAATGTTGTAAAGTAAAAAAAAAAAATCTCAAACTAAGGAGGTCTCTCGATAATTTTATGTTATGATGCACATTTAAAAAATTGTGGCAAAAGAAAAACAAAAACAAAACAAACAACAACAACAAAAAATAGTGCCACGGAGAAAGGAGCTGGGGTACACTGACACGGCCGCTCTGCCGCAGCTCCAGGCTCTGCCTGGGAGTCGAGGGGATCTACACACACCTGTAACCCATCTTCCATGGCATATAAGCTAGGAAGCTTTGTTCTAGAATCTACAGCAGTGGTTCACTCGGCTGCTCATCAGAATCACCAGGGGAGCTTTCAAAACAATCTCAATCCCCCATCACTCTGCCCCAAGCCAAATGACGTGAGAATGTCTCCAAGAACCAGAGGCACCATTGTTCTTAAAACTCCCTAGGTGGTTCCAATATGCTCCGTGGGCTGAGAGCCACTGTCCCCAGCGCTTTGCAAATATGAACATGTTATGGGAATCACCTGGAAATCTTGTCCAAGTGCAGGCACTGACTCGTGCACTCATTGTTGAAGGAGACCAGAGATTCTGCCCTACTAATGACCCAGGTAATGTCAACGGTACTAGCTCGCAGACCCCTATTCGAGTAGCAAAGATCTAGGGCAGCAGTTCTCAAACTCTGGCGGTATCAAAACCATCTGGAAAATTAAGGAATAGTAGATGCCCAGGCTCACAGAAGTTAAATATCACCTAGGCCTCCATTTTTACCAACTTCTCCAGATGATTCTCATATGCACCAAAGTTTGAGAACTACTGACTCAAGTGTTAAAGAAGGTTGAAAAAAAGAAATCCACAAGAAAGATGTGTCAGATATTAGCAAATACCATATATGAGAAACAGCCAAAACTAAGACACAAGCCAGATAAACAGAGAAACTGACAGATAAGCATATGGCAATAGATTTGTGATAGAGTTCCATATAAACTTGGCACAGAGAAGTTTCCAAAATGAAAAGACATTTTTTTAAAAGGAAGAGTAATTTTAAAATAGAGCTTTGGGAGAACTAAAAAACGCTGACCTCCCTGGCCCTGGGAGAATGGGCATTTTTAATGAGAGAAGGACAGAGGAAGAGGAGAGTGGTGTCAGAGCATGGAGCCCTTTGAGGAGAAAGGTACATTTCTGTGCAGGAGCCACAGGGAGGGACTAAGGCCCTGAAGTGAAAGACAAAAAATACCCAAAGGACAAGGGGGTGAGATAAACACGTATTTTAAGTTTTTGCCTGAGGCCATCCCTGAACTTTTCAAAAGAAAAAGAAATTTCTCAGTATCCTCCTATGATGCAGATGGCTCACTCTGCCTGCCTAAGACACGGTGCTGTGATGTGAAATATTAGAAGTATAGCTCAGCTACAATATGGCTTTAATGGCTTCTCTAAACCTGTTTCCCGAATTAACCACTATTTATATCATCATTTCTCTGGGATAAAAGTTCATTGAAAACACGTTGTAATTGATCACCTAAAGCCCTTCTGGAAGAAGGTGGCAGAAGTCTTAACATTTAAATCCTACAATTTTAGCTTGATTTTTAACTTTTCTCAATATCAAAATAAATGGTAAGGATATCACACCAGAAGAGATATGCAGGCATGATGTTAAAGAAGACAACTCATAATTCTAGTTTGAAAAACAAATCCTCAAGAATGCAAACCACATTAAGCCATGAAAGGGGCCAAAAAAGATCATAATCATTCCTTCTCTTTTGTCTCAAATAGAAAAAGTTAACGGATCAGCTGGCATCATTTATTCCCTGGAACTCTCTCCTGCACTTTGTTCCTCTGGAAGAGGCTGGAAAGCTGCCACGCCCACCCCAGAACTCTCAGTGGTGAACAGCAACACCTGGCAGGCTTCTCTCTGTTGGGGAGGTGAGCTCTTAGGCACCGATGAAGGCAGGTCCAGTAAGTCAGCCAACGTCTATTTTCAGGATGATGTACTAAGGGGGAGGGGCAGGCCCTTCAGGAATATCAGCCTGGACAATCAGATGAGAATATGATGTTGTTTAAAATGTATTGTGAGGCTATTCTGTACCCATCCCGGCTTTAAGGCCTCCAAATGTCTCGAGCCTGCCTTCATCAGGTATGCACTGCCAATGTATATATTTCCTCCAGAAAAAAAAAGTGGGGGGACTTAGTTCTGGGTTACATTTGTCTGTAACGAGGCTCCCCAGTGGTTGAAATTCTCAGCTGGTCTCAAAGCTACAGCCACTGCCATCTGCCCTCCTGAACAGCCCAGGAATTTCTTAGAAGGGAGGGGAAGCAGCCTTCTAGCTCCTCTTCTCCAAGAAGAATGGGCAGGTAATACCCTTTCTTGTGCTCCCTCACATATGACCAGCTCTGGCATAACTTTATAGCTTTTTCGCCTCCTTGTGATCACAAAACCCTAAGGAAATCAAAACTGGCTTCTTTTCACAGGAATATTAAGAGCCCCTGCCAAAAACAGAACCAATCAGAAGAAACAAAAAAAGCTATCCTGGCCTGAAAAATGCTTTGCAAACAGAGACCATAAATGTGTCCTGGACATCTGGACCCAAGGCATCTGGAGACAAAGGATAAAATGCCAGACCAGCAGGAGGTGCTGAGGCAACTTGGTGGGGACAGGGGAAGGCTCAGCCTCCTGGGAATTATCGAGTAACCAGCCCCCAGCTCACACAATACATGACACCCAGACGAACTGGGACGTTCTGCCAGGTTGGAATTGGTGCCTCTACCATGAAAAATGACTTTCTAGCAGTCAACGGCCACAGCAAGTCCCTTTAATCTAAAGAGTTCTGAGTAACCTGAACTCCTGATAGAACAATTCTGTCACACAATGCCCACTGATAAAGATCAACAGCGCTTGGAAGAGAAAGACAAATACCATATGGTATCACTTATGTGTGGGATCTAAAATGTGACACAAATGAACTTATCTATGAAACAGACTCACAGACATAGAGAATAACAGCCTTGTGGTCGCTGGAGGGGTGTGGGCAGGGGGTGGAGGATTGGGAGTTTGGGGTTAGCAGATGCAAACCATTAAATATAGAATGGATGAACAAGTTCCTACTACACAGCACAGGGAACTATATTCAATATCCTGTGACAAACCAAAAAAGAATGCATATGTAAGTATAACTGAATCACCCCGAGGTACAGCAGAGATTAACACCACACTGTAAATCACCTATCCTTAAATAGAATAAACTTTTTTAAAATAAATAAATAAAAACCCAACAGTGCCCTGAGCTGATGAGGCATTCTAAGCAATGGGAAGGGCCACCCAGACCACCTGGCCTGCACCCCCACTACCAGCCACTCTCTAGACATGTTTAATGTCCTTCAAAGCACCAATTCCTGTCCGTGGATTCCCACTAGACTATAAGCGCCACGAGATACATACCTGACGCTATCCGTTGACCTCCGGTGTACAGAAGAGCGGGGCTGATTATAAGTTAAAAGGAGGAGAAAGAAGTGAGGACAGGACAGTGAATTGTGTCTCCAGAGTATTAAAATAGCAGAGACATCACTTTGCCAACAAAGGTCCGTATAGTCAAAGCTATGGTTTTTCCAGTAGCCATATACGGTAAGAGCTGCACCATAAAGAAGGCTGAGTGCCTGAAGAATTGATGCTTTCGGCATCAATTGTGGTGTTGGGAAGATGCTTGAGAGTCCTTTGGACAGCAAGGAGATCAAACCAGTCAATCCTAAAGGAAATCAACCATGGATATTCATTGGAAGGACTGATGCTGAAGCTCTAATACTCTGGCCACCTGATGGAAAGAGTCGACTCATTGGAAAAGACCCTGATGCTGGCAAAGATTGAGGGCAGGAGAAGGGGGCAACAGAGGATGAGATGATTATGCAGCATCACTGACTCCAGGACATAATTTGAACAAACTATGAGAGAGAGCTGAAGGACAGGGAAGCGAGGCGTGCTGCAGTCTATGGGGTCACAAAGAATCAGATACAACTTAGCAACTGAACAACAACAAATCAACTCTGAGCATGTTTTCAACTACAAGTCAAAACACAACATCTGCAGGAACCCTGGGCGTGTGTTACTCCTACACTCAGGGAACCTTACCTCCCCTCAACTCTAATTAGGAGAAAGCCTTCTTCCATGAATGAGCTCTACACAATGCTGCCAGATAGAGGAAAAGGCAATGCCCTCATCGGTTCTCAGTTCACAAGTGCATAATTTTTAAAATCAAAGACTAGATTAGCTTAGAAAAAGAAAGGAATGGTAGGCATCCGTAGCATTTTTCAACTTAATTGTGTGACTGTGATTGGGTATGTCTGTGTGTGTGGAGAGGCAGATGAGGGCCCAAAGCACACATCTGTATTAAAGATTAAAACCTTATTTTTAAACTTAATGACTAATGACTTCCACTTGATCCCCTCACTCCTCAGCAGGACTCTTCTCTAGACAACATATACTTATTTCTAATCTCTCTAGGGAAAAAAGAAATAGAAAATAATAGGATTACATTGGTTTAACAGAAAGGAAGATTATCTCCTGAAGAAATACAGGAAATTTTCCCCCATGACTTATTAGCCTCATCAAAAACTCAGACCATAGTCAGAATTCATGAGGTTACCTTAGACAGTGGGTAATAGATGTGTTCTGCTCCACATCAACAGAAAGGTCAAGAAAATCTTCATCTTTGCTGCTAACCTGAAGCAAAAAAAGGAAAAAATAATTAGGTATAAAATAGATAATAGACAAGCAGGTATAATTTTGAATACTTACAGGGAACCAAAACCCGTAACTGCAGTTAAAGGCAGGTGTGACTTTGTATATTCACTGGCAACCGGTTAACCTTGAAAACAATCCCAAACAAGAGAAAACTCTAAATTCTTAGAAAACTCTAAAGCTTACCTATATCCCAGCTTTGACTCAGGCTTTTCACAATTATAACTCAACCAGATTTCTCTTCCTGTCCTTTCATTTCCCCCACTGTTTCAAAGCAAGAAGTATCAGACAGGTATCCTTACAGCTCAGCCTGGCAGAATGGTTAACAATGGAAATAGAAAAATGACAAGAGCCTTATAAACCTATTGCTCAGATGACTGCCCTCCATTAAGCTGTCTGCACTTCCTGCCAGTGCCCTGAAATCACTCCCTTCCTCTGGTGCCTCGTCATTCAAACTGTATGTGGGGCCAGGGAGCTGAAAGTACTATGGGCCGGAGGGTCACCCTACCTGCACACACAGCCGTCCTCTGGCCCAGCAAGTGCCATCCTGCAGAACGCCCACTTCTGTCTGGGGTACCACCCAGACCTGGAGCTTGGGCTTGGGCTGCTTTGCTTGCTAAGTCACTTCAGTCATGTCCGACTCTTTGTGATCCCATGGACTATAACTTGCCAGGCTCCTCTGTCCATGGGATTTTCCAGGCAAGAATACTGGAGTGGGTTGCCATGCCTTCCTCCAGAGGATCTTCCCGACCCAGGGACTGAACCCACATCTCTTATGTCTCCTGTGCTGGCCGAGTTGATCATCAGTCCCGACTATTTCTCAGCCTGCACAGCTAACAACACCACACCACTTCTGGGTCTGTACTTAATGAAGCTCACCAGCTAGCCTAGCATTTCACCATCTTGGAGTAGGAGGGACAAACGAGCCCAGCAGCAACTTTAAGATGCCCAGTCACCTAGCAGCAAACAAAAATAACACGCCTATAAACGTGACAACTATCCTAGGAGTCAGTACTCCAACATTCAGAGACGTGGACACAATCCTTCATGCTTTTGTTAGCACACCGAAGAATGGGTACCGGCAGTTGCCCAGCTCCATATCCTGTCTCTGCTACTTACAGTGGATGACTTTAGCCACTCTGTACCTCAGTTTCCTCATCTGTAAAGTGGGAGCAGTAAGAGTAGCTATTTCATAAAGTTGTTATGAGAATGAAATAAACTAATACATATAAAGTGCTTTAAGAAGTCAGTACTCAACAAATCCAGGAGGGGCAAAATATTTTAAATGGTCTAAAATGGTCAAATAGTTGGGAATGGGTTACTATGTTGTGGGCATAATATTACATGAAATACAGGACTCCTCTCCTGCACTTCCGCCACCACCATGAGAAAGGTAACCCAGGCTGGCCCCGTGACTGCTCCCCTGAAGAAGATGAGAGCCCCCAGAGGAGAGTGTTCTCACTAAGGTGTCCTGGCCAAGCCCAGACTAGAGCTCAACCCCCACCAGCCTGTGGATACATGTGTGAGACAGCTGAGATGCAGACCCACAGGTTTGGGTAAGGCCAGCTGGATCAGGCAACTCCCCACCAACCCAAGGCTGCAGAATTATAGTGAAAATAAATCAGAGTTGATTTAAGCCTCAGAGTTTTGGGGAAGTCTGTAGCAAAGCAACAAATAACCAACAGAACTACTTAACATGACAGGCATTCCTCCTTTCATTGCACCTGGCAGATACTGTGTTTTTTATAATTTGAAGATTTGTGGCAACTATGTGTCAGGCAAGTCTATTTGGTAACAACATTTGCTCACTTCATGTCTCTGTGTCACATTTTGGTAATTTTTGCAACATTAAAAATTTTTTCATTATTATGTCTTATGGTGATCTGTAATCAGTGATCTTTGATGTTACTACTCTGGCTTACTGAAGGTTCAAATGATGATTATCATTTTTTAGATTTAAATATTTTTTAATTAAAGTATATACATTTTTTAAATGCAATGCTATTATACACTTAAAAGACCACAATATAGTGTAAAAATAATGTTCACATGCACCGGAAAACCAAAAAATTTGTGACTTGCCTCTTTGTAATATTCACTTTATTGCAGTGGTCTGAAACCAAACTCGCAATACCTCCAAGGTATGTCTGTATATACTTTTTATTTTAATTCATTTATTGTCAGTTTTGCCCTTACTAAAAGGAAAGTTTGAAAGACTGGCTTCAGTAATGACTAAGATCCCGTCTTCCAGCACTCCTCCAGAAAACTATAAACTCAGATAAACCAACGGAGAAGCAACAAAGACAGGCAGATGGGCGGTTCACATTTGGGAGGAGGAAGAGTTGCAAAGGATGAATTCATAGTTTCACAGCCTTTAGCTGGGGATTCATGGGGGAAAAATGCAATCTTTCTGGTTTAGGAGGCAGAAAAACCAACCTGGGAAACCATGTCCACTGAGAAGGGAAAAAATCTGAGAAGGTATTCCCAACTCTGTCTGCCCACATCTCTGGCTGACCCCTGAGCCACGCTCACACAGAGTACACTCACAGCAACACAGCTGGAGACAAGGGGGCTGACCCAAGAGTCAAGCTGCTGCCTAAGAAACAGAGTCTGCAGTTTGAGTCCAACCAACACAACTACCTGCCAAAACTAAAGAAACTCATTGAAGAAAAACAGCAGAACCCAGAGACTCTCAAACTTAACATTCTCAGTGTCCTAGATATGATCCAAACTTACAATATGTGAAGAATCAGGAAAATGGAAGATATTCTTAAGTAAAAGGAAATAACTGAGACCAATCCTGGGATGCCCCAGATGTTGGAAGTAACAAACAATGATTCTAAAGAAGCTATTGTAACTATCTTCAATAAAGTGAAATATAATATATTCACAGTGAACCAAAACATAAGACAGCAGAGAAATAGAAACAAACAAAAAAAGAGTCAAATGGAAATTCCAGAACTAAAAAATTAATACTGAGTCTGATGCTGGGAGGGATTGGGGGCAGGAGGAGAAGGGGACGACAGAGGATGAGATGGCTGGATGGCATCACTGACTCGATGGACATAAGTCTGAGTGAACTCCGGGAGTTGGTGATGGACAGGGAGGCCTGGCGTGCTGCGATTCATGGGGTTGCGAAGAGTCAGACACGACTGAGCAATGAACTGAACTGAACTGGACTTAACAGAGATCTGGAGAGAGATCAGTGGATTTGAAGACAGAACAACAGAAATTATCCAATGAAAAGAATAAAGGAAGAAAAAAGATTGAAATAAAAATTAATACTCAATAAACCTGTTAGAAAATATCATTAACGGGAGTCCCGGAAGGGGAGGAGAGAGAATAGGACAGAAAAACTATTTGACAAATAATGGCTGAATATTTCCTAAATTCAGTGAAAGATATACATTTATAGATTGAAGATACTCAACAAGAATCAAGCAGGATAAATACAAAGAAGGCCAGCCAAGGTCAAACTGCTGAAAGCCAAAGGTGAAAAAGCAAATCTTAAAAACACGTAGAGAGAAATGACACATTACAGGGAGTTCCCTAGTGATCTAATGATTGGAATTCTGGGCTTTCATGACTGTGGCCCTGGTTCAAATCCTGGTTGGGGAACGGAGATCCCACAATAAACTTTTTTTTTTTTTTTTTTTCCAAAAAATGACACATTACCAGAGAATGATTTCACTGGAAGCCGGTCTCTAATCAAAAATTCAAGGGCCAGAAGACACTGAACTTGTTTAGTGTGCTAAAGGAAAAACTATCAGAACAGAATTCCTGTATCTGATAAATATATCTTTCAAGAATGAAGACAAAAAAATGAACAGAATTTATTACTAACAGAACTGCACCACAAGAAAGGTTAAAGGAAATTCTTTAAACCAAAAGGAGAAGTTACCAGATGGAAATCCAGATCCTCAAGAAAAAATGAAAAGCATCGAAAATGGGAATTGTGATTTTGTCTTGCGGGGGTTATAATATGTGTAAATGTAATACATATAATTACAGCATAAAAGACAAGGAAGGTTGGGGTGGAAGGAATAGGCACCTACACAGTTATGAGTTAACTATGTTTTATGTGAAATGTAACATTAGTATTAGGTTGGTGCAAAAGTAATTGTGGTTTTGCAATGTTGAAACTTGCCATTTGATATTGGAAATACGTTTTAAATAAATGTGGTTATGTTATACATCATTTTAAAACACATTTATCACTTTATTTGTTTTTTGCTAATGATTTATTACTTGCTGTTCATTTTATATTTATTTTAGACTATGGAAATGACGTTAGACAAAAAGCAAATTCAAGCGATTTTCTTATTTGAGTTCAAAATGGGTCATAAAGCAGCAGAGATTAACTTCCAGCATCAACATGTTTGGTCCAGGAGCAGCTAACGGATGTACAGTGCAGTGGGGGTTCAAGAGGTTTTGCAAAGGAGACGAGAGCCTTGAAGATAAGCCGTGTGGTGACCAGCCACTGGGAGTTGACAATGACAAACTGAGAGACATCATCGAAGCTGGTCCTCTTATAATTACACAAGTTGCCAAAGAACTCAACGTTGATCAATTCTATGGTTGTTCGGCATTTGGAGCAAATTGGAAAGGTGAATAAGCTTGATAAGTGAATGTTTCATGTGTTAGTCACTCAGTCATACCTGACTCTTTGCGACCCCATGGACTGTAGCCTGCCAGGCTCCTCTGTCCATGGGATTCTCCAGGCAAGAATAGTGGAGTGGGTTGCCATGCCCTCCTCCAGGGGATCTTCCTGACCCACGAATCAAACCTGGGTCTCCTGCACTGCAGCTGATTCTTTATCATCTCAGCCACCAGGGAAGCCCTGAATGCCTCATGAGAGGACTGCAAATCAAAAAAAATTGTTGTTTTCAAGTGTCATCTTTTCTTATTCTACACAACTACAACGAACTATTTCTTGATTGGATTGTGACACTGGACGAAAAGTGGATTTTATATAATAACTGGCGATGACCAGCTCAGAGGCTGGACTGTAAAGAAGCTCCAGAGCACTTCCCAAAGCCAAACTTGCACCAAAAAAAGGTCATGGTCACTGTTTGGTAGTCTGCTGACTGATCCACTACAGCTCTCTGAATCCCAGTGGAACCACTGTATCTGAGAAGTATGCTCAGCAAATTGGTGAGATGCACCGACACCTGCAGCAGCCTGCAGCCAGCACTGGTCAACAGGAAGGGCCCGATGCTTCTCCCCGACAACGCCTGACTGCACATCGCACAACCGACACGCCAAAAGTTGAACGAACTGGGCTACAAAGGTTTGCCTCACCCGCCACATTCCCCTGACTTCTTGCCAATCAACTACTGCTTCTTCAAGCGTCTCCACAACGTTTGCAGGGAAAACACTTCCACAACCAGCAGGAGGCAGAAAATGCTTTCCAAGAGTTCATCAAACCCCAAAGCACGGGTTTTATGCTAAAGGAATAAACAAACTTATTTCTCAGGAGCAAAAATGTGTTGATTGTAATGGCTCCTATTTTGATTAATAAAGATATGTGTGAGCCTAGTTATAATGATTTAAAATTCACGGTCCAAAACTGCAATTACATTTGCACCAACCTAATAGCTTTAAGTGGACTGTGAAAAGTATACTATACTCTCCAAAGATACACTAAGAGAAAAATGTTAATGGAATTATTAAATATAATACATATATATATACATGCACAAATAATCCAAAAAGGGGAAAGAAAAAAAAATCAGAGAAAGAGGAATAGACCTCAGGAGGAAAAATAGAAAATAATGGAGCATCAAACCCAACCATGTTAATAATTAAACGCTTTTTTTCAAGTGAAAGTTTTAAGTTGGACTTTTTTTGAAAAGCAAGACCAGTTATATACTGTCCACAAGAGCTATACTTTAAATATAAAGAAATAGAAAATAAATGGGTGGAAAAGATATACTATGTAAAGAGTTAAGATGCATATATAGTGGACTATTTAATATAAGAAAATAGATTTTAGACAAAATTATAAGTAAAAAAGTTATTTCCTAATAATTGGGTCAATTTACTAGAAAAACATAATAAAAAATACAGAAGTCCTTCATAGAAGTGTGAAAGTGAAAGTCGCTCAGTCGTGTCCGAGTCTTTGCAACCCCAAGAACTATATACACTCCTCGGAATTCTCCAAGCCAGAATACTGGAGTGGGTAGCCGTTCCCTTCTCCAGGGAATCTCCCCAACTCAGGGATCAAACCCAGGTCTCCCACACTGCAGATTCTTTACCAGCTGAGCCACCAGGGAAGCCTAAGAATACTGGAGTGAGTAGCTTATCTCCTCTCCAGGGGATCTTCCTGACCCAGGAATCAAACCGGGGTCTCCTGCATTGCAGGCGGGTTCTTCACCAGCTGAGCTACTAGGGAAGCCCTAGTTCCTTGTAGCAAAGTCTCAAAAATATATGAAGCTGGAACACTTCACCAAGAAAAAAAGAATGAACCACATACTATAACGCAGATGAACTACAAAAATGATATGCAAGTTAAAGAAATCAGATACAAAAGACCACATTTGTATGATTCTAATTATATGAAATGCTCAAAAAAGGTAAATATCTGAAGACAGAAGTTGATATAATCCCACAAGATGATGTCACATTCCCATTCTTGATGCTGCCCAATACAAAGGATCTTATTGGTGTGGTGGAAATGTTTTAAAACTGGATTATCATTAGAGTTGCATAATCCAGCAAATCACCAAAAAAAAAAAATATTTTTTTTTGCACTGAATGGATAAATTTTATGGTACATAAACTGCACCTCAACAAAGTTGTTTTTAAAAAGTAAAAAAAAAATTCATGAAGCAAAAACTGACAGGATTAGAGGGAGAAATAAGACAATCCCACATTATGGTTAGATATTTTAACATTTCATTCTCAACAAATGACATAAAACCTGGGGGGTGGGGGCGGGCAGGGGACTTAAGAAAAACACAGACAATCTGAATAACTCTACCAATCATCATGACCTACTGATACTTATAGAATACTATACCCAACCACTACAAAATACAAATCATTTTTGACTCAATGGTTCTTAATAAGGGAAACATTGCCTTTCGGGGGATATTTGGCCATGTCTATAGACATCTTTGTTGTCACATATTTGGGGATGCTACTGGTATCTAGTAGGTAGAAGCCAGGGATGCAGCTAACCATGCTCAGAGCAGTACCCCACAACAAAGAAACATTGGATCCCAACGGTTAATAGTTCTAAGGTTGACACACCCTGTTTTCAAGTACATTTACCAAGACAGACACTGTGTTAGGATCCAAAACATGTTACAGTAAATTTTAAAAGACTGAAATCATACAGAATATATTCCTTAACCAAAACAAAATGAAATTGGAGAACATTAAGAAACCTGGGAAAACACCAAGTATTTGAAAATTAAACAACATACTTCTAAGCAATACATGAATAAAAGGAAAGAGAGGCACAAGAAAAATTAGATAATATTCTGAGCTAGTGACAAAGAAAACATATCAGGATTTGAGAGACACAACCAGCATTGGTTGCGTGGTAAAAGGAAAAAGTATAACTTTAAACATGTACGTTAGTAAATAAAAGAGCAGGGACTGTCTTTTCTGTTTGCTTTAACTGCTATATCTCTAGTACATAATTTCCATTATTTAATAGATTCATATTAATATTCACTAAATAAATGAATACATAACTGAACAAAAGACTGAACAAATGAAAAGATATCTAAATGCCAACAGTGGCATCTGGGTGGCAGAATTATGGATGATTTACTGTTTATACACTCTCGTTCCTGATTTTTAAAAACGTAATTCATGGGTAGTATATTTTTTTCATCAGTAAATCTTTTTAAAAACTCAAATGGCCCTTCTTTGAGAGATAATAAAAGGATTCTAGCCAACTGAAATTCACACATAATTTAGATAGCTCTACTAAAGTTCTTGTACTTAAAGGGGGATAAAAACAAAGAAACACTGTCTCCCTTTAGATGCAAATCTTTTCCTCTACTTAATTATTCTAGGGAGAGGGAAGAAAGGTACACATCTAATTAAAGGACTGGAGAAAGTTATTGTAACTTTCTCAATTCCCAGTGCAAACGGCTTCCAGAATTAAGAGTGAGCAAGCACTGCTCAGGTGGGTCAGCCACGCCAGGGACATCAAAACACAGCACTAACTCTTCCATGGGGATTTTTCTCTCTCCCTCTCCCTGTCTCAGACTGACACAGTCAAAAGCAGTGAGTGATCAAGCAATTTCCCCCCCTTTTCTCTCTTCCCAGGAAACTGCCAGAAAATAAAACCATTTTCTTCCCACACAGAAGAATCTCATTCTGGTCTAAGTGAAAACACAGCTTGTCTCCAAGGAAACATATATATCGCTAAGACTCCAATACTCTCAGCAGGTACAGGCTACATCTTATTCTCCTTTCTTCCCTCCTGATTTTGGGCATGGACTTCCTCAGAAACTAATTTTAAAAGAGTGGAAGAGATCCTACTTGCTCTTCTTTTTAATTACAAATTAATAGAACAAATTAATATACAGGGCATACATAAAAAATCAGGAGCTTTGCTAAAATTCCTGAGTAATTAAAATCCTATTCAAATGTGCTTCTAAATTCCCAGCAGCCTTTGCTAGGCTTAGCAGTAAAGGTGACCAGGTGGCAGCTCCATGCTGTTCAGCCAGGAACTGAAAACTGGCTTAGAGGCGATGCCAAGAAGGTGGGCTCAGGAAAAGTGGCAATGACAGCCCACCTGAATCCCAGGAACTCAGCGACCATGTGCCCATCCCCCACTGCTCCTCTGTACAGGGCTCAGAAGCTCTACTGAATCAATTTTAACCTTGGCAAACAAAGCAAGAAGGAGCCTACAACTGGTACTTAATAAAGCAGCTCTTTAGACAAACTTTTGGCTCTAGCAACAGATATAAATGCGTTAAAGCCACTGAGAAGCTATGAAAACCACAAATTTGCAAAGCAAAAACTTGGATTAAACAGAAAGGGGGGAAAATGAACAACAACAACAAAATTAAGCTCCAATTGGTACAGCAAATCTTGTGACCCAAGCAGAGGACAACCAAGGGAGCGCTGAGGCTAGACTGGAAAATCCCATGCCTCAATTCTAAAGTACCTTGGTCACAGGATGAGCCCCTTAAAATTGTCTTCCCAGTTCTACTGCAGAATGAAAACCGGCTGTTCTCCATAAACCTTTCCCTTGACATTTGCACTGCAATCCCAGGCAACATTTACAAAGGGTGAGACCCAGAAAAAGACAAAAATCATTGTTGTCTGAAAGCATGAAGACTGGCACAAAAGGTTTTTGCACAATTGGAGGAACTATCAGCTGAGGCTGCCCAAACAGCGAGGCTCCCCCAGGGGTCAATTTGCTGCTCCAGATCCAGTGTAGTTTAATCCCACTGTGAGCACTCACTAATGGCCTCGGCAATTCTGCCAGAAGCACTCTGAAAAGGCTGCTTGCCCTGGGCAGAGGACAGTACTCAAATGGGGCCCTGTATTTCTCATCCTGTGAAGGAAAACTTTAACTTCAGGTCTTCTTTTACACTGAATTCTCAACATTCTACAATAACAACAATGAAAAAGCCTGCAGACTATGTATTTTCTTAGAAAGTAGACGGCTTTCTAACAATCAGAGCTTTCTAAAAATGGAAGGCATCGCCTGGGGAGATTGGGTTCCCTATCGCTGGACAGAATCCAGCAGATGCTGGGGACCAACTGGCTAGGACGTCACTGGAGGGACCTGGGCACAGGACGAGAAAGGATTAGGTGACTCCTAGGATCCCAACCAGTTAAAGTCGCTAAGAAAATGGAGGTGATTATCCAAGTAACTCCAGGGTGGTGGTGGGGGGAAACAACTCTTGCCACAAATCTAATCATTGCTAAATAACACAGGAAGCCCAGTCTCGCACTCTATGATATAGAAGGGTGGGATGGGAGAGGGAAGGGAGGCTCAAAAAGCAGGGGAGATATATATAATTATGACTGATTCACATTGTTGTAGGGCAGAAACCAATACTGTAAAGCATTATCCTCCATTTAAAAAATAAATTAAAAAAATAAAATTGTGGTGGGGGGAAAAAGATCCAGGTTTTTCAAAGTGCACCATCCTCCACAAAGACACAGTCTCATTGTTTTCTGCAAATGAAGTATAAATGGCTGGAATCCCACTGAAACAAACGCTATGGTATGATCCAAAAGTTTAGGAGGAATCTTTGGGCACAAGCTTCTGATCCACAGTAACCTTCCACGAACTAACAGGCTCAGTAACAGCTTCTGCAGTACAGTCGTCTGGGGGTGCAAACTTTGTATTGCTTGGGATCAACTGACCTGTTCTTAGACAAAAAAAGAAATTACAAATGTGACTGAGCCTATTGGAAAATCCATGCAGAGAATCACAAGATAGATTTAGTAACTGTGTTCATTTCAAAGATAACCAAACGGATTAGACAATCTGGGGAAGGTTACCTGGCTAAATGAGGGATGTGATAACTCACTGTTCTGGTTCTTGTATCATAAGCTCACAGAATACTCTGTCCTCCTTCACAGAATTTTGCAATCATAATTACAAAACTCATTATTTGTTACGTCTATCATTCATGCTCAAACTTCCAGAAAGGCAAAGGTCTCACTGCATCCTCAGTGTCTATATCTTTACTTAGTACGTGTGAAAAAGAAAAAAAGGTGTTTATTGAATAAAAGAATACTTGTCTATACAGCCACTATATTACCAAAGTGAAGATATCTAAGAATGGGTATAGACAAGAATGTAGAGAAATGAGAATGCTTATACACCAGGTGGGAATTTGATATTTTCAAATGAGTTTAATGATAAGCACACCTAATGACCTAACAAATTTACTTATGTGCATATATCCTAAAGAAACTAAATTTATGTATACTAGATTATATGTTAGAATGTTCATTGTTCCTAGTTGCCCCAAATTGAAAACAACTAAATATCCATCAGCAATAAAATGGATTCATGAATTGTGATATCTTCAGGCAATAATTAATTTAACAGAGAGCAAATATTAAGAAGTAAATCTCAAATAAATAGCTTGTATCATAAAAATAATAGAGTTGTATAAATACTGACATAGGACAATGAGAATGAATGAACTAAAGCATCATGTAACAACACAAATAAATCTCACAAGGGTTAGTGAGGGAAAAAAAACAGGATGCAAAAGAACACATATTGTATGATTTCATTCATATAGAGATCAAAAACAAGGCTGCTGCTGCTAAGTCGCTTCAGTTGTGTCCGACTCTGTGCGACCCCATAGACGGCAGCCAACCAGGCTCCCCCGTCCCTGGGATTCTCCAGGCAAGAACACTGGAGTGGGCTGCCATTTCCTTCTCCAATGCATGAAAGTGAAACGTGAAAGTGAAGTCGCTCAGTCGTGTCTGACTCTAGCGACCCCATAGACTGCAGCCCACCAGGCTCCTCCGTCCATGGGATTTTCCAGGCAAAAGTACTGGAGTGGGGTGCCATTGCCTTTTCCAAAAACAAGGCAAACTGAACTATATGTTTTAAGGATGCAAAGGTAAGTTCTGAGTTCTACCAAACATTCAAAATGTATACAAACTCTCCCAAAGAAAATACAGACTATGTATGGACCATGTTTGGATCCTGATTTGAATTAACTAGCTGTTTAAAAAAAAAAAAAAAAGACATACTCAGAGAAACTTGAACACTGAGTGAATAATGATCTAAAGGAATCATTTTTAGGTGTGATAATGGTATTGTACTAATGTTTAAAAAAAATTTTTTTTTCTTACCTTTTATTATCTTTCAGAGATTTATAGCAAAGTAATGAAGAAATGAGAAATGATGTTACCTGGGACTTCCTTAAAAACAGACCGGTTCAGTGAAGAGGGATATGACAGGAAAGATGATCAAGATGCGTCAGTGTGCTAACAATCATTGACCCCAAGTAATATACATATGGATTTATTACACATTCTACTTCTATATTCCATTGAATTTTAATGGAATATAAAATATAAAGGAACAGAAGGAGAAAGGGAGGGAGGAGAGATCTCTAGATAGATAAATACGTGTAGAAAATGTTTTGGCAGGATATATTTCAAAATGTTAAAATGTTTAAGTGGTTATCTCTGGGCTAACAAGATCACAATTTTTAGAAAATGTTACAAATTTATCATCTCTAGTGGAGATTACTGGTAACTTTTAGTCTCTTTTTGCTTAGCTATGTTTTCTAACTATTTCTACAATGAACGTATCAGAACGCTTCAAAACTTGTTTAAAAGGATAGAAGACTGCCAAAAAACAAAAAGCCTCCCACTTAAGTTCACTTAATGTCTTAACCATTTCTGGGTCCTAGACCCCTTGCAGAATCTGATGAAAATCATTCTCTCCCCTAGAAATGCACAATTCTTGAGAATTTTTCATAGTGTTAAACTTTGAGACCCCAAATGAGCCCATACTCTCCATATTGTTAGTAGTTATAATAATAAATAATAAAAGCTGACTTTTACTGCATACTTGGTTGGTATGTACCAAGCATAGTTTTTAAGTGCTTTCAAGAGTTAACTCGTTTAATCTTCCCAGCAACCCTGGGGCTTCCCTGATAGTTCAGTTGGTAAACAATCTGCCTGCAGTGCAGGAGACCCTGATTCAATTCCAGGGTTGGGACAAGCCCCTGGAAAAGGAAATGGCAACCTACTCTAGTATTCTTACCTGGAGAATCTTATGGACAGAGGAGCCTGGTGGGCTACAGTTCATGGGGTCACAAGAGTTGCACACAACTTAGCAACTAAACCAACAACCAGCAACCCTAGGAGATAAGCACTCTCATCACCTCCAATTTACAGATGAGGAGAGTGAGTTCAGAGAGGTTGGATAATTTGCATAAGGTCCCACAGCTCCAAACTTGGCAGCCTACATACAAACTTGGCAGCCTGGCCCTAGAGTTGGGCTTTTATCTATCACATCATGAGGCCACTCATAGAGTTAAATCAAATACGAAGCCAATGTGACCTCCTGAATCACCCTCTGGAAAACGTCTTCAAATTCAACACTAAGTGCCTACCACGTGCCAGACTCACCCAGGCCCTGCAACAGCGCTGTCAGAGATTCATCCCATTCACCCAGCTAACTGCTGGAGAATCAGAAGTTAGCTCTGTCTTCTGAGTTCAAGTTCACCATAGCACAGTTGATTCCCTTTATGCCGGGGAAATGGTATAAGTCACACATGACTTCCTCGTGGCCCAAATATTTTCAAGATAACTGGCAGAGGTCCAATTCAATAGTTCAATTTTTAGACCCTCAAATTAGCCCATGCTGCATAGCGATCTAAGTTTTTGAGATTTTTCCCTCATCACTCTACTTCTACGGCTGAGACATCTTAGATGGAGACAAGCTTCCAAAGTTTGCACCTGAGGCTCATACATATAAACAGAACAGTCTGTATACAAGGAAGACAACTGCTAGGTGCTACGATGCCACACTGCACTCATGCACAACATAGCTCATGCACAAATATGCACAAGCAAATTACATGAAAGCCCTCGTGATGCTTACAGTTTCACAGTTCAAGCATCGAGTTTCATTGGTGAGCGTTCCCTGAAAAATCTCATGGACCCAGGTGAGTTCTGGTTTATTATTCTCCGCAGGTTCATTCATGTTGCCATTTTTTAATTTTCCATTTTGTTTCTCCTGTTTCTTCTCTTCCTGCAGGATGTCCGCAATAGTGTTTAGCAAATAATTTAAAAATTCGTGGGCATCCTGCTGCATGTAGTTATCAAAGAGATCTGGAAAGGAGAGGGTTGTTATTTCAGTCTCTGGCTCTTGAAAAGCAAAGGAAATGCTTAATTTTACAAACCATGTTTCAATTTTTATATTGAAAGAATGGACATGGATATATTCACCTCTATGTTGCAACTTCAATGGATAAGTTTTTTTAAAAATTTTTGTTCACTTCTACTTTTTACCACTGAGAGCTAAATTTTCCCAATCTCCCTCGGTAAAGTCATCATATATATATAAAGCTACAAACATTTGTATTTGCTCTACAAAAAAAGAAAAGAAAAAGAACAGGAAATACTTGACAAGCTCCCTGATAAAATATCAATATTTAATATAATATGACCACCAATGATCAATTATTCAGTTTGTATTCTATCAAGAATGACAGGGTCTCTTCCCAAAGATCATATTAAACTCTGGACCAGCCTAGAAGCAGCTTAAATGAAACACATAAGGGAGATGAGAGATATATACGAGAATGTATCTATCTGATAGCATTCTGAAACCAAATACAGAAGATTCCAGCAGCCCGTTGCTGCTCCCTGCCATAAGGACAAACAATCAAGAGATGAATGCAGCTGTGAAACTTCATTATTAATCATGTTCACAAGGGAGACTTGGGAGGGTTCTGCTTCCTTCTCAGATTATTTTTATTCTGGTCTGTATAAACTACAACAACTTCAAAAGACAGCAATCAAATTAAATGAGACTTTAAAAAACAAACATCTGATTAACTGTGCAAGTCTGTTGCAATACGGCTGAAATCTAGGCTAAACACAAGTTGCCATATCAAATATTTCTATAGTCATAAAATTTACCCATGCAAAACTTCTGGAATAACCTTGTCTCTACCACCACGTCTCCCCAAAAAAACCAGATAAAGAGGGAAAAAAAAGGAAGAAAATCAAGTGACAGCAGGACATTTTTATTATAGAAAAATATCAATTTGATATCCTTCAACTCTTTTAGACATATAAAAATCAGAGGTATTATTTTTAAAACAGCAGAGGCTCTAATTAGATAATGTGCATTTAGTTTAATCACTTATGACAAGTTTATAAGACAGTACTGTTTTATTCAATTATTACATCAACCTATTTATTCCAGTCAGTGTCCTGCCTTGGGCAATTTTTCCTCTTATAATGATCCTACCCAGAAAAAAGTCCTCGAATGTGGAGCAGATAAAAAGATCATTCCATTTTGGAATGATAAATTACTTTTTTTTTTTTGGCCATGTGGCATGTGGGATCTTAATTCCCTGACCAGAGATGGAACCCACACCCCCTGCATTGGAAGTGTGGAGTCTTAACCACTGAACCACTAGGAAAGTTCCAATCAGAATTTTTAAGTATATTTCTTTTTATCCAATTTTGCTTTATATACTGGGTGGAAAAGAAGAAATATCTTTTATTTAAAAACTGATATTTGAGTAGTTGGCCATACTACTTTCCCATTTAAAAAAAAGGGGAGGGATTCATTTTGAGGTTACACAGACCTGTTGATTCTCCTTATCTCAGATCTGAAACACATTCATCTCCATGCCACTCACCATTTTCTTTTCTCAGCCTCGAAATGAACTTCTTTGGTGGGATCACACCGACCTTCTTCTTCTGTGTGGCGATGCTGTGGAAAAGGTCTGCCAGGCATGTCAACAAGTTCTCTTTCTTTTTTTGCTGGGCCTTGTACGCCAGCACGTTCTCCCGGAACGGCCGGCAAAAGTACAGGGCCTGAAGAACGGAGTTACAGTAGCATGTGTTTCCGAACTGCCAAAGGACAAGAGGGCCGATTTAAATCAGGGTTCTCTGGGTCAGTGAGGAGAGGGAGGGGCCGCCCTTGTGTGAACTGGCCCAGGTCCCCCGTGTCATGCCATGGTAGACCAGTAAGCCACGCAGAACACCAGTGACTATCTGATCACCAGGGAAATGAATGCTGGTATACAGAAGCTGGAGAGCTCTCTAGGCTATAAAAGTCTCTATAAAATGATAAGGAACACTCAGCCTTGGTTTTCAAAAATCTAATGAGACTTTCTGGTGCTTAAAAGAGAGGGTGAAGAAGGAAAAAAAAACCAACATGATATGGAGACATAGAAAAGCAGCTGGCGACACAAAAGACGTCACATTGCAACACATCAAAACTCCTATGACAGGGAAAATAAAAACCCCAATCAGAAAGAAATCCAGCTACTAGGAACCACTTGCTCAGCGGAAACAGCCTTAACCGAGCAGGGACTTGTTTTTAAGTTTCTCTTTTTCAAGGGTCTGGCACTCCTGCCACAGGCTTCAGACCAATCGCCTCACTTTCTCCAAAGCAATCTCGTTTCTGCCGAAGTAGCCACTGCCTCAATACAATACCACATAGGTCCTGGTCTCCTGCCATCGTAGTAGGACCCACAGAGTAACATTCTGCACTTCTCAAAAGCCACGGTTATGATTTAACAAGGCAAAAAGTCAGTCTCACTGGTTTTCAACTGGCTGGATAACCAATTCTATGGGAGAACACATAGCTGAGACGTTCATTTTAGAATTTTTCATATGTGCTAAAATAAAGAGGAAAACCATCTAAGGCAATTAGAAGATTAATAGCAGGTTAGAAAATGCTGTGTAAGATTAAAATAGAACATGAACATCTTCTCAAGCCTGGTTGTTGGCTTCTGTGTCATCTGCCCAAGAGCGAGGCAGATGCACGGCCATCCTTACCGTGACATTTCTTCGTATGCTAAGATAGAATACTTCCTATTTTTATACATTTTAATCTACTTTGACACAATTACATGATGAGACAAACCCCTTTTTAAAGAGAAGCTGTAACTTTCATGAACTACCATTCAAAGTGAACATGTACAAAACTATTAATAGGTTTAGATCTCACAACGCTTCCACAGGCTAGGAGATGGCTTTAGTTCTTTATTCCTCCATAGTCTGCATCTGTCTTTTCCCTGGCCAAGGCAGAATTCCCTCAACTTGAATAACTATCCTCATAGAGCTTAAGCAAGAGGCCTTTGCACAATGCCTAAAAAGTTGCATTACAATTATGTCAGTATTCCATCGACACAGTGCCCTATATTCCAGTACTGTAGCCTCCTCCTTCCATTCTCTTCTTTACTCAGTACCTCACCTTTAGCCAGACACCCTTTAGTAACACTTGGTCCCTGGACCAGTGAACAACTCCTGGGAAAGAAAAGGAACTAACATTTACTGAATGTCACTGTGTGCCTCAGCCTCATGTCAGGACCTTCAATAGGAGCTCTCATGGATCCTTCACTATAAGCCAAGGACACAGCTGTGGGACTTCATTTTCACTTTCATGCACTGGAGAAGGAAATGGCAACCCACTCCAGTGTTCTTGCCTGGAGAATCCCAGGGACGGCGGAGCCTGGTGAGCTGCCGTCTATGGGGTCGCACAGAGTTGGACACGACTGAAGCGACTTAGCAGCAGCAGCAGAAACCACTGTGATCCATTTCACAGAGGAGGAAACGGAAGCTCAGAGAGGGCAAGTGACTTGCCCAAGATCACACAGCTAGGGAACAGCATAGGCAGACTTTGGATTAGGTCTGTACTACTTCAGAGACAATGTCCACTCCATTATTCCACAAGCAGCATTCACTCAGAACACTCTCAGTAGAGATTATGACCTATGACACCTAAGTTCTGACAGACCATGCTCAGAGCAGTTGTTCCAGAAAACCTGGCGCTTGTGAGGTAACAGCTGATGTTATTTAAATCCTCCACCCCAGAGAGAAAGGATCAGCTGGAGAAGAAAGCTCATGAGGGTGGTGGGTAATATTGCCTTACTACCCGGCCATCATGAACTTATCCAGGACACAGTGCCCAACAAGTCTGGCTATATACAAGGGGACTGTTGCTGAGCACAAGTGAAATGAGGCCAAGGGACTTAGAGATAAACTAGCCCCAGTCTCCCCCTACTTCCCACCCATGCTTCAGATACCAAATTATGCTATGAAGCAACCACTGGTGATGAGCCGGTAACCCTTTCAACACTCTGGCTGAGCTGATGTATACCATCTGATGAGCCCATTCAGATGGTAAAGGGAGGACACACAAAAGCAGATTTTGCTACAAAGGCTAATAATATTGCTCTGAAAGTTAGTGTGCAAAGGAAATCCTTTAAAGCACAGGGGAAAAAATGAGAATCTGACCTAATAATGCACTAATTAAACCTCCTCTTCTGGGGGAATTCATACTTCCAAAAATTGGACTAAACATCCCCCACTCTGCTATTTGCCACCTATGGTAACCTAGGAGTATGAACAATTATTTAAAACTTGGTAATGACAAAAATGGCAGTGACATTGCTTTAAGAATGCTAAAACACCTGAGGAAGACAGTACGTTTCAAAATACTTACGTTGACCAATCCGAAGTAGTGTTCATTGATCGGAAACTGCTCTGGACCAATGTCTTTTTCCAGAGCAGAGGCATTGGTGCCCTGAAAGAGAAAAACAGCAAAAGTTCTGTTGCGTGTAAAACAGACAAAAAGTAAAAGGATACTTGAGACAGCCCGCTATTGAGACCAGCATTTCCCCTAGTGGCCACAGAGTCTGGAGATGGTCATGCTGAAAACAGGTGTCGGAAGCAAACCATAGATGAGGTAATGAGGTCAGCCTATTCCTCTCCTCACCCAACTTCATCGTCCCTCAAATCTGTTCTACCCGGCTTCAATGACCTTCCATTAGGAAAGGAGGTTAAGGACAAGTAATGAGCAAACTACCACTCAGAACTTCCAAATAAAATGTTCTAAGCTCAGATACCTGGAGTTGCTTTTATATTACTCAGTGGTGTATAGAATCATACCACCAATTTCAAGGTCAGTGGTGTTTTTCTGATAAAGATTTATCTACTGTGCACCCACCACATGCCAGGCACTATTCTAGGCTCTGACAACAGAACAGTAGACAAAGACAGTCTGAAAGAAAAAGCCCCAAGTATACCGGACAGTACATCAGAATGCATAAATGCAGTGGAGAAAAACAAAGCTGGAAATGAGGCTAGGGACTCCAGGGAGTAGGGGGAGGAGGGAAAGCATGGAGTGGGGAGGTGTGAAGGATAGATAGTTGCAGCTTTAAATAGGGTGGTCAGGGAAGGCCTTATTGAGAAAGCGAAATGTCCAAGGACATATAAATAATGGAAACATAGAATTTAAAACCTAACTGTTCCCAAGTGTATCAAATCGTAAGCCATGCATACTCATTTCAACACTCCAACATGAGGATAATAAGTTACTGGATACTCCCACTGTGTGCCAGGAACTGCACTATTTATTCTCACAACATTCCTATCAGGTAAATTGTTGTTGTTCAGTCGCTCAGTCGTGTCCAACTCTTTGCAACCCCATAGACTGCAGCATACAAGGCTCCTTTACTCTCTCCTGCGGTTGGCTCACACTCATGTCCATTGAGTCAGTGATGCTATCCAACCATCTCATCCTCAGCCGCCCCTTCTCCTCCCGCCTTCAGTCTTTCCCAGCATCAGGTCTTCCCAGGATCCAATGAGTCAGCTCTTCGCATCAGGTGGCCAACATATTGGAGCTTCAGCATCAGGTAAGTACTTACTATTATAATCCCCATTTAACAGTTAGGAACTTAAGGCTTCGAATGGTTGAGAATCTGTCCAAGAACCACAGTCAATAAGTGGCAGAGCTTAGACCTGAACCCTGGAGTCAGACTTGGAATTTCATACTCTTAACCAAATACTATGCAGAGCAATCCTACTGAATAAAATCATTTCCTGAGCCCTGCTAAGGGCCAAGAGGTCATTGGCAATACCTCATTGATGATCATTTTCCCCCAAGGCCTGGATACTGGGATTAGGAAAAATGACCAAAGTTCAGTCCAACCAGGTGAGTAATGTGGGGATGGGCAGGACCAGGCTCCACGGTTACTCACAGCTCTACATTATTCTGTGCTCCTCAAATTCTCGGGCTATCACCGAAGACCTACAGCTCACAGACTCTCAAAGATCTGGGAGACAGGCATTTTAAAGAGAGACTGTTAGGCTTTATAAAAAATAAATCTGCTGCTGCTACTTATTCTGGATTTGTATAATTAGAATCTCCTATCACAGAAAGAAATGGCCAAAAGGCAGGCTAAGAACCTGTCAAGATGGTCACGTGTCAACAAGCAAACATTAAAGGGGCAGAACAACTCAATTCTGAGCAAACAGAACCTCAGCAGAAATAGTACATTCCATCCCCTTATCATAATATCCTTTGTTTCCACTTGTCTTCTAGGTCCATTATACTGTTCCACCAATCTAAAGTCCACCAGAGACTTTACATTCAGTGGCCATTTGTGTGCACAACAGTTTCACTATCTTTTAATGGTGGGAGGGTCCGGTTGGGGGGCAGGGAGTGATTCATTGCCTTCACAATCATGTGACTCCATATACAGGCTGAATTCATAAAATACTTCATTAAAGCAGGATTTCATGGTATTGAAAAAAATCACTAATATTTTCCAATAAAGCTACATCTCAATCATAAATTGATGTAAATAATGTGTATTAAATATACCCACGGCCATTTCTGAAGCAACGTTAGGATATATGGCTTAGTGCCCAGGAGGAATGTCAGATATAAAAGCAGAGCACATGGAGACAGATCTCATTAAATCTTTCTTTATGAGGCAGCCATTTATTCAATCCATGACTTCTGCTATTTGGGAATTCTTGAATGGAGTCCGCTTTTTTCTATCTATCTTAATACTTTCCCACCAAAGAGGGAGCTGGTGGCGGAAGGAGGGGCAGTGCTGGTTGTGACTCAGGCTGACTACAGTGACTGGGGGTGGGGGCGGTGGGGGCGGTGGTGCTTGAGAGGATACCCTGGACAAGAGGTAGCAGGCCGCAGCACAGCTCAGGAAGAGGGAAGGGAGCTAACAGGGTCTTCATGAAACCTGAGAGCCACACTTCCTGGCCACGCCTCAGGTCAGGCCCGCTCATCCTCTCGCAGGAGGTCTGGAAGGGTCAAGAGGGAGATCTGATACCCTGGGGGGCTTCCAGATCACTGCAATGTCACCCTTTTGTCAGAACAGCTACCCTCAGACTTCCCTGGTGGCCCACTGGTTAAGAATCTGCCTGCCAATAGAGGGGACATGAGTTCAATCTCTGATCTAGGAAGATCCCACGTGCCATGGAGCAACTAAGCCTGTGCCTGCAACTACAGAGTCCGTGCACCCTAGAGCCCATGTGCCACAACTACTGAGCCCACGCGCTGCAACTGCTGAAGCCCGTGTGCCCCAGAACCCATGCTCTGCAACAAGAGAAGCCACCGCAGTGAGAAGCCCACGTGCCGCAACTCCAGAGTAGCCCCGGCTCGCTGCAACTAGAGAAAGCCTGTGCAAATAAATACAAAATTTTAAAAAATCTGCCCTCTGCAGCCCATGCCTCCCAGCACTGTACAAACCCCTTCCTTTCTCCTCATCTTGCCTAACCCTCCATCCCCCAGCGACCTACCTTGACACCCTGTCTCCTGCCATCACGCTGGGTGGTTTCAGGATCCACGTGGCAGCACCTTCCCACACCTGCTCTCTCAGTGTTGGTGTCCTCTTTTGCAGCTGCCTTTTAATCCACTCCACTCCAGCTACCCACTCCCAAAGACACAGCCTGGATCTGGTCATCACCTAAACCCAGGCAGGCTGGGCTCTGCCTGCCAGCTCATCCCATTACAGCCACACAGAGACTGGCTGGAACCCCTCACTCCTCTTCTTTCTCATCTAGCTTAGAGTCAATGGATCATGATTTCAATGGCTCTCATAAACACACACCCCCACCTGTCCTTTGCTTACACTACTTGGCAAAAAGTCAACCCAGAGGGGACCAAACTATCCACCTTCTCTGAACCCGGACAGATGAGCAATATTAGAGGGGAGAAGTCACACCCCAAGCTGACTGCACTCAACTGAACTCACCAAATTCAGGCAGCTCTCAACACGCCCACATTCCAATAGTGTTTTTCTAACAGGCTCATTCTCCACTCCACAGTGACTATTTCCAGCCTTCTCCAAGCTCCTCAAAACTCTTACATTCCTTTGCCCCTCTCACTGGCCTCCCACTCAACAGCAAAAATAACAAAATAAAATGAGCAGAGAGGAACTTTTTTAATTACAGACTCCCAGAAAAACATCTATTTCTGCTTTCTTGACTATGCCAAAGCCTTTGACTGTGTGGATCACAACAAACTGTGGAAAATTCTCAAAGAGATGGGAATACCAGACAACCTGACCTGCCTCTTGAGAAACCTATATGCAGGTCAGGAAGCAACAATTAGAACTGGACATTCAACAACAGACTGGTTCCAAATAGGAAAAGGAGTACATCAAGGCTGTATACTGTCACCCTGATTATTTAACTTATATGCACAGTACATCATGAGAAACGCTGGGCTGGAGGAAGCACAAGCTGGAATCAAGATTGCCAGGAGAAATATCAATAACCTCAGATATACAGATGACACCATCCTTATGGCAGAAAGTGAAGAAGAGAGTGAAAAAGTTGGCTTAAAGCTCAACATTCAGAAAACTAAGACCATGGCATCCGGTCCCATCACTTCATGGCAAACAGATGGGGAAACAGTGGAAATGGTGGCTGATTTTATTTTGGGGGGCTCCAAAATCACTGCAGGTGGTGATTGCAGCCATGAAATTAAAAGACGCTTACTCCTTGGAAGGAAAGTTATGGCCAACCTAGACAGCATATTAAAAAGCAGAGACATTACTTTGTCAACAGAGGTCTGTCTAGTCAAGGCTATGGTTTTTCCAGTGGTCATGTATGGATGTGAGAGTTGGACTATAAAGAAAGCTGAGCTCTGAAGAACTGATGCTTTTGAACTGTGGTGATGGAGAAGACTCTTCAGAGTCCCTTGGACTGCAAGGAGATCCAATCAGTCCATCCTAAAGATCAGTCCTGGGTGTTCACTGGAAGGACTGATGTTGAAGCTGAAACTGCAATACTTTGGCCACTCGATGCAAAGAGCTGACTCATTTGAAAAGACCCTGATTCTGGGAAAGATTGAGGGCAGGAGGAGAAGGGGATGAGAGAGGATGAGATGGTTGGATGGCATCACCAACTCAATGGCCATGGGTTTGGGTGGACTCCGAGAGTTGGTGATGGACAGAGAGGCCTGGCATGCTGCGGTTCACGAGGTCACAAAGAGTTGGACACGACTGAGCGACTGAACTGAACTGAACTGAAACCTTCAAACCTACATGCTTCCCTGTCAATGACGGAGATCTCGCTCTCGTCCAAGGTCGATCGCTCCTGTACTATTAGATCCTGCCCTGCTGAACTGAACATGCCTACATGTCTCTCATGTGAAAATATATACACACATCTTCTTCCCACATCTCCCCAGTCCCCATCCTTTCTCACCTTCTCTTCACAGCTAAACTACTTTAAACAACTATCTATTCTGAAACATTTACAAATGAATCAGATGATTTCTAAGAGGTGTTTCAAATAATCCAGTAGGGAGAAGTGGGAGGTGGGGGGTGGGGATAAAACTCTGCTGTTGAAGCTGAGCGTGGGTACATGGGGCTTATTATACCATCCCGTTTATCCTTTACAGATATTATGGGCAGGGTAATGGTCTCCCAAAGATGCCCATGTTCTCTTGTGATGACATGGGCAAAACTTGTGATGACTCCCCAAACTTGTGATGACATCACCTTACATGGAAGAGGGAAATTTACATTGCAGAAGAATTGATTTGCTAATCAGTTGACCAAAAATAGGGGGATTGTCCTGGACCATCCAGTTGAGCACAACGTAATCACAAGCATCCTTAAAAGGGGGAGACAGAGCAGGACAACCGATGAGAGTGATATGATGTGTAAGTCATGCCTTTGCTGACTTTGTAGGTGGAGGAAGGGGCCAGGAACCAAAGAACCAAGCAGCCTCTAGAAGCTTAAAAGACAAGGAAGCAGGTTCCACTAGAACCTCCAGGAAGAATACAGCACTGTACTGCCTTCATTTTGGCTCAGGGAAACTCAGCTCAGACTTCTGACCTTGAGGCTATAAGATAATAAATTTGTACTGTTTAAGCCACTTAAGGTTATGGTAACTTGTTACAGCAGCAAGAAGAAACAAATACACTGTGTTTGAAGTTTTCCATAATACGTATTGAGACCTGCCTCTGTTTTCTCCCCTTGCCATCTCTCCTCAAAATAGCCCCTTCTGGATGCTACCCTTGATGCACTCCACACACGGTCAACTCTGGACGGTGCACACAGCTGCTAGCTTTCCCCAGCCACTGTCTGAGGTCTTCCTCCCTCCCTCCATGCCTCTCTGTGGAGGGTCCAGATAATAACCAGGCTTTAATCAGCAGCTATGTGCCAAACACCTCCAACTCTTTACCTTCATCCCTGGAAGCTCACTTCTGAGCTCATTCAGGTACGATGAATACACATTTCCACTTGCTTGTCTCACAGACCCTCAAAGTCATTCTACCCCAAGCCCTAGCTTTCATTTCTCCTTCCCCCCAAATCCAATCTTTTCCTGGTGTTTCCCCACTTAGTCCATGACAATGCTACCTTCCTTCCAGCTCCTTCTACAAACCTCAGGGCCAGGCCCAACATCCCACTCCCGGCTCAACACTCATTCATCACAGTGTATTGACTGATTGCCTCTCCTTAAATCTCTCAAGTCCTTTTGCTTCCCTTTAACTTCCAGCCACCAGTGAGACCAAGCCACCACCATTTCTCATCTGAATTTAAACAGCCTCCTAAATGGCATCCAACATCCACCTTGTTGGCCTTAACTCCACTGTCAACGTGGCAGCAAAACTGTTCTTTTTAAATACAAATCTGGGGCTTCCCTGGTGGCTCACTGGTAAAGAATCTGTGGTCTGGTAAGATCCCAAAACCCAATAAGCTCATGTGCCACAACTACTGAGCCTGTGCTCTAGAGCCTGGCAGCCGCAGCTATTGAACACACGTGCCACACTGCTGAAGCCCGCGCACCTAGAGCCTGTGCTCTGCAACGTGAGAAGCTGCCACAAAGAGAAACCCATGCGCCACAGCCCTCGCAGTAACGATGACCCAGTGTGGCGAAAGGGACTTTGCAGACATGACTGATTTAAGAAGCTTGAGATGGGGGGATTATCCCGGATGGTCTGAGTGGGCCCAGTATCATCAAGGGTCCTCATGAGGAGGAGGCAAGAGTATCACAGTCAGCGAGGAGACATGATGACACATGCAGATTTGAGAGAGAGAGAACTGAAGATGCTCTGCAGCTGGCCTTGAAGATGGAATGCACCCTGAGCCAAGGAATGCAGCAGGCCCTAGACAATGGAAAGTGCTCTTGTAGAACCTCTGGAAGCGGTGCAGCCCTGCCAACACATGGATTTTAGGACTTCTGACCTCCAGAGCTCCAACAGAATAAACCCTTGTCATTTTTAGCTGCTAAGGGACTTCCCTGGTGGTCCAGTCATTAAAACTCTGTGCTTCCACTTCAGGGGGCACTGGATGGATCCCTGGTTGGGGAATTCAGATCCCACATGCCACACAGTATGGCCAAAAAAAAAAGCTGCTAAATTTGTGGTACTATTTTACTGTAGCAACACGAAATTAACATACCCCCCTTCCCAACAACCTCCACCCTCCACTCATAGCATACTGTCTCCCTTACAGTATTTATGCCAATTGTTATTTGCATGATTATTAATATCTGCTGCTGCTAAGTCACTTCAGTCGTGTCCGACTCTGTGTGACCCCATAGACGGCAGCCCATCAGGCTCCCCCGTCCCTGGAATTCTCCAGGCAAGAACACTGGAGTGGGTTGCCATTTCCTTCTCCAATGCATGAAAGTGAAAAGTGAAGTCGCTCAGTCATCTCTGACTCTTCGCGACCCCATGGACTGCAGCCTACCAGGTTCCTCCATCCATGGGATTTTCCAGGCAAGAGTACTGGAGTGGGATGCCATCGCCCTAAACTATATGTTCCATGGTAGCAAAGACTATGTTTAACCTATTTAATCCTGCAAGTACAGTACTAAGTGACTAGCACAGGGCAGGCCCAGTCCTGCTGGGTGGGTAAATGGATGGATGGATGAATGAGTGGCTAGATGGATGAATGGTTGGATGGATGAATGGTTGGATGGATGCATGGATGGGAATGGTCAAGGGTGTGTGCATTGCTTCCATATCCATGATCATTTGGACATGGGTGCACACATGGATGCATGCACTCTCCAGATCTATTGTTCAGTGAGGTTCAGTGAGGGTACCTAAGTGGTACCCTCAACCACTTCCCCATTCTCCCTGCCCTTTTATAAATACACATCCTAGGAATTCCTTCCTATGGATACAGAATGTTACTAATATTGACCCTTGGAACCAAACTCTTGGTTCACATGCTAGCATTTTCCATTGGTAACATGAATTTTTGTGCAACCTTAACAGATTTTGGAGTTCTCTATGTTAAATGTAGATCTCTGTACAATAAAAGGACATAGACATCATGGGGAATGTTTCATGAGATGATGAGGACAGATACTTAAATATCAATTAGACAATGTAAATTAAAACTTTAAATGAGCATGTCCTTCAGCCCTGCAATTTGTTCCACATCTATACTCACACAGGTAGAAAAGATACAGAACCTGTATCCAGGCCCCAAATGAACCAGGCCTGGCTTAAAACAAGATGGAAGTTTCTTTCTCTCTTTCACGTAAGTGTTCACAGGGAGGAAGCAGTGCAGGTCTGAAAACGGCAGCTCTGCAGGGCCAGGGACACAGGCTCCTTTTAACTTGTTGCTTTGTCATCCTCAAGAGTCTATCTTAGGAACCAACATGGCCACTCCAGTCCCCTATCATCGAACCTGTGCCGGGGCAAAGAGACAAGAAGGAGAGAGATACCTCCTTCCCTTCCAAAAAAGCCCCTGAGAGTCACACACATCACGTTTTCTCAAAATCTTGATGGCCAGAACATCTCCCAGCCACGCAGCCACACCTAGCTGCCAGGGGAACTTGGCAAACGTGCTCCTGAGCAGCAATGAGCCACCAAAATTAGAAATGGAAAAAGGATACTGAAATTACAGTCAGCATGCAATGGTCCTCCCTGGCAAGGTTTTAACAGAAAAAAGAAATAATTTAGCGTTAGTCATTCAGTCGTGTCTGACTATTTGTGACTCCATCGACTGTAGCCTGCCAGGCTCCTCTGTCTAGGGAATTCTTCAAGAAAGAATACTGGAGTAGGTAGCCATTTCCTTCTCCAAGAAATAATTTAACTGGTTAAATAATTACAGTAATAAATAAGACAGAATACCATGTAGCTACTTAAAAAAAGCAAAGCTACTCCATAGGTATGGCTGTGAAAATTTGTCCAAGATACAACAATAAGTAAAAACATGTGAGTGAGCCAACGTGTGTACAGAACAATTACTGGAAATGTCCTCCATCCAAGCAACAGACACTGAGCCCTCTTGGTCAACAGCACAACTATATACCTGAGGGACACAAAGGGCCAGAGCGGCCAGAACCTGCCTTCAACATCTATGCTTTAATGGAAATTCCAGAAAGAATACTTGAGAAAATATTAACACTTGTCACCAGTGTCTGGATCATGGAAAAAGCAAGAGAGTTCCAGAAAAACATCTATTTCTGCTTTATGGACTATGCCAAAGCCTTTGACTGTGTGGATCACAACAAACTGTGGAAAATTCTTCAAAAGATGGGAATACCAGACCACCTGACCTGCCTCTTGAGAAATCTATATGCAGGTCAGGAAGCAACAGTTAGAACTGGACATTCAGCAACAGACTGGTTCCAAATAGGAAAAGGAATACATCAAGGCTGTATATTGTCACCTTGATTATTTAACTTATATGCAGAGTACATCATGAGAAACGCTGGACTGGAAGAAACACAAGCTGGAATCAAGATTGCCAGGAGAAATATCAATAACCTCAGATATGCAGATGATACCACCCTTATGGCAGAAAGCAAAGAAGAACTAAAGAGCCTCTTGATGAAAGTGAAAGAGGAGAGTGAAAAAGTTGGCTTAAAGCTCAACATTCAGAAAACAAAGATCATGGCATCTGGTCTCATCACTTCACGGCAAATAGATGGGGAAACAGTGGAAACAGTGTCAGACTGTATTTTGGGGGGCTCCAAAATCACTGCAGATGGTGACTGCAGCCATGAAATTAAAAGACGCTTACTCCTTGGAAGTAAAGTTATGACCAACCTAGACAGCATATTAAAAAGCAGAGACATTACTTTGCCAACAAAGGTCCGTCTAGTCAAGGCTATGGTTTTTCCAGTGGTCATGTATGGATGTGAGAGTTGGACTGTGAAGAAAGCTGAGTGCCAAAGAATTGATGCTTTTGAACTGTGGTGTTGGAGGAGACTCTTGAGAGTCCCTTGGACTGCAAGGAGATCCAACCAGTCCATCCTAAAGGAGATCAATCCTGGGTATTCATTGGAAGGACTGATGCTGAAGCTGAAACTCCAATACTTTGGCCACCTCATGCAAAGAGTTGACTCATTGGAAAAGACCCTGATGCTGGGAGGGACTGGGGGCAGGAGGAGAAGGGGACGACAGAGGATGAGATGGCTGGATGGCATCACCGACTCGATGGACATAAACCTGGGTAAACTCCGGGAGTTGGTGATGGACAGGGAGGCCTGGCGTGCTGTGATTCATGGGGTCGCAAAGAGTCAGACACGACTGAGCGACTGAACTGAACTGAACTGAACTGAACCAGTGTCTAGGAGAATGGCTTGCAGATGAGAAGCCCACCAAGGGGCTTTTTGTTTTTTCAACTGTTCCAATTTTTAACTATGAGCACATATTATCTTTGTCATAAAAACTGTAATTAAAGTTAGCAAACTAATATCCTGCAGACCAGTGATCGAACGCCCACAGCACACACCTCACAGCTGTATTTGGCCATTGTTCCCCCCAGTATGAATTTCCTTTTGATTTCGGGCACGTCCTCTCTCTTGGTCTTTGTTTCCTGGGTTAGAAGTGGGGTTGCTCACGTTCAGCCTGCCTGTGGCTCAGGGTGGCAGAGGAAATCAAGCAAAACAAGGAACGTTATCAGCACTAAGTAAATGGCAAGATACATTGTAAACCCAAGCCTGCGCTTTGATCAGTGGCACCCAGCATAATAACACAAAAGGAAAACGGGGCACTGAGAATAATGACCAGATACTGAACGAAAAACTGATTCACAGCAGTAAGTCACAGGGTCTGCAGGTATAAGAAACACAGTTTTCATTTACATCGGTAAGAAACGTGGTAACCTTTGAAAACAATGCACCGCAGTTTATTAAAAATAGAATCTGGGCTGGGACAAGTTCCAACAAGAAGCCTGTAATGCCAGCTCTTCACAGCATGTCTGAAAGCACTTGTGTGGCTGCCAAGGGGTGCGACAAAAACACAGAAGCAACAACAACAACTCGGGAAGAATGAATCATAAACGTATGAGATGTATAAAGAAAGGCAATTCTTCTAGAGCAATTTTAAAAGCAGCTTATAGGAAAACAAGTTAGAATGCCTTCCCTCAGGGGAGAGGGGATGAAGACAGATTCTTGCCCAGGAGGGTGTAATCAGAACAATGGCACTGCAAGATCTAGCAAAGTCCATGAAGGATTTCCCTTGTTGGTTCAGTGGCTAAGATTCTGCACTACCAATGCAGGGGGCCCAGGTTCCATCCCTGGTGGGGAACTAGATCCCTCAAGCTGCAGCTAAGATCCCACATGCCACAACCAAGACCAGAAGCAGCCAAATAAAACTTAAAAAAAAAAAGAAAAAAGAACATTGTATATTATGCAGGAGCCTAAACTGAAAATAGAAACCAGGAAGGGGCCTTGAAGATCAGCTAGACCATTATACAGATCAAAAAAACCAACACCTAAGATCATAAACATAAACCTACTTGCTCAAGATCACCCCAAGGCAGCCTACTCTTCTGCATCCTAAGGCCTGCAGGATCTCTTTCAAGTCTGTACAAAGTACAGAAAGGCCCCAAAGAACACGTAAGAATTCTAAGTACACAGAGAGTAAGTTGCTGATTATAAACCATGAATTAAAATACATGACAGGAGAGGCGAATGTTGTTGCTAAAACGACCTTTTAAAGTCGACATTCAAAAAAGGGCTATTTTACCTAACAAGCGTGTTTCAAAGTACAAAAGTATTTTGAGGACAAATTCTCAAAAGGACTAGAATTCCCAGACTTCTGATGACAAAAGGTCTTTCGTAGAGCCTTAAGGAGAAAGTGAAGCAAAAATGAAGTGATGTTTTGTTTTCTTCTGGAAGGAAGTTTTTGATAGAGTTTCTCCCCGCTCCCCTGCCACCAAAATTGACATAGATATTAAAATTTGGTGCTTATAAGGAAGGACTTAAAAATGAAGAGCAATATTTCGATTAAAATTACAAATGAGAAATAAAAATAAATAAATAAAGTGATGCAACTCAAGATCTCAGGATGAGTCAGGTGCCAACTGCGAGAATTCAAGGATGGTTAAGGAGGGATTACAGTCACTGGCTTCCAATCATAATTAGTAATACTAATAGATAGCACAAGAAATAACACTGTGTCCAGTCACTGCTCTGAGGACTTAAGGTATATTTTACTCATTTTAATCTTCACAATAACTCTATGAGGTGGATATCATTACTGTTTCCATTTTAAAGATAAGAAAATTGAGGTACAGAGGGAGTAAATAACTTCATCCAGGTTCACACAGATAATAAATACTGGAATTAGGTTTTAATTCACACCATCTGGCTCCAGAGTGTAGGCTCCCAAGCACTATACCACACTGACTCTCAAGGTCATAGGGTCCCCTCAGAGCCCCAGAACCGTAAGAATAAAAACCTGAGGAAAGAGAAGAGGTCACAGTTAAGAGATCTAACCCCCTACCTCTGAGGCACCACTCCAAATATTCTAGAATGAGGAACACAGGTATCCTTCTCTGTAAAATCACCACAGAACACTGCAACCGATTTAAAGAATATATAAAACTGAGGTTGAAAATCAGGAGAAACCTGAGATGTAATCAAGAGGTAATAATTTTTTTTTTTTGCCGAAATAGTTTCAGGCTGTGAATTTTTACCCAGCCAAACATAATAGTAAAAGAAAATATTACTGTTTAAAATAGGAGAAAGCAAAAACAAGATCAAAAAGTAGAAATGAGTTCTAAGGAGTAAACCATTTTACATCTAATAATGGAATAATGTGCATTCTTACTTCCCTAACATGGATAGATATTGACAATTAAAAAAAGAAAAGGAAGACAGAAAGGACCTACCAGAAGTATTCCGAATAAAATATGTTAATGTATTAATACAGCTCATCTCTCTGTACTGGGACTATTTGGGAGGGGTAAGTGGGGAGAAATAGTGTGAATTATGTATCGGGGGAAAACTGTCATTTTTTTTCTTAGCCAAAGGAAGTGGCAAAGCCTCTGTCATGCCTCTATATAGACAGAAATGCAGACTGCAATTCTGTGCCTCTTGGCTCAGAACTGGTGCAGCCAGTTCTCTGGCCTCTCAGCGCTGTCCCCTCTCCCCCAATCCCCACCACCTCCTCCTTAGCATTTGGCTTTAACGTCACTTCTTCAAAGCTATCTTCTCTGACCCTTCCCTCTCATAGAATCCTGTGTCACTCTTCATGCAACTAATCATAATCTGTTAATAATATATTTATTTGGGGCTGATGTCTTTAACATCTGTCTTCCCACTGGACCACAGATTGGCAAATGACAGTCCCTGGGTCAGATGTGGCCCACTAACTGTTTTTGTAAATAAAGTTTTATCGGAACACAGCCGTGATCACTCATTTACTTATTGTAGCTATTTTCACAATACAACAGCAGAGTTGAGTAGCTGCGACAGAGACATGTGGCCCACAAAGCCTATTTACCATCGAGCCCTTTACCAACAGCCCTGCCAAGTCCTACACTGGACCATAAACTCTGAGGACAGGACTGTGTCTGATTGGTCTACCTGGACCCTACAGAACACCTGACATGCAAAAGGCACTTACTAAAGTTGCTGACTGAATCAACTTGGTAAAAGGGTAATAAGCAGTATGTGCTGCTTGTGGTTCAGAAAATTTCACACCTCTGTACTCATCAACTCCACTGTCAACCAGCCAAAGCCATTCCACTTATTGTCCCATTCCACTCCGCCAGTAAGGGCAGAGCCAGGACTCAACCCCAGGCCACTCGGCTCCAGAGCCTGAGCTTCTGACCACAAGGCAGGGAAAATGATCTACCCATTCAGACTTTGAGTAATTCCTTAGCTGCAGATGGAGGGTCTGGGCAGAGGGCCACGACTGGTTCTGACTGCGTCCTCGTTGGCTGCTGGCCCTCACACATCACCTAACCACCAGTGCGCTGTACCCAGAGGAGTTCAGATGCCATCCGTCCTCCTCAGAGAACAGACACATCACCTGGTCCCACTGAGAAATACCGACACTCTCCCTCCAGACAAGGCACTCACTCGGACTCACTACCTCCATTTCATAGGTAAGGGAAATGAAGTTAACGGAGGTTCAGTGAATTGCCAAGGTCAAGTGTTAGTATGAGGCAGAGGTCAGCTGCAAACCCACAATCTTATTTACCATCACAATGCCAACTCCCGGTTCAACAGCGCTCCTGCACCTCCCTCCAGACTCCCACAAGGAGAAAGGCATTCACGAGAAGGCAGTGATGGGCATTTTCATTCTACACCAGGAGAGCGTATCATTTCCACGCCTTTCTGGGGAGGGAGAAACAATGCTGGAAAAAACCTCAGTGTGACTTCACTTAATGACCATAACACAGAAGCAAAAATGCCTGTAACTGAAGACGACGACCCTGGGATACATAATGATCCCAAGTCGTCACAGCAAGGACAGTAAAGAGCAGCGGGAGACTCCGGCCTGTGAAACAATTCTTCTCGTGGCTAGAGACAGCACAACAAAGTCCTCAGGCAAAGGCAAAATTTCAACTCAAAAGTAGAACAAAGAAAACTGGGACTGGGTCTGTCTTCCAGCAGAAAGGGAAAGAGAAAATATTTATCCAGTCCCTGAATTCAGTGAGTTAGAAGCAAGAACCTCCTTCTTTTTTTCGCTTTATTATTATTTTAAATTTATTTATTTTTAATTGGATAACTGCTTTACAATGTTGTATTGGTTTCTGCCATACATCAACACGAATCAGCCATAGGTATACATATGTCCCCTCCTTCTTGGACATCCTTCCCATCCTCCACCCCATCCCACCCCTCTAGGTCGTCATAGAGCACGGGATCAGGTCCCCGCGTCATACAGCAAATTCCCACTGGCTGTCTATTTTACATATGGTAATGGATATGTTTCCATGCTACTCCCTCAGTTCATCCACCCTCTCCTTCCCCAGCTGTGTCCACTAGCCTGTTCTCTGTCTGCATCTCTATCGCTGCCCTGCAATTAGGGTCATCAGTAGTTTTCCTAGATTCCATATATATGCATTAATATAATATATATGTTTTTTCTCTTTCTGACTTACTTCACTCTGTATAACAGGCTCTAGATTCACCCACCTGACTAAAACCAACTCAAATTCATCCCTTTTTATGGAGTAATATTCCATTGTATATATGTACAACTTATTCATCTGTCGATGGACATCTAGGTTGCTTCCACGTTCTGGCTGTTGTAAATACTGCTGCAATGAACACGTGCGTCTTTTAGGATTGTGGAAGAACCTCATTCTAAATCCAAAGTTCTGCAAAGGCACCAAGTTGCCTCCTTGACCATCAAGTGGCACAGGAATCCTGGTCAAAGAGGCCAATTCTGCAAATTTAATTAATAGGGTGACCTCAAGTACTTCCTTCACTCTCTCTAGCGCAAGCTCAAGGTCTTTAAAACCCAGTCCCCCCACCTGACAGCACGGACTTCCTGCCCTTGAACCAGTACTGCCCTCTCAGAGATATTTTAGTCAAGTGCAATGGAAACACCCTGTAATGTACTCATTATGAAACATAAAATATAAAATTCTGTGGACTCCTCCCCCATTCCCAGACAGTGTTGCAATGGGAGAAAGCAGAGGGAACAAGGAGGTCTTCCCAGCAGCATTACTCAAAGTGTTATTAACCCTCTGCAGGAGCAAAGTTCAGAAACTGAAAACATGTATAATGAACGTACAGAGTAATTTCCTTTCTGTTGAGTTTAGTAACAACAACAAAAATGACAAAAAAAAAACAAACAAACCCTAGAGTTGGTGTTTTATGTATCTTTGGGTTTTTATTCCATTTTGCAATTAATTTTTTATTGTAGTTTACAAAAATATCAGTCTGTGACAGATTGAAAATAAAAATAAAACTGGTCCTTCCCTACAGACTTTCAAAATAATTGCCAACAGCAAAACAGCTGAGTGAAATTGAGCTTGTTTTCTGAAATGTGTGAATAGCTGCGCAAGCTCACTCTTTATATGAGAGATGCAAGCTAAAAATATACTAAGACACCATTTCCCCCCTATTGGCAAAGATCAAAAGGCTTTTGGATAGCACCCTACTTTGGCAAGGCTAGGGCAGCAACAGTCGCACCCATTGATAGTGGAGGGCAATTTGGCAAAACTCATCAAAGTTACAAATACAGATCCACTGCAAGGAAGTCAGCTGACAGATACACCCCCATATACGCAAAATGATGTAGGCACAAAGTTGTTCCCCGCAGCCTTGTTTGTAAAAAAAAAAAAAAGGCATGGAAAACTACCTCCATGCCCATCAGTGCTCTGCTAAGTCGCTTCAGTCGTGTCCTGTGCAACCCCATAGACGGCAGCCCACCAGGCTCCCCCGTCCCTGGGATTCTCCGGGCAAGAACACTGGAGTGGGTTGCCATTTCCTTCTCCAATGCACTTAAGTGAAAAGTGAAAGTGAAGTCGCTCAGTCGTGTCCGACTCTTAGCGACCCCATGGACTGCAGCCCACCAGGCTCCTCCGTCCATGGGATCTTCCAAGCAAGAGTACTGGAGTGGGGTGCCATTGCCTTCTCCGTGCCCATCAGTAGGGGCTGGTTAAGTGAACTCAATAGTTCAGGGAACTGAATACTCTGCAGCCATAAAAAGAGAATGAGGATGCTCTTCACATAGTGGCACAGACCCAACTCCAAGATACAAAAAGCAAAGGGCAGGTCCAGACTGTTCCAAATATGCTACAAGCACTATTTGTGTTTTTAAAAACTAGGAGAGAAACAAAAACATACTTGCTTGTATATGCATAAGAAGACATCACTGAATACAAGAGGAAGAAATGGCAAATACTGATGAATGCCAGACAAGAATCGGAGGGTGAATATAACTGCAACACAGTATATCCTTTTGTACAATCTGAAAATTTTTTCTACCAGTAACTCATACTCCCTTTTCAAAAACTTTATTTCAAAACTTTTAAAAAAGAAAGAAACTGAGCTTAGCCACTTCATATGTTTTTGTTAAGAATGCCTCTGTACACCAGATAACACAAAAGGGTATGTTTGTTGGCTTATCAGATGACTGAAAATCGTTTACTGCATCAGGCGCGCTCGTTACTAGGAAAAGGAAAACACAGCATCCTGACTGATGATTATAAAAGCTTTGCCACACACCAGCAGCCCCGTGTCTTCCGACATCTCAGTAGGAAATCACAGCTTCTTCCTCCTTTTGTCCGCTCCATGCAAGTCCCCTCCCCAGGCCTGCCTCTGACGGGAAGCCCCAGTGAGTTTACAAGTCTGCTCATCTTCTTTAGCGCTACTCACCAGGAGGAATGGCTCTTAGCATCTTACAGACCCAGAGACCTAACTCACCTGCCCAGCATCACAAAGCTACAAAGTAGCAGGATCAGGACTGGAACTTGGGACCTTGGATCCCAAGTTCAGGGCTCTTTACACTACATCCTGTGGATTCCTTTGCTAGTCGAAAGGAGGGGGCACTAGAAGAAAACAGCAATAAAATAAAATGGCCAGGTTCTGGGCTAAGCACTACACACAAATGATGCCACTTACGCCCCGCCATGCCCCAGGGAGGGAGGCGCTCTCATGACCCACATGCTGTGGATGAGAAGCAGAGTCTCTTGAGAGGGTGGAGCATGGAGAGCTCTCACAGCCAACCAACCAGATCCCATCCACACACTGACCTGTCTCTGGAGGAAGCTCACCAGCCCACAACCTGCAAACCAGTTTAACAGTGTCACTCCAAGAGCCAGTTATGCGAACCACCATAAAGAACTTCTTTTCTGAGCCAATGTCTCCCAAACCACAGACCATGAATGCCCAAAGAAAGAGAAATAATCTTAGGTGGCACGAATATGAACATTTTTTTAACTTTAGCAATTATACTTGATATGTATTTAAAAAGCATATAACTAGCTCATCAAACCCATTACTTCACAGATGTCTTAGCACAGAATGAGACTGAATTAAAAGAAGCTGAACAAATTTAAGGACAACTGCTAAATAAATAAGTTCAGGTGGTTCACAGATATAATGAAAACCATGAAGGAAAACAAACTGACATTTGAGAATCACGGGTCTCAGGAAGTGGATCCAACCCACCGTCTTTATCTAGGGGAAGAGAAACTCAGGAATACTCCAGCACACAATACACACGGGTTCTGAATGTCGCTTTATTTGTATTTATTTCATTTCCATCTGCCCTTCACTGTCCACACCACCCAACCTCTCTCAGATGCACGAGGCAGGACCCCTGTTACCAAAGCAACTTGAAACCTATCAAGGTTTTACCCTGAATAGTTCTGATTACACGTATAGTAGATCAATTAATACCAGATAATTATTTTGAGCGTGCCCTCTCTATGTATCTGACCTGGCGAACAAACTGGAGAGCCAACTGGGAGAGACCTGTGACCTCTCTCTAGCCCTTGTCGCCCCAGAAACAGTGAGAAGGAACCCCACTTCCCCAGCAGCCGCAGTCAGAACCGCGCCGTCTGGTGAATGTTGCCTCTGCTCTTGCCCAACCTCCTTGTCCAATCCTATTGTTCCCCACATGCCCACTAAATGTAGATGGCAGGTCAGAGTTAAAGGATCCCACTGGCTCCTGCAATGTCAACAGCTCTGTGCTTTGATCAAACTAAAGAAAATGTTCAATTCACTAAAAGAGAATTATGAAAAGTAATATGTGTGAGGGCATCATAGTTCAAAATGCTTCCATAAGTGAGACATCCTTTGATTCTCAAAAAAAAAAGGCTGTGAGGAGGGTTTTTCATCATGTCTTTTTGTGTTGTAAAGAGATGGGGAAACAGGCTCTGAGATTTACCAAGCAGGATTTCAAACCCAAACTGCTCCACTTTAGAGTTGTATGGGGAAAAAAAAAATTGTTTTCCTTTTCTTCCTAGGGTCTTAAGTGTGCTCCCCAAACCAAGAGCATCTGGTCACGAGAGAGGGCCCCAGAAAGGCAAAATGTCAGCCTGCTCCTGACATACTGGATCAGAATCTGCATTTTAAACAAGCTCCCCAGGTAATTTCTGGGGACAAGACCATCTGAAGAGCACTGCAAGGCAGTCCTTCCATTCTCTTCATTCATTTATCCAATAGTTATTTTTTGTGCATCTACTACACTGTGCTGAATGCTGGGAAATCCACGGTGAATAACATAAACACAGGTCCTGCCCTCATGGGTTGCCAGTCTAACATAGCGGTTTTTCAACCTTGGGTGCTCACCATAATCAAAGCTGGCACTTAACAAAAAAAAAAAAAGCAGATGCCTAAACCCCATCCCAGACCCATCTACATCTCTATACAGTCAGAAACTGAGACTGAAACCCTAGATGCTGCTTATCAGAAAAGCTCCAATTTATGCCCCTACCTTGGAGGATAAGTTGACAGTATCTAGGAAAGCTGCAGGCAAGCGTATCCTAAGAGCAGCATTTCCACTTCCAGGACTATATCCTGGAGAAATGGAAGCATGTGTGCAAAGAAGACAGGAACAAGAACACTCACTGCAGCAATGCTTCCAGACAGAAATCTGGGAAACTATTCAACTGTCCCTAGATAAGGGAATGAACAAGTAAACCATGGTTAAAGAAAGAATACTGTTAAAGAGCCCTCAGGATGAATAAACAAACAGAAAATAGATGTATGTGTGCTCAGTCGTGTCCAACTCTTTGAGACCCCATGGACTGTAGCCTTCCAGGTTCCTCTGTCTGTGGAATTTTCCAGGCAAGAATACTGGAGTGGGTTGCCATTTCCTACCACAGTGGATTTTTCCAACCCAGGGATCAAACCCACATCTCCTGTGTCTCCTGTGGAAAAAGATAGTTCCAAAAGGCTACATAATTTTATACATGCTCATATATGGATTCATAAATATGAAACATAAAGACATGCATGGCAAACACACACCATCTTCAGGAAAATGGCTAGTTCTAGGAGGAGGGGAGAGGAAAGAGAAAGCGGTGGTTAGTGGTTTTTTTTAAGGTACTTAGTAGGTCTGAAAAAAGATCTTAACCAAATACAATTAAAGTTTAAGTCTGCTAAATCTGAAGGTTAGAATTTGGGTATCTAATATATATTAAATTACATTTTTTTCCCCATACATTTTTGGGTGCTAATGTTTTGTGATTTAATTTCTTTAAAATTCTTTCAAATGTTTCACAGGGGATGTAATATATAGTCAGGGTAGGGAATCCCTGTGCTAAGAACATGAAGCAATACAACTCTAGCTGTTCGATATCAGGAAATACATCTATAGAATGGCAATGATCTATATATAGCTCCTGAAGTTAAATTACTTCCTTAAATAATTTTATATAGATTACAAAAAAAACTTTCACGTGGCAGATAGTTTCTACAAGCTATATATATTTTTTCAGGAGCCAAAGGTAAGTATTACCCAAGGAAAGCAACATTTCTCAAACTGTGATCCTCAGTTCACCTGCAACACAAGGAAGAGGGAGTGAGAAGGAGAGGGAGTATTTATTAAAATGCAGGTTTCAGGTTTCCTGCCTTGGACCTACTTAATCAAAATCTCTGAGGGCAGAAACCCAGAGGCTGAATTTTTAATAAAAGAATGCACCCATGGGTGCAACTGTACACTGAAGAACCACTCGTGTATTTTTTTAAGCTACTATCACTCAAATTTTTAAAAACATATGTGTCTGGTACGTCACCATAAGGTGACATGCTTCATACTCTGAAAATTAAGGTGCAGCGGATGTTTCCTAAATGCTCGAGATCATAATTCCATAAGTATATGCAAGCAGATCCTGATGAAAACTGGTTTCCCGCACAGTGTATCTAACCCTGAAGGACAAAGAAATGTATTTCAGGAAGAACGTAACTTCATACTGCTTTTCTAAATAAAAGAACTTCAAAAAGCAACTGGGTAAACAGGAAAGCTCCACAGGTCCAGCCTTGCTGCTGGCCCCGACACCAGAGCCAGGTTCAATTAAACAGAAATGGTTAGCAGAGTAAGAGATGCCAAATTTCTCCTCTTAGGACCATCTTCATTCTAGTCTATAGTCCTTTTGCTACAAGTTTTCCACATCTTGTTAACATCTCCTTGATCTGAGTATCTTCCATTCCATCCTTAGCTTTCTTGACTTTTCCTTCAGCCTCCCCTATGTTCCCCTTCATTTTCTATTTCCCCATGTGCAAACAAAACCAATACCACAGTCTGACTTTCATGCCCTGGAAAACCACTCTGGAGCCCCTGGGGTTAAAAACAATCCAGTACAGGGAATTCCCTGGAGATCCAGGGGTTAGGACTCGGCACTTCCACAATCAGAAGTCTGGGTTCATACCCTGGTGAAGAAACTAAGATCCCACATATGCAGCCAAAAAAAAAAAAAGAAACAAACAAACCCACAGCACAGTGTGTGTGCATGTTGGGGGGAGGGTAAATTAAGAGTTTGGGATTAACATATACCCACTATTGTATATAAAACAGATCACCAACAAGAACCTACTACACACAGCACAGGGAACTATACTCAATATCTTATAATAACCTAAAATGGAAAATAGAAAACAATATATGTATGTATGTATGTGTGTGTGTGTGTGCGCGCCTGCACGCGTGCCGAGTGCGTGCTCAGTTACTCAGTCCTGTCTGACTCTTTGTAACCCCATGGACTGTAGCCTGCCGGGCTCCTCTGTCTATGGAATTTTCCTGGCAAAAATACTGGAGTGGATTGCCATTTCCTCCTCCAGGAGATCTTCCCCACCCAGAGACTGAACCTGCATCTCCTGCGTCTCGTGCACCGGCAGTGGATACTTTACCACTGAGCCATCTGGGAATTCCTAATAATGCGCGCGCGTGTGTGTGTGTGTGTGTGTGTGTGTACACACATATGTATAACTGAAACTAACACAACATTGTAAATCAACTATATTTCAACCAGCAATTTTTGAAAATAAAATTAAAAAAAAAAACAGCACACAAACACATGAAAAGATGTTTGGCCTCATTAGAAAATTAGAAATTGCACATTTTAAACCACAATAATATCATTTCACACCCATTAGATTGGCAAAACTTTAAGTCTAACAATTTTGAGTGTCTGCAAGCACATGAAGCAACTGAAACTCCCAAACCTGCCAGCTGGAATGTAAATTGGTACAACTGCTTTGAAGAGAAATCAGGTCATATATTAGAGTCAAAGATGCCCACTTCCTCTGACCCACAATTTCCCTTCTAGGTAGGTACACCACAGAGAAAAACTGAAAAGACGCAGAGGGAGACAAGTTCCAAACCGTCATGGCACACAGACAAAATTCTAAAACTAACAAAAAAATGAATAAATATAACCCATCTGTGTGATGGAATATTATACAGTAGTTAAAAACAACCTAGACAACCTAGATTACATGCTTGCATCAATAAACCTCAAAATCATAACTTAAAAGCAACTTTGAAGTTGTTCAGTATTACAAGAGCATGTTTAAAACATGAGTAAGCAATACAATATGTAGTGTATGAATACCTACATATCTAGGAAAGGTGTAGAAACACATGATAAACACATGATAAATTCAGAACAGCGGTCACTGTCTGGTAGAAAGGGGATGGGGAAATGCTCACTCATATTTGTAATATTTTATTTCTTCACAGGGTGTAGACACTGAGTGGCCACTCTATTAGTTTCGATATTTTTCTGCATGCCTGAAATTTCAGAGAAGGCAATGGCACCCCACTCCAGTACTCTTGCCTGGAAAATCCCATGGACGGAGGAGCCTGGTAGGCTGCAGTCCATGGGGTCGCTAAGAGTCAGGCATGACTGAGCGACTTCCCTTTCACTTTTCACTTTCATGCATTGGAGAAGGAAATGGCAAGCCACTCCAGTGTTGCTGCCTGGAGAATCCCAGGGACAGGGGAGCCTGGTGGGCTGCCGTCTATGGGATCGCACAGAGTCGGACACGACTGAAGCGACTTAGCAGCAGCAGCAGCAGAAAGACAGTCCCATGTCTGAGCTACCTGAAAGCATTTGAAGGTTCTGAGAGCAGAATCAGAACTTGATGGGGAGAAGGAAAGTTGGACCTGTGAATGGAAAGCTGAAACAACCAATAGCGTTCCCCTCTCCCTCTTCAAACTATCCATGGCAAAAAATCATTCTCAGAATTGTGGCAAAATTCCATATAGAGGACTTGTGACACCCCCAAAATTCTAAGCCGCAATCCCAGAACAGAAACATTCCAAACAGCCTTTAGTGCTGACAACAGAAATTATTTGCCTGAAGACACTTTTTTCCTGGTTCATTTTTTGGGTGGCCTCTTCTTTGAAAAGATCAGTAAGGCCTTTCAAACCCTTAAATGAGCATTGGGTTTTACCACAAATGATGGTTTATTATAAGAAACTGCATTAAAATATTTAGGCCAGAAAAGTTAACTAGACTCAAAGTTAACTTCTACAACTCTCCCAGTTGGTTTGCTTTGGGCTGGCTCCGTGGGTAGGCCAGAGATAAAACCACCGAGAGATACCTTTCTGATGATACCAAAGAATTCAATACCATCATAAAACTTCAACTCATTAAAACTAACTAGATAGACTAGGCCCAGTGTAGGGTGAAAAAAGACATGTGAACTCTCTTGTTTAGAGAAATTTAGGGAGTTTTCTCTTAATTGCTCAAGAGAATAAAAACTTTCAGTTACTACCCAAACACACCAAAATTCCACATTACTGAAAAATAACTACGTTTTATTGTTTGGGTGAACTGGAACACACAAAGCTGATATCCAGAAGCGGATATCACAATCTTCAGTGACAGTGAAGTCACTCAGTCCTGTTCGACTCTTTACGACCCCATGGACTGTAGTGTACGAGGCTCCTCCATCCATGGGATTTTCCAGGCAAAATACTGGAGTGGGTTGCCCTCCAGGAGGGCTTCCCGACCCAGGGATTGAACCTGGGTCTCCCGCATTATAGGCAGACGCTTTACAGTCTGAGCCACCAGGGAAGATTTAATTCTAACAAAATACTGGCTTTCAGCTTTGTTTTCCCGTATGATTCCAAGAGAAACAGAGAAGAATCTGTAGACCTAATTGTCAGGTCCTGACCCAACACAAACTCCTTCATGTTAGACCTAAGAGGCCAGAAAAACAGAATGTTTTTTTAAACATTAACCCAGCCCACTTCAGGCTGCAATTTCTAAATCTGACGATTATCAGTGTAGATGCTCACAACATGACCTTAACCTCTCCTAGCTGATTCATTAACTCAGAGTCTCCGATTATCTTTGCAATGGGAAGGAGTAACAGAGGAAGAGACACAGTCATCTCTTCTCTCAAATTTTGAGTTTTACATATTTTTAAATAATTTTTAAAAAATGTTTTCAACTTCTAAAAATGCCTGCCTCAAATAAGTAATTGACTTTCCAATATAAAATGATCTCTATAAATGTCCTCCAGCTTTATTACAAATTTCTAGTAATTTTATTTTCCCTTCATATTGAGGTGACTTCTATTTAAAAGAATTGAAATCTGGCACTCACAGTGATGCCCAATAGCATCCTGGGGTTGTTCAATGGATGCTGAAATGGTAATATCTGGTAAATTCAACACAGTTTCAAACAAAGTAGTTAAGTACTCAAGGAAAGAGTCTAAGAACTACTACTCACTAAGGAAGTTTCTGACAACCAAATATACATACACATTAGTTCTACAAGTTGAGAAAGAAAGTATAGTCCCAAGAAACATAACAATTTGTTCAATGGCACCATTAGACTCAAGCTTAGCTGGAGAGACACCCAATAGCATAGATTTCAGTTCTAAGCTCTTCTGACTACAATCATAGAAAATAAAAGAATCAAACTTGAATCAAATGCAAATTAAAGAAACATCCTGCTGTGATCATCAGTTTACTGTACTGCTTCTGAGATTTTGCTCAATCTTTATCCATGTGGATACCACACTGTATTGAGATAGTTTCATCTTCACCAATGTTATGCCCACAAGAAACCACTGAGTTCCTTGGGGACAGCGACTCACCTCACTCAATTACATACCTGCACATAATATGTGCCAACACTAACACAGAGATCCTCAACAGATGGCCATTTCCAGGAACAAAACGTGATCTATTTGACACATGGCATTTCTTTCATGGAATATTTTACAGCACTATTCACAAATGAAATTAAGATTTGATGATTTAGGCCAATCTGCATCCGTACAAGTCACATTTCTAGAGGGCACATTTGGTTTCTACTAACAAATGCTTCCTCTTTAGAAAATTCCTCAGGCTTTTCAGGCTCTTTAGAAAATTCCTCAGGCTTTTCAAACAGAAAATCTACCCCCAAAAAACCTTTCACTTACAGAACTTAAATCCATTAGCCTGGCCAAAATCAGAAGACTATCAACAAGGGACATTTCCTCATGCTTGGTAGCAGCTAATACATTTAAAAAATTACAACATACCAGCCAAACAAGCTTTACTATCTCTGAACCAGACACGCTGTGTAGCTAAGGTGACAAGCCCTCAGCAAGCTGATCAAGAATCACTATGGCAGGAATTCACATGAAGTGAAATTAAGACAAACGGGAACTCACATTAAACTGCCAATGGACAATAAAACCTCGGGGGTAGAAGACAAGTAGAGGGATGGGAGGATTTTCCACGACCCCTATATCTAAAACTGGCACAAGAAGTGTGGGGGAAAGAGAAGGTGTTTATTTCTCAATCACACAAGGATTTGCAACAAGGTTTTTCCTGCTCTGCTGGGTCCTTTCTTGTCTGCTGGATGAAACAAATCCAGACTCAGTACTAGGTCCTGGTTTGCACAAGCCTTACCTAGAAGGATGTATCTTCTATCACTGTTTCTGTGACACACATCAGCCTGTTTAAAATATGCCAGATGACCTGCTTTAAAAAAAAAAAAAAAAAAAAAGACGCAACTGTCACTTCTTCTTACTACAGCTCCATTTGGGATCAAATGGAGTTGGGACTGGGAAGGAGCCCCCCAGAGAGAAAAGAAGTGTGAGGAGAGACCCACAGAAGACCTACCTGGAAACAATTCATCACTGAGTGAAGAATCTAAAGGGAGGTCCAATGAAACTGTATGTCTGAACAAGTGAAGACAGCAGTCTCCTCATCACCGAGCCTCCTCTGTGGGAAGCAAGACTGGGAGGGACCAGGGCACCAGAGCAGCCTTTTAGAAGGGGGCGGGGTTAAGGACTCCCACCCCAGTCTCCCTGTATGGGCTTGGTCTGCATAAACATTTATCTTAGCATTTATCTTAGCAGCTGCTTACATCAGGTCCAAGAAGACATTGTCCTTTAAACAACTGAAGGTGACATAATAATGAGAAAGATGAACCTGATCATCAACACCTGATACTCAGTAAGTACTTGCTACATGGTAGGCTCAGTAACTCCTTTAATACAACAGTCCCATGAGGTAGGAACCATTATCATCCCCTTCTTGTAGATAAGGAAAGTAGGAGAGAGAGCAACTGGTTCCGGGACAAAAAGCTAGTATATGTTCGAACCCTGAATCCAGGAAGCCTGACTTTACAGCCCAAACTCTTCATATCCCTTACTCTAGGCACAGGGTCCATATCAGAATGTACAACTCCCGAGTTGTGAATTATTGATTCCTCATCTCACTTGGGTGATGATCCTAAGTTCGGTGCCTTTTTAAGGACTTCACATGAGGTGTCAACTCTCCACAGCCCACTCCTCTCATGTCTGCCCTGAAGCTTGCCTCTCTGGCTGTTTTGTTGGAAACAGGTTGTGACATTCTGCTCAGGTGTGCCAAGAAGCCCCAGCTGCACTGAGGGCAGAAAAGGAAAAAAGCTGGGGGCTGGCTTCATCTTGGCTCACGCTAGCTCTCAAGTTTCCAGCCTGCTCCAATACAGAGATGTCACCACACACAAGCAGGACAGGAACACCACCACCAACGGCGTCACTGCCCTGTAAGCCCAAAGCCACCCCAGGAGGCACGGAATAGAGTGTTAGAGTTGCTCTGGTTTCACAGTTCCCCTCAGGAGCTGGTCTTAGCAGACAGAGAAACCGAGAAGAAAGGCATCACCTTTTCACTGCACCAAGCAACATTAATGCCACTCGACAGGAGGGAGCAGGGGGCCTGTCTCTGCGTGGAGAAGGAAGAGAGGAAATGGAAACCCGCCAGGAGCCACCCACCACGTCTAACTGGTCCTGTGCCCGTATCTTTGCAGCTGTCACTCTGGGAAGGCCCAGCTTTTGCTCTGCCCACCACAGCAGTAGCCACGTCCAACAGCGCTGAACACTGAAGCCAGCGCCAGTGGATCTTGATTCCATCCCTGAGTAACACATGGCTCCTTAATGCTCCTTTCCCATGTGTTAATCTTGCAGGAGAATGTGGGACAGAAGATTTTAAAAGCTCGGTGATGGGGGAAGGGCAGCCAGATCACCTTACTCCCAGGCTTCTCAATCAAGCCTCCTCAGATTCCCTTTAGAGGCCTGTGTTATTAGCTTGAGAGAGGTTTCCCCAAACTGGCATTAATAGAGCATGTGTTCCATCCAGCTGGAGGGAGGGGAGACAGGATGGGGGCGGGGTGGGGGGTGGTCTTTGGACAGCGGAGGCAAAGCACACACCCGCTCATCTTGCACAGGAAGGCAGTGCCTCACTCCAGGGGGCAAGCCTTGCTCCCCAAGGCTCTGACAAGTGGAGGTACCAGCCGGAGGCACCCTGGGGACCCAAGGGCTGGAGGTTGTTCCTGCAGAAGGCAAAGCAATGGGAGAAATACAAATTAAAGTGATCACGATGTCATGGGCCCCGTCCTCACCAGAGCCCAGCAGTGTCCTCTTGCTGCGTCCACACCCACCGGTCCACACTTGGGTCTACAGAGAATCAGGCAGGATAACCCTAGAGACCTCCTCCATGCCCCCAGGCGGCCCTTTAAATGTCTCTGCCTTATGACCTTGTCCCCTTTCACAGATGGGGAAACTGAGGCATCCACAACAAATGACCGTGCTTTCCCAAACCAGGTAGAAGTTCACTTCCCTAACCACAATTTTTCACTTTTTTACAGCTCTATCACATTTCAGATTTCTCCAGACACACCGACTGCCTCTGCAAAGTGAATCTTAAATACAGTTTAAAAGAGTGAACTCAAAAATGAGATAAGGGCGGTCAAGGAGTCCGGCAGGGCTTTATCTTCGGCAAGAACATGGTAGGCGTCCCCCGCCACCCCAGCTTCTACTCCAACCTGGTACCCCGGGACGTCCGGGTTCGGCCTACCCCCTCCCCCCAAGACGCTTCACCGCAACCCGAGGGCGGGGGCGCAGCGGCGCAGGGACGCGCGGGCGGGCGGGCTCCCGGGTCCCGGGGCCGAGAAGGGGGCGGGGGGCTCCCGGCCCCTCCCCCGGCAGCTCTCCGGGCCGCGACCGGCCCGCCCAGCCCGGGGGCCGGGAACTTCTGGCGGCGCCGCGCGGCCCTCGCCGCCCCCACCCCCACCGGCCGCTCGGCGGGCGTGCAGCTCGGATTTCCCATTCTTCGTCTCCCCGCGCCTGGGGCTCGACCCTCGAGGCGGCGGCGGCGACCACTCACCATATTACAGATGGAGGCGATGTTTCGGACAGTCATTAGTCTAAAGGTTACAGCGATCCCGCACCGCCATCTTTACAAGGGGAAAACAGGACCGGCCATGGTGGAGCGCTCGCGGGGAGGCCGGGCGCGGCGGCGGCGGCGGCGGGGAGGCGGCCTGGGGTCCGGCTTTCAGTTTGGCTGGGAGAAGGGAGGCCGGGAGGGAGGAGAGGAGGCGGGGAGGGCGGGGAAGGCGGGAGGCGGGCGGGAGAGCGGAGGGGCGGGGAGTGGCGGAGCGAGGGAGCCTGGGCCGCGGCCGGCTGCGCCGGGAGGAGGGGCGGCCCGAGCGCCGCGTGCACCCCGCACGCCCCGAGCGCTTCGGCCCCGACCCGGCCCGGGTCCCCGCGGCTCCTCCTCCCGCCTCCGCCGGCCGCCCTGGCTCGGCTTTGCTCTTTTTTCTTTCTCGGCGTCCTGCTTCACTTCGAACCGGCTGGAAGGCGCGGCCAGGCCCGGGATCGCGCAGCTGCAGCCGGTCCCCCGGGCGGACCCGTCCGCGCCGGCGGCCTCCTCCGCCCAGCTCCGGCCCGCTGCGCCGCCCGGGAACCGAGGACCGAGCCCGCGCTGGGTGTCGGCCGGCGGAAGGTGCAGCGCGCGGGCTTGGAGACTCGGGGCCGCTTTCTCTCTTCACTTGTTCTTTCCGGCCGCGCGGCCCGCAGCAGCCCCGCGTTTTCACGTTCGGGCGAGTGGAGGAGGCAAGGGGCAGGGGTGACTACGTCCAACTTTTCGTTTGTCCCCGGGTTTCCAGCTAGATGGCACCGGCGGGGACCCACGAAGTAAATGGGGTCAGGACACGGGAGTGCCGAGAGCCCTTGGCCTGCCGGGTCGAGGGGGACGGGAGCCTGGGCCGAGGCGCGCTCGGGCAGTGGGTGACAGTAGCAGGTACAGAGGGGAAGTCTCGGTTCTGGACAAGGACTAGGGATGGTCCAAGGAGCGATGGACTCTGAAAAGAATGAAAAACAAACTTTTCCGCGTCTTCTAGAAAAACCTACTTCTCTCGGGGCCACCCAGCTTCTTTAGGTTTGGAGGGTCATTGTATTGGCTTATACACATTTCCTGCATACACAGTCGTGGTTTTTGACTCAAACCGTGAATCTACACCACTTAGCAGTTATGTTCTGTGAAGTGGAGGACCCCATTTCCGAAGGTGTAAAACAGTTCTCATACAAAGTTGCAGTTTTATGCTTTCAACAGAGAAGTCGTACGAGGGAAACGCCCGACAGTTCTTAAACCCATATATTTAATGACAAATCGAATTAGAGGAGAAATTAATAAAATTGAAGATAGCTTCTATCTAACCACCAAGAGGAACATACTGGGGAAATAGCTCACTTCCTGTCCTCCATTATCTATTTAGTGTTATGCTGTTTAATAGTTGGAAGACCATTGATTGTTAATGTCCCTAGGACCTGGGATGGAAATAAGACAACGGAGACTAAAAGTTTCGTTGGGGGTCATCTTGGCTCTGGATATTTAATGGGTTTCCAGACATCAATTCCTGCTTAAGTTATTCTGCCTACATCTTATTTCCAAACAGATCCTGATAATGATGGTAGCTCACTGTGACTTTTTACCGTTGTCAGTCATGATGCTCTTTACATTCAGGATCTTGGTCACCACCAAAACCATCAGATAATAGATCCTATTATAATCGCCTTTTGTAGGTCAGTTAAAAAAAAAAAAAAGCTTAGGATATCAAGCATCCTACTGAAGCTGGTGTGCTCATCTGCCTGAGCACCTTGAAGACAAGACAACAAAACACCCAACCTATGGCCAGTTAGGGTAACTGACACCTGGGTGTATGTGCCTGCTCAGTGGCTCAGTCACATCCCACTACCCCATGAACTGTAGCCCTCCGAGCTCCTCTGTCCATGGGATTCTCCAGGTAAGAATACTGGAGTGGGTTGCCATTTACTCCTCCAGAGGTTCTTCCCCACCCAGGGATTGAACCCCCGTCTTTTGCATTTCGTGCATTGGCAGGCGGATTCTTTACCACTGTGCCACCTGGGAAGCCCACAACTGACACCTGTAAAGGTTTAAAATATTATACTTGAGGAAAGTCATAAAACAAGTTCAGGAGCAACCTCAAGGCTAGAACTCAAGCCTTAGGACTCAAATTTCACAGACATTCCACTATAAAAGCATTAATACAAAACCTTAAATAATATAGAAATTTTATACCATAATAGAGTTCAGAATTTCTGGCATTATTATAGCATAATGGATGGCAAAGTCCACAGGATTGAAAATGCCATTGACACAATGAAAATTGAACATCGTTGGATTACTGAGTGCTATGTCAGCAAGGCATCCTTTGCATGAACAGCCTATAGGCTAAAACCTAAGTGTTCAATATAGACAAACATTCAGATTGAAACTCAGTGAATTACAAACACAAATCAATTGAACACAGCAGATCTTGTCAGACTCATGAATAATTAAATATATTTTTACACTACTACAAGGTTGGTATTCACAGGCCTTAAATCGGAAAGGGCATTAGTTGAAGAATTGTAACCTCAGTCTTTTTCAGCGGGAAACATGTTTTGGCGGTGATAAGATGCAAAGTAATGAAAATGTTGACAAGCTAATGAGAATTTTTAGGAGAAGTGTTTCACATATAGGGGCCAGCTGATTCGAAGATATAGAGTAAAATCTGGGCAAAGTACACAAGTGGAAAGTTAGGACATAGGCTAGCACTAAACAGGTGAAGGAACCTGATTCGGGCCAGGCCAATGAAAGCACCACATGGCCCAGCCACAGTGATTGGTTCAGCTAGGAGGATGTGATATATGCTGAGCCAATGAGAGTTGGCCCTGGGTCTTTGGGGAAAGAAGTGCTCCCCTTTAGTTTGCTGAGCCGGTACGATAATATCTAGAGCTTGTGTCTTTCCACTGCTTGAGTGAAGAAAGATAAAGCTGAGAAATGTAGAACGACATCTTTTGTCCTACTGCTGCAAATCTATATCCTGGCCTCTTCAGCAACTCAAGTTGGTAATGTCCTTGCTTTCTTTGGTCGTTCAAATTGAGTGACTGCTGCTCACGACTGAAACAATTCTAAAACATCATTGTCTCCCTGTTCCCCAAATTCATCAGGTTCATTCTGAATACATGATGTTCCCTTTTCCTCTGTTCTCTTCCTACTACGTGGATTTTTCCAGTCTTTCTTCTCCATGATGCCGTCCAAGATTGCTTCCCACCACCACCAATGAAGTACATCCAGATGGTTCGTGCCCTTCTGTTGTTACCGGTTTTGTGTCATTGCCCTCCTGCTTCCCCTCTTGGCTTAGTTACCGTTATGCAGCCTCCAGATGACCTGAGACAAGACGGGATGCCTTTGTCATATGTTCTCACAGCGCCATCCCTCTTCCCTTCATGGACCTTATATTTGTGAATTGCTTATGCCATCCAGCACACAGCGTGGAGACAGTAGAGTGGGTGGTTAAAAAGGGGAGTCCTGGATCCAGACTCTCTGGACTTGGGCAGATGTCTTAATTTTTCCATGCCAAAATTCCTGGATCCATAAAAAGAAGAGGCCCTTCATAGAGTGTGATTGTGTTAGTTTATGTAGAGTACAAAACTATGGCTGATGTGCATTATAAGTGATTGCTGCTATTATTTTTGTGCATGTGAGTGTTTAGTATCTGTTTCTCATCTCACATTAGGTGTGAAGTGAGAGGTCTGTTTTTGCTTACCATTTTACACCTAAGACACAGTGCTTTGTCCAAAAGAGCAGCCAAGAAGTCAGATATTAAATATTTGGGCAATTGCCTCTTTCCAAGTGGCCTGGAAGCTCCTAGAGGGAAGGTACCTTGTCTTTTGTATTAAAAAAGATCTCATCTGGTCTCAGGCACTGTGCCTGGCACATTCATCCTTCTCCCTTTCCCCTCATTGCTGAATAGGTTATTGCACCTCAATTGAGATGCAAAGACTAGTAAACATTTGGCTGTCAGGGGGAAAACATTTTCCTAGTTGTAGACTTCAGTTTAAAACCAGACTGGCTTTTGAGGGTTATATTTCAATTCTGTGAGGAACTTTGTGACAGTCTTTTCCCTTTTACATCACGTATACAGCAAATACTAAAAACATGCTTTGCACCAGATGCTGTGTGAGGTACCAATGGTCCTAAAATAAGAGGAGGTGGTCACGGCATTCTGCTGCGCTCTGTGTTTCTAGTGTGGTGGCCATTGGCATCACTGTGGATGTCTTCACTACTCTTTGCATGCGGTTACTATAAATTAGGATAAGCAAACTTTGGAGTGAATTTCTACAATCAGAAAACTACCTCTAAAGCCATGAATGTGTTTATGGGTGGTTAAGATTCCATAAGTCTTTGGAACAATTGACTTATTTTGAAGTGCCAATTGAAATGCCATTGAAGGACTTTTAAACTGGGCTAGAACATAATTAGATTTCTATTTGCTAATACATTTTGATTAACTGAAAGAAGAGATGACTATAGCTGGCTACTGTGTGGGGAAAGAGGGTTGACAGAAAGCAAAAGTGCTCTAGGGGAGCCCAGTTAGAAATCTGTGGAGAGAGAGTCCCATAGCTCCTGGGAGCCTGGGTTTAGGTAAGGAATAGCAATGGAAAGGGGAGAAGCAGACAGACTGCAGATGTTTTTGGAGGTTGTCTGGGATGAGGGACAAGGATGAATCAAAGATAAAACCCAGGTTTCTGACTAGAATGAAAAGGAATGTCATTTTTTTACGATAGAGAATGCTGAAGGAGAAGGTGCAGGTATAGGTGGTTGAGAAGAAATGAACTTGATTTCAGAAGCTGAGTTAGAGATAACCATGGAACAACCTGTAAAGATTATGTCAGATACCAATCTGGGGCTCAGAAGAGATGTCTGGGCTGGAGGTAAGTCTAATTAACATAGAGAAAATAACAGAAGGCATGTGGTTATGGATGAAATTGCATAGAAAGAGTTTTGCCAAGGAGTGTTGACTTAGAGTAGACAAAGGAATAGCTGGGAAGAGCCCCACCATGCAACCGATCAGGTGGAGGAAGAAGCCAAAGGAAACGAATACAGTGCTTCTAAAGTGGTAGATGAGAAACAAACATGCAACGTGGCAAATGCCAGAGTACTTCAAGATGGGAGGGGGTAGTCAAAAGTATCAAATACAGCTTAGATATCAAAGGTGATTAATAACAATTTTCAATTCTTAAGCAAAACTTTAAGATGCATTTAACCCTCTGACAATCCTGTGGAGGAAAGCAGTGTTAAAGTTCCAATTTTAGAGAAGAGAAAACCAAGACTGAAAGGGTTTAAGTAACTTGCTCAGATTCAATTAAGCACCAGAACCTACTGCTGAAAAGTTGTTTGAATTATATCAAAGGCAGTTTGCATGGAACAGTTAGGATATTGGATTATTCGTATTAGATTAGTAAGAATGAGATGAGAAAACAGACTAAAGGTGTTTGGCTTTCAAGGGTAGAAGATAAATAGATAATTAAGGAGCTCAAAGTTACCTTCCTGAAGTGGGTCTCTGCCTGGTTTGCAAGGACCTCCTTTAAATCACATCACTCTGCCTCTGTGCCTGCAGGCCTGCAGCCTCACAGCTCCCCCCACCCTCAGCTGATTATTCTGCCTTCCATTTCAAGTCCACTCACTCCTCAAAACTCAATTCAAAGCTTGCTTCCAGAAGAAGTCTTCTCAATCTCACCTTTCTTGGTAGGCTTTTATTAGAGGTCACTTTTGATATTTCTTTAGAAACCTGAAATGCCTGGCACAATGCTGTGTGCACACAGGAAGCTCTCAGATAATTAACAGGTAATTAATTTTCTACCTACAACACTTGGCTTCCTTGATCAGAACCATTTTGCTCACCATCCTGCTTTCCTGGTGGTTTTCTCTTTCCTTCAAGTTCTGATCTGAATTATACAGAATTTAGCCATCATGCGTATGGGGAAGGCAGGGTTGAGAAGGTAAGTGCATGATGAGGAAGTTGAAGCAAATGAGCTTCCCTCATTTAGAAATGAGACTTCTAAAGAGATTTGATCATAAAATGAGAGACCTCAGCAGCCTAAGGAAGGCAAGGGAATCAATGGAAGGGTTTAGTCATCTTATTTTTTCTTTTACCGCAAGTTTTAGTACATTTGTAATCAAGATGTGAGGAGCCAGTGAACCTGCAAGTGACAGTTATTAGACGAGTAGGAGTCAGGTCGAGCGGCTTCCCAGGTGGCTCAGTGGGGAAGAATCCACCTGCCAATGCAGGAAACGCGGGTTTGATCCCTGAGTCAGAAACATCCCTTGGAGGAGGGCATGGCAACCCCTTCCAGTATTCTTGCCTGGAGAACCCAATGGACAGGGGAGCCTGGCAGGCTGCAGTCCATAGGGTTGCAAAGAGCCAGGTGTGCCAGAGCACAGCACTCATTCAGGTTGAGGGCCCAAGAGCTTTGGAAAGGAGGAAGTCGTCCATCCATTAGATTGAAGAAATTAACAGGAGATGGCCTCCACTGTCTTAGTAGACAGGAATAGAAGCTCTATTGCCTCCAAGGGGTTTTGACTGCTTTCTTTATTGCCATGGCCCTCAGAACAGTAAGGCTCTTAGAAGGCTCAATTAATACTTGTTGAAAGGGTGACTGAAAGGATAAGATTAGAACTCCAAGTATAAACTCTCGTGTAAGCAAATGGTTCCAATAGCCTAATCAGATTTAGAACAGGCTTTCTTTGGGGGCACTTGCATTCCTTCCATGTCCATAAACACTGTTTACAATAGAGGAAAGATGTATGCCTCCTCACCAGATCATACCCGAAGGGGTGCTCCCAGCCCATGTCTGATCGCTTGCATAGCTTTAACAACCTCCCGACAACCGCTGCCACCTGGTGGAAGGGCAGGGATTCACAAGTGACGCCTGGAATGAGACTTCCCTCAGGCAGCGGCGCTTTTAAGTCTCTTTGTAGTGCTGCTCTTCCAGAAAACTGGCAACCATGTGGTTCGTTGAAAGCAAGATTGACGTGAACTCTCTCACTGTATAGTTTTGTCTCCAGTGAATGTTTAGGGTTCTACTGTTGCATTTCTTCTCAGAAAAAGGGGTCAGCAATTTAAAATAAAAAATAAAGAAAATAGGGTCAGACAGCCAAATTAAGGGTGATAGCGATACGGCCACGTGAGCAGATCCTCCTACTGGTGGCTGTGGCGCTGTGTGCCTGAAAAGCACTGTACACGTGCCGGTCACCACCTACCACCGCCAGTGGGCCCGAAGAGGCTGTGAGGAGCTGACAGCTCGGGGTGCTCTACTACCCATCCGATCAGCCTTTCAAGAGCTCCATGAGCTAGATGGTGCTGGTGGTTTAGTCGCTAAGTCGTGTCTGACTTGTGACTGCATGGACTGTAGCCTGCCAGGCTCCTCTGTCCATGGGATTTCCCAGGCAAGAATACTGGAATGGGGTGCCATATCCTTCTCCAGGGCATCTTCCTGACCCAGGGATTGAACCTGGGTCTCCTGCATTGTAGACAGATTTTTTTTTTTACCAACTGAGCTATGAGGGAAGCTCAGTAAGTGAATTCAAATGTTTCAAGAGTACAAATTGATTCAAATGATTACAAATGATTTCTGCTGTTTTTGATGGAATTCTGGTTCAATTGAAACAATGATACTGTGGATGTTTCCATTTTAAGCACACTATATTTGTTGCTGTTTGAACTTTATTTTTAAATAAAAAGGACAATTTAAGATAGCTTACTTCTTCAGCCATTTAGTTGAAGTCACTTATAATAAGTTTCAGCTATTATGATTCCTATAGGTTATAACAACTTTTTAAAAGAGCTGTTGATATTATGTCTAAGAACAGAGCATGAGACTTTTCTATGTTTTTAATATTTTAAATTAAAGCACACATTCGGAACTTCTAATTTTTAATTTAAACATACATACAGGCATAAATCTTAAGTGAATTGTCACAAAACAGGCACACCAGTACAACCACCACCCAAGTGAAGAAATAGAACCTAACCAGCATTCCTGAAGTCCTCGCCCGTGCTCCTCCCAACCCTTCTCCCCCCTCAAACCCCTACACTGACTTCTAAATCAATAGCTTATTTTTGCCTGGGTTTTCTGTTTGTGTTTATCTAAATGAAACCATGCAGTGTGTAACTCTTTTTTGTGTGGCTTCTTTTGCTCAGTATTATAAGATTCAGCCATGTTGCTCAGAAAATCTGTAGTTTGTCAGCTTTTGTTGCTATACAGTATTATGAAGATATCACAGTTTATATAAAAATTCAACACTGATGGATATTTAATTGGCTTTCATCTTAAATGTATTACCAAAAAACGCTTCTATGAATGTTCTTGTATGTATCCTTTGGTGAACATGCACACACATTTCTGTTGGATATACATCTAGGTATAAGTTGCTGGGTCATAGGGTAGGCATGTTTTCAACTTGGGGTGATAATGCCAAACTGGTTTTTAAAGGGGTCATACTAACTTACACTCACCTGTTGCTTCACATGGCTCAGTGGTAAAGAATCCACCTGCAGTGAAGGAGACACAGGAGACGCAGTTTCAATCCCTGGGTTGGGAAGATCCCATGGAGAAGGAAATGGCAACCCACTCCAGTATTCTTGCCTGGAGAATTCCATAGTCAGAGGAGCCTGGCTGGTCACAGCCCATGGGGGTCACAAAGAGCCGAACACGACTGAAGTGGCTCAGTACATCAAGCTTTTTAACGTTCGCCTTTTGGTAAATATGCCATATATAACTTAATAAAGTGAAAGAAAGTGAAGTTGCTCAGTCATGTCTGACTCTTTGTGACCCCATGGACTGTAGCCTATCAGGCTCCTCCGCCCTTGGGTTTTTTCCAGGCAAGAGTACTGGAGTGGGTTGCCATTTCCTTCTCCATATAACTTAATAATGCTTATTAAATATTTTTGGTACAGAGTCCACATCACCCTGTTTCATTGTAAGCCCATCTCAGTAAGGTCCATGTCCCAACTAGTATAAAAAAGCAATAACGTAGACATGTGACAAGTACATGTGAATCATCTAGCAAGAAAAGGATCCATCCACTCTCTCCTCAAAACAAGACAGAGGAATGAATAGTCAGTGCCTATAAGCAGTAACAGAAAACAACCAGCTTTTTAAAAAGTAAAGTGTGAGCTGTAGAATAATTGAATATTACAGTTACGTTAATCTAATTCAACTGCCTTGGAGCCGGGAGAGATTAAATGATTAAGACCCATATCAGTTGCGGACAGAGCCAGAACTAGAATTCTAGTCCCTACATCCCTGGTCTTTTATAGGGTACCTAAAATTTTATTCAATGTACTTTCTTAAGTCTAAAATTTCGCTTTGAACTCAATTTCCTAGAGTTCAGATTAATTTTGTAAGTGCACTTAGTTAACCATGAAAGAACACTGTCCACATGGTGTAATTATATAGCCATGCTTTCTCTGACTAATTAGAAGACAACAACTCTGAAATCCAATCCCAACAGAACATGCCATCTGGCTATCACTCTTCAGAAAGACAAAAGCAGTCTGTCTAAATTCTCACTACTGTCTTCACCAGCAAGTCAAGACTACGAGTTTTATAGAGCAATTCATGCAAATACTGTGCTGTCTTCCTCTGAGGACTCAAGGGGGTTTGAGGTCTAGCTCCATAATGTGGTGACTTTCTTGTAGGAAGATTTCACTACTGACCCACAATCAGTAGATTGTGAACCTCAAGTTATAGCTCCACACTGATCCTTGTACATTCATCCAGAACTTCTGGATTAAAAATGGCACACAATTGCAAATGTCTAGCCTTTCTCTACGGACCAAAATATAGCTAATTTATCCCTACAAAGTTCATGGTTTGAGTTTCTGCTTCCCTTATGGCTCAGCTGGTAAAGAATCTGCCTGCAAGGCGGGAGACCTGTGTTTGATCTCTGGGTTGGGAAGATCCCCTGGAGAAGGGAAAGGCTACCCACTCCAGTATTCTGGCCTGGAGAATTCCATGGACTCTATAGTCCATGAGGTTGCAAAGAGTCGGACACAACTGAGTGACTTTAACTTCACTAATAGCATCAGCAAACCACCTATAGACTAACTTTCACCATCTTGGTCTTGGAAATATAAGTTCTCCTCTATATCACTGTGGTATTAACTTAAGGTACTGTCTCTCTTAAATCAATCCTAAATGAAATCAACCCTGAGTATTTGTTGGAAGGACTGACATTGAAGCTGAAGCTCCAATAGTTTGGTTACCTGATGCAAAGCGCCAGCTCATTGAAGAAGACCCTGATGCTGGGAAAGATTGAAGGCAAAAGGAGAAGTGGGTAGCAGAGGATGAGATGGTTGGATGGCATAATCGACTCAATGGAGATTAATTTGAGCAGACTCTGGGAGATAGTGGAGAACAAGGGAGCCTGGCATGCTGCAGTCCATGTGATCGCAAAGAGTTGGACATGACTTAGTGACTGAACAACAGTCCCTTAAATCAAAAGCCCCCAAACAATAGCCCACAGATGTGTTTAGTTTAACCAGTGCAGTGTTTAGAAGCTATTTGAATTAATGACAACCTTTGAAATCTAGAGAGTTCACATAAAAATTAAGATGATAAGCCTCTCTTGAAATACCAAAAGCTTGAGCCATTCAGAGATCTTGTTGACTGGGGTGGCTTTGTTCAGTGGGGACATATCTCCCTAATTTACCAGCCTCCTATCCGGGCCTCTTCACTCCTTTATGCTGCCTTCCTTTCATAGGCACTTGAACTGACTCCTGCCCTAAATCAAATAACATCAAGGCCAGGTTTCTGCCTGGAATTCAATGCCAGGGCATTCATTGGCAGCAACTTGAAGAATCTCAATAAAAGCTGTGTATAATTCCAGTCCCCTGTAGGGACTTCTGGATCGCCCAGCGCTGTCCTTTGCCATGCCCTTCTCTGGGCTGGGTACTGGCATAACACAGAGCTTCACTGGCACACAATGAGGCTGCATTCATTCAGGGAGAGCTGGGACTTCCGCTATGCCCCAGCTACCTAATTCTCATTTTTTTTCCCCCCTTCAAGTACTTGGGCAGAAAAAATGCTGAGTGATGTAGTTTAGCATTCTCCAATCTGCAGAAAATTCAATTGCCAAGATCTGCAAGTTTGGCTTTTCTTCTATGCATCTGTATTTTATCCCCTATGAGTCAGTGCATTCAACAATGATATTTAAAATTCAATAAATAAAGGCAAGTGAAATTACAGAAATGGATCATCACTTTCATGGAAAACCAACTAAATAAATGTTTCGCTCAAAATGCCAAGCACCTGGGGACTTTAATAAAATGTTGAAAGTATATCCCCTGGAGGAGATGAGCAATTTGAAAATAGGACGTGTGAGAACGATACTACATGATCCTCCAAATACCAGTGACACTCCATGTCTTAACGGATGCAGAGCCATGTTACCTGATGCGATGACACCCATTATGCAGTGATAGTCTCTGGGGCCTACTGGAAAGCAGCTATGCAGGATCTGAGGCTTTGGATGTGAACAACACACTGGTCCAAGAAAATCCACAGGAGAGGTTAGTTCAATGTCATGTCGAGCCATGTTGTACAGAATTTACCGTTGTGGACGTTTTCCAGAGTTCTAAGAACAATGTATAGTCAGAACCTAGATTGTCTCAATCCAGGTAGAGCACTGTAAGGGGTCCAGGACCATTTGCATCAAAGACCAGGCAAGGATTCTAGTGCTTTTCAGTCCAAAATGTTAGATGCTTCCTCTGTCTAATATGAAATGATCCACATGCATAAACATTATGTTTACAAAATATCTACCAAGTATTGAAATATAAGGTAGAACTATTATTGTCTTTCATTACACAGGCATCCGACTTTTATTTATTCAACTCTCTGCAAACATTTATTGAACACCCCAGGGATGGGGAAGCCTGGTAGGCTGCCATCTATGGGGTCGCACAGAGTCAGACACGACTGAAGTGACTTAGCAGCAGCAGTATATGCCAACCACTTTTCTAGGCCCTGGAAATATTTGGGAAAACGAAGTTCACTGCTCTAATACGGCCTGCATTCTAGCAGGTGGAGTCAGACAAGAGGCATAATAAGTAAGTTGATAATTGCTATGTAAAAAAAAGGTAGTAGAACAGAGTAATTTGGCAGGTTGCCGTGTTACGAGGTTAGAAGACTGGCCTCATTGAGACGGTGACATCTGATAGAAAACTTGAAAGAGATAAGGTCACTGTACAGTACTACTCTTTTCTGTTGGGCCCTTTTTAATAAAAATATATATATATATTTCATTTATTTGGCTGTGCAGGGCTTTCGTTGCAGTATGTGGGATCTTTTAGCCTTGGCATGTGAATCCTTAGTTGTGGTATGTGGGATCTAGTTCCCTGGGGTCGAACCTGGGCCCCCTGCATTGGGAGCACAAAGTCTTAGGCATTGGACCACCAGGGAAGTTCCTGTTGGGCCCTTTTTAAAGGGGTTAGTGTATCCACCTTCTCTTTTCTTGAATTATCAGTGGTCATTGATCTTGTGACCTTATTTTGAAGTAATTGCTCAGGTGTGTACCCACCTGGGGCTTTGTCCCAGCACTCTGATGAGGTTGTTCCGTAAAGCTACCCATTCCATAGCTGCTTTAGAAATCTTTAGAGAAGCTGTTAGAAATGCAGATTCCGGGGTTTTCCTCCTTGGAGAGGAGGTCTTGGTGGGGACCAGGAATTTACAAATTAGCTAGTGCCCCAGGGGATTCTAATGTATATGGTCTGTGGCCATACTTTGAGAAACTCTGGCTCAAAAGACTGATGCCAGTATTTCATTATTCCATTTCCAGCATCAGTTTTAGAAACATACTTTTGATGAATGTAAAACATATAAAAATCCTGAATTCATGAAAATATGAAACCTTCCTGTAATTCTTGAGGTTGTATAGTATTATTCTGAAATTTGAGGTGGGGGGGGAAGGTTTATCCTGCTTTACCCATGTGACCTGTTTTGGGGAGTAATCAAGCAGTACTTGAAGAAAACTTGTTCTTTCTAGAAGTCCAGCTAATAAAAGCAGAAGGAATGATTTTTTTTAATTTCTAATAATTCTGATATTTTACAGCTATGAATAAAGAGCTTAAGGAATGAGCACGAGTGGAAGCCAAAGCCATTTAGTGAAAGGGTGCCTGCGTGCTCAGTCGTATCCGACTCTTTGCAACCCTATGGGTATGGGATTTCCCACCAAGAATACTGGAGTGGGTTGCCATTTCCTCCTCCAGGGGATCTTTCCAACCCAGGGATTGAAGCCACGTCTCCTGCATCTCCGGAGAAGGCAATGGCACTCCACTCCAGTACTCTTGCCTGGAAAATCCCAGGGACAGAGGAGCCTGATAGACTGCAGTCCATGGGGTCGCTACGAGTCAGACACAACTGAGTGACTTCAGTTTCACTTTTCACTTTCATGCATTGGAGAAGGAAATGGCAATCCACTCCAGTGTTCTTGCCTGGAGAATCCCAGGGACGGGGGAGCCTGGTGGGCTGCCGTCTATGGGATCGCACAGAGTCGGACACGACTGAAGCGACTTAGCAGCAGCAGCAGCATCTCCTGCATTGGCAGGTAGATTCTTTACCACTAAGCCACCTGGGATTAACAAGAGACTAGTCAGTGATAGGGTGATGACTAAGGATGGTGTCCTGACACCACTGGAATGGGTTGGCATTTGCTTCTCCAACCTCAACCCACTAATAAAGTATAAAAAGGGGCAAGTGTGCCATTATGGGCCTTTTGGTATGATGCACCAGAAGTGCTGAAAGTTTTCTCACCCCAAAATTCAACTTGATACTTATCCAGCTAGTTTGTAGAAAATAAGTTAAATAAAGAAAACAAGCTAAACAAAGATAAACACACTAAATGACAGAAGGGAAAACAAAAAGACAAATCCAGAATGTGGGTCATTTTGATAGAAAAAGTTACCCAATTCTACAACAAATCAGTGATCAGGTAAAGAAGGAGGATCATTAAATAAAAGAGACTTAAAGATGTAGCCAAATGTTATGTGTGGATCTTATTTGGATTCTGATGGGAAAAAACCAACTGTAAAAAGAGAGTTTTGAGACAATAGGGGAAGTCTGAACATGGACCTGGTATTAGATGATTTTAAAAAAATTTATTAAGTATGATAATGGCAAATAGTTATGTTTTAAAATGTTTTTTATCAATCTAGAAATGCTTACTACAATTGCAAAGAGTGAAATGACAAAGTCTGGAATTTCCTTGAAAATGAATAAAAATAAAGGTGGGTGGGCAGATGAAATGAGATTGGCAAAATGTTACTAATTCCTGAAGATTGGTGCTGAGTATGTGAAGCTTCTCCTTATATGGGCGTATGCTTGAAATTGTCCATAATAAAAAGTTTTTAAAATATACTTTTGCTGTAGGTACACATTCCTTACAAGCCATGGTAATGAGTCAAGACATTGAGATTATCATTAGTCACAAATTAAACTTTCCCAAATTACTTTTCCAAGTAAAACTGGTAACTCCCCTATAAATGCCCAAAACTAAGTTTTCATATCCTGATATCTTTTTTTTTTTTTTTAATCTCTCTCTCTCACAGCCCAGAAAAGCACGGTGGTTTTTTTCCCACATTGATCTCTTCTGTAATAATGAGATGTGCAGAGTAAATGGACCTCCATTTGCTCCTTTGGCTGCTTGAGAACCATTAAGACCCTGCTAACATCACTCATCTATTAAGTGAAAGAAAATCCTTGTCATTGAATTAAGGGAAAACCACTCCTCATACTCAGGAGTTTGGGGTGTTTAAAATGCAGTATTTACATAGTGAAAAAGATCATGAAAAAGTGTTGAAGCACATGTGGTTGTATATGGTTATAGCCTATTTCTAGAGGAAAAGGGGAGCTCTCTTAAAATACTTACGACCTACTTTGGCTTTGGTCACCTAAGAGAAAATGGCTTCAGATTAAGAATTAAAATTTCCTGCATCAGAAGTACTCTAATTAATCAGGCTGAGTGCATTTGTAGATGTTGAGGTCAATAATGTAAAGATCCATATAGTAATTTAATTCTTAGAGGCTATTTGACTTCCACTGTGTTTAAAACTAAATTTGGCTACTTCACTTACTCCAGGGTGGCTAATTAACATCCACAACTCATTTCTCCTGGCCATCACTCCTGCAAATATCTAAATCCAACCCAGAAGACATCATCCAGGGTATTCACTTAGCCCCTTCTAGTAACTCTGTAGTAATATTTCCAACTTTATTTTTTAAAAGTCTTAGTCAATAATCTCCCAGTTGCTGTTATGACTTTTTTTTTTTTTTTATGTCAAGCGCTATTAAAATCAAAATTTAGGGACACCTAATAGAGCTTCTGGAGAAGGCAATGGCAACCCACTCCAGTACTCTTGCCTGGAAAATCCCATGGACGGAGGGGCCTGGTGGGCTGCCGTCTATGGGGTCGCACAGAGTCGGACACGACTGAAGTGACTTAGCAGCAGCAGCAGCAGTAGAGCTTCTCAAAGCATATTCTGGGAATACTTGCATAACAATCAACTGGTGGGTTAAAAAAATACAGTTTCCTGGGCCTTCTCACCAGACTGCATCAGACTCTCTGCTGATGGGCCTGGAATTCTGCACCTTTAGCAAGTATGTCGGGTAGTTCTTTCATACATTAAAGTCTGACAAACAAGTTTTCAAGAATGTGAGTTTCTCTCAGGGTTTTAAGAAAAACAGGATAAAGACACCCAAGTTAAATAGCAGCAGAAGGAAGCAATCAGCCAACATGTGGAACATACCACAACACGACTGACCTGTCCACCAGCTAATAAACAGGTGAACAAAATTTAGTAAGTCCAATCAGTGGAATATGACTCAGCCATAAAGGAATAAAGTCCACCAATGCATAGCACTGCTCTTGTTTGTTCCACCTTGAAAACATTATGCTAAAAGAAGCCAGACTAAAAGAGGATTAAACTTTGAAGACATACTAAATATAAGTAAACCTGCTTGAATCTCGATTCAAATAAACTGTAAAATAGACATTTTTAGACAAGCGGAGATGTTGAATATGAATTTGGAATTATTGTTTATTTTCTTAGCAACCACGTTGGTATTGTTTTCAGGTACAATTATGTCTTTTGAGATTAATACTGAAATACTGAGGCCTGAAATAACATAGTATCTGGAGTTTTCTTTGAAATACTTCAAGCAAAAAGGGAGATAAATGGAAGAAGTATGCAAAATAAACGATAGTTTTGGTTGAGAGTTGTTGCCTGGAAGATAAATATACAGGGACTTGTTGAATTCTCTCCCTTTTATATTTGGAAATTTTTATGATAAGATTTAAGAATCAAGGAACTCAGGGCTTCTTGATGATTTTGTTTTGATTCCAAAAATTTCAATTGTACCTGCAGTGTTAGAGTGAGACTGAAGGGCAAATATTAGAGGCAGGTTCTTAACTTTTTAGCTTTTCAACAGGAAAAGATCAGAGGGAGAATTGAGAATAATTCCATATACTCAGAAAAATTAATGGACACACTGAAAAGGAACTGAGCTCAAAGTTCTTTGGCTATTTTTTTAAAAAGAGAAAAGCCACTCTAATTCTTTCCTCAAAAGTCACTTTAAGTTCTCAGGGGCTGTACAATGAATTGACTTCACATCAAAATAAATTTGTACTTTGATGTGCTGTTCTGGACTTAAGATTTTATTGTTGATAAATGCTGGAGAGGGTGTGGAGAAAAGAGAACCCTCTTATATTGTTGGTGGGAATACAAACTAGTACAGCCACTATGGAGAACAGTGTAGAGATTCCTTAAAAAACTGGAAATAGAACTGCCATATGACCCAGCAATCCCACTGCTGGGCATACACACAGAGGAAGCCAGAATTGAAAGAGACACATGTACCCCAGGTTCATTGAAGCACTGTTTACAATAGCTAGGATATAGAAGCAACCTAGATGTCCATCGGCAGACAAATGGATAAGGAATTTGTGGTACACATACACAATAGAATGTTACTCAGCTATAAAGAATGCATTTGAGTCAGTTCTAATGAGGTGGATGAAACTGGAACCTATTATACAGAGTGAAGTAAGTCAGAAAGAGAAACACCAATTCAATATATTAATGCATATATATGGAATATAGAAAGATGGTAACAATGACCCTATATGCAAGACAGCAAAAGAGACACAGATGTAAAGAGCAGACTTTTAAACTCTGTGGGAGAAGGCGAGAGTGGGACGATTTGAGAGAATAGCATTGAAACAGGTATATTATCAATATAAAATAGATGACCAGTGTAAGTTTGATGCTTGAAGCAGGGCACTCAAAACTGGTGCTCTGGGACAACCTAGAGGGATGGGGTGGGGAGGGAGCAGGGAGGGGAGTTCAGGATGAGGGGGACACATGTACACCCATGGTTGATTCATGTCAATGTATGACAAAAACCACCACAATATTGTAACGTATTTAGCCTCCAATTAAAATAAATAAATAATTTTTTAATTAAAAAAATATTTTATTGTTGAGAACTTCCTAATTCTATAATGTTGTTAGAGATTTAGTTGTCTTAAAAATCTACTACTGTACACACACATATACAATTTAATGATGAATCTCTGATCAGGGAATTAACCCAAATTACCACGTCTTTCTTTGGAATCATACTACCTGTTTTTGATCACTGATTTCAGTGTTATAGAATGTGGCCTATCTGCTTCAAAATCAGGTGCAATTTTGTTCTCAGATGCATGTGGCCTGATAACCCTCCTATCACATGATAATTAGGACTTGGAAGAAAATAATTATTTTAAGTAAGTTTAAGCATGTGAAATCACCTTGACTAGGAAACTGTCTGCCCTGGGGTCAAAAATCTTGAACATGTGAATTATATTTTTTTAGGTGTTTGATATTGAGGAAGTTGGTTGCAGTGCCCTCTTTATGAAGACCCATGGAGGAAATTTTCCTCAGGAATCTTTGCGCTTCTCTTGAGTGTCTGGTTTGTTTCCATTTTCTGGTTTTTGAATTGACTGTTAGGCAGCTCAGAGCAAAATTTTTGGCCCTTTTCCAGCAAGTCAACAGAGCTTCATGGGTTATATTTTCTGTACCAGCCCCAGACTTTATCTTATTTTCCCTGCAATCCAATTTTCTCACTGTGTTTTAAAAATAGAATTGTAATATATTCTTGTAAACTACATTCTTCTTGGGCTAAAATGAGATGTAAAACAGTGAATAAACAAATGAATGAACAACAATAAATTATTTTTAAAATTACAAATAAATATCAATATAAGCACAAAAAATTACAAAGAAATACATTGCAGGTCATTTTCAAGTTGCTGGTTAAATCCATCTTATTTTAACATGTTCCACATCTTTCTTTATACATGGATGTCTCTTTTCTGACATCAACTGTGAGCTTTACCACACAAATATAATGAAGGGACTAAGGTTTCAGGTTTATTATGACTTTTCAACATTGAAGGGGGACAAGTAGATTTAAAAAGGTCTGAGGAAGATACTGTGATTTATCTATTTATGTGCAAGACAGTATAAAAGAAGAGCATGTGCTATATATTCCATCCCAAGGAGAGTGGAGATAGGGCAGTGTTAAACTGTTCCCAGATCACTTCCCAGAAGTTTTTTTGTCCAGAGGACTTGAGGGCTGCTTAGAAAGTGCAGGCAATTGGCCATTTTTAGAAAGTGCAATTGGCCAATGCAGGAGACATAAGAGACACAGGTTCAATTCCTGGGTCAGGAAGATCCCCTGGAGGAGAACACAGCAATCTACTTAAGTCAGTATTCTTGCTTGGAGGATTCCAAGGACAGAGGAGGCTGGTGGGCTGCAGTCCACAGGGTCAAAGGGATGGACATGACTGAAGCGACTTAGCATGCATGCAGTCGCACAATAGCCTACTGTATAGCACAGGGAACTCCACTCAATATTCTCTATGGACCTATATGGGAAAAGAATCTAAAAATAGAGTCAATATATGTACAACTGATTCACTTTGGTATACAACAGAAACTAACACTGTAAATCAACTATACTCCAATAAAAAAATTGATAAAAAACAAAAGGCTTGAACAGTTTTTCATTTGTTCTCAGCATAAAACACAAAGTCTGCCAGGGGCTCCTGCATGGTGTGGCCCCACGCTTTCTCAGGCCACTCTACTCCTACCTCCCTAAGTTCTGTTTGCACTTTGGAGCCCTTAACAGGTCAGTTCAGTCGCTCAGTCATGTCCGACTCTTTGCGACCCCACGAACTGCAGCACGCCAGGCCTCCCTGTCCATCACCAACTCCCGAAGCTTACCCAAACTCATGTCCATTGAGTCAGTGATGCCATCCAACCATCTCATCCTCTGTTGTCCCCTTCTCCTCCTGCCTTCAATCTTTCCCAACATCAGGGTCTTTTCAAATGAGTCAGTTCTTCACATCAGGTGGCCAAAATATCAGAGTTTCAGCTTCAACATCAGTCCTTCCAATTAACAGGTCAAGCCCTTTCCATTCTATCTCAGGGCTCTATCACAAGCTGTTCTCTGTGCCTGCAGACCCCCAACTCCACTGGAGATGCCTACCTTGGTCAGCCATTCAAACCTAGGCCATTTGTTTTCCTTCGCACACACTGTACCCACCTGGGGAAAGCAATGTAGTGTGGTGTTTTGAGGGGCTCTGCCTTCAAAATCAGAGGAGGCAATGGCACCCCACTCCAGTACTCTTGCCTGGAGAATCCCAGGGACGGGGGAGCCTGATGGGCTGCTGTCTATGGGGTCACACAGAGTCGGACACGACTGAAGCGACTTAGCAGCAGCAGCAGCAGCCTTCAAAATGCATTCAAATCCCAGATCCACCACTTGTTTGCTGCTCTGGACTTGTCTGGGTTTCCCCACCTATAATGTGGGGATGATTAAAAATATTTTGCGAATTAAATTTAACAAATGATAAACTCTTAGAATAGTAATATAAGTTATTTTATATACTCCAATTTTAATCCAGTTGATTGTTTGCCAAGTTTGGTACCTGTCACCTAGGAAAGGTTTACAGTGCCTCTTTGCCCCCCCCGCCCCGCCCCCACTCACCACCAACACCCTCCCCCGCCACCCCCACCCCCCACCCCAATTTACTTATTAAACACTGTGAATGAGTGAACAGAGAGCATGAAGAAAGGCTGGTCCTCCAGGTTTAGGAGGGACCATGGAGTGAGCTTGTTCAAGAAGACGTGGCTCTGGCCTCTAAGTTCAGTTTTGCAAGACACAAACAGAACAAGCGTAGCTACGGGAAGGGGAATTTCTGGGTTGGCCAGGGCCTTCTAAGGGCAGTCCAGAGGAAGACACTTGGCCGAGAGAACCAGATTTACGAGCACCAAGGCCTAGGAAGGCGGCAAGACTCCTAGAGCATCTGAGTAGAACGCTCTGCGTAGGTTTGCCTAGTCCTCCCGCCACAGAAAGACCTGCAGCATCCGGTCTAGCCAGAGACCGCATGGCCAGGCCCGCACCGCCCAGGTCCGGAGAATTCCCGGGATTGGCTGCCCGGACCGCCCCTACCCCCGACCGTCCCGCCCCGGATGCCCTGCTCGCGCCCCGCCCCGCCCCGCTTGCATTTTCTCGGCGCAGCACACGCGCCCCGGCCTCAGTCTTGCTGAATTGAGCGGTGAGTGTAGGTCGGTGTGGTGGGGAGGGCACCCGGCCGTTCTGCGGGCCGGGTGGGGCTGGGCTCGCCCCTCATCCCCTCGAGCTTTGCCCGCCCGGAGCTCCACTGCTCTCGGCGGCCAGAACGCAGGGGTAGAGCAGCCCTCGGCGGCCTGGGAGGGACGGGCGGCGGTGCCCGTCCCGGGGCCGCTCGAGGCACACTGCGCCGCGCCGAGTCGCCCGGAGGCTTCCAGGCTGGCCTACCCGGGCGCGGTAAGAAGCTTGCGCTTTGCTTCCCCAGGGTGCAGCCGCGGCTACTTTGTAGCGGGGTCGGGCCCCACCCAGACTGAGGCGGTTACAGCGGATCTTGAACCAACCGTGGGCCTGGGGAATTTATCTCCAGCTACTGCCGGCTGCAGCGGCCTGAGTACTAAGCGCAGGTATGACCCTTGAACGAGTCCTCGGGCCTAGAAAAAGAAGATAATGGCATGAGCCCGGGACTTCCCCCCGCTGTCCGGACCTCCCCGCCCCCTGCTCAATCGCAAATGGCATCTCAGCTAAAGATTACCCAAAACGCCCCGCCTGACTAAAGCTTCTCGTATCACTTCCGCAACCCACCCCCTCACCCAAATACGCAGCCTCCCTGATCCTTCGCGCGCTCAGCCTGGTCGTCAGGCCGCTTGTCCCCTACTCCTTGCCTGAATAAAGGTAACCTGTCTTCGTTGAGGTCGTTTTCCTTTCTTTGCCTCCTCCCAAACTATTGCTTGGAGAAGGCAATGGCACCGCACTCCAGTACTCTTGCCTGGAAAATCCCATGGACGGAGGAGCCTGGAAGGCTGCAGTTCATGGGGTCACTACGAGTCAGATATGACTGAGCGACTTCACTTTCACTTTTCACTTTCGTGCATTGGAGAAGGAAATGGCAACCCACTCCAGTGTTCTTGCCTGGAGAATCCCAGGGACGGGGGAGCCTGGTGGGCTGCCGTCTATGGGGTCGCACAGAGTCGGACACGACTGAAGCGACTTAGCAGCAGCAGCAGCAGAACTATTGCTTTCATTTTTTTGGTGCTGAAACCCCGGAATGGGCGAGGCACTCGTGTCTCTCTCTCCTCTCTCTCTCGCTCCCCTCCTCTCTCCTCTCTCTCTCTTTCCTCTCTCTCTGACGACCTCCGGAACAGGGAACTCCTGCCATTCGACGCCTCCACATCCAATATTCCACTCACTCCGGCCCCTACATTAAGGTAAGATCCGGATAGTGTTCTAGAGGTACCCTAGTATACTGTCCTCTCTGGTCCCGGGGTCCCCTGGCCTAAGGCCACTCTGTAAGCGACAGTGGGGGCTGCTCCGCCTTGATAATGAGCTCTCTTCTCATAACTCCTATTGTGACTACGGGTGACAACCGAGACTCACAGAAGGAGCCTCTGCTTGCCTCCCAATCATGGGGTCTGGCCAATCTATCCCAAAAGATTCCCCTTGTCCTGCGTCCTCAAAAATCCCAAACTACTCTTACTGAACTCAAGGCGAGCTGCTTAGAGCAGCTCTGTATGCAGATCTGGCCTCAGTAGTAATTAGACAATCAAAACCACTGGCCTGAATTTGGCACATTTGACTTATACATTCTTCAAGATCTTACCAGCTTCTTAAAATGGAATGGCAAGTGGTCCGAGGCCCCATATGCCCAAGCCTTTTGGGCCTTTCGGAGCAGGCCCTCCCTATGCAAGTCCTGTTGCATGAGGTCCTTCTGTGCACCTTGCCTCCCAAACAAAAGGACCCTTCTGCTTTAACCAGCCGCGCACGACCTTCTGCACCCCCAGAGTTTGACCCTGCGGACGAGCCCCCTCCCTACCAGCCACACCATCAACCCCCTCCTTCCCCCTCACCGAACTCACCTAGTGACTCTGAAACCTCTCCTGAGCCTTTCTCAACCCCGTGACCCCAGTCCCTCCCCACTTCCCAACCCCCCTGCCACGCAATCACGTATCCAACACGTTTCTCCTGAGAGTGGCAGGACCAGAAGGCCCCACCCGAGTCCACGTGCCATTTTCATTGTCAGACATGAGCCAGATAGAAGAAAAGTTAGGATCATTTTCTGAAAACTCTACCAGGTACAGAAAAGAGTTCCTGAGGCTTACCCAGACCTATAACCTTCACATGGAGTGACATATTATATCCTAAATGCCACTCTCAATCCAGATGAAAAAGACTGTATCTGGCAAGCCGTGGGAGCTCATGCCAGTCACACAACCAAGACTGGGCCAGCCCAGCTGCTGATGAGGCGGTGCCTCAACTCGAACCTCACTGGACATACCAGCCCAGTGACCCAGGCATCAGGATACTCAACCATATGGTCACCTGCCTCCTAGAGGGCACGCAGAAAAATACTCACATCCATGTCAGTTAGGATTAATCACCCAAGGGGCGGGCGAAAATCCAGCCTTGTTCTTGATGCGCCTCACAGAGGCAGTCCAAAAGTATAACAACCTCCATATCAGTCTGCCCCTGACATTAGACGCAAACTTCGACAACTAGAGAAGGGCCCCAAGAGCTCCCCAAAGGGACCTTCTAGAAGTAGCTAGAGGTGTTCAATAATAGGAGGAGGCTAAAAGAGAAAAAGACTGAGAGAAAGGCTAAATATACCTTTTGGCAGCAGCAATTAAGGGAAGAGATCAGCCTAGCCCAAGTCATCCCAGACTGGGGCTCAAACCGCCCCCCTCCCCAACCCCCCTGGCCCGGACCCTGCAACCAGTTGGGACACTGGTCAAAAGGCATGCCCAAAGCCACCGACCCACACCAAGGCGTACCTGAACTGAGGCCAATGGGGACATTGGAAGGTGGACTGCCCCCAGGAACGCCCTGGCACCCCTGGGGAGGTCCCCAACTCTCCAAAACTCTAGCCCGACCCTGTGAGAGTTGGTCCAATGATGGAAACCAGGTTCCAGCCCCCACCCCCCGGCCTGTGTCCTGGACACAAGCTCAGAACTTAGGGTAGACGGGATAGTGGCTGGGAGAAAGGTCTCCTTCATAGTAGACACTGGAGCTGCCTTCTCTCGACCTCCTACTCTGGCCCAACCCAAAACTCAGAGCTCACAATCAAGGGGGTCTCTGGAGTCCCCCTGAGCCCAAGAATCAGCCTCCCATTATTCTGTCAATTTGGAAACTTGACCCTTGAACACTCATTTCTCATAATGCCTCAGTGCCCCATGGTGCTCCTAGGGAGAGATTTGTTATCCAAATTAGGGGTCTCTGTTACCATACCCCCTCTCAATGTGGTCTCTGTTCTACATGCACATGGCACCTGGACCATCCGTATCCCCTACTCCTGACCTTCCCTGGACCTACCTGCCATAGACTCCCGAGTCTGGGGTACTGGTCACCCATCCATAGCCAAACATACCCCAGTCCACATCACCCTTAACCTTAGCCCTTGCTATAGGCCTAACAACTGTCTCCTCTAGACTGGTCACCTGTCCTCCGTCTCTTCATCAGTGCCGCCTACGCTGTCAGCTGTGTTTTACTCCTAGGATTCTATTTCCTTCACGTTGTCTAACTACCAGACCCATGACTCCCCTGTTCCTTATCCTTGCTACGCTATCCGGCCTTCTGGCTAGTTCCTGCCCCTGCGATGAAATTCATTCCTATGTCGATTCCTTATGTTTTAACACGGCCCCTAAACCATGCACTATGAACATCGGGGCGGGAAAGTCCAAATCCCTACTCACTGTTAAAGTACAGAAGACAGGGAGTGCTGTGAGCAACTGCTATAAGCCAAATGGAAAAGACATATGTCTCTATCCCACTACCTGCTGGGAGTACTCAGACGGGGGAGGGCCACAAGATCAACAGCGTAAAAAGAACCAAGAACAGGTTATAAGAAACCTAATCTCCCAGTTACAGGCAACCCCTGAGTCCTATAGACGCCCAGACCACCTTTCCCAATTACAGCCCCTCCTAAATCCTCCCTCTGACAACTGACACCTTATCCTCCTTAACTCATTCCAGTTCTTCCAGAACACACACTACACATCCCAGTGCTGGATATGCATGTCGCTATCTCTATCACTACACATAGCAATCCCTTTACCCTCCACTTGGTTGTCACAGGGCAACTGTACCTCCCCTCCCAAACAAAACACTACACAACTCATTGGGCCAGTCTCTGACAATATCCTTTCAGCCCCTTCAAACCTAACCTGTGTCAACTGCTCTAGTCCCAACTACACCAGGCTCACAAACTCCACTCTCTTCTGTTCCACTTGGGTTCTCTAGGACAGCACAAGTAATTGCACCAGCCCGGGAATCTTCATTCTCTGAGGGACCTACGCCTACTCATGTCTTCCCCCCAACCCCCTGGACCTTGCATCTTGGTCTTTCTGACCCCAGGTCTTACCATCCTAGAAGATAAAGAGATAGAACAAGTAGCCGATCCCCAGGTGAAACATTCCCACAGGAAAAAAACAGGCTGTCATGGCCCCCCTCCTGATTGGGATGGCATAGCGGCAGCTCTGGGCACTGGGATTGGGGGCATCTCGACCTCAGCCCATTTCTACTACAAACTGTCCCAGGAACTTAAGGAGAATATGGAACAGGTGGTGGAGTCCTTTGTTGCAGTCCAAAGGCAAATTAACTCATTGGCTTCTGTAGCCCTACAAAATAGACGAGCCCTGGACCTTCTCACCACAGAAAAGGGATGAACCTGCCTTTTCCTGGGAGAAGACTACTGCTCTTTTGTTAACGAAACAGGCATAGTCCAGGGTAGGGTCAGAGAACTTAGAGACAGAATCAAAGGCCACAAAAAAGAGTTACAAAAGCTTTCCACTCCTGAAGCCTGTTCCAACTGGCCCGCCCTTGGTTGCTCCCTTTCTTGGAACCATTAGTACTTATTATCTTACTCCTCTTATTTGGCCCCTGTTTCTTCAGTCTCTTTCAAAGATTTCTCCAAGACCGGATTCGGGCCATCTCTTCTCAAGACCAAGTCAAAGACCATTCTTCTTGAGAGCCTCACCTTAACTTCGGAAAAAGGAAACCCTGGGCCCTAGAAAGATCCTCTGTTCCAGACCCCAAAACCATCGCCCCTGTCCAGGAGGAAGTAGCCAGAGAGATACGGCACCCTTTTCCCATCCTTTTATGACTTCAGGGTCTGTAATGAAGGAGTCCTCAGGCCTAGACAAAGAAGATAACTACCTCAAGGGCCCTTGCTGGACCACCTGACTTCAGGGAAAATAAAACTGAACTTTGCCCCACTCCAATACTCCAGGCAGATTGCATCAGCTTGGAACTTTCCGCCCCCTGCTCAACTGCAAATGCCATCTCAGGTAAAGATTACCCAAAATGCCCCGCCTATTCCTTACAACCCTGTCCTTGAGTGAAAGTAAGATGACCCAGGCCCGAGCTTGTGGCTAACGGTGACTGGAGAGTTCCCAAGCTCCATGCAAAGGCTTGGATCAGGCTCTTCCTTAATGTTAAAAGAAATGGATGTTTACTGGCTTCACCCAGCAGACCAGCTGCTTCTAGTGGGTTTTCGGACTCGGCTAAAGAAACTGCTGATGTCCACGATATTATCAAGAGGAGTGCAGGAAATGGTAGAGAACCCTGTGAGAAACCCAGATCGCCCTTTCCAGTGCCCTTTTAAGGCTAACGCAGTGCCTTAAGAGGCTAACACAGGAGGGTAAAGAAAGTCTCCATAAAACCCAGAGAAGAGATTTTAGAACTCCTCTCTGGATCCTGTCTGGAGTCACAACTGAACCAGAAGATTTTAAGTCTTAGCACTTACTGGTATGTGTATAGTTAATACCAAGGTCATTAAATTTAAACTTGACCTTCGGTTTGACAATACTTTCAGGCCTGATTTTTACATTCCTCTGCGGGTCCCATCTAGTGTATTCAAAAATACAAGGCAGTTTGGGTACTTTGGTCGCTTTTGATGGTGGAAAAATATCTAGATGATGGAACACATGTGCAAATTTTCTATTCAAAAAGGTAATTTTAAAACATTTATTTTTTTTAGGTTGAAAACTACAGGTACAAGCCATTGAAGCCAGGATGCTGTCTGATGCTGGTATTTTAACTGACCTACACCAACTATATCGCTGTGCAGTGTACAACAGTGAGTCTAATGAGGCCAGCTATTCTCACATAACTTGTAGCAGCTATGGATCTGCACTGGCATAGGAGTTGGGTCAGTGGGATAATGCTGGTGGTTTAATTCTCCCAGCTTTATGAAGTGGGTAGTGTAAAATTATAGATGAAGCAATATTTCAGGTAGTGAATTAATATTCCATCACATATGCATAGCCCTAAACAAGGAACCTCATATGTACCTTTCTGGCTATGTAAACTATGGAAAGTCATGTATCTGTCTTGGGATTTAGTGTCCTTGTGTAACAGTAGAAGTATTCAAATAGAGATTAGGCCATTTGGGGAGGGAGTTAGGATTAGAGACTTACTCAGAATATATGTTGAAATTTGGCACAAAGGACCATTCTTCAGCATGTTAAATGCTGCTGATGAATGTAGCACAGTGAGCTGTAAGAAGGAATTTAAAAGACACAATGATGCTAGATTGTTAGAATTCTGAAAGGATTGGAGGTGATGGGAGAGTTTTCATATAGGAAGAAATGTCAGTGTAGCAAAATTAACAGCCCAGTAGGAGCTAGGAATTCTTCCTGTTGATCAGCACTGAATGTTTGCAAATACCTCATTTTCCAGAAATCGTAAATCTTAAGCCTAGGATTCACTCTTAATGCTTATTTCAAAACATTGTTTTAGCCTCTGTGTAAACTTCATTTTTTTAATATTCCAAATTCTGTAAAATCTAGCCTCCTAATATAGGAAATTCAACAAATATGTTGTAAAAGAATAATTGCTAGACAAGGGCAATAGGAAAGGCGTGGGTATGCACTCTGAGTGGAGGACATAATTTCAGATAGAGCTGGCTGAGACTAACTACAGAAGACCTGAAAGGGCTGCAGAGGGTAATGTGGTTGTTACAGTCAACCTTTGAGTAACGTGGATTTGAACTTCATGGGTCCCCTTATTCACAGGTATTTTCAGTAGAAGATACTACATGGTTGAATTTGTGGATGTGGAGGGCCATCTATAAATTATTCAGATTAACTCCTGTATTATACAAAGGTCAACTGTACATATTTGGATGAAGAGGATTTCAGGTAGAGGGAAAGCAAGTGCAAAGGCCCTGGGGAGGGATATGTTTAAAGGTTTGTGGGGAAAGCAAGGTGAAGCTGCAGAGAAGTGGCCTTAAGTTTGTGTGCAGGGCTAGGGTGGATATTTGAGACCATTCTAAGATGGCAGCTTGCTTTCTGGCCTGTCAGACCTCGGAATGCGATCACTTAACGTACAATGCCCCCTGCCATCCATATACTTTCCCACGTTTCTATTAAGTGCTATCTTCCCTCCCCGGTGCTCTTATTCTGGAGTTCTATAGCACCTTGTAATGCCCTTACACTTGGAAGCACATTTTGTGGTTTCTTGTGAGCTTGCCTACCTGCCCCTGCCAATAAAATCCATCTTGGTATCTACCATATTCCTGGGGTCTGACCAAATACCTGGCTTATTATAAGTTCTCAAATACTTAGTCCTAAAACCATGGTGACTATAGTACAAAGAGCAGTATTATTTATAATACTATTGTTAGTTGTGTTGAATTGTCTTATAAATCACACTGAAGTGGCTTACTTAGGATTGGAGCCTAGTTAATAAGAGCCTAGATTCAAATCCCCATCCTAAATGATCTCTGACCAGTTCTTAACTTCAATTTCTTTATCTTTGGTGGTGGCTTAGTCGCTATGTTGAGTCTAACTCTTAAGTTGATGATAGTTACTGGGGTTATACGCAGTACATCTAACTCCCTGGTGAGTAGTAGGCACTTAGTAGTGCTATAGGATCATTTTGATAATACTGTATGGTCACTGTAATTTAGATCAGAATGAAAATACTGATACTTGATATTTATATGGTACTAAGATCCTGGCTTTAATGTTCATTAAAAAAAAATAATAGAGTACCTGCTATGGGCCAAGACCTATTCTGGGTATTGTGAACAAAGCAGATCAGAGTATGTAATTGCAACTGGTCTTTGACGAAGGCCTCTGGTGTAAAGGCCTGTGACTAGCATTTTGGTGGAGACAGTATTTGGTAGACTAAAGGCCTAGATGAAAGTCTGAGGGTGCTAGCAAAGTTTCCAAGGGTAACCACTGGTTGCACAAGAAGCTTCACTCCACCGAGCCCTGCTGGTGGTTCTCTGTCCCTTGAGGAGTCACTTGGGCTGGGCAGACAGGTGGAAACCTTGGTTCTGCCACAGATTTCCCCCTCTCCCAGGAAGCAACTGCAACCGGTACAGTCCTGTTCATACGTTGGTTTTCCAAAAATTTTTTAAATAACCAGGAATTTGTTATTTAAAATTGTACAGTCCATGGGGTTACAGTCCATGCAGGCTACCGTCCATGGGCTTGCAAAGAGTCAGACACAACTGAGTGACTAAGCACAACACACAGGTTGCAACAAATACTGATACCGAATAATGGCAGCTTCATGCTAGAGATTGGTAAGTAGATGGGCAGACCCAAGTTTCTGAATAAAAAACTTACTGAATTTCAGTATTCTTGTGGGGCTATCACAGTCAATAAATAAAACATTATTGAAAAGATTGTGTGTTGTTTACATGTTGCCATTCACAGTAATGCCTTTTGAATCTCATTCCTTTCAAAGAAGTTAGGATCAAAACTCACTGTAGCAAATTGTAGACCTGAATAGAGTGAAAGTATAAAAAACTCCCCACCATTCCTTTCTTGCTGACAGATGTGAATACCTATTGTTAATGCTTGCCACAGCAAAAAGGTTTCATTATTACAAGTCTGAATATTTCTGCCTAAAAGTGGCCACTCTTCTTTTGAGATATTCCCATTATCTCTGGCTTCCCTGGTTCCCTGGGGGCTCAGAAGGTAAAAGATCCATCTGCAATGCAGGAGATGTCAGTTAGATCCCTGGGTTGGGAAGATCTGGAGGAGGGCTTGGCAACCCACTCCAGTATTGCCTAGAGAATCCCCAAGGACAGGAGCCAGGCAGGCTACAGTCCATGGGGTAGCACAGAGTTGAACGCGACCGAAGCAACTTGGCATTCCCTAAACATGCACCCAAGTGGCAGGTTCTGGTGCAGCCCTATTTTGGTTAGACTTCTACAGGATCATTGCCCACAAGAGAGTTTGCTAGGAACTTCCCTCAGGTGCACGCTTCCTTTCAGAATGAGTCTATTAATTTAGCTTCTTACTCATTTTTTTTCTTAGTTAATTGGCTTTCAGCAAAATGCCTGACCCTCAACTGTTCATGTGTAATATGGGTAACTGCAATATGCTTGCATCGTCCTGGGTGTCATCTCCGCCTTCAAGCCTTTTATGCTAGTCAGAGGCTTGCTCTTGACAGTACTTCTTCACCATAAATTATATTTTAACATTTCAAGGGTCTCGCAGATTTACACTTAGCTTTATACAAAGCTTAATACGAAATTTTTGCTCTAAATAATGATCACTCGTTTTTATGGTTGAAAAACAAATTGTCATCTACTCACAAAATTAGCTGGCAACCTAGAAAGCAGTGTGGTCAGCTGAAACGTGTTGTATTAATAGGCCAAATACATAAAAAGAGAATGGGTGCTGTTGTCTACAGTCTGCTTTCAGTTCTTTTGAGTGTATACCAGGAGGCCGAACTTCAACATTTGCTATTTTCTACCACTTTCCACAACAGTACGTGAATATTCAGGTATGTACAGGGCTCAGTATTCGAGATCCCCATTTACCTTTTACCCCCTTCTTGGCCGTGCTTTTTCTGCAGTGAAAACAGACCCAGCCACAAGACTTTTAGTATTAAGTGTAAAATACGTGAAGATAACTGTGTTGTTTGCCAAGTGCAAGAATTCAATACATATTGACACTCCCCATTACTGGAGGAATCTTGCATTACTGCAGGTGTTTCCATTAGAAACGACCTTCAAAATGTAGATGTGACTTTACCCTCACTTAACTATCTGTACAGCAGCCGAAACTAGCCGAGCTAGAAACAGGCTAGAACAAGAACCGACCATTTAAGCGAGGCGGTTCATTCCTCTAAGTATTCTATCTCACTGTCCTGCGAGCACTCAAGCGCGGTAACCAGAGAGCCACAAACTCTTCCACTATTTTGAATGCAAATATCCCTTCCGAGGCCGCAAACCGTTCAGTAGACGGAGTGAGCGTCAGTGCCCTGCAGGGCCCAATCAGGTCGCGCTTTACTACCTTGGGTTCCTCCCGCCAAGCGGCAGCAGAGCCGCGCCGACAGCGAATCTCCACCCCGAGGAGGGGAGGTAGGGAACCGCGAGTGAAAACCCAAGACCCGGCGGCTAAGCGACCCCACGGCCCGGGCCCAGCCTCACCTCCGCCTCGGGCACCACGGGTCCGGGGTTCGAGACAGGCAGCTCTCTGCCTGCGGCTCGTCAAACTCCCTGACCACGCCTACTGCCCTTCAAATCCCCGCGGCTCGGGGTAGCGAGCGAATGGACGCTACCAAGGGCCGAGGCATCCGAGTAGGCAAAGACACCGCACCCTCCACCCACCGGCAATGAGACCAAGTGTTCCAAACCCGGTGGAAGACCTGCGCCCTCGCGAGAGTTCTGACACACTCCTACAGGCCGCGAGAACCCTGGGGGACGCAGCCTGCCAATCAACACATGGAGGCGGTTCCGCGCGCACCCAATGGGCTAAGCACGGAAAAGTTCGCGTCCCATTGGCATGTTTTCCGGAGCCAACTTCGTCTTCTCCGTCTGAACCCTCGTCCCACTCTCCGGCACTGCTTCTCAGCTGAGGAGGTGGGGAGCAGGATACGAAACGCCTACGCTTGCCCCCAGTTCCTAGTGCGAGAGCTTGGGCTGTCCGAGTAGAATCCCACCTCTTCACCCGTGGCATTTTAGAATCATTTCTTGCCCAGATTTCTAGCATGTCTTGTCTCGTTCCTAACCTCAGTTTTCTAAACTGTGTCCCCAAACTGACCTTGTCCTGGGCAGGGAGCTGTTTTTTACCCGTGCTTGGGAGAAAACAGGCTTCCATAGACCTTGCCAAATTAAGGTATTTCTTTAAAAGCTTTCTGATCTCCAAACCTACGTCTTGCTCTGCATAGCATGCACTGAGAATTAAATTTTTTTTTAACAATCGTTAACCACCAACCCCTGCCCCGCGTGCCTTAATTCATTAAATCATCAAAATAATCATCAATGAAGTAGGTACTGTCAATGGTTTTTCAAGTGAAGAAACCAGAAGCACAGAGAACTTTAGTCACCTGCCCAAGTTCTGTGTTTGCTCTGCAAATATGGACTATACTCTGTCCTTTTCATCCCTGTCTCTCTTATTTTAATCCGGGACTTCCTAATTGCTGGATTACCTCTACAAATAACTTAACTCCTCTCCTTGCCATCCTCTACAAATCCAAGGATTAATCTTCCTAAGGCAAATCTGATCGTCTCTCTCAAATCCTTCTCAGGTCTCAGAAATCTCAAATCCTTCTGTGGTTCCTTATTGCCACTCTCTGGCACACAGTGCTATTTATTGAAATATTCTTATCTGCAGTTAAGTACACAAGCCATGTTGGGTGTATAACCAGAAACGGAACTGTTGGATCAGAGTTGTGCCATGTTCAAATTTAGTAGACATTTTAAAGCAGTTTTCCAGAGTGTTTGCACAAATTTACACCCTGATGAACAACATATGAGAGTTCCAGTCATTCCACGTATTTGTCAGTGCTAAGTATGTCCCATCTTTTTTCATTTTGGCCATTTTGGTGGGTGATGATTATGTTTTCTGTGATTTTAATTTTCATCTACCTGATTAATGAAGTACATCATGAGAAACGCTGGGCTGGAGGAAGCACAAGCTGTAATCAAGATTGCTGGGAGAAATATCAATAACCTCAAATATGCAGATGACACCACTCTTATGGCAGAAAGTGAAGAACTAAAGAGCCTCTTGATGAAAGTGAAAGAGGAAAGTGAAAAAGTTGTCTTAAAGCTAAACATTCAGAAAATTAAGATCATGGCATCCAGTCCCATCACTTCATGGCAAATAGATAGGGAAACAGTGGAAACAGTAGCTGACTTTATATTTTGGGGCTCCCAAATCACTGCAGATGGTGATTACAGCCATGAAATTAAAAGACACTCCTTGGAAGGAAAGTTATGACCAACCTAGACAGCATATTAAAAAGCAGAGACATTACTTTGTCAACAAAGGTCTGTCTAGTCAAGGCTATGGTTTTTCCAGTAGTCATGTATGGATGTGAGAGTTGGACTATAAAGAAAGCTGAGCGCCAAAGAATTGATGCTTTTGAACTGTGGTGTTGGAGAAGACTCTTGAGAGTCCCTTGGACTGCAAGGAGATCCAGCCAGTCCATCCTAAAGGAGAGCAATCCTGGGTGTTCATTGGAAGGACAGATGTTGAAGCTGAAATTCCAGTACTTTGGCCACCTGATGCGAAGAGCTGACTCATTTGAAAAAACCCTGATTCTGGGGAAGATTGAGAGCAGGAGGAGAAGGGGATGACAGAGGATGAGATGGTTGGATGGCATCACCAACTTAATGGACATGGGTTTGGGTAGACTCTGGAGCTGGTGATGGACAGGAAGGCCTGGCGTGCTGTGGTTCATGGGGTCACAAAGAGTCGGACATGAACTGGACTGGACTGGACTGAACTGGAACTGGATTAATGAAGTTGAGCACTTTGTCATATGGTTATTGGTTATTTAGAAATAACTTTATGAAGTTTCTGTTAAATTTTTTGCCCATTTTCCTGAGTTTTTTTTCCCCCTAATTCTTGATTATAAAAATGTTCAAATAGCAAAGTTTAAGGAACTTTACAGTAAACACAAGTAAACCTGCCACACAGATTCTGTTGTTGTTCAATTGCTAAGTCATGTCCAACTTGTTGGGACCCCATGGACTGCAGCATCCCAGGCTTCCCTGTCCTTCACTATCTTCTGGCGTTTGCTCAAACTCATGTCTGTCGAGTCGGTGATACCATCCAACCATCTCATCCTCTGTCACCCACTCCTCCTCCTGCCTTCAATCCTTCCCCACATCAGGGTCTTTTCCAATGAGTTGGCTCTTTGCATCAAGTGACTAAGGGCTTCCCTGGTGGCTCAGATGATAAAGAATCTGGCTGCAATGCAGGAGAACTGGTTTTGATCCCTGGGTTGGGAAGATCCCCTGGAGGAGGGCATGGCAACTCACTCCAGTATTCTTTCCTGGAGAATCCCCATGGACAGAGGAGCCTGGTGAGCACCAGTCCATGGGGTCACAAAGAGTTGGACACAACTGAGTGACTAAGTACAGCATAGCACACATAAAGTGACCAAAGTATTGGAGCTTCAGCTTCAGCATCAGTCCTTGCAGTGAATATTCAGAGTTGATTTCCTTTAGGATTGACTGCTTTGATCTCCCTTTTTTTTATAGAACTTGTTTTATTATATTTCTATCCTTCCCTTTATCCATCTTCATGTTGTTGCATTTCAAAATTGATTGCAGATAGCAATATGTGTTTTCTAACTTCAGCATATATATAATTCAGTATTTAAGGTTTCTTCTTTTGATATAAAAGTTAAATGCACAAATCTTCAGTGTAGATTGGCTGAGTTTTGAGCAAAGGAGTTTCAAGTTCAATGCCACCTTCCAGTCAATCTCTATTTCCACTTTCCTGATGGAAACCATAGTTCTGATTTATTTTTTCCCTACAGTGGATTAGCTTTACCTGCTTCAGAATTTCATATAACTAGAATCATACATATCTGCTATTTTGTGACTTCTTTCACTCAGCCTACTGTACTTTAGATTCCTTCATGTCATTGCATGTGTCAATAATTCATTTCTTTTTATTGCTGAGTAGAATTCCATTGGGTAAATATACTAGTTTATCCATAGTAAGAGGACTTTTAAAATATGCCTCCTTTGTCAAGTGTATGTGTTTCAAATATCTCTTTCAATTCTGAGTTCCTTCTCATTCTTCTAGCGATGCCCGTTGAGAGGGAGAGTTCTTATTATTTATTTATTGGCTGGGCTGGGGTCTTCATTGCTATATGGGCTTTTTCTCTAGTTGCAGTGAGGGGGTCTTGTCTGTAGTTATGGTCCATGGGTTTCTCATTGCTGCATCTTTTCTTGTTGCAGAGCACAGGCTCTAGGCATGAGGGTTTCAGTAGTTGTGACTTCTGGGCTCTAGAGCACAGGCTCAGTAGTAGCGGCACATGGGTTTAGTTGCTCCCCGGTTTGTGGGGTCTTCCTGGACCAGGGACTGAACCCGTGTCCCCTGTGTTGGCAGGCAGATTCTTTACAACAGAGACACCAGCAAAGCCCACGTTCTTAGTTTTAATACTCCAATGTATCAATTTTTGATGGTGACTGGTTTTAAGAAATCTCTGCCTACTCCAGGTTATGAAGATTCCTTCTCTATTTTCCTCCAAAAGTTTTACTGTTTTAATTTGCCCATTTAGAATAGTAATCCATTTTGAACTGATTGTTGTGAGTGATCGGATATAAAGGTAGATGCAGACATCTGTTTTTCTATATGGCTAGCCAGTGAATCCAGCATGGTTATTTAATTGATCACTTGCCCAGACTTGCCGTAGTCACAAACCAGGTGACCACATACATGTAGGCCTATTTCCCACTCTGGCCTATTTAATAGGTTGATTTTGTCTATCTTTGCACCAATACCACATAGTCTTCATTACTATAGCTTTATAATTAGCCTTGATAGTGCACCAGTGAACTGATTTTTTAAATTTAATTTAAATAGCCATGGGGCTAGTGGCTACCATATTGGTAGAGCAGATATAGAAAGTCCTCATAGGAAGTGCTGTTGACAGCAGTGCTTTAGAAGACATCTAGAGGCCAACACCAGATACTTCATTTCACAGCCACAGGCCACCTTGAGTTTATGGCTGGGCTGCTCTGCAAAAATATCTGTGTAGTATCTTGTTAAAAAGAAATTAAAAATGCAGCTTCCCAAAGATAGGTAAGACATCCAGCTGTTTTGACCTTGTACTTTTAGCAATGAAAATATTATTTCAGGTTTGGGAAAGTTTAATGTTTTAGGAGACATTTCCTGTGATCAGACACCATAAAATATGTAGCCCCAAATCATAGGGAAGGTTTGCTGCTATAGTGCCATCGCCTGTAGTTTACTGTCTGCTCTCATCCAAGGTCACACACTTCTCTGTCAGAGGGCTTTCCTGGGCTGTTACTAGCTGTGTCTGAGAGTTTGCCCTCAGACTTGTAATCAAAGGTCTGAGTCAAATCTGGCTCCTAAGTGTAAGGGATTCCTCAAACCATACTGTCCTGTTTATTCCATGGTATCATTGGAGTCTTTTGACTTTTAAATGATACATATGTACTTATTATGTCCTTCCAGTGTTACTTTTTATGTTACATGTATTTATTTCTCCCCACAATGCTTGATTGCATTTGATGACTGTTTCTTTTCCAATGTGTGGTGTCTTATGGTCTGTGATGCTGTTTGAATTATCATCAATTTCCACACATGAGGATAGCAGAGGGCTTACTCTGTGAGATGCCCTGTGCTGGCCCCTAGGATAAACTCTGACAAATAACCAATAATAGTTACCATTGAGCATCTACTAAATACTATACCCCAAGCACTTGCATTTGTTATTTTTAATCCTAACAACATTGTAAGATATATACTGTTACTACTTTTTTGTTTTTCAGATGGCTTATCAGTGCTGGAGCTGAGATTAAAGCTGTGAATCCCACCACCGCCACCTCTATGAGAGTTATCAGACTTAAAAGGTACTTTGTTTCCTCTTGAGGAACCTATGGTCTCATCGTGGAGGCAAACTCACAATAACCACAACCCCCCAGCAGAAAAGATATTACAAAAAGAAAAGGGGGTGAAAGCACAGAAGAAATGGCAGTTGGCCATGAGTCCTGCCAGCAGGTCTGTAGCACGCCATAGTTGAAACTAGTCTGTGGGAAATGAGTCAGATGTCCTTAGCAGCTTGGTCTTGTAGATGACTCCTGATCCTTTCTCCTCCTTTTGGAATGATCCGAGGAGAAGGAACAGGTTTCCCTGTTCTCTTCTCAATCCTCAGCCAGGCTTATCTCTGATCTCACTTCTGAAGAGGAGACATTGCTAACAAGTGGTCAGTACCCTCTTTAAAGAATGACTCTCCAATGACTCTCACCTCAAAACCAGAATCTGTTCGTGCTAGGCTGCTTTGAGAAACCCTCCAGAGTAAGGATGGGCCCTTTAAGAAGACCTTGAATGTGGCTGTGAGGCTTGCATCTCTAGCTGCCATCTTTGACCATCTCCTAGATGTGATGGGTTGGATTGTGTCTCCCCTAAATTCATGTGTCCAAGTCCTACCCCTCCCCCTTAGACATGACTTTATTTGAAATGTGATATTGTAGGATCATTGCAGATGTAATTAGATAAGAAGGTCATATTAAAGTAGACAGCACCTAATCCAGTATGACTGGTGTCCTTATGAAAAGGAGAGACATGGGCACAGAAACACACTCTCAGGAAGAATGCTATATGAATAGAGAGATGAAGGAAGAGATGACTCTACAAGCCAAGGAATGCCCAAGGTTCCCAGGAAACCACCAGAAACCAGGAGATAGACCTGGACCAGATTCATCCCTCCAGCCTCTAGAAAGCTCCTTCTCAGATGTCCAACCTCCAGAACTGGGAGACGCTGCTCTTCTGTTCTTTAAGCCACCCAGTTTGTGGTCCTTTGTTATGGCAGCCCTTGGAAGCTAACATACTAAAGATGGCAGAGAAATGAATTAGGAGGAATCTGAGCCCCTGAAAACTGTATGGAGCACAACTTCTACATCAGCTTTGGTCCTGATGAACATCTGCCTTGTTCAAGGTCCTGTGTACTGTGGCCCTGCTTCTGGCACAGAACTCCTAAAACTCTTGATGAGTACAATAAAAAGTGTCTTTTGTTATGCTAATGATATGACTTTTGGAAAGTACAGGATAGGGGCCAGTTGCCAGAGGACCCAACCCTGTGGTTCGAGGATTGGAAGTTTTAGTCCCTCCTGTTTTCCCCCTACCCCACACCAGGGAAGAAAGGGGGCTGGAGGCTGACTCAGTCACTAATAGCCACTGATTTAATCAGTCACACCTTAGTGAGGAGCCTCTACAAAACACCAAAAAAGACAGGGTTCAAAGGTTGGTGAACCCATGGAGATTCTGGGAGAATGGTACCCTCAAAGTAGGCATGTAAACTCTGCTCCCCTTTTTAATGTTGCCCTCTGCATCTCTTCCATCTGGCTGTTCCTGAGTTATGCCTTTTTATAATAAACTGATAATTTAGTAAATAAAATGTTTCTCTGAGGTTTGTGAGTCATTCTAATTACAATAGTTGAACCCAAGTCTAGAGTTGTGGGGACATCTGATCTAAGTCAGTTGTCAAAACCACAGGTAACAACCTAGACTCACAATTGGCATTGGATGTTTGAGCCGGGAGGGGGTGTTGGGACTGAGCCCTTGATCTGTGGGATCTCATGCTATCTCCAGGTAGATAGTGTCAGAATAGAGCTGATGTGTGTGGCAAATTCCCACACATCTTAATTAGTGATCAGAACCTTGGACACTATCACCGGGCCTCTGTTATTTGCATGAAAATCAATCCTGATAGTAAGGGAAAAGCTCAAACTCCTTATGATAACATATTAGACCCAGTTAAGATGTCCCCTGCCTTATTTTCTGCCTTCTCCCTTTGGAGCCCGCATATTCAGTCACATGGCACTACTTTACTCCCAACCTTTCTCTTAATCTCTTTCCGCTGTGCCAGTAACATCTTTCTTACCCTCTGCCTGTGTTCTCTCTCACCCTTCTTAGCCTGGCAACCCCTTAGGCTTTTTCATTCTCCAGAATTCCTTTCCTGACCTCATCAGGACTGGTTTCTGATCTCATGCTCCCAGTGTCTCTTGCTATCATGATGTTTATTAATTATGTTGTAGATTGTGAACTTCTTTTAGAGTTCAGTGCCTGGCCCATCATAAATACTCATTACCTCATTACTCAGTGATGAAGGATCACTAGGGGTTTTCCTTGGCCATCTATGGGAAGAGGTGTTCTGAATTTCTTTAAAAAAATTATATAGTTTTTTTTTCTTTTGAAGAGCAGCCCAATAATAACTTAAGATGGCCTGTAACTATGAAATGAACTATCTAGAATTGGCTACTGAAAGTGAAAATCACTCAGTCGTGTCCGACTCTTTGTGACCCCATGGACTATACAGTCCTTGGAATTCTCCAGGTCAGAAAACTGGAGTGAGTAACCTTTCCCTTCTCCAGGGGATCTTCCCAACCCAGGGATTGAGCCCAGGTCTCCTACATTGTAGGCGGGTTCTTTACCAGCTGAGCTACCAGGGAAGCCCAAGAATACTGGAGTGGGTAGCCTATCCCTTCTCCAGCGGATCTTCCGAACCCGGGAATTGAACTGGGGTCTCCTGCATCGCAGGTGGATTTGTTACCAACTGAGCTATCAGGGAAGCCTACATTGGCTGCTAGATGTCTCCTAAAGCAGCGCTGTTTCTATAGAACTTCCTGTGAAGACAAAACGTCCTATGTTTGTACTGTCCACTAGGGTGGCCGCTAGCCACATGGATATTTACATGTAATTAAATAAGAAATTCAGTCCTCAGTATGGTGGGTTGAATAATGGCCTCCAAACAGATCCACCTCCTAATATCCAGCACCTATTAGTTGTACCTTATGTAACAAAAGGGACTTTATGGATATGATTAGACTAAAGATCTTTTTTTAAATCTGTTTTTTTATTGAAGGATAATTGCTTTACAGAATTTTGTTGTTTTCTGTCAAACCTCAACGTGAATCAGCCATAAGAAAGAAAAGTGAAGTTGCTCAGTCGTGTCCGATTCTTTGTGACCCCATGGACTGTAGCCTGCCAGGCTCCTCCATCCGTGGGATTTTCCAGGCAAGAATACTGGAGTGGGTTGCCATTTCCTTCTCCAGGGGATCTTCCCGACCCAGGGATCGAACCCCGGTCTGCCCACACTGCAGGCAGACTCTTTACCATCTGAGCCACCAGAGAAGCCCCATAGGTGTCATATAATCCCTCCCTTTTGAACCTCCCTCCCATCTCCCTCCCCATCCCACCCCTCTAGGTTGACACAGAGCCTCTGTTTGAGTTTCCCGAGCCATACAGCAAATTCCTGTTGGATATCTATTTTACATATGGTAATGTAAGTTTCTATGTTACTCTTTCCATACATCTCACCCTCTCCTCCCCTCTAGATTATAGATCTTGAGGTGGAGAAATTATCCTGGATTATTTGAATGTGCCCTAAATGTAATTACAGGTGTCTTATAAGAAGGGGACAGAGAGATCTGACTGCAGAACAGAAGAAAAAGACAATGTGACAGCGGAGGCAAGATGCTACACTGCAGGCTTTGAAGGTGGGGGGGGGGGGGCCTTGAGGCAATGAATGCTCAGAGTGGAGCTCTACAGCTGGAAGAGGCAAAGAAACAGACTATTCCCTGGAAACTTCAAGAGGAGCATGGCCCTACAGACACCCTGATGTTGGCCCAGGGAAACTGACTTCCAACTCTGACCCCCAGAACTGTAAGATCATAAATGTGTGCTTTAAGCCAACAAGTTTGTGACATTTGTTACAGCAGCCATAGTGAATTAATATACTCAGTAGCACTAGCCTCATTTCAAGAGCACACTTCTAGACAGTACAGTTCCAGAATCTTCTGCTTAAGGAGGAAGAGTATCTCCTGGACATCTTTTAGAATTTAGAAACTCTGAATGTTAATATGTTCCTTGCAGCCAGTATGAATTTATGATACAATTATTTTGCATAGGAAAACCAAGCTCCGAGAGCTCACCTGTCTTCTGCTCAAGCAGACCATCCGGACTGGTAAATCAAGCCCTTTGACATTGTGATCCATTTACTTCAGTTAAAACAGCTTATAAATAGCCTCATTTCTGTCATGAAAATTTGATACCAAAGAGACTTGTTTCACTTTATCTTTCTCTTTGGAACACCAGAAATAGCGTCACGTCAGATACAAATTATATGTCTCTTGCTAAATGTCTCACAGAAATAGTGATCTAGATGTCTCGGTTTTGTTTGGTGTGTACAAGTACAGTCCAGGAGGGAGTGCATCAAAGATGTGAGGGTCAAAGAGACTCACTTCTGAACTTTGCTTCAAAAGGATCCTCACACAGTAGTTTTTACAGCATTGCATTGCAGATTTCAGTTTTACGGTCTCTACCTGTCTGCACACATGCAAAGGTTTTATAACAGTTAACAGTTGTCTGGTCTAGTGGTTAAGAATCCACCTTCCAATGTGGGAACGTGGGTTTTATCTCTGGTTGGGGAACTAAGATCCCAAATGCCTTGGGGCAACTGAGCCCACACACCACAACTAGAGAAGCCAGTGAGCTCTAGAGCCCATGCTCTACAACATGGGAAGACCATGCTCCTCAATGAGAAGTTGTGCCACAACTACAGAAAGCCCATGCACTCAAAGGAAGACCCAGAATAGCCAAAAGAAAGACTCAGCACAACCAAAAATTTAAAAATAAAGTAAAAATAAAAAGAACTGCCTTCTTTGAAAACGATGTGGAGAGAAAATCACCACCAAACTCTGTTAAGACCATTACTAAATTACTCTGTATCATATTCCTTACCATCAACACTCTAAAACTAGCTGGGAAAGGTGGCTCATAGCCCACCACTGGCAACCTTTATGCTTAACATTTTTTTATTGTTCTAAAATATATATAACATAAAATTTACCACTTTAACCATTTTTTTAATGTACAATTAAGTGGCATTAAGAATATTCACAATGTTGTGCAATCAACACCACTATCCATTTCCAGAAAATTTTTGTCATCCCTAAACTGAAACTATTGGAGAAGGCAATGGCACCCCACTCCAGTACTCTTGCCTGGAGAGTCCCATGGACAGAGGAGCCTGGTGGGCTGCAGTCCATGGGGTCACTAAGAGTCGGACACGACTGAGCGACTTCACTTTCACTTTTCACTTTCATGCATTGGAGAAGGAAATGGCAGCCCACTCCAGTGTTCTTGCCTGGAGAATCCCAGGGACGGGGGAGCCTGGTGGGCTGCCATCTCTGGGGTCGCACAGAGTCGTACACCACTGAAGCGACTTAGCAGCAGCAAACTGAAACTATACCTCTTAAACAGTAAATCTCCCAGACCCTGGTAACCTCTATTCCACTCTGTCGCTACAAATTTGACCCTTCTAGAAACTTCAGATTCAGGGGAATCATGCAAGATCTGGCTTATTTCACTCAGCATGATGTTTTCAGCATCCATGCATGTTGCAGCATCTAACAGAATTTCATTCCCTCTTAAGGCTAAATAATACTCCATTGTATGGATATGCATTTTGTTTATTCACATCCATCAATGGGTATTGGATTGTTTCCATTTTTTTTTTGGCTACTATGAATGTTGGTGTACACAGTGGCATATTTTACTACTAGGTTATACAGACCTTTTTAACCAGAATTTGTGCAGGGTGAGAAACAGGTTTAGAGTCTTCCCTAAACTAGTGATTGTAAAACTTGGCCATATATTAGAACTTTCTGGGGTGTTTTTAAAAGCTTCCGTGCTCAGGTTGCACTCCAGACCAATTAGATCAGATTACCTGGGAGTGGAGCACAGGCATCAGTGTATTTTGTAAATCTTACCAGTTGATCCCAATGTGCAGCCCGGTTTGAGAACTAGTGCTCTAAACAAACAGTGGACTAGGAACACCGTTTCATTTGAAGTATTTTTTCTTTCCCCACAATATCTAAATCACACTTAAATTTCCCATACTTTCAAATCCAGTTTAACTGAATTCACCTTTATAATTTTAAGATCTTCTAGTCAGAGTATTTGGGGCTTCCCTGGTGGCTCAGTGGTCAAGAATCTGCCTACAATGCAGGAGACATGGTTTGATCCCTGGATCGGGAAGATCCCCTGCGGGAGGGCATGGCAACCCACTCCAGTATCCTTGCCTGGAGAATCCCCATGGACAGTGGAGCCTGGTGAGCTACAGTCCATGGAGTCGCAGAGTCAGACACGACTGAAATGACTTAGCATGCACACAGTCAGAGCACTTAAACCTATAATCTAAGTTTGGAAGGGGGGTGGTTGAGAGGAAGTCTCAGCTCTACCTTCCATTATTATAGAAATCTTTGTTCCTATCAGAGACAAAGTGAACACATTTAAGAATAAAAAAAATAAACTTTCATGCAATTAGATCTAATAAACTAGAATATTTTCTTTAATTTCAGGTCTAAAAATTAGCTCCCGCTTACACAACTATTTAAGATTTCTTTGGAAATTGTATGCTAATGTAATTATACATGAAAAGAGAAAAGCACCATTATTTGCTGGTAATGCAACTGATAGTCTTAGAAAATCCAGAGTAATTAGGTTTTAAAGAAAAATTCTAGAGATACAAAAATAGGTTAATGGTGAGAAAAAGATGAAAATTGATAGGATCCTCATATAACCAGCTGAAAATAAGAGATCAAACTTAAAAATATACAATACTTAGATATATACTTTATTTTCTTTTGTTTTATTGGTTTAGTTATCAACCATACAGGATAGTGCTTCAGCGGGCAGCTTGTAGAGAGGGCTGTTTGCTGCCCGTCTTGGCTTTTACCCTTAGCAGCTGTGGGAAACTGGGAAATTATTTAACCTCTCTGAGTCTTAGTTTATCCGTCTGTAAAATGGGAGATTTTTGAAAAAGGAATAAAGACAAGTGGAGAATTATAGCATATTCTCAAATAGTGTGAATTTATAGGCATAAAGGACGGAGGGAGATAGAAAATAAACAATGAAACATTGGGTACGTAAGAAATTCTGAAACTTGAAACTAAGTTTTTATATGTATGTGTTCCTTATTTATAACTGCATAAATATGTAAATTATAACATTTTATTTTAATGCAATTCCAATTAAACATAGAGAATACTAAATTTAAATAAAAAATAATTTTTAAAATGGAAAAGTACATGGATTCAACTATAAAGGAATATCTGAAAGGGAAAGGCTGTTATCAGTTTTTACATCCTCTTTTGCAGCAATTACAGACTAGTAGTGATATAGTGGAATTCTACTTCAATGTAAAAGAATCCAGAAACAGACACAAGTTTAAAGAAGAAACCCCAAGTTTAAAGAAGAAAGAAACGGAAAACAGAAAATCTGACTGTGTTAAGAACATTCAAAATCAAAGAGATAAAGGAAACTAATGAATATATTTTGATAACTGAATAGAAATCTAAAAGATAAATTCATAGATAAAAATTTAAACATAAAAACTTAACTTCATGGAGACTTATCAGGGAATGATTTTTGAGACACATCTGTGAAAGAAAAGTCAATTTCTCTCTGTTTTGAAGAACTCAATAGAAAAAGACATTGGAATATATATTATAACTTTAAATATTTGTAAAATGAAAAACCAAAGCACAATATCAGAATTGGAAGTTTAAAAATCAAGTACGACACAGTTAAATCATCACTTCTCCCAGTCTCCACAGCTACCGTCCTGCCTACAGCCTTCCATACCTTAACCTCCGAAACAGATTCTCCAACTTGTCCGTCTACTTCCACCCTTGCTTTCCTAAAAATCCATTCTCTGCATGATGAGCTGAGTGATCCTTTTTAAAGATTTTAGTTAAGACTGGGTCAACTCTCACACTCAACACTCTCCCTTGCTTTTGCATGGCTCCTAAAATTTAAACCCTTGGTCAAGCTCATGTAGCCCCATGTAGACTCACCTCCCCCTCAGTCTCTGGCCTTGAAGGGCCCCGCCTGAGTCGTGTGTCACCTGTTTCCTCTGACTGGGATGTTCTCCCTAGCCCATCTTCACAACGATGGGTCTCTTATGTCCTTTAGGTCTCAGCTTAAATGTTTCTTCCTCCCGGAAACTTTACATGAGTCCCCAGTTTAAAGTAATAATAAAAACTAACATTTATGAAGTGTCAAGGCACTTTCTGACACTTTATTTTCAATAATCCAAAACTCACAAGAACCAAATGAGACACATTCTATTATTATCCTTTCCATTTTATAGTAAGGGAACTGACTCCCAGCAAAGATATGTAAAAATCTCAATATACTGCAAGAAAGTAGCTTATCAGAGACTTTGGTTAAGTGCTCTGCTGCTTGTAAGATAGCCTGCCAGCTCCTACATGTCACAGTCATACCTTTCAAAGTGTGATTTTGCTTGTGCATTGTTTTCTCCTCTTGGTAGAATGTAAACCTGTCTGTCTTGCTCACTGATTTATGTCCAGCACCTAAAACAAGGGCAGGCACATGGGAAATAATCAAGTAATGTTTATTTTTTTCTCAACTAATGTTTCTTGAATGTTGAATGAATGGATGAGTAAATAAGTGAATAATTACGAAATAAACTAGATTAAAAAAAAAAGACCAGGAGAACCAAGTGAAGTCGTTCAGTCGTGCGCGACTCTTTGTGACCCCATGGATTGTAGACTGCACCAAGCTCCTCCATCCATGGGATTTTCAAGGCAAGAGTACTGGAGTGGGTTGCCATTTCCTTCTCCAGGAGAACCAAAGGTTCACTTTAAAAAAATTATTTCATTTTTTTTGGTTGTTTTATTTTTATTTAAAGACCTAATTTGAATTTTTAATTTTTTTGGCCACGTTTGTGAGATCTTAGTTCCTCAACCAGGGATCTAACTTGCCCCCCCACCACGCCCCTTCCACGCCCCATGCTTTGGAAGCTCAGAGTTTTAACCACTGGACCACCAGGGAAGTCCCCAAAAGTTCACTTTTATTCTCATTCAAAACCGCCTACATTCTGATGGATGTAGCCTGCACTATCCCTCATTTATTCCAGAAGGGAAAAAAATTACTGGGGAGTAAATGTGTCACAAAGTGAGGGATGCAGGTGCTTCTTGAGATGTGGTGCTCAGGTAAACGAAGCCTCTGAAAAGTAGTATTTAAACTGAGACCTGAGTGGCAAGAGCTCCAGTTATTGAAGATGGGGCCAGGGTGAGCACTGTGGGCAGAGCTAGAACAATGGTCTTAAAAGCAAACATGGGGGAGAGAAGGCTCTGACCACTAAGGCCTTACAGGCCATGTAAGTGCTTTGGATCTTATTCTAGTTATCATGGGAAGCCCTTGACATGTCAGAAATTCTGTGATATTTTCGCTTTTAAAAGTCTCCTTTTAAAAGAATAAAGAATAAATTTTTATTTCTTGTAAATAAATAAAGAATAAATTTCAGGAGGACAAGATTGGATTCTGTTAGAAGAGTTAGTAGTGGGTGAAGATCCCCTGGAGGAGAGCATGGCAACCCATTCCAGTATTCTTGCTTGGAGAATCCCCACGGATAGAGGAACCTGGCGGGCTACAGTCCCTGGGGTTGCAAAGAGTCGGACATGACTGAGCAACTCAGCACAGCACAGCACAGCACAGCACAGTAGCAGTCTAGCTAGAAGTTATTTGAATAGGGTGATGTGGATAGAAATGAGTTGAAAGAATTTGCTGATGGGCTGGCAAATTGTATGTGTGGGCAGCTGGGGAAAAGGACAAAGGAATAGTGGAAACCATCTGATTCAGGGATGAGCAACTTGAGTGCACAGTGTCATCATTCACTGAGCCCAGGAAAACTGAAAAGGGAGCAGGTTTGGGGAGGGAATCGAGAGTGAAGTTTTGACCATGATTAAGTAGAGGTGGACATTAAACATTCAAGTGGTCACAACAAATACGTAAGAATATATTAGTTTAGAGGTGAGACGAGGAATCAGCTTTGGAGATAGATTTGTGAATCATTGACACAAAGATACTGTTTATAGAGACTGGTATGGAATACTATGCAAATAAAGAGTAGTAGGCGTTTCCCAGGTGGCTCAGTGGTAAAGAATCTACCCACCAATGCTGGAGCTGCAGGAAACATGGGTTCAATCCCTGAGTCAGGAAGATCCCCTGGAGTAGGAAGAGGCCACCCACTCCAGTATTCTTGCCTGTAAAATTCCATGGATAGAGGAGCCTAGTTGGCTACAGTCCGTGGGATCATAGAGAGTCAGACACAGCTGAGTGACTGAGCGTGCCCATTGCCATTGCAGAAGTAGTAGGGAGTCCAGCCCCAGTCCCAGAACACTCCAATATTTAGAGATGGAACAGAGAGGGGTTGGCCAAGGAGAGCACCTTGTACAGTAGGAGAAAAGCCAGGGGAATGCACACAGAGATTTATTTTTAAAAATTGGCTCATATGATTACAAGCCTGGCAAGCCCTAAGATCTGCAGGGTAAGTAAGCAAACTGGAGGTGCAGGGGAGCTGATGCTTTAGTTCCAGTCTGAGCCCACAGGCCTGAGAACCAGGAGGACTGAGTGCAGCTCCTACTGAGGGCCAGCAGGCTCAAGACCCAGGAAAAGCTGGTGTTTAGTTCAAATTCAAAGGCAAATAAAAGCTGATGTCCTAGTTTGAAGGCAGTCGGGAAGGAGGAATTCTCTTATTCATGGGAGAGGCATTCTTTTTGGTCTGTTTAGCCCTTCAACTGATGAGATAAAGCCCATCTACATTAGAGAGAGAAATCTGCTCTGAGACTACCCATTTAAATGTTAATCTTATCCAAAACACCCTCACAGAAACACCTAGAACATTTGACCAAATATCTGGGCACCCCATGGCCAAGTCAAGCTGACATGTAAAATTAACCATCAAAGTGAAGGTTGAAGGAAGAAGGTATTTGGAAAGAGGAAGTGGTCAGTTATTAAGAATGGTACTACAGGCCAGGGGCGGGGCAAACACGGGCGGCGCGGGTCGGGGTTCCGGTCGGGGCGGGGTGGGGGGGAGGGTGTGTGTCCCAGTTGTGCTCTCGGGGGTTGCCTATGCTGCTGGGAACGCACCAGGAGCGCGCCAGGGGCGGGGCGAACCCAGGCGGCCCGGCCGGGGTCGGGCCGTGGGGGGGGGGGGGGGGGGGGTGGGGGGTGGGGGGGTGGTTCCCTGTTGTGCTCTCGGGGGTCGCCATTGCGGCTGGGCACGCCCATTTCGTGCGCTCCTGGGTCCCCAAGGATCGGCATCCAGTGGGCGCAGCGGAGGGGTGCGGACCACAGACCCAAGGCGTGGTGGTTACTAATAGACTTCCCACAGTACTTCTTCATTCCATGTGGACTCCTTCAAGGGCAGTGGAGCATCACAGCTTCCCTTGAACTTCGTCTGGAATATATAGGTGAACTATAAAGAAAGCTGAGCGCAGAAGAATGGATACTTTTGAACTGTGGTGTTGGAGAAGACTCTTGAGAGTCCCTTGGACTGCAAGGAAATCCAACCAGTCCATCCTAAAGGAAATCCGTTCTGGGTGTTCATCGGAAGGACTGATGTTGAAGCTGAAACTCCAGTTTTTGGAGAGCTGACTCATTTGAAAAGACCCTGATGTTGGGAAGGATTGAAGACAGGAGGAGAAGGGGACGACAGTGGATGAGATGGTTAGATGGCATCAGCGACTCAATGGACACGAGTTTGGATAAACTCTGGGAGTTGGTGATGGACAGGGAGGCCTGGCGTGCTGCATTTCAATGGGGGTCGCAAAGAGTCGGACACGACCGAGCGACTGAACTGAACAGAAAAACAAATGCTGTTCAAGGACACTGAAAGATCCCTGATGTTGAAAATCAGATCTGTATTGTGAGCAATGCTTAGAAATCCATGAGTTGACACATAGTATTACGCCTATCATCCTTGTAGTTCCCTCAGTGAAATATGTTGCGAAAAGCTCTTCCTTCGTGGTATAGATTCATGAAGAAGCTAAATAGCATGAATCCTGTACGTTGACAACTGTGAATTTAAATCTCCTGTGAATCCTATGTGACAACCACACATACCAACATGATTTATTAGTATTATATCAATATTTTTAGTCCTACTGTATTTCAACTAAAAATGTCACTATACAATGGTACATGAAGTCAAGACATAAAATCAGGGCAAATACAAAATATTCCATCCTTTGAGAAAGGGAGCGAAAAAATAATGTGCTTTGCCTATTGCATTTTTATGTATTAGATCCTTAAGTATTTTATTCACCACACCCAACTGAATGGTTCACAAATGTTTCAGAGAGGAAAGGATTATTTCTCTTTAACAATGAGGAGTTCAACTGCTCTCAAAGCAATACCGGACGGTAATCACCATGAAGGACAAAGTTGATTATTCATATTTATATTACTCATTCGTTAGCTTGCCAAAGTTTCTAGATCTGTTACCACAATTTTTAAAAAATAATATCCGCATGTGAAAGTGAAAAGAAAGGTACTACAAGTGTATATAATAGAATACTTAGCCAAAGCCTTTGACAGTGTGGATCACAATAAACTGTGGAAAATTCTGAAAGAGATGGGAATACCAGACCACCTGATCTGCCTCTTGAGAAATTTGTATGCAGGTCAGGAAGCAACAGTTAGAACTGGACATGAAACAACAGACTGGTTCCAAATAGGAAAAGGAGTATGTCAAGGCTGTATATTGTCACCCTGCTTATTTAACTTATATGCAGAGTACATCATGAGAAACGCTGGACTGGAAGAAACACAAGCTACAATCAAGATTGCCGGGAGAAATATCAATAACCTCAGATATGCAGATGACAGAACCCTTATGGCAGAAAGTGAAGACAAACTCAAAAGCCTCTTGATGAAAGTGAAAGAGGAGAGTGAAAAAGTTGGCTTAAAGCTCAACATTCAGAAAACGAAGATCATGGCATCTGGTCCCATCACTTTGTGGCAAGTAGATGGGGAAACAATGGAGACAGTGTCAGACTTTATTTTTCTGGGCTCCAAAATCACTGCAGATGGTGACCGCAGCCATGAAATTAAAAGATGCTTACTCCTTAGAAAGAAAGTTATGACCAATCTAGATAGCATATTGAAAAGCAGAGACATTACTTTGCCAACAAAGGTCCGTCTAGTCAAGGCTATGGTTTTTCCAGTGGTCATGGATGGATGTGAGAGTTGGACTCTGAAGAAGGCTGAGCGCCGAAGAATTGATGCTTTTGAACTGTGGTGTTGGAAAAGACTCTTGAGAGTCCCTTGGACTGCAAGGAGATCCAACCAGTCCATTCTAAAGGAGATCAGCCCTGGGATTTCTTTGGAAGGAATGATGCTAAAGCTGAAACTCCAATACTTTGGCCACCTCATGGGAAGAGTTGACTCATTGGAAAAGACTCTAATGCTGGGAGGGATTGGGGGCAGGAGGAGAAGGGGACGACAGAGGATGAGATGGCTGGATGGCATCACTGACACGATGGACGTGAATCTGAGTGAACTCCGGGAGTTGGTGATGGACAGGGAGGCCTGGCATGCTGCGATTCATGGGGTCGCAAAGAGTCAGACACGACTGAGTGACTGATCTGATCTGATAACCACAGAAGGAATGAAATAATGCCATTTGCAGCAACATGGATGCACCTAGAGATTATCATAAGGGAAGTAAGTCAGACAGAGAGAGACAAATATTAATACCATATAATCTCACTTATATTGGATTTCAAGACATGACACAAATGAACATATCAGTGGCTCAGACTGCAAAGCGTCTGCCTGCAGTGCAGGAGACCCGGGTTCAATCCCTGGATTGGGAAGATCCCCTGGAGAAGGAAATGGCAGCCCACTCTGGTACTCTTGCCTGGAAAATTGCGTGGATGGAGGAGCCTGGTAGGCTATAGTCCATGGAGTCGCAAAGAGTCGGACATGAGTGAGCGACTTTACTGGTTCACTGGTGAAAGAAGCAGACTCACAGATGTACAGCAAGACTGGTGGTTGTCAAGGGGGAGGGACAAATTGGGAGTTTGGGATTACTGGTATTAACAACTACAAACTATTATAGATAGGATGGATAAAAAATAAGATTCTATGGTATAGCACAGAAACTTATTCAATATCCTGTGATAAACCATAATGGAAAAGAATATGAAAAAGACTCTAACTGAATCACTTTGCTGTATAGCAGAAATTAACACAACATTGTAAATCAACTATATTTCAATACAAAGTTTGTTTTTGCCAAGGGTTTAGATATGTTTTTTAATGTTAGATAAGTAATTCTACAAGCAAAATAATATAACGAAACTTTTTTTCTGGTAAGTTACTGGAAGGTTTCACTGTTTTAGGGACCTGTCATATATGAAACTTCTTAAAGGATGAAAAGAATATTAGATAGTCTCGTAATTATGGGTAAATATTAAGGCATTATATTTTACAGTTTTAAATAAAATTCCATCTACCAAAAAAAATAAAAATAAAAAACAAAGAAATCAGTATTTTGTAATAATGGTAAATGTACAAAAGTAACCATACAAAATTGTATAAAAATTAAAACAAGTTTTTAAATATGAAAAAGAATGGTATTGAGAGATCGTTAAGAACCTAGTTAGGACCACTGATTTGGCAAGATGGACATAATTGAAGTCCTCAATGAGAACAACCAGGTTGGTGGATACAAGCTTCATGCAAGAATGTGAGATGCAGACATTGGTAGGTTCAAGGGCACTTCATCGGAACAAAGGGAAGGCAGAGTGCAGGTACCAATAGAGGCTGGTTGGTGAGAAGGTGAATGGTAGACTGCTTGTCTAATTGCTTCTACTTCTCAATGAAGTACGAGGCAAGGGCATCAGATGAAAATGTCCTTGGAGGGTGAAGTAGGGGAGTATAAGACTATTCTGAGGGAAATGATGACAAAGTATGGCAGTCGTTTAAGACAGCAGAGATTATAGAATTGTCAGGCAGTGCTAAGTGCCAATTCTGGTTCTGTGATTGTGAACTTAAAGTGAGACCTGGCAGCACATTTAGGTATCATGACAAATTGAAACAATAACAGAATAATCATTGTACAGGCATACAAAAATGGAGCCCAGTGTTCACTGAGGACCTCATCTCAGACACATCCCTCACCCCCTGAGAACTTAAACTTTCTATAAACTATACCTAACCAAGGACACCAACCATTTTTAAAACATCTGCTAGCTGCAAGCTTATTGCAAGGCTGTTCCCCCTTGTAACTATGTAACCATTTCAGACCCCAATCAATCCTTGTTTAACAAGTACCCTTACTTCCTGCCAGCTCCAATTATAATTCTTGATAAACAAGTTATGTAACAACTGTAACCTTGCAGTTTTTACCTTGATAAACCTCTCCCATTTTGTAGTCTGGAGGAATGCAATTCAAGTGCTTCTTGAGGCTTTCTGGGCTTCGGTCCTAACAAACCCCCAATAAACATCTTTTTTATTTCAATCAGGTCTCCATTTCTCAAGTTTTCATTCAGTTCAGTTCAGTCCAGTTGCTCAGTCACATCTGACTCTTTGCGACCCCATGAATTGCAGCATGCCAGGCCTCCCTGTCCATCACCAACTCCCGGAGTTCACTCAAACTCACGTCCATCGAGTTGGTGATGCCATCCAGCCATCTCATCCTCTGTCGTCCCCTTCTCCTCTTGCCCTCAATCCCTCCCAGCATCAGAGTCTTTTCCAATGAGTCAACTCTTCCCATGAGGTGGCCAAAGTATTGGAGTTTCAGCTTTAGCATCATTCCTTCCAAAGAAATCCCAGGGCTGATCTCCTTTAGAATGGACTGGTTGGATCTCCTTGCAGTCCAAGGGACTCTCAAGAGTCTTCTCCAACACCACAGTTCAAAAGCATCAATTCTTCGGTGCTCAGCTTTCTTCACAGTCCAACTCTCACATCCATACATGACCACTGGAAAAACCATAGCCTTGACTAGACCTTTGTTGGCAAAGTAATGTCTCTGCTTTTCAATATGCTATCTAGATTGGTCATAACTTTCCTTCTAAGGAGTAAGCATCTTTTAATTTCACGGCTGCAGTCACCATCTGCAGTGATTTTGGAGCCCAGAAAAATAAAGTCTGACACTGTCTCCATTGTTTCCCCATCTACTTGCCACAATGTGATGGGACCAGATGCCATGATCTTCTTTTTCTGAATGTTGAGCTTTAAGCCAACTTTTTCACTCTCCTCTTTCACTTTCATCAAGAGGCTTTTGAGTTCGTCTTCACTTTCTGCTATAAGGGTGCTGTCATCTGCATATCTGAGGTTATTGATATTTCTCCCAGCAGTCTTGATTCCAGCTTGTACTTCTTCGAGCCCAGCATTTCTCATGATGTACTCTGCATATAAGTTAAATAAGCAGGGTGACAATATACAGCCTTGACGTACTCCTTTTCCTATTTGGAACCAGTCTGTTGTTCCATGTCCAGTTCTAACTGTTGCTTCCTGACCTGCATATAGGTTTCTCAACAGGTACAGTAAATCACAACAACGCTCAGGTACAGAGGTTCCCCCTGTAATATTCCTTTGCAGTCATACTATTTATTGATAGCTATCTTTAAATACTTTATCTTCTGTAAAGTCACAATATAACCATTAGAATACAAAGTGTTTTTTCCAGTAGATCATCTATGCAACATTAGAATTGAGTGAGGAATACATGCCCTTTCCTTCAAGTGGTTTTCTTGCTCAATTTCATTTTTACCTAGATAATGTAGATTCCAATGATGGATCAATTTTTAAATAGTTTTATATCATATACACACATGATAGTATTTCGTTGTTTCAGAAAAACACATACATATTTTTTCCTGTAAAGATCATTGAAACATGAATTAAAAATTTTAAAATGCCAATCCTTTCAGGTATCTTTCTGACAAAAAAAATATCTGGGAGCAGACTTAACTTTTGAAAACAGTACTTTGATTGGATTACAACAGTACTTGTAAAGTGCTTGTAAAGCTCAAGACAAACCAAGGCTGTATTCTAACTGGGAAACCTGAGACTGGTAGCGGTACAGGTCAGCAATTCTGTAATTTTATGCAACAAATTTACACACAGGATAGAGTTTAACAAATAAGTTTAACAAATGACAACAGACTTCCCATTATTAGAGACAGAAGTCACGAATAAGTAAGGGAGGAGGTTGGGTTCGAATGCACCCTGTGGTGCTGAGGGTGCAGACATCAGCATGGACTCTTTTATTAATTATGTCTGGATGCAGAACTGTAGGGGCCTGTGTCTACATGGGTTAATATACAGATGTATTTCCTAGCTTTGTCCACCAAGGGCACCTGGGCACTGACACCCCAGTAACAGTAACAACGAGCACAGTGTGTGCCTAGATCTTGGTTTCTAAATAACACTATCAGTAAAAGGAGTCATGGTTACTTACAAAAATGACAGGTCCTAGGATTGCACAGGAAAACTACAAGATGAGGCTGAAGCAATACCAAAAAAGTAAGGAAGTGTTCAAAACCAAAGAAGGATGGGAGTGTGTCAAAAGGACGTAGAAGCCACCTTCGGAGTTCTCAGAGGCCAAACCTGGGACAGTTTGAACAATAGTATAAACAGTAGACTTGGATTACAACCAAAGAATAATGTATACATCCATAAGTCCATACTGATAAAAATGACTGAGATGACAAATCTTTCTTACAGTAGACTTTCCATTAATAAATAGAGAAGTAGTAAATCACCACAGTAATAACCGAAATAGGCAAGATCCACTGTAGAATAGCGAAATTTTGTGAGTTACACTTTAATAAGAAACAGGATATTTGCATAACAACACTTCAATTTTGGTGGTTTCATTCATTAAACTAAAATTTCTAAAATGGTATCAATTTGTGAACAAAGCACTTAAAAACAATGCCTTTTAGAGAGCTGTCTTAATTCTATTTCTGAGTTCAGGTGTTCAAATCCTTTATCATTGTAACAAATATCACTCTTAACTCTAACAGAATTGATTACAGCGGCCCTTATTTTCTGGCATCTTTCACTGAGTCTTGGTAAATGTTGATAAATAATTCAATTAATTGCTAAAACATCTGAGAAGCCTTTTAAGTTGGCTAATAGATAAATTCTTTTGCCAATCAATGTATCTTGTGCTCCATCTGTTACAAAATGATGGAAAGAGGGATTCTGTCCTACAAATAATTTAAGATGGAAATATCAGAAAACATGTGTTCATTATTAATAATTTTGAAACTATTTTTACATAAGGAAGCATAAAAGATTCATATTCTTTAACCCAGTATTGTGTTGCTAAACACACCTTGAAATCACTCATACCAGTTGACAGAATAAGACTTTATCCTTCCAACAGACATTTTCTAACATTCCAATCACTGCACTCTTATTTCACAACTGTTCCTAACTTTGTTAGAACTCAACAGTGTGAAATAAAGGCTGAATAGTTATGGTGCAGTTTTAAAGAATCTGCATGCCAATACAGGAGACATAAGAGATGTGGGTTCAACTCCTAGGTCGGGAAGATCTCCTAGAGGAGGAAATAGCAACCCACTCTAGTATTCTTGTCTGGAAAATTCCTTGGACAGAGGAGCCTGGTGAGCTACAGCCCATGGGGTCACAAAGAGTCAAATATGACTGAACAGACAGCGCACACAGTGAAATAAGGGCTGAATAAACACATCTGCATATTCATATGAGGTTTCTAACATACCTGAATAATTTGAAAAGGGAACCAAAGTGAGCCATGATCAGAACTCCAAAATGGTATAATCATCTTTATTCATAAGTTTTTAGAAATTTGCATCTGATAATAGCCAACGCTGAATTTCAAACCTGCTAATCATGTTGGCTGTTGCTGTTGAGTTGCTAACTTGTGTCAGACTCTTTTGTGATCCCGTGGACTGTAGCCTGCCAGGCTCCTCTGTGCATGGGATTTCCCAGACAAGAATACCGGAGTAGGTTGCCATTTCCTTCTCCAGGATATCTTCCCAACCCAGGGATTAAAATCATGTCTCCTGAGTCTCCTATATTGGCAGGCAGGTTCTTTATCACTAAGACACCAGGGAAGTCCAACTGAGTTCAAGTACATTTAGTTAACCAATGCCTAAGGTCAGGTTTATATGCATTACTTAATGTTCATCAAAACCCTCTTCATTACGTTTCAAAAGATATGCCTGTCCTTGTAAAGCTTACATTCTACCAGGGAATAGACAATTGGTATACAAATTAGTAAATCTAGTCTGTCTCATCACTGATGGCATCACTGGCTCTATGGAAATGAGTTTGAGCAAGCTCTGGGAGTTGGTGATGGACAGGAAAGCCTGGTGTGCTGCAGTCCATGTGGTCGCAAAGAGTTGGACACGACTGAGTGACTGAACTGACTGAATCTGTCTCAAACCTCTTTAAAAGTGACCCTTGACCACAATGAGGTACCATCTCATACTGGTCAGAATGGTTGCCATTTAAAGTCTACAAACAATAGATGCTGGAGAGGGTGTGGAGCCAAGGGAACCCTCTTATACTCTTGGTGGGAATGCAAACTAGTATAGCCACTATGGAGAACAGTGTGGAGATTCCTTAAAAAACTGGAAATAGAACTGTCATACAACAGAGCAATCCTATTGCTGGGCATACACACCAAGGAAACCAGAACTGGAAGAGACACATGTACCCCAATGTTCATCGCAGCAGTGTTTACAATGGCTAGGACATGGAAGCAACCTAGATGTCCATTGGCAGACAAATGGATAAGGAAGTTGTGGTACATATACACAGTAGAATATCACTCAGCTATAAAAAAGAATGCTTAGGGTCCTAATGAGGTAGATGAAACTGGACCCTGTTATACAGAGTGAAGAAGTCAAAAAGAGAAACACCAATACAGTATATTAACGCATATACTTGGAATTTAGGAAGACAGTAACAACGACACTATATGCAAGACAGCAAAAGAGACACAGATGTAAAGAACTGACTTTTGAACTCTGTGGGAGAAGGCGAGGGTGGGGTGATTAGAAAGAAGAGCGTTGAAACATATATATTACCATATGTAAAATAGATGACCAGTGCAAGTTTGAGGCATGAAGCAGGGCACTCAAAGCCGGTGCTCTGGGACAACCCAGAGGGATGGGGTGGGAGGCTGGTGGAAGGGGTGTTCAGGAGGCAGGGTGGACACATGTACACCCGTGGCTGATTCATGTTGATGTATGGCAAAAACCACCTCAATATTGTAAAGTAATTAGTCTCCAATTAAAGTAAATTAACGAATTTTTTTTTAAAAAGTGACCCTTGAACACTGAATTCTAATCATCAGTGGTTATCATCAATCTTCTCCTGAAAGGAAATTTGTTAATAAACTCTTTTATATCATGGTTTTTGTCTAAAAGGCCAGCAGGAAAGCTATTTATTTCTCCATTTTACAGAAGAAAATGCAGATTGTGTCAAGAATTTATCACTTCCCCCAATTGCTTAGAACAACTTCTGCCACTTTAATACAGCATCTCAGGTCTCTCATCTATACAGGTACCACTATCACCCATTACCGAAAGCTGAATGCTCACGTTTTAAAGATTTCTCTAGTTTCAGTGTAAAAGTTTAACAACTTGGCTTAACACACCCAGTAGTGGAATAGATACAGGACTTGTGCTCAGGAGCCCTCTTACTAAACCCTGTACCACTGGCACTGTTTCCATTTCTTACCTTCTTTTGAAACCAGCATTACTATGAGCAATAAACCATTTCTAAGGATGTACCCAGAATACTGTTTGTGTTAGGCACAGCTTGAAATAAATAACTATTGGAATAATTTTCTCTCTGTGGATAAGTTGTCAATTTGTTACAATGTTCATTAGTTTGTTTATATTCAACTTTTGAAAGGGGAGTAGGAATCCGCCCAGCCCCATGATAAGTAATCATTTTCATTAGCTTCTGGCTTATCCTTCCCTGTCTCTTTGCAAAATTGGGTAAATATATGTGTATATACACACAGGCATATCTTGTTTTATTGCTTCAGTTTATTGCACTTTGCAGATACTGCATACCTTACAAACTGAAGGTTTGTGGTAAGCCTGTGTTGTGGAGCAAGCCTGTCTGCTCCATTTTTCCAACAGCTTTTACTCACTTTGCATCTGTGTCTCATTTTGGTAACTCTTCCAACATATCAACTTTTTCATTATTGTTATTATAGTTGTTATAGAAATCTGTGAAGTTACTACTACAAAAAAGGTTACAACTTGCTGGAAGTTCAGTGATGGTTACCATTTTTTAAATTAAGGAACTATTTTAAATTAAGGAATGTGGATTTGTTTTTAGACATATTGCTACTGCACTTAGTATACTACAGTGTAAACCACTTTTATATGCACAGGGAAAGCAAACAATCTGCATGACTTTATTTACCACCAGTATTTTAAGTGGAACCAAACCTAGCAATATCTCTGAGGAATCCCTCCTCCTTTCTCCTGCTTTATGAAAGGTGGCACCCTAGATACCAGTTCTGCATCTTGCTTTTATTCTCAGTAAAGGTATAATCTTTAGCAAGTTATCTACCCTTTGAATTTATTCATCTGTAAAATGGGAAGAGCACTGTGAGAATTAAATGAAAAAATGTAAGGACAGAAGCAACAAAGTGACTAATGCAATACGATGAATGCTACATCCACTCTGCTCCCTCACTGCCACTGCCTATCGTGGTAACAAGACCACAGTCTGTACCAGACAAACATCCCTTTAGACGGTAGATTAAATGTCCATAGGAAATCAGGCCAGTACAGCAGATCATCCCACATTAAAGGGTCCATAGCTTTCTCCCTAAGGGAAATAAAGAGAAAGTTATTAAACACACCAGATGATCACCCAAGATTTACAGTTTGAAACAAACTTAAAAGATTTCCATGGAACCTGTGTACATGTACACTGGATTCTTTCACCTTCGAACAAAATCCAGGTTTCCAAATTCCCTCATGTATGTGAAAACACTCTCTGGTGTCCCCAGCAAAGTCTAGAAAATATTATTGGGAGGAAAACTTTTCCTTTACCAACTTTTTCTTTTTTCAACTTAGGCCAAAGTAGTTGGGGGCCTGTGGATGAATAGACAGAGTAATAGAAGCAGAGATTATTATCCACGTATGCAGGAGCACACTTCAAGGAGTACAGATTTATAAGCCAGCTGAATAGGATGGGGTCAGCTGGGGAAAGGTTTTAAGGCCTCAGTAGAAAGTATGGAAGGTTCTCACAGGACGTATTTACACAGTTCCTTGGCAGGTCCTGCTGTGGAGTCAGGCTCCTCCCTTAGAGAAAGCTCTCTGGGAGAGGGGTTAAGTGTATGTGCGCTCAGTCGTGTCCGACTCTGCACCCTCATAGACTGTAGCCCACCAGGCTCAGTGGGATTTTCCAGGCTAGAATACTGGAGTAGGTTGCCATTTCCTTCTCCAGGGGATTTTCCCGACTCAGGGATCAAACCCACATCTCTTGTATCTCTTGCATGGGCAGGCAGATTCTATACCATTATTACCACCTGGGTTATAGCAGCTGAATTCTTAGAAAGACTTGCTATACATATCAAAGGGAAGTTTGTTTGTTTTTTTTTGTTTGTTTTGTTTTTTTTTTTTTTGACCCCCTTCAGCTGCTTCTCAGTTTAAAATAGCCATCATGCCATTTTGGTGGGGTTAGCCCCTTCATTTCCCTGTTATAAGTTGTCATGAAGTTTCACTGGCAAGGAGCTGGGGAGATTGCTGTGGAGAGCCGGGAGGTAAGAGATCTGCAAACAAAAGCACAGATACAAGGATGAATATGCCTAAAACAGCAAATCCCAACATGTAGCCCCATCTTTCACTGAACCAGTCTCTTATCCTTGAGAACAGGTCAGTCCAATTAATCCATGCTTCCCTCATCTTCTGTAGGATGTCAGCCTGTTTTAGTAGCTGGCTCACATCCTTCTGTATTTCTTCTGACCTGCTTCCATACAAGCAGCACTGCCTGCCAATGATGGTATACTGTGACCCTTGTTGGGCAGCCCACGGGGCCAAGAGATGGTGATTTTGGAGCACAGAGGCAAAGCTGCCAACCCCCGGTAGACATACTTTCAGGGTGTGTGGGGAGGCAGTGAATCCTGGTTCCATGACTCTGGAAATGTTCAGAATTGCTTCTTCTGGATCAGAAGTTCTCAAACTTGAAAAAGCATCCTTACTGAATCAGTATTGTGATACATGAGTACTTGCCTACGATGTCTGGTTGGATGCATCTATGTGGTGCTACTTTATGCCTGAAGGAGCCCAGGCTTGTAATCTGGTTAGCATTTAAAGTGGGATGCCTAGTGAGGGGGGCTTCCCAGGTGATGCCAGTGGTAAAGGACCTGTCCTGCCGGTGCTGGAGACCTACGAGATGCCGGTTCGATCCCAAGTTGGGAAGATCTCTTGGAGGAGGTCATGGCAACCCACTTCAGTATTCTTGCCTGGAAATACCCATGGACAGAGGAGCCTGGTGGGTTCATAGGGTCATGGAGGTGGACACAACTGAAGCGACTTGGCACACACGCATGCACCTAGTGAGGAAGGTCCCAAGTAGCCAAGACCACATCGCCCTGACCATTTATATGGGAACCCTTTATATACTTTATTGCCACCTAAAATAAACAGACCAGAGGTGTTCACAGACAAGGTTAGAGTGGAAGCTGTGACCCACCAGGTTGGAGCTTGGTGTCCACGGTGGCCTCCGTCATTAGTTATGGTGGCATCTGTACATCTCCATTTTCCCACATGCCTCTGTGAGGTTGTCAGAGCAGAATGGATTGTGAAACATGGTGGTGAAGACCTTCAGTCCAGTTTTGGCAGCTGTAGAGATAGGTGTCATTACCTGCCCAGATCATTCCAGAATTCTGGTTGGCCCCTTTGTAGCCTGGGGCATGGGGCAGATCAACCAGGGAAACAGCTGAGCTGTTCCAGGTCCCATTTGTGTGAGCTGCAGACCAGGAATACTTCCCAGTTGACTAGGCAAACATTTGTATCATTATAATCAGTCTTGAACTCATTTGTAACACCTATGGAGGGTTTGAGGTGCCATCCATCTGTGGACTACAACCTTAGTGCTTGATTACAGTACTGCTTTGGTATGTCACCTAAGAAGAGTCCAGGGACATTTTTATTTTCAATGCAAAGAGAAAATTTTCCCTCCAATAGCCTCACCTGAGTGAAGGACAGACCCTGAGTTTCCATGGGGGATCCCCAAGTGCCCTGCCACAGGACAAAGTATGGTGTCTTCCATACATCCACTGTCCAGAATGGGTCCACCAGATGTTTGCACTGGCAGGAACGAAACCTAATTCAGGTTCTTGGGCAGTATTTAGATGTTGACATAACCAGCAATTACACTGATTAGTTAAGGTGGCTGCTGCTAAGTTGCTTCAGTTGTGTCTGACTCTGTGCGACCCCATAGATGGCAGCCCACCAGGCTCCCCGTCCCTGGGATTCTCCAGGCAAGAACACTGGAGTGGGTTGCCATTTCCTTCTCCAATGCATGAAAGTGAAAAGTGAAAGTGAAGTCACTCGGTTGTGTCCGACTCTTAGCGACCCCATGGACTGCAGCCCACCAGGCTCTTCCATCCATGGGATTTTCCAGGCAAGAGTACTGGAGTGGGGTGCCATTGCCTTCTCCATAAGGTGGCTAGGGTCTGGAAGATTAGTGTGAGTGGGTGTTGGGGCCATGTTAAAATTGTTGAAAAAGCAGTAAGAGTTAGTTGAAGCAAGACATAGCTTGAAAGGGAGTGCACAGTAAAGGAATAGAGGGGGGTAGGTTAAGACAAGCAACCTCCAGTTAATCTTTTACTAACTGAAAGAGGAAGGGTTTTGTTTTAAATTTGTAGGTCAGAGAATTTTGCAGGTCAGGCAGAGGAGAGGTTTTAAGGGAAGATAAATGGAGAAATTCTTGATCTGAGATCTTGGGAAGAGCCATCTACTTTGTGGTGTTGTCTGCTTCTGGAACTCTAGAGAGCTCTGGAAATCCTCAGTTTGAGGCCGCTAATCGTTCGGGAGGGTGATGTCTGGATGCAGCTTGCTATTTCATGTAAATCCAGGAGGACTTTTATTCTGATGGCAGTGAAGATAGCTGTACTTCCTAAGGCCTACCCTGGCAAGGTGGTGGTGTATGTTTTCTTCTAAAAATGTTGATGTATATCACCTCCTGGAAGAAAGGGAAAGCATGGCCTGTCAGTGAAGACCTTGCTTTTTTTCACTTGTTGATGATATACACCAAGTATAGAACTAGTCAGAATACTGAAACTGTTCACTCAAATCCCCAAGATGCTAGCCCAATCCAGGAATGGAAGGTTTCAAAAGAGGTTCATTTTGAGTCATCTGGATCTGCATAAGGGCCAGGGCTAATACTTCTATCCATGTAAGTCTCAGTTCAGTTCAGTTCAGTCCCTCAGTCGTGTCCGACTCTTTGCCACCCCATGGATTGCAGTATGCCAGGCTTCCCTGTCCATCACCAACTCCCAGAACTTGCTCAAGCTCATGTTCATTGTGTCAGTGATGCCATCCAACCATCTCATCCTCTGTAATCCCCTTCTGCTCCTGCCTTCAATCTTTCCCAACATGAGGGTCTTTTCCAGTGAGTTGGTTCTTCGCATCAGGTAACCAAAGTATTGGAGTTTCAGCTTCAGCATCAGTCCTTCCAATGAAGTCAGGACTGATTTCCTTTAGGATTGACTGGTTGGATCTCCCTGCAGTCCAAGGAACTCTCAAGAGTATCCTTCAACACCACAGTTCAAAAGCATCAATTCTTCAGCGCTCAGCTTTCTTTATAGTCCACTCTCACATCCATACATGACTACTGGAAAAACCATAGCTTTGATTAGACAGACCTTTGTTGGCAAAGTAATGTCTCTGCTTTTTAATATGCTGTCTAGGTTGGTCATAACTTTTCCTCCAAAGAGCAAGTGTCTTTTAATTTCATGGCTGCAGTCACCATCTGCAGTGATTTTAGAGCCTGCCAAAATAAAGTCTCTCACTGTTTCTACTGTTTCTCCATCAATGAAGTAATGGTACCAGGTGCCATGATCTTAGTTTCCTGAATGTTGAGTTTTAAGCCAACTTTTTCACTCTCCTCTTTCATTTTCATCAAGAGGCTCTTTAGTTCCTCCTAGCTTTCTGCCATAAGGGTGGTGTCATCTGCATATCTGAAGTTATTGATATTTCTCCCTGCAATCTTGATTCCAACTTGTGCTCATCCAGCCTGGCATTTCGCATGATGTACTCTGCATAGAAGTTAAATAAGCAAGGTGAGAATATACAGCCTTGACGTACTCCCTTCCCAGTCTGGAAACAGTCTGTTGTTCCATGTCTGGTTCTAACTATTGCTTCTTGACCTGCATACAGATTTCTCAGGAGGCAGGTCAGATAGTCTGGTATTCCCATCTCTTGAAGAATTTTCCACAGTTTGTTGTGATCCACACAGTCAAAGACTTTGGTGTAGTCAATAAAGCAAAAGTAGATGTTTTTCTGGAACTCTCTTCCTTTTTCAATGATCCAGTGGATGTTGGCAAGTTGATCTCTGGTTCCTCTGCCTTTTCTAAATCCAGCTTGAACATCTATAAGTTCATAATTCACATACTGTTGTAGCCTGGCTTGGAGAATTTTGATCATTACTTTGCTAGCATGTGAGATGAGTGCAATTGTGTGGTAGTTTGAAAATTCTTCAGCATTGCCTTTCTTTGGAATTGGAATGAAAACTGACCTTTTCCATGTAAGACTAATTTCTAGATAAATCTTTTTCCCCTTAACATTCTTTTTTATGTCTACACTTTAATGTCTTCCTTCCCTTGAGGATCAGGGATGGTAGAGAATATGAAATTTTAATGAATATCCTCTCATAGGTCTTTATGAGCAAGTGATTTGCTTCTGCTGTAAAGTGAGTTCCTTGGAGAAACTAGTGGTTACCAATGCAAGGGTAGGGAGAGGCAATATAGAGGTGGAGGAGTGGAAGGTACAAACTATTGGGTGTACAATGAGCTACAGTGATGTACTGTACACACGGGGAATGCAGCTAATATTTTGCAGTAACTGTATATGGAGTGTAAGCTTTATTAATTGTATGAAAAATTTAAATATTATATAAAAAAAGAGAGAGTTCCTTGGTCAGTTTCAGTTCAAAAAGGAGTGCCAAAACAAGAAATAGTTGAAGTTGTTAGTTACAATCACTGTGACATCAGTATGTCTAACTGGATAGCACAGACCATCCACTAAACGTACAGACAATAGCCAGACAGTGAAAAAGAGTCAAAGGCTGAAGGTAAATCGATAAAGTCTGCCTGGAGTGCCATAAAGGACAGGGGTCTTGGAGGTCTCCCTGGGGTACACTAGTTACCTCTGGAAACTTGGTAAGATTTATTATAGGTGGTGCACTGGGATACAACGTGCAGGAAATACCTGCAGAGGTCAAGAAACTACGGCGCTGCCAAAGTATGCTAACAGCATGACGGACTCCAGAGGCTCATCTAGTTCTGTAAAGGGTTGTAGCTTCCCCTTCTGCCAATGTATCAGCCCTTGAAAGAGTTAGGAGTTTTGCAGCTTGGGCAGAGTTTCTAGTGGGCATGCACGCTTAGTTGCTCAGTTGTGTCTGACTCTTTGCAACCCCATGGACTATAGCCCTGCAGGCTCCTCTGTCCATGGGATTTCCCAGGCAAGAATACTGAAGTGGGTTGCCATTTCCTTCCCCAGGGGATATTCCTGACTCAGGGATTGAACCTGCATCTCCTGAGTCTCCTGCATTGGCAGGTAGACTCTTTACACTGAGCCACTTGGGAAGCCCTTTCTAGTAGGCAGCATGCAGCAAGTGTTTTCTGTGGGATAGTCAGCTTCCTTGAAAATTTTATTACAAGAGCCACCATAGAAAAGAACACATCTGGTTTGCGAAAGGATGCACTAAAGAGTTTTTCTTGTGGTTTAGAAACCATCTAGATGGTCATAAAGTGACTGGGTGGAATGGCTCTTCATTATGGCTTAAGGAGCCTGTGAATAGGAACTGGGTTTATTTGGTGCCTTCCCAGGCCTTTGCTCTCATGGATCTGATTCTTCCCACCAATGGTCCTTCTACAAGAACTCTCCTAGCAAGGCGTTCGCCTTTATCCTCTCCTCAGGTCTGTGCCTGGTTCAGGGCTTCCGGTTACACAACCCCCTAGAATCCTGAGTTGCTTGCTCCTTTGCCCTGTTTCAGTTTATTTTGCATGTCTCCTATGTGTCATGCACCCTTCTAATCCTTCAAAGGACAAAACAGAAGCCTTTGACATTCTAGTGGAGAACAAATCAAGATGTAAATATATAATATCTTAATAATAAGGAGAAAAAACTAAGTATTTATTACTACTTGGAAGACTAAAGATAGAAAATAGTATTTTCTGGGAACAAATGCTTCTTCCGACAGTGAGAAACAAAGAAGCAGAACTCATTATGATTGGTGTTACTGCGCTGCTTTAAGGAAAGCAGGAAAACATATTTCACTGCAGAAATGATTAAATATGATAGAAGGCTTTTTACCAGGAGTGATAGCTGGGTGGCGCCCTGCACACCCGAGTAAGGTCCTATTTGGATCTGTATGTATTTGATCACACAGAGGAGACAGAGATGGACAATAACAATGGCCCTGAGTTTTGGGGCACGTGGTCCACAGTCCTGGGGGCAGTCACTAGTTAAAGGATTCTCAGGAAGGAGGCTAACTGTCATGGGGCTGGGATAGTGGTCTTCAAACCTTTCATATTCCTATCCTCCTCTCCCAGCCCTGAATAGGCCTGCAGTGTTATCCTTTCCAGTGTTCCAATAGCTCAGGGGAACCCTTCCAAAGAGCAGCAGCAATCCCACTGTTCCAGTCTGGGCTCCAGTCCCATTAGTCTCTTCAGCCCTCCCCAGGCTATTTATTTTTTGTCTCTTGCCTCTTCAGTGGCTTCTCTTTTTGCTCTTCAGTCTGGCTCCAGAAATGGGTGTAACCACTATTCAAACTGCCCTTTGCTTATGCTGATAGACCACCTCATTTGTAACTATCTTTATTTCATTGATGTCTCCTTTCCTCCCTCTCCCTTTTAAGTTAAATTACATTTTGTTTTCCCCAAGCTATTTCTACCTTCTAAAATATGTCTGTTTTTACAGTATAATTGAGTAAAGTTAGGGATGAAGAGAACAGTGGTGGTGAAATAAAGTGGAAAGAGACAAATGTTCAGTCTTTGGAAGCAATTGCCTCATGTTGGGATGTGTTTATTCATTTATAGAACCCATTTGTATTGAGAACTACCATATGCCAAGTCCTGTGCTAGACCTGGAGATAAACAGACTGAAGAAAAAAATGGAACAAAACATGGACCTTGCCATGTGGAACTTTTAGTCTAGTGAGTAAAATACATTAATACAAGAATCACATTGGAGGTCAGAGACTCAGCTGTGAGGCTGAGGAAGGGATTTTTAAGCAGAAAATTGAAGATGAGTTTATGAGGCCAAGTACAGGGGCTTCTATGCAGAGGGAAGAGCATGTACGTGCGGAGTGTGAACTCCACAAAGGAGCTTAGTGCATTCATGGAGATGGAGGAAGGCTGTTGTGACTTCCGCTCTGAAAACCAAAGGATGACGATGGAGCTGCAGGATAAGGCATGATGTAAACTGGGCTGTGGGGGTGGGGGGCTGGGGTGAGGTTGGGGGTGGGGGTTATAATGTGTTGTGTATATGCATGTTAGTACAAATTTGTTTGCAAGCCTGGCATGTGTTCAGGCCAGCATGTCAAAGATAATAAGTGCTAGCCTTTACTGCACACTTACCACATGCTTCTGTAATCGAGCATGTCCCTATGGGGCCTTCTTGGGACATGCCTTACCCCAAACACTCTGCTTCAGCTCCTCTTTAAAGTACCTATTAATAGATAAGAGTATGTGATGCACATTCCCTGAGTCGTTTTGTAGATGTGAAATGCCACTGCCCCCCACCCTCACCAAGTGAAGGAACCTCTTGATGAGCATAAGCATGTTGTCTGGAGCCTAAGGACTGATAATGTTAACCCCTGTGATAACACCCTGCTTCCTCACCATCAGCCAGTCAGAGAATTGCGCAAAAAACTGGTCAGGTACACCACTGACCTCTGATGCCCCTCCCCTCCACCTGCCCTTTAAAAATGGATAAGAAAGCTGTGGTACATATACACAATGGAGTATTACTCAGCCATTAAAAAGAATACATTTGAATCAGTTCTAATGCAATGGATGAAACTGGAGCCTATTATACAGAGTGAAGTAAACCTGAAAGAAAAACACCAATACAGTATGCTGTTGCTGCTGCTAAGTCGCATCAGTCGTGTCCGACTCTGTGCGACCCCAGAGATGGCAGCCCATCAGGCTCCCCCGTCCCTGAGATTCTCCAGGCAAGAACACTGGAGTGGGTTGCCATTTCCTTCTCCAATGCATGAAAGTGAAAAGTGAAAGTGAAGTCGCTCAGTCTTGTCTGACTCTCAGCGACCCCATGGACTGCAGCTTACTAGGCTCCTCCATCCATGGGATTTTCCAGGCAAGAGTACTGGAGTGGGGTGCCATTGCCTTCTCTGCCAATACAGTATACTAACGCATATATATGGAATTTAGAAAGATGGTAATGATAACCCTGTATGCGAGACAGCAAAAGAGACACAGTGTATAGAACAGTCTTTTGGACTCTGTGGGAGAGGGAGAGGGTGGGATGATTTGGGAAAATGGCATTGAAACATGTATAATATCATATAAGAAACGAATTGCCAGTCCAGGTTCAATGCAGGATACAGGATGCTCGGGGCTGGTGCACTGGGATGACCCAGAGGGATGGTACTGGGAGGGAGGTGGGAGGGGGGTTCAGGATGGGGAACACATGTACACTTGTGGCAGATTCATGTTGATGTATAGCAAAACCAATACAATATTGTAAAGTAATTAGCCTCCAATTAAAATAAATAAATTTAAATAAAAAAAATACTTTGCCAAAACCCTTTGGTGAGCTAGAGGCTTTTCAGGGTATGAGCTGGCTTGTTTCCTTACTTGGCCTTGCAGTAAACCTTTTCTCTTTTCCAAACTCTGACATTTCAGTTTGTTTGGCCTCACTTGTGTGTTGAGCACATGAACTCGCCATTAACATTCCTTTAAGTGTTCTACACATATTATCTTATTTACTCCTTTCAGCCATTTTCTGGGTATAAAATTTCTCATTTTGTACCAGAGGATCCACATATTGCTAATATTTTTTGAGAGCTGTTCACTTGTCACTTTAACAGTTTGCTGCTGCTGCTGCTAAGTCACTTCAGTCGTATCCGACTCTGTGCGACCCCATAGATGGCAGCCCAGCAGGCTCCCCTGTCCCTGGGATTCTCCAGGCAAGAACACTGGAGTGGGTTGCCATTTCCTTCTGGTAACATATAAAGGGACTTCTTGGCAGTCCAGTGGTTAAGACTCTGTGTTTCCAATGCAGGGGATGCAAGTTCAGTCCCTGGTCAGGACACTAAGATCTCACATGCCCTTTGACCATAAAAAAAAAATTGGGGGGCTTCCCTTGTGGCTCAGCTGGTAAAGAATCTGCCTGCAACGCGGGAGACCTGGGTTTGATCCCTGGGTTAGAAAGATCCCCTGGAGAAGGGAATGGGTACTCGCTCCAGTATTTTTGCTTGGAGAATTCCATGGACAGAGGAGCCTGGTAGGCTACAGTCCATGCGGTCACGAAGTCAGACATAACTGAGCGACTTTCACTTCTCTTAACTTCAAACATATAAGGAATTATAAGCACATCCAGTGTAGCATCTAGTGGGTCAAGTTCCTCTGTGAAATGTATACACAAACACAACCTTAGGGAAGAAAACTGAAATCATAGCTGCAATGGCCAGCTGGTAGACACAGGATGGCAGCATGGAATTCTCAATTTCTGTAGCTTTGAAAGTGCATTTCTCTAAAAATGATTGTGGAATTTAAATTAGAACACTGAAAAAACCCAGAAGTATGTTGACGGCCATATTAGAAGTTGCACACTGATCAGCTGAGCCTAAACAGTAGTGCTGGTTTATTTGCTAAGTCACGTCCAACTCTTGAGACCCCATAGATTGCAGCCTGCCAGATTCCTCTGTCCATGGCATTTCCCAGGCAAGAATACTGGAGTGGGTTGCCATTTCCTTCTCCAGGGGATCTTCCTGACCCAGGAATCAAACTGGAGTCTCCTGCACTGCAGGCAGATTCTTTACCAACTGAGCTACATCATATAGCATTTGATTATATTGGATTTTAAATATTGCCTTTTCTTTCTATTTTTGGCCATACAACACAGCTTGTGGGATCTTAGTTCCCCAAACAGGGATTGAACCCAGGCCCTTGGCACTGACAGCACAGAGTCCTGACTGCTGGACCACCAGGGTATTCCCAAAGACTGTTTTTTCTTTAAAAAAAAAAAAAAAAAAAGAGCACTCTTTAATTTGATTACATGTTATTCATGAGAAATGGAATATTTCCTGCCATGTCAATAAACAAAGGATGTCACGGTCACCAGCCATTGCAGCTACTGATGACAGTGAGCTAGTGAGCCCTGAGGGAACTTAGGAAGGAAAAGAGTAACTACCACCTAGCAGGTCTCAGACTGTAGCCACTCCCTACAGTGAGCCCTGAGGAAATTCAAGGTGTGAAGACACAGGCTACTGGCCCTGCTAGTTGCGGTGCATATCAAAGGAATGACTTCAACAAGCCCAGACTCCTGCATTTTCCCATACATGCGCGCATGCATGCTAAGTCACTACACTTGTGTCCAGCTCTTTGTAATCCTATGGACTGTAGCCCGCCAGGCTCCTCTGTCTATGGGCCTCTCTAGGCAAGAATACTGAAGTGGGTTGCCATGCTCTCCTCCAGGGGATCTTCCCAACCCAATCAAACCCCCTTCTCTTATGTCTCCTGCATTGTCAGGTGGGTTCTTTACCACTAGTGACACCTGGGAAGCCCTTTCTCATTCATAGAAAAGTGTTAAATTCCTTGACGAATCTGATTTTCCTTAAATAACAATAATCTCTTGACATTCAGACTACCTGCCCCTTTGTTGGAAAACTCCTATAATATCCTGGCTCCCCTCTCAGTTCTCTCAGGGTGACTTGAGATGCTGCCTTCTAGGCTTGAAGTCCTAAAAATTTCCACCAAATAAAATGTAACTCCTGGACTTCCCTGGTGGTTCAGTGGTTTCGAGTCCACCTGCCAATGCAGGGGACATGGGTTCGATCCCTGGTCTGGGAAGATTTAACAGGCATTGGAGTAACTAAGCCCATGCACCACAACTACTGGGCCCAAGTGCTGTAACTACTAAAGCCCAAGCACCCTAGAGCCTATGTTCCACAACAAGAGAAGCTACTGCAATGAGAAGCCCACAGTAAAAAGTAGCCCCTGCTCACCGCAACTAGCGAAAGCCTGTGTGCAGCAATGAAGAGCCAGTGCAGCCAAAGACAAATAAATAAATCTTTAAAAAACCCTAAAAACATAACTCTCAACTTTTAGGTTGTGAATTATGTATTTTTAGTTTCTACCCATTATGCTTAACATCCAATGTACTCTATAAAAGTACTATATAAATTATATTTGGTTGGTCAGCTAAACTAATTAGCATAAGGTATTCAATTGAAAGTACAGTCTAAATGGACTATTTAATTCCATTAAATATAATGGAGTGAAGAGCTAGACCCTGATTCTTCTGTGGCACAATTTTAATGAGACTGCTTCAGATGAGTCTTGCTCTACATCAGAAAAGAAACACAAATCCCTCCAGCTTCTATTTCTGGTTCTACCACAGGCTTTGCTGTTATACCCAGAGCAAGATGGAACCTGTTACTTTTTTCCACCTGCAAAATGTAGGCAATGCTTTCAGCCTTTTTTACAGAGGCACAGGATTAATGAGAGCCACAAATGACCTTGACCTGTTTTGTAACTGCAAATGTCTTTTTATTGCCAAATATTCATGAAAAATGAAAATCTGCTAGTTTTTTTTTTTTTAATGAGTCAATATTAGGCTAAAACTTTAAAGTCTGGAACATGTACTTTATTAGTTGTTTTTAAAAATTCCAGTTTCCAAATTTAAACAAAAGGAGAATAAGATAAATCTTTCAAGTGATAATCAAAACAGTAGGAAGGAAGTATATGGGTTGCCTTATAAATTGAAGTCTGTTTTTCAAAAACTATGATTTTCAGTAAGATTAGTAAGAGTGTCTGAAATATTTATGTTAGTAAAGCCATGGTGAATGAGGCTGGCTTGCTGGAAGAAATCATGCCAAAAGTAAGTTGGCATGTCAGGATGTGGTGTTAGTGTGTTTACATGTTAAGCCAGTTGAGAAGTTCGTGATAATGTGCTAATTTAGAATGATTGTTGACTACTGAAATCTTTCTATCAATCCCGATACTGATGCTGTGGGCCTGGGACTGATGGTTCACGAAGGAAGAAAACATTCTCAAACGTGGTGCTTTTGCAGAGCTCCAGCTAGTCAGGAGATTCTTTTTTCATCCTAGGCAACTGTTACTGGTCTATATCACTGTGGGAGAATGCAGCCCTTATTTCGGTGATTGAGTTAGATACACATTATGATTTACTTGTTTTTGAAAGACACAATTTAGGTCAGAATCACAAGAAATGAAATCAACTACTCCCAAAATATGGAGCTGGTTAGTGGTAAGTGCTTAATTCCCTAATCTATAGGCTCCAGGTGGAAGTATTTCGAGTAAAATTACACATTTGGTTGTCTGCTTCCTTCCTCTTCCCCTGGGGAAGGAGGGGCTTCTCTCTTGGATAAGTTGGAGAAGGAGCTGGGCAGCTTCTCCCCACCTCCGGGGCCCTGAGAGCAGCCGAGCCGCAGGAGTTGATGTGATTTCTGTTTATTGCCACTGAGTCCATGTAACATATTTACTTCATGCTTCTGTCCATGTTATTATTAATGTTCGTTATCTGGACTCTGGGATGAATTTTGCATAATGAAGACAGTTCATGCATATTCATAAAATTCCCCTCAATCAAGACTCATTTCAGTAACTCAGAGGAGAAATCACCCTTTTATATATCCTGGGATCCAGATAAAAGGGAAAATAATGGATATTCTGTCTTTTACTCCTGTTCACCTTCTTCATATTCTCCACAGCGGTGGCTGTAGAAATGCAGAGGGAATGGGAAAAATGCAACATTTTTACATTTACTTTTCCTACTTTAATTTTAACAAAGACTGTGGGTTATACAAGGCCCTCTCCTTAGGTCTAACAGAGTAGCTAACACACATTTGAAGCTCAATCTTATTTACTGACTGAATGAATTATTAAATTCAGAGCATTTTCATTGAAAATGTTTAAAAAACAGTTTAAGATATTTCATAATGCCCTTAATCAAATTCCATAATTACTTACAGGTTATTGGATCGAGCCTGGGGGTCTTACCAAGCTTCTTTCAGGGCATTCCATCACAAAGGTCATGGGTATGCAGAAATGAGGAGGTTTTAAAAGCATTTATCACAAAAAGGGGCAACTACCAATTAGCATACAGACTCCCCATCCCACTCCCCGCCCCAGAACAGTAGTTCAAGCCATAAAAAAAATCCATGTGCAATGCAGGAGATGCAAATTCAATCCCTGGGTCAGGAAGATCCTCTGGCAGAGGGCATGGCAACCTACTTCAGTATTCTTGCCTGGAGAATCCCATGGACAGAGAAGCCTGGTGTGCTATAGTCCATGGGGTCACAGAGTCAGACATGATTAAGCATACACACACAGACACACAGAGAGAGAGAGAGATCTACATAAATATATAATACAGAAATACAGAATCCCAGAAAAACACTTCCAGATGGGAAGCATCTATCATGGACACTAATTACAAGGAAAATATCAGCCTTCTGGGGCCTGAAGCTTTAGCCTGTGCCCAGCAATAGCTGTCATTCAATATCCACCTTACCCTCAGCCTGTGCCTAATGAGCCCCTGTCTACTTACCAAGTGTACTTCCTCTGACTCTCTGGACATTTCCACATCACAAACTCCAATTGCCTGTCCTTGCTCCAGATGACACACCTTTAGGGATCCTTGCTCTCCTTTCCCAGACTCCTGGGGACTCTCATTTTCAGCCTCATGGGTGGAGTGGTCTCAATTTCATTAATGCACTTAATTGAGTAACACTAATGGAGCACCAAGTGTGTTGAGCACTGGGCTATGTGCCTGGGATACAAAGATGATCTACACCTAATTCTGGCTCTCCCAGTGCTCACGGGTAATGACTGGACAGTAAGTGAGGTGGTCGAGTTAGCACCAGGCACTATGGAGACAGAAATGAGACACTGAGCCAGACCTAGAAGAGTTCCAGGTGCAAGACCTCCTTCCTCAGGTTGCCATGTCGCAGAAGAGACTTAGGTGGAGGTAGAATTGAGATTTTGTTTCAAATTTTTAATTTTTTTTATAATAGGTATTTGTTGGTTATCTATTTTATTAATAAATATAGCAGTTTGTACATGTCAGTCCCAGACTCCCAATCTATCCCTCCTCCCAACCCTTCCCCACTGGTGACCATAGTTCATTCTCTATGAGTCTGTTTCTGTTTGGTAATAACTCCATTTGCATTATTATAAGAGATATCATATAATATTTGTCTTTCTCTAACTTATTTCACTTAGTATGATAATCTCCAGGCCCGTGCATGTTGCTGCAAATGGTATTATTCCATTCTTTTTAATGGATAATATTCCAGTGTGTGTATATATATATATATACACACACCACATCTTCTTTATCCATTCATCTGTCAATGGACATTGAGTTTGCTTCCATGTCTTGACTATCGTAGACAATGCTACAATGAACACGGGTGCATGTATCCTTTTGAACCATGTCTTTATCCAGATGTATGCCCAGGAGTAGGACTGTTGGATCATATGGTAGCTCTATTTTTAGTTTCCTTAAGGACTCTCCATACTATTCTCCATAGTTGCTGTACCAATTTATATTCCCACCAATAGTGTTGGAGGCTTTGAAGAAGGAAACAGACAGAACAGGCTCCATCTTGAAAGCAGGACATCTTGGGCCGGACTGTGGACTTTGAGCTATATGCCCAGTATCTATGGAAACGATATACCAACTGGAAAACCAGGCCCCCTGGACAGAAGAGCCCCAGGGCTTGTACCTAGACTCTCTGTTGCCTAAAAGAATACCCTAATTATCTGTGCAACTGAACAGAATCATAAATTCTGTTATGCTTATTGGGGTATGACCACAGGCCTATTGATAATTGTCCCCTATTAACTACCTAGGCTTAAGGCAGAAGAATCATGGGTTAACTTTGATTGTATCTTTCTTTTCCTCTGTTCAGACTAGTTTCAGGGAATTTGGGGAGGTGGATTTAGCATGTACACTTAGGGTATATAAGGTTTTCAGAAAAACTGGTCGGGGTCCTTAGCTAAGAGGAGACCCTGCCTTGGGCCCGCCGGTGTAATAAACTGCACTCCACTATCTGCACTGCCCTTCTGAGTGAGTTTGTTTCCCAGAATGCGTGGCTACAACAGCTTCACTTTTCTTCATACCCTCTCCAGCATTTTTTGTTTGTAAACTTTTTGGTGATGGCCATTCTGACTTGAGAATTTTGAACAAGTCCCAGATCCACAACAGAAGGCTTTATGAAGCTGAGTCTGTGGTCAGATAAAGAGGAACAGTTAGACGTGGGCTCTGCAGAAGGAAAGGAAAGTTCCGTAGACATTACATAAAACGTTAGTTTAGATTTGGATGCTTAGAAACAGCACTCTTCCCTCTTTTTGATGGGGCCTTATTGGCACCTTTGAAAAACTGGGGTTAGAGAATAAGGGACAAGGGATAACAAGGGCCCATTTACTAAAATTCTCTTATAATACATCAGGGAAAATTGTGTGTGTGCTGTAGTATTTTACTGCCATTTTAGGGGACGTTTATGACTCTGATGCTGGGAGGGATTGGGGGCAGGAGGAGAAGGGGACGACAGAGGATGAGATGGCTGGATGGCATCACCGACTCGATGGACGTGAGTCTGGGTGAACTCTGGGAGTTGGTGATGGACAGGGAGGCCTGGCGTGCTGCGATTCATGGGGTCGCAAAGAGTCGGACACGACTGAGCGACTGAACTGAACTGAACTGATGGTTTCCTAACAAGCTTCACTCATTATAACTTGCATACTTGTATAGACAAGTTGAAGGGAAAAAGTTTAATTGACGATAATCCCAAAGGTGTTGATGGGAAGGGTTTTTTGTTTGGCTGTCATTGAAGTGAAGATCAAAGGTGATTCTTTGTCTCCCACAAAACTTTGATGTTTTCCTGCACTAATGCTCACAGGCAGGATGTAAACACCAATATTCAGTGGCAACATCCATATCACTTTATGATTAGGTGAGACGTTTGTTAAGGAAAATATAATTTGTTACTGCTCAGTGTGACTTTGAAGTGTTCTTCGGCACCCTGAAGGGAAAGCTAGTTCTAGAATAGAAGCATTAACATCCACTAATAGTCTATGTAAAAAACTGGTTTAACTGACTGCAAATGAATAGTTTGCATAGTTAAGACGACTAATACATACGTACATGCTCAAAATGGTAGATATATTGATCTTGAGCTAACTAGTCATTTCACAAAATTTTAACTGAAGCCTCAGAGGATATGGTATCCTTTGATATGAATTTTAAGTGCACTAAATGCATTTACAGTTATGGTATGAATTTTATTTTTTTTTTCATTTTTCATTCATTTTTCTTAAATGTATTTATTTTAATTGGAGTCTAATTACTATACAATATTGTAGTGGTTTTGGCCATACATTGACATGAGTCAGCCATGGGTATGAATTTTGAATGCCCCATATATCCTACCTTGCCAGCACTTCGTGGTATGATATTGGCTAATGTGTTTCATCATTGCCATGGAAGGCTGAAAATGTCAGACAGGACTCATGGAATAATATGGATGAAACCCGGTAGGGAACCTGGTAGAGGACCAATTTGTTCACACACATAATGATTGTAATTATCCTATATACTGTATTAACATAAGCCACAATGATTTCTGGTTATTTCTGACTTTCTCTTACAAATATTATCCTCTCCTTAGTTTATAACCTGATATATAAAGGTAGGCGCTTCCCTGGTGGCTCAGTGGTAAAGAATCCACCTGCCGATGCAGGAGATGCAGGTTTGATTTCTGAGTCAGGAAGATCCCCTGGAATAGGTCATGGTAACCCACTCCAGTATTCTTGCCTGGGAAATGCCATGGACAGAGAAGCCTGGTGGGCTATAGTCCATGGGGTTACAAAAGAGCTGGATACAACTTGCTGACTAAACAATAACAACAACACATAGGAAGAAGTAGTGCTTTAATCAGCAGAATGGTCCTCTAATCTCTGATTATCCTGCTGCTGCTACTAAGTCGCTTCAGTCGTGTCCGACTCTGTGCGACCCGAGAGACGGCAGCCCACCAGGCTCCGCTGTCCCTGGGATTCTCCAGGCAAGAACACTACTGTGCCTTAAAGAAGGAAACTGCTACCTGGCCCCACAGAACAACCAAATTCATCCAAATATCCATCCATGCTTTCACCCATGCACGTGGCATCCATCCGTCTATCCATCTACCACTGTTTTAAGCAGTGGGGACAGAATGTTAAGCAGACAACTACCCTCATAGACTTTGTAATCTATGAATCACTGGGGCGGCTGATTTGCCAGCCAGTTTGTCCTCACATCAGAGTGAAATAAGAGCATTCCATCCTAAATAATTACTTAATCTAGAAAATTTAGAAAATATACAAATAAAGAAAATGATGATCATTTTTAATATTTCCTAGAACTAATCACTATTAGGGACCTCCTTGGTGGTTCAGACAGTAAAGAATCTGCCTGCAATGCGGGAGACTCAGGTTTGATCCCTGGGTTGGGAAGATTCCCGGGAAAAGGGAATGGCTACCTACTCCAGTATTCTTGCCTGGAGAGTTCCAAGGACAGAGGAGCCTGGCAAGATACAGTACATAGTGTCTCAAAGCGTCGGACACAACTGAGCGACTAACACTAATCACCATTAACGTTTTGGTGTATTTACTTAAAGTCTTCTGTGTTTGTATGTGTGTAACAACAGTGAAATATACAATACATAATTTTAAGTCTCTTGTTTTATTATTTGCTTAACATTATATCATGAGCAATTTCCTGTGCTATTAAATTATTAAAGATATGACTTACAGTAGTTGCTTGATGTCCCATTCTATAGATGTATTAATTTTTGCTAAACATTTAGACTGTTCTTATTTCCCTTATTTTTTTGCTTTCAATTAATACTAAAATAACATATTTAAACCAAAAATTGCACCCAAATCTCCTTAGGATTTCCCCTTAGATTTCTAGAAGTGTAGCTTCTGGATAAATGCATATGAAAGTTTTATGGTTTTTGCCAAATTGCCTTCCAGAATAGAAAAGATTCCACTCTAGAATATCTAGAAAATTTAAAAATAGTTTAGTTCAGTGTTTGCTGTCATGCATATCAATCATGATGCCATATTTGGCTGAATGGCAGTGTCTTTTACAGGTGAATGTTTGGACACAGACTTTTTAAATTATAGGTTTTGAGAGGGTGACTTTGAATGAACCATGCTGAAAACAGTGGACATTTTTCAGGTGTTTTTTTTTGTTCATTTCTTACAGCTAACCTCCTTATTCCCTTTCTTACTCTTTTTTATGCATACAATTTCAAACCCTTTACCCCATTTCCATGCCTTCACTTATGCTGGTAAGCCATCTTTCCATGTTTTTTCTGAAGCTCACATAATCAGGTATACATTTATACACACACATGCACACACACATAATCTTGTTATTTTATAGAAATGCTGTCTCATTATATTCACTTCCACATAAAGAAAAAAGAAAACAGTGCCTCTGGTGGTATGTTCAGCAGAGTCTTCTGGGAATCATTACTGGAGGTCTAGCATAGAGCCAACTGTCCTAGCTTTTTCAATAAATTCTGGTATTAAGTTTCTTTCTAATTCAAACAGCCAAAGTGATGACTCTTATTCACTTGAATCCTGACCTTATTCAAGTCCCTTCCTCCAAATCCCATGATTATTATATGTCATTGCTCTTTAAAATTCTTGCCATTATGATGGGTATTGGGCTTCCCCGGTGGCTCAGTTGGTAAAGAACCCAACTGCAATGCAGGAGACTCAGGTTTGATCCCTGGGTCAGGAATATCCCTTGGAGAGGGAAATGGCAACCGACTCCAGTATTCTTGCCTGGAGAATCCTGTGGACAGAGGAGCTTGGCAGGCTACAGTCCATGGGGTCGCAGAGTCAGACATGACCAAAGTGTCTGAGCACACACACATGCATAATGGGTATTAGGTGATGTCTTGGTATTGCTTAATCTTGGATATGAGTCTCCCCCAACTCTCTTGCTCTGATGTGTTTGAATATCGTCTTTGCTCCTCACTGCAACTCTCTCTGTGTTTTCCCCAGATTTTACTGTCCTTCTGCCCTTTGTGGTTGGAGTAATCTACTGATTTATAGGTTATTCCCCTTTATTCAAAAATTATTTTCACTCCTGCTTCCTTGATATTCTTTTCAACACTACTTCTACCCTGCTGCTGCTGCTGCTGCTGCTAAGTTGCTTCAGTCGTAGCACAGTCCGACTCTGTGCGATCCCATAGACGGCAGCCCACCAGGCTCCCCTGTCCCTGGGATTCTCCAGGCAAGAACACTAGAGTGGGTTGCCATTTCCTTCTCCAATGCATGAAAGTGAAAAAATAAAGTGAAGTCACTCAGTCGTGTCTGACTCCTAGCGACCCCATGGACTGCAGCCCACCAGGCCCCTCCGTCCATGGGATTTTCCAGGCAAGAGTACTGGAGTGGGGTGCCATTGCCTTCTCCACTTCTACCCTAATTTATGGCATATCAATATCCATGCAGGCCAATTCTTCCCGTATCCCTCCCTTACCTCTCCATGATCATTCCTTTTTTTTTTTTTTTTGGCCATGCTAAGTGGCTTGCAGGATCTGAATTCCCTGACCAGGGATCTTGCAGGGGAAGCAAAGAGACCTAAGCACTGGACCACCAGGGAATCCCCTCAGTGTTCATTCCTTTCGATTGCTGAGCTGCATTTCATTGTATGTATATAGCATCATTTGTTTATCCACTCACCCACCAATGGATCTTTGGGTTGTTTTCGGTTTTTTGCCCATTGTAAATAAAGCTGCTATGGACATTCATATTAGTCTTTACAGTCAGATACAGTGACAAATAGAGTTTGTGACAAATAGAGTTTGCCCACAGATTCCAGCTGGCCCTTGACCTCCTTTGCTTTGTTTATAGTTTGTTTCAGTTTTTTTCAAATTGAAACAGTTAATTTATAATACTGTGTTAGTTTCAAGTGTACAGCAAAGTGATTCACATATATACCGATATCTATCTATCCTTTCTTTTCAGATTCTTTTCCATTATAGATTATTACAAGATATTGGATATAGTTCTCTGAGCTGTACAGTAGGTTCTTGTTGTTTGCCTATTTTACATATAACATGTGTATCTGTTAATCCCAGACTCCTAACTTATCCCCCACTCTCCTCTTTGGTAACCATAAGTTTGTTTTCTATGTCTGTGAATCTATTTCTTTTCATAAGTAAGTTCATCTGTATGTCTCTAGCTCTTAAGTGCTAACCCTGCTGGCTGGCAGTAGCCCCCAGACTCACTGCAAATGCTGGGTGGTGGACTCTCAAAGGGACTATCAAAGGATATGCTCTACTTCAAGGTAGCAGCCTGCCACAGAACAGTCCATAGCCTCCTTCTTTATGATCCCATTTCAATAGCTGGCCATGCTTAGCTTCTCAAGAATCACAGACTTATCTGCCTACACCAGTGCACAGAGAAACTGTCAGTGACTTTTTCTCTGATTCATTAACTTCACCTTATAGACTCTCTACCCAGTCTTCAGATCTAAACCCTAGCATATTCCATAACACCCACAGCAGCTTTGCTACCCTGACAAATATATCCTCTCAAAGCTGAAATAAACTTATTTCTTTGGTGTTCATTTCCTTTTTCTTCTTCTCTTTATAAAATGAGGATTTTTTAGCAGCTTTATTTGTGATAGCCTCAAACCAAAAATAGTTCAAGTAGCCATCAATAGTAGGAAGGGCAAATGCTGTATATTTTATTCATAGAATGAGATGCTACTTAGCAGCAAAAAGAATTACCAATACCCTCAACAACACAGATGAATGTAACAGACAAATGCTGAGTGAAAGAAACCAAACAACAAAGAGAATATACTGTATGATTCTACCTGTATGAGGTTCAAATCAGAGAAAAGTGATCTATGGTGATAGAAATTGGGACATTATGTCCTTGGAAGAGGGCCATGAACTCAGAGGGACATGAAGATTTTTTTTCTACTTATGGAAATGCTCTATATTGTGGTCTGAGTGATGTTTACAAGGATATATACACATGTTAAAATTTTAGCAAGCTGTTCAGTGATGATTAGTGTATTTTACCTTTAATATATGGAAAGAGAGAGAGACAGAAATTAGAGTCTCTTCGTCTCTTGTCTGGACTCAAGCTTTTTAAAACAATTTTTTTTTTTTAATTTGAAATGATTATAGATTGACGGAAGTTGCACAGATACTACAGAGAAGCCTTGTTTACCTTTTACTCAGTTTCTCTCACTGGTTACGTATTACGGTCGGTGTTCATTGCTTCAGAATCATTTCCATCATCATCATTTGTTTGCCCACTACCAGTGGGTTTGAAACAGTGGTATCATTTCTTGACAAGAAAGCCCAGAAAAACTTGTTTCTCATTTATCAATAAGGCTTAATGTTTTTAAAAAATACAGATTTCAGTTCTCTGATTCAGTTAATAACATATATCAGAAAACAGGTTTGATTAAAAATAAAAGTGATTATAAAAATAAATAAAGGCTTACATTTTCTCTGATTTTTTATACACACTTGTGTTACCCTTGAAGAACTGACCTTAAAATGTCACATATTGTCCCATGGTCCCACTGCACATGCCTGGTACTCACCCCACCCCTCTACCCCACTCCCCACCCTGGTGACAGAAATCTGAGAGCTCTTCATGAGCCAGACCCTGTTCACTGAGATGCGTCCACTAATCACACACCTAGATGTAGAAACAGGGTTAAAGTCAAAGGCTCCTGATGGGTTGTGCCAAGTCAATTAAATGCATGGCTGAAGTACCAGGCAAAGCTGTGGTCGCTGTTCAGGCTCCAAGTCTCTCTGTTTTTGGAACTTTCTTTCAAGGATGGCCATTTAAAGTGCTCTTTTTATGTTTATCCACTATGTATTTGGAGTGGGGTCTGCATTAGCTCATGGGCTTCCCTAGTGACTCAAAGAAAAAGAATCCTCCTGCAACTCAGGAGACCTGGGTTTCATCCCTGGGTCAGGAATATCCCATGGAGAAGGAAATGGCAACCCACTCCAGTATTCTTGCCTGGGAAATCCCATGGACAGAGGAGCCTGGTGGGCTACCGTCCTTGGGGTTACAAGACATGGACACGACTGAATGAGTAAACCACCCACTGCATTAGCTCGGGAGTCAGATTGTCTGGGCTCTAACTCTAGCTCCACTAGATACTAGCTGCATGACCCAGGACAAGTTACTGCCCCCCTCTGGGTCTCTGTTTCCTCATTTTTAAAATGGGAGGGAAAAAATGAGAAATTTCTGGTAAAGATTAAACGTCTGAAGCACTTGGAACAGGGTATGGAACATGGGTATTATTGAGTACATTTTTTATTAGTAGTATGTTATCAGAAGTACCTCTCTTAGACATATTATATCAAACCCTTGCAAAATTATTATCCAATTGTTAAATTAAAAAAAAAATCTCATTTGAAGAAAAAAGCTAAGAATGTCTCTTCTGTTCTAGCTTGGGTTTTGCCTTTTTCAGAAGCCAGTGAATACTGTTGGTTTAATAGGGGGATGGGGAGGCTAAGAACTAAGCACTGTTGGGAATAAGATTTCCATAGGTTTATTATCCCCAATTATCTTCAGAATATCAATGTTTGTTTGATAATTTTGGATACACATCTTTATTGACTGTGTTGAACTTTTATTTATTTTTTTAAGCAAGGGATGGTTTAGTAAAATATAATTTTAGACAATCAAAATGACAAGGCATATGAAGGGATGACTGACCTCTGTAATCAGATTGGGCAAAGCTATGGTTTTTCTGGTAGTCATGTATGGATGTTAGAGTTGGACTATAAAGAAAGCTGAGCGCTGAAGAATTGATGCTTTTGAACTGTGGTGCTGGAGAAGATTCTTGAGAGTCCCTTGGACTGCAAGAAGATCCAACCTGTTAATCCTAAAGGAAATCAGTCCTGAATATTCATTGGAAGGACTGATGCTGAGGCTGAAACTCTAATACTTTGGCCATCTGATGTGAAGAACTGACTCCCTGGAAAAGACCCTGATGCTGGGAAAGATTGAAGGTGGGAGGAAAAGGGGACAAGAGAGGATAAGATGGTTGGATGGCATCACCGACTCAATGGACATGAGTTTGAGTAAACTCTGGGAGTTGGTGATGGACAGGGAGGCCTGGTGTGCTGCAGTCCGTGGGGTGGCCAAGAGTCAGACACAACTGAGCAACTGAACTGAACTGATCATGAAAATGGAAAGATTTTTGTGGTTGTATTATCAAAATATGGTAAAATATGTGCACATATCAAAGCTGGATGAAGCACAAGCTGGAATCAAGATTGCTGGGAGAAATATCAATAATCTCAGATATGCAGATGACACCACCCTTATGGAAGAAAGTGAAGAAGAACTAAAAAGCCTCTTGATGAAAGTGAAAGAGGAGAGTGAAAAAGTTGGCTTAAAGCTCAACATTCAGAAAACTAAGAACATGGCATCTGGTCCCACCACTTCATGGCAAATAGATGGGGAAACAGTGGAAATAGTGTCAGACTTTATTTTTCTGGGCTCCAAAATTACTGAAGATGGTGACTGCAGCCATGAAATTAAAAGACGCTTACTCCTTGGAAGGAAAGTTATGACCAACCCAGACAGGATATTAAAAAGCAGAGACATTACTTTGTCAACAAAGGTCTGTCTAGTCAAGGCTATGGTTTTTCCAGTAGTCATGTATGGATGTGAGAGTTGGACTGTGAAAAAGGCTGAGTGCAGAAGAATTGATGCTTTTGAACTGTGGTGTTGGAGAAGACTCTTGAGAGCCCCTTGGACTGCAAGGAGATCCAACCAGTCCATCCTAAAGGAGAGCAATACTGGGTGTTCATTGGAAGGACTGGTGTTGAACCTGAAACTCCAATACTTTGGCCACCTGATGCGAAGGGCTGACTCATTTGAAAAGACCCTGATGCTGGGAAAGATTGAGGGCAGGAGGAGAAGGGGACGACAGAGGATGAGATGGTTGGATGGCATCACTGACTCAATGGACATGAGTTTGGGTAGACTCCAAAAGTTGGTGATGGACAGGGAGGCCTGGCGTGCTGTGGTTCATGGAGTTGCAAAGGATCAGACACGACTGAGTGACTGAGTGACTTAGCTTTGACTGATCAAAGCTAAGAAATGCCTTTTGTTGTGTGGTGTGATAAGCTTGGTTCCACTCTCTCCATGAAACAATGACTATCATTTACTCAGCAGCTTCGGAAGTCAATCTTTCCTTCAATACGGTTTTCCTATACAGTCATTGGGCTGCTGTCTATGGGGTTGCACAGAGTCGGACATGACTGAAGCGACTTAGCAGCAGCAGCAGCATACAGTCACTAGATGTGTTCCTGCTAATATCAGGGCTCTGATCTACATACTGTGCTTCTTCTCTAGATTTTAAGAACTTGGCTCTCATATTTCCTTTGGTATCCTTGTTGCATCTGTAGTAGTTAATTCTCTTTACTCTAAAATGATAAAAATAAAAAGCCCCCAAGTACTTAGTGTGTTCTTCTGGTGAAATAATAAATCAATGTATCTGTGAGTTCTACCAAGGATTTTATTTGATCACTATTCATTTTGCTTAGGTACTTTGCATTTTGCAATGTGGTAGAGTCTATTTAAATATATACATTATTTTCTAGTCTCACTATAGCTATTTAAAGGGAAGTCCAAAATAATTATTTTTTAAAATATCTACATTTCTATCATTCATCTATCTATATTCTAAAGAAAGAACTTGGAATAAAGGTTTAGGAAAATCCTCATGGTGATTTTTGAACTGGAAATTGTAGAAAACATGTCCAGTTTCCTCATTACTTTTAATTCCCCATAATTACTAAATGCCTCCTCTATCACCTTCAGGAAGGCTTCTCAGAGTGATTAGAAGACACCCTCTCTATCATACTTCAGGTTTCTACAAAAGCATGGGTCTCTTCAGGAGCTTTCTTCTCTTTCCATGGATATTTTGTCTAATACTTACTATTATTATAGGTTCATAATGCATCTTCACATCCTGAAGAGTATATTCTCTCATCTATCTCAGAGTTTCTTGACTCTTCTCAAACATTTATTTTTTCAATTAAACATTAGAATCAGTTTTTTAATTTCCCCAGAAATATCTAAATGGAAATTGGATTGGAATTGCAGTGAATGTATAGCTTAATGTGGAAAAATAGAAATATTTGGAATAATTGTATAATTGATGATTTGACAGAAGTTGCCCATAAAAATCATTTGAACATTCTGTCTTTTGGGAAGAGGAAAAAGTTTTTAAAATTTCTTTAGTATTTGTGGATTAAAATTTTTTATTTAATTAATTAATTTATTGCCATCCAGTATCTGAAATACCTTCCTGTTGGGGAATTCCCAACCTGTATTCATTGTAAGAGTTGAAACGATCAACACATACTTTCCTCTGCTCTAGCATCTAGGACCTGGAACTATGTTTTTGGCTCAGCTCACAGTACCCAGGATTTTAAGTCTGCAGCCAATCAGCAAAGAATCAGGGACATTCAAGACAGGTGGGCTTTTTTTTTTTTTTTGCATGTGGCAATGGTATGAAAAACAGCATCAAATGTTTAAGAACAATGCTTAGTGGTATCATGATATCCTTTCCAATTATGGCATGATTTACCTTTGGATCCTCTTTTTTAAAATTCATTGCTGCAGTCAGTGAATTAATATTTTATTTTGGGTATTTGCTGGCATAGTCATAAAAGACATTGGCTGGTAACTTTTCTTGCACTATCCTTTTTCACTTTTTTTTAAAACAAGGCAAAATTATTTTGTTGCTTGACCATAGGAACCATAACTAAATCTTCTCTTCAGATCTTTTTCATATTGAATAATTTTTAGTATTTCATATTTTTCTAGAAAATTATCCCATTTAAGTTTTCAATTTTATTGGCCCAGAATATTCTTCATTCATAGAATACTCTATTTCCCTCTCTAGTGTACCTATGGTTATTATTTTATTTTCTGCCCTAATATTGGCTTGTTTATGCTTCAAAAAAGATCAGTGTAGCCGTAGGTCCATTTGGGATTTTTTTTTGGCCATGACACATGCCTTACCGGGATCTCAGTTTCCTGACCAGGGACAGAACCTAGACCAAGGCCATGAAATCCTGGAATCCTAACACTAGGCCACCAGGGAACACCCCCAGAGGTCCACTGCTTTTACTTGTCTTTTCAGGAAACAAATTTTGGGTTTTATAATCTCTCCTGTTTGTCTTCTGTGAATTTCTTGCCTTGCTTCCTGTTATAACTATACAATAGCTCCCAGACCTTTCCTAGTATCTGTTGATGGATAAAGGAGTTAGCAGATTTCTGGCTTCTCAATTCTCGCAGGGAGCCCAGTTCCAGCTCTCTGCCCTGTGCAGGGCCCACTGCTTTAATTCTTGGCCCTGGGCATTAGAAGCTCAGCTCTGAAACCACTAATCCAGTCTCTCTCTCTGCAGGCTATATTGATTTAATCTCTGCATAATTCTGGGGCTGTGAGTTACTGCTTCATGTTTAGCTCCTGGAGATACCCTTTTCTTACTTTTGAGTGTGAACATGTGTGTTTTGTTTTGTTTTTAATTTTTTGGCCACGCCACGCAGCATGTGGGATCTTAGTTCCCTGACCAAGGATCAAACCTGTGCCCCCCGCATTGGCAGCTCAACAGTCTTAACCACTGGGCTATCAGGGAAGTCTTGATGAATACATATTTTAAAATATATTTCAAAAGACATTTAGTATGTATGTATTTAAAGTACATCTTGTCAGTCATGTCAACTAGAAGTCATCCTTTTGTGTATGTGTGTTGCTAATACTTCAAATTCTCACCTATGCTCTCATTTTTAAGAATTAACTTCATAAAAAATTATTTCTGACTTAGTCCTGAAGAGCAGAGAGAGTAAGTGGTGGTTAGTACTCTTGCCTGGAAAATCCCATGGATGGAGGAGCCTGGTAGGCTGCAGTCCATGGGGTCACTAAGAGTCGGACACGACTGAGCGACTTAACTTTCACTCTTAACTTTCATGCACTGGAGAAGGAAATGGCAACCCACTCCAGTGTTCTTGCCTGGAGAATCCCAGGGACTGCGGAGCCTGGTGGGCTGCCATCTATGGGGTCACATAGAGTTGGACACGGCTGAGGCGACTCAGCAGCAGCAGCAGCAGCAGCAGCATCTTTGGCCTTCCGAGGTGGCGCTAGTGGTAAAGAATCTGCTTCCCAATGCAGGAGATACAAGAGAAACAGGTTCGATTCCAGGGTCAGGAAGATCCCCTGGAGAAGGGAATGGCTACCCACTCCAGTATTCTTGCCTGGGAAGTCCCAGGGACAGAGGAGCCTGGTGGGCTATAGCCCATGGGGTTGCAAAGAGTCAGACACGGTTGAGCAGCTGAGCACAGCACAGCATCATCTTTACCAACCCCCAGCTGCCATACAATTACCCTCCAGACAGAGGTGGTCATTTCAGAGGGAGGCAGTGCCTCTGAGCAGCATCACCATCTACCCTGAGAGACGCCTGCCGAGATCCACTCTGGGAGGAGACGAGGGTGTCCAGGTAGTGGACTGACCTTATGATCATACGGTTCAGGAGTGGTTTTCATACAGAGGATTAGCACGGTGGGATTGTCCCCTCCCTCTGTGTCCCCTTCTGCCCTGGTCTTGCTTTGCCGGCTCAGTTTCTCCCTCCCCCACATTGAGGATAGGTCTGTCTTGATTTGCTGTTTCCTGGGTATTGGGGATTCTACACAGAGAGAATGCGTATGGGTGATAGGGCAGGAGAGGAGGGAGGAAAGAGGAAAGAGAATACAGCTTTCAAGAAACAGCAAAGCATCAAGATGCTGAAGCAGTGTCAGAGTGTGAGCAAGTAAGATCCCTGAGATGACAAGAAAGTGTGGCTGTGGCATATGACTCAGGTTCCTTTACTGATCCTGGAAAATACGATGAATAACTAGAGTTACTTTTTAGCTATTTCTGGTTTTCAGATATTTTTCTTCAAAGGAGCTTAATGTTTAATTTGGCAATATGAGCCCCACCTTACCTCCGGGTTACAGTTGGATAACCACCCCCTTTGTTTGCTTGGGTTGTTGACTCTTATCTGTGGCTGGTTAAGCTGATTCTCCCTGTCACCCAGGGAGAAATGCCTGGTATTAGGAGTAGGGAAGCATCTTTAAGGAGCTGAGAGTAAACTGGCTCTTCCTTACTTGGCTGGCACTTCTTAATTTTTACTTGGCTGGACTTTCCAGTGAGGCTGAAGATGTCTAAATACTAGGAACTTTCTGGTGGTTCAGTGGCTGACTGCACACTCCCAATGCAGGGGCCCTGGGTTTGATCCCTAGTCAGGGAACTAGATCCCACACGCTGCAACTAAAGGTCCCACATCCTGCAACTAAATCCCAGTGCAGCCAAATAGATAAATAATTACAAAAAAAAAAAAAAGAATTCTAAATACTATAGTTGAGTATTATTGAGTAATTCTCAAAATGTATTTTATTGGTGTCATGGGAATGTTCAGAATTTATTTTTAAAAATAATTTTATTTATTTATTTTATTTTTGGCTGTGCTTGGTCTTCATTGCTGTGTGCGCTTTTCTCTAGTTGCGGAGAGTGGGGGCTACTCTCTATATTCTGTTCATGGACTTATCGTTGTGGTGGCTTCCCTTGTCGTGGAGCATGGACTCTAGAGTGTGCGGGCTTCAGTAGTTGAGGCTACTGGGTTCTGAAACACAGGTTAGTAGTTGTGATGCTTGGGCTTATATGTTCCATGGCATGTGGGATCCTTCCAGACCAGGGATCGAACCCATGTCTTCTGCACTGGCAGGCAGATTCTTTACCACTGAGCTACCAGAAAAGCCCTCATTGTTTTTAAACTATGTATATGTAGCACTGATTCCTAATTACCCTCGGTATCCTTTTCCTTTTTTTCCTTAATAAAAAAATTCCAAATGTTTTAGCTTCCAGGATAAGGACCATATTGCCCAAACTTCCTTGCAGCTAGGGGTGGCCAAGGACTCTGAGCGGAAGTTTATATTTCCTAGTCCTTCTAGGAAATGTCTTTAAAAGGAGAGCAAACCCTTCTTCAGCCCTTCCTGTCTTTCTGCTGGTTGAAGTGTGGACACAGTGATTGGAGTCAAGCAGCCAACCCGGACCATGAAGCTCAGAGCCTCAGATTTAGGATGAAGGATAAACAAGATAGACATCTGGATCCTTGATGACTGTGGAGCCACCCTATTAGCCTGGCCTGCTACCCTGTGGAGTATTTACATGTGTAAGAAGAGAACTACCATGTCTTTTAAGTCACTGTTATTTCAGTCTTTTGTCACACACAGCCAAAGCTAGTCTGAAATGATACATGTGCCAGACATCTAACTGTATATTATTTGATGTGTGAAAATACTACTATTTATTTTTTTAATGCACATTCTGAGAACCCCAAAGAACATGACATCATAGTTGTAGACTGAATAATGGGGTAACTACTTAAAAGTATAAGATGCAAAGGAGCCAACGTTATTATCATTAATGCTGATGGTGGTCTAACCAGCAGGAGAGTCCATTCTAATAGAAACTTAATTTTTTTCAGACACCTACTCACTTCTGTTCAACACAGCCTGGGATAAGACAACCTCACCTCTACTCTGGGGACAGCCTGGTGAACTAGGCGTTATCCCAGATTTCTGCTCAGAATTTGGTTCAGGAATGGCTCTATGACCCAAGTTGGGCTGCTGGGATACAGAAAGCAGATCCAGGAGCTCCTGGGGAAGTTCTTTCTCATTTTCTTGGGGAGTTTCTGAAAGCTACCTTCTCTCACTTTCCCTGGATATTGCTTTCCAGATACAAGGCCTGTAATCATCTTATCAGCTTGATGATGAAGCCGACACAGACAGCAAAGCCAGTTATGTCAAAGACCTATGGAATCACAGCCATTGGATCTGTATCATCTTGAAGTGGGTTCTACCTCTGACTTTCCAGTGAAAGGAGTCAATCAACTTCCCTGTTATTGAGGGAAGATAAAATTGGGTTTTCTATGACTTACAGTAACATGTAAAGTAAAATGGCCACATGGTGGAAATAAACCCCTGGCTGGAGCAGAGCATTTGGTTCTATTCCCAGCCTTGCCACCTATAGGCTGTGTGACCATAAGCAAGTCACTTCACCTCTCTGAAACTCACCTTCCTCATCTGAAGAGGCGAGGCTGTTGGACTAGATCAGTGGTCCTCAACCATGGGTGGTTCTGCTCCCATAAGAGATATCTGGGGAAATATGGGGCATTTTTCATTATTACAGTAAGTGTGGAGACACAGCTGGCACTCACTGAGTGGGCAGGCATGCCAAACGTCCACAGTGCTTGGCATGATCCCAATAAAGAAAATCCATTTCACCCAAAGTGCCTCTTGAGATACTGTGCTAGATGTTCCTCTTACTTTTTACCTCTCTTGTGACTCTGGGTCGTTTATTCCTTTCTCTTGATTTCTGCTTTCCTAATTTTTGCCATCTGCTGGTCCCCTTTTGACTGCCTAGATGGAGCTTTTATATCAGTGTTTCTCTATGTAGGTCCCAAGGACAACATCCATCAGAGTCAGCTCGGGAATCTGCTAGAAATTCAGTTTCATGGGTCCAAACTGTGACCTACCAAATCAGTATCAACATCCCCAGGTCACTTGTATGGAGTCTTGCTTTACATGTTCCTCTATCTCACTAGGCCACAAAATGTCAAAATATAAAGCTTTTCTTATAAAACTTATAAATTTTAAAGTCACTTATAAAGTTTAAAAAATAAGGTTATCACTCATCCTGATATTTGAGTTCTTTGCATAAATTATTTCACTAACCCTCACAAAAACTTAATAAAAGAAGTCTCCTATTCCCATTTTATGGGTTAAACAAAAGGCTTCCTTATCATTACAAGTTGGTGAATGCAAGAACTGGGACTTGAGCCCAGATATACTTGACCCCAAAGCCCCCTTCATTACGCTGCATAGTCTCATGCTGTTCTCTGTCTTTGTGATACTGGCTGCCAAACAGACACACCAGAAAAATGCCTGGCTGCTACTTGAAACCATGTTCTGTTCACAGCAATGACATACAATACATGTGACAGATGTGTGATTTGATTTATTGCTAATGAAGAAAGATCATCTTTACTGTAATAAAGCAGTAAGTATTAATATATATCTTTTTGCCTTTTCATACTGTTCATGGGGTTATCACAGCAAGAATACTGGAGTGGTTTGCTATTCCCTCCTCCAGTGGACCACATTTTGTCAGAAGGGAAAAAGGAGAAGAGGGTGGCAGAGGATGAGATAGATAGCATCACAGACTCATGGGGCATGAATCTGAGCAAACTCCAGGGAGATAGTAAAGTTCTGGGAAGTTTGACGTGCTGCAGTCCATGGGGTCCCAAAGAGTCAGACACAGATTAGCGACTGAACAACAACAGCATTAATATATGTAGTATGATCCCATTTGTTAGCTATATTCCAAATGTTAACAGTAGGAGGCATTGCAGAATATATTTTAAAAATGTAATTACATTACATAGTGTGTCAGGGATGGCTGGCTAACTTTTAACTCAGAGTTATTATTCAGACACAGCTGCCTAACTAGGGACTACATATCTGAGCCTCCTTTGCATCCAGAACAGGACGTATGGCTAATTCTTAACCATGGGATGTGAACAGAGGTGCTGTGTCACTTCTGGTTTGTGTTTTAAGTAGTGGACTATGCCTTTTTTCCTGCTCCCCTCCCTGCTTCCTGTCAGCCAGATGCAGAGGACTCCAAGGAAATGGGCTATTGGACTCACCATGTGGAAGGGCCCTAGGTCCCTGAATGACCAAATGTGGGTACAGCCACTCCAGGAACTCTGCATTCAGATGGATATATCTTTCCTTTTCTCCTCTGTCTTGCATTCAATATACCAGCAAAATTGGAAAACTGAGCAGTTGCTACAGTCAGTTTACATTCCAATCCCAAAAGAAAGGCAATGCCAAAAAATGTTCTAACTACCGCACAATTGCACTCATCTCACACGCTAGTAAAGCAATGCTCAAAATTCTCCAAGATAGGCTTCATGAGTACGTGAACCAAGAACTTCCAGATGTGCAAGCTGGAATTAGAAAAGGCAGAGGAACCAGAGATCAAATTGCCAACATCCTCTGGATCACAGAAAAAGCAAAAGAATTCCAGAAAAGCATCTTCTGCTTCATTGACTATGTTAAAGCCTTTGACTGGGTGGATTACAACAAACTGTAGAAAATTCTTCAAGAGATGGGAATGCCAGACCACCTGACCTGCCTCCTGAGAAATCTGTGTGCAGGTCAAGAAGCAACAGTTAGAACCAGACGTGGAACAACAGACTGGTTCCAAATTGGGAAAGAGTACATCAAGGCTGTATATATATTCTCACCTTGCTTATTTAACTTCTGTGCAGAGTACATCATGCAAAATGCCAGACTGGATGAAGCACAAGCTGGAATCAAGATTGCAGGGAGAAATATCAATAACCTCAGATATGCAGATGACACCACCCTTATGGCAGAAAGCAAAGAGGAACTATAGAACCTCTTGATGAATGTGAAAGAGGAGAGTGAAAAAACTTGGCTTAAAACTCAACATTCAAAAATGAAGATGATGGCATCTGGTCCCATCACTTCATGGCAAATAGATGGGGAAACAATAGAAACAGTAAGAGACTTTATTTTTTTGGGCTCCATAATCACTGCAGATGGTGACTGCAACCACAAAATTAAAAGATGCTTGCTCCTTAGAAGAAAAGCTATGACCTACCTAGACAGCATATTAAAAAGCAGAGACATTACCTTGCCAACAAATGTCCATCTAGCCAAAGCTATGGTTTTTCCAGTAGTCATGTATGCATGTGAGAGTTGGACCATAAAGAAAGCTGAGTGCCAAAAAATTGATGCTTTTGAATTGTAGTGTTGGAGAAGACTCTTGAGAGTCCCTTGAAGTGCAAGGAGATCCAACCTGTCAATCCTAAAGGAAATCAGTCCTGACTATTCATTGAAAGGACCGATGCTGAAGCTGAAGCTCCAATAATTTGGCCACCTGTTGTGAAGGGCTGACTCATTAGAAAAGACCCTGATGCTGGGAAAGATTGAAGGCAGGAGGAGAAGGGGATAACAAAGGATGAGATGGTTGGATGGCATCACCGACTCAAAGGACATGAGTTTGAGCAAGCTCCAAGAGTTGGTGATGGATGGGGAAGCCTGGCATGCTGCTGTCCATGGGGTCATAAAGAGTCGGACATGACTGAGCAACTGAACTGAACTGAAGTGAGGAACAGCCACAGGCTAGGCAAGAACACTTACAGTTATGTGAGCAATAAACAAGCTTCTGTTGTGCTGTGTTATGGGAATTTGGAGTTTGTTATGGCACCCTACCTAATACAAGTAATGGTGCTACCCTATCTAGTACAAGTTATACTTACTGATCAGTAATTATAATCTTTATTTTCTTTTCATGTATGTGTAATTAAAAACATATAAATAATATTTGTGGGTTTCAGAGCTCTACTTATAGCAATGAGCATCCTCACTGGTTTTTAATTCTCAAAATTCACATCATCTAAAAGATATTGGAGAGAGCCATAGAAGAAGGAGTAAAAAACTGGCAGTATGATCCTTTCTGTCCCTTTCTTTTAATATAGAATCTGATCTTGAAAAGAAAGTCATCTAAAAATCCTCAAGTTACTACTCCAAAGGGACAAGGTGTCAAAGATACTGGAAACAGATACTGCAAATTCTGTTTTTCCTTGCATTGAGTGGAAAATAAGTTTGTACAAGCAAAGAACATCAGTTTGCAAAGTGCTCTTCAGTTACAAAGAAGAACGGATAAAAAATTTGTGGAAAGTTCTCTGGCGGTTCACTTGTTAAGACTCCATGCTTCCACTGCAGGGGATGTGGGTTGGATCCCTGGTCAGAGAACATAAGATCCCACATGCTGTGTGACAAAAAAAAAAAAAAAAAAAGATTTGCCTACCCTTTATCATGAAACCTTGTATTAAATAAAGGAAGCTGAATTTAGTACCTCATTGACTGCAAGAAATCACAAGCTTTTGAAAAGCTGGGGGGTACCTTGGATTTAATTTCCAATTGTGCTACAGCATCTTATCCAATAACTCATAATGGATTGCAGTAACATAATCCAAAGGCAATAAAGAACAAAGCTGACTTACCCATGAGACTTGATAAGAACCACAAGGAGTACACATTGGAAGGGTTTTAATAGGTTTAAGATTTCATCAAACATTAAAAAGGAAAGATGAAGGAAATGCTTGTAATTGCTTGAGGTAAGAAAAGACATCAAAACTAGTTTGACTGTTTAGAATGAGAATTGTGAGAGGGTTTAGCTCTAAATATAAGAGAATATTTATTTTCATGGACAATATCAGGTAAAATGGCAATGACATTGGTTTCTCAGAGTTCCATGATGACTCCTTTGGTATCTGAATGAGGAAGGAAACAGACCTTTGTAGGCAGGGACTCAAATTTAAATAGATCCTTCACACCACCTGGCTATGTCTACATGAAACCAAAATATCAGGATAAGGAGTATAAAACTTTAAAAATGCCAAGTGATGCCAAGGTTCCTGATGTTTCCAAACATCCAAGTGTTTGCACAGATGTTTCCAAATATGTAGATGTTGGCAGTTTCGTTGACGAAATTCAGATAAGTGCGGGGACTTTTTATTTTTAGCACAACTATTTTTAGCCTGAGTTTCTATCAACGTTTAGTAATGGGTGATAGAGTAACTGCTTCAAATTCTTGACCCCAGGAAGAGCCCAGGTATTCAGGGAGGCATTTGGAAAGGTGCTCATCCCTCCAGGCTTCTTTGGGTACCACTTCTGCTGTCACTTGAAACCTAATAAGTCCTTGAAACATTCCTGAGTTATTTCAGAGAGGAGAAGGCATGTCAAAGATGTGGGGAACCTGGCAAAAAGACTGGATGAAGAGCCAAGGGGTGGACATGCAGGAGACACTCAGTAAGTACATGAGAAAATGTGGCAATCGGAAGTGAAGTTTCCAGCCTCCTTTGACCACATCTACCCACTGGTGACTTCTGGGGCCAGATCTTAATACAGACGAATTTCCTATGCTCCCGTCTAAAGTCAGTTCTTTCACTTTGCACTAGAGCCCATTTGCTCTTGCCTACTCACAGCATTATTCCAACAGTTATCTCTCCTATAGTCAGAAAGTCTTCTCTCTTCAGGATTCTTCCTAAACATATACACCTGCTATTATTTACACACACATGTACACACAAATGGGGCTTCCCAGGTGACGCTAGTGATAAAAGAACCCTCCTGTCAATGCTGGAGATACAAGCGACGCGGTTTCTATACCTGGATTGGGAAGATTCCCTGGAGGAGGCATGGCAACCCACTCCAGTATTCTTGCCTGGAGAGTCTCATGGACAGAGGAGCATGGCAGGCTATAGTCCATAGGGTTGCAAAAAATTGGACATGACTGAAGCGACTTAGCATGCACGCATACACACACAAATGCACACACTGTAACTTCTTTTGATTATACTTCCTCAGCTAGCCCCTGTCACCTTTATTTTAGAGTAAAATTCCTCAAAGATGTGTCTATACTCACTGTCTCCAAGCCTTCTCTCGTTTTTCCTCAGCCTACTCTCATCAGGCTTTTTGTTCTGCCCACTCCATCACATCTGCTCTCATCTGGTGAGGCTGCAGAATCCACAAGAACCCATCAGTCCTCCACCCTCAGATTAACTTGATCTCTCTGTAGCATTTGAACCATTTGATCATTCCTTCTTCCTTGATCCTTTCTCTTCACTGGTTCCGGGACATCGGACTCTCTAGTTTTCTTCCTGCCTTGATACTGGCTCTTATCACTCTCCTGCAATGCTTTTTCCTCTTTCTCCAATCTTATAAAGTTGGGGCACCATCATAGTTCAGTCATTACCCCTTTTCTCTTTTCTATGCAAATATATTTTCTAGGAGATTTTATTTAATCTTGTAGTCTTAAAATTATCTCTCATATACCTAAGACTCTTGTGTTAGTCGCTCAGTTGTGTATGACTCTTTGTGATCTCATGGACTGTAGCCTGCCAGACTCCTCTGTCCATGGAATTCTCCAGGCAAAAATACTAGTGTGGGTAGCCATTCCCTTCTCCGGAGGAATCCTCCCGATTCAGGGGTTGAACCTGGGTCTCCCACATTGCAGGTAGATTCTTTACCTTCTGACCCACTAGGGAAGTCCCAAGTTTTAATTATTTGGTCACGCTGCAAGGCATGTGGTATCTTAGTTCCCCAACCAGGGATCAAACCTGCACCCCCTGCATTGGCAGCTCACAGTCTTAACCACTGAACCACCAGGGAGCCCTGTCCAGATGTTCATCTTTCTAACTGCCTTCTCCGTATCTCCCCTTGGATATCTGATTGACTCTTCAAACTTAGCATTTTCCAAACTCCATGGCTGATCTTCTAGATCAGTGAAAGGCAACTCCATTATTCTACGTGCTCAGGTCAGAAGCCATGGAATAAATCCTTGACTTCTATTCCTCTCACACCCCACATCCAGTTCACACCTATGGGAAACCCTACTGGTGCTACCTTCACAACACGTCCAGACTCTGCCTATGCTGGGCCACTTTCACTCTTTCTACATGATCAGAGTCATCATAACCTGTCACCTGTCATTGTCACCCTTAACAGACTCCCTGTTTCTACCCTTGGCCCTTACAGTCTATTCCAACACAGCAGGCAGTGATTTTACAGCATGGAAGCCCCACCCTGTTACTCCCCTGCTCAGAAGTCTGCGGTAGCGCCTCCCTCCACACAGAGGAAGAGGTCTTATAAGGCTCCATGTGGTCTGCCCCGCCACCTCTCTCTCATCACCTTCCCCTGCCACCCCCCTCACGGCTTTTGTTCCCACCACACTGCCGCTTGCCTGCCTCTGAGGCTCCAGCACACTCCTGCTCCCAGTCTTTCTCCTGTTATCTGCTTGTCTGCTCTCCCACCCTCTCCAAGTCTTTGCTCAACTGTCACTTTTTCACTGGCGCCTCTTCTGATTACCCTTCTTAAAATTCCAAACTGAAACCCCAAATTCCTGAAAATCCTTACACTGCTCTGCCTTGTCTTTCTCCATAGCACACTCATTACCTTCTAAGATACTGTATACTAACTTCTTCAGCTCTATTATTTATTGTCTGTCTCCTCCTTCCCCACCACTAGAATGGCAGCTCCCATTCAGGCCAGGATCTTCAACTGTTATGCTCACGGATGCCCCCCAAGTGCCAAGAACAGAGCCTGGCACACGGTGGATGGGCACTCACTGAAGATTTGTTAAGTGAATTGAATCGATAGGTGGAAGAATCTGGTTGTAAGATTCTCCTGATGGACCAGCATTTTAGGTCCAAGCACTTTCTCTCATTTAATCCGCAAAATAGCCACGTGACATAAATGCACTGATTTCCCCCATTTTTCAGATAAAAAGTCTGCAGCACAGAGCATTTCTATCATCTGCCCGAGACTGCATGATTGGAGGGTGGCAGAGGTTCAAGCCCAGTCCGCATGTTCCACTTCCTCACTATCCTTCTTCATTCCTGGAATGAGTATTAATTGGTGTTGCTCTTCTGGAGGGTAATTCAGCCTTTGTATGAATGGCTTTATGAATGTTCCCACCCTTTGTTTCAGAGAACTAATCATGGATACACACGGAGACATATCTACACCATTGTTTGTAATGGCAAACAAAACCCCAGGAGAGAACCCAAGTGATGCATAGGAGGGAACTGATTTTTTAAAAAATCATGGTACATTCACACAACGGAAAATTACATAGCCAGTACTAATGATGGTATAAAAGAATGTATAATGACATGGAGAAACCACCCCAGCATATGTCAAGTATAAATAACAAAGATGATAAACTATAACACTGTATCCACATCACAATTCCCCAATTTTGAAAAATTACATTATTTATGCACATTATTTATAACACATACACAAAATGTTTAGAAGAAATACATCAAAACATTAATAATGGTTTTCCCTAATGATATGATTATGGGTGATTTTTATTTTCTTGGTAAATTTCTGTGTAATTTTTTATAATAATAAAACATTTTTAAGAGGAACCGCTACCTCAATATTAAAATATGCTTTCCTATTTATATTCTACCCTAATAAATGTTATGGAAAAAATTTAGCATACCTGAATAGCTGAAAGGTAAGACTAGATCCTTGTGAAATACCCAAGGATTCTAAGAAGTTAGGTTGTTACAACTGTGTTTTATTTGGCCTATTAAAATAATTTAATTGTATGACAACATCCTTATCTAGGTGAACTGTAATCAGCCATTTCATTTACGCCCACTGGATTCTCAAAGTTTTAATAAAGTTTAGTTTTTCTTTTTCTTTCTTTTGGAGAAATCCCCACCCCCACCCCGCTCCCTAACAGGCATTACATTCTGTTTCTCTTTGGAGCACTTGCATCTCTTAATTGCAGAAAAGTATCTCATTCCACAGCACAAAGGACCTCGAATTGTTTCAAGAACATCTCAGATAGCACATTTAGACTGTGCCATCATATTAAGAAATTACAGTATTAAGGCACATTCTTAAGCAATTACTTATATAATTTTTCTCTTTTAACTCCACTCCTGGAGAATAATCTTGTTTAAAGCCTGTCTTGGAAAACGTCACTTGTGGGTTTTTTTGGCTTTTGCTTTTTTCCTGATCACAAGCCATTTTAAGAGCAGTCAGAAACCTATATAGTGTGAGGGGTACTGTGGGCTTCCTTAACATCAAAAATGAGGGCAATGCCAGAATGATTAGTTAAATTACTAAACGAAGAAGGAAAAGGACACATTTAGATCTGCTAATGGAACAACTTGAAAGATTCAAAAAGGTTAATGTTTCTACATGAATGGTCATGCAATTGGAAGTGACTTTGAAACTAGCTAATTCCTGAAGCCCAGATAGAATCTGAACATTCTTGTGGGTTTAAAGATGAAATGTTTCAAAGGATTGGAATGAATTTGTTTAAAGAGAGGCTGCAAAGAGAGTGGAAGAGCTGAAAGTTGGCAGGAGGGGTTATACTGGAGAAGAACATGCATCACAGATAGGCACACACACGTGCATGCAGGTACACACCCCAGTGTTCACATGGCCCCTTCCGCAAACTGTCCTCACTTCTAAGAACTGAACATGAGCCAAATGCCTGTTCCCAAGAGGGTGTTCAGCACAGTCAAAGGAGCCCAAGAGAAGGGGACGGAGACCATGAAAGAACAGACATGCCATCAACCTTGAAACAGAAGACTGGCTTCAGGCCTGAATTCCACATCTGGAATAGAGGCTGCAAGTGAATAAAGAGGTGACTAGCTGCCAGAGTGTCCCAGGGCAGGGCTATAAGCAGAAACAAGAGAAGAAAAGTAGTTCACATATGAGAACCTAGTGGTCCAGTGATTTTCAGCAAAGGCCTGGCCAGGGCTGGACCAGCCTGGTGGCCGCCCACTGCCCCCAACTCTGTTCTTACTCACACACCCTCAGCACAATCTCACCTTTTCAGGTGCTGTCAGGGTGATGGTCCTTCTCACCTCAGGCCTCCGTCTGACCCTCCTCTCCCCTGGGAGCAGTAGGGAGCATCAGGCCAGGCTGTCAGATTTCCTAGTCCCACAAGCAGAAGAAGTCCCCACCGTGTCTCTCCAAGCCTCCGCCTGCAGCCGACGTTGCTTGGGACTCTTCACCAGGTATTATCACAGACTTTTTTACTCATGAGGAAAGGAGGGCTTTCCTTGCTCACTCAGCTGAGAAGCAGCAGCATCAGGATTTAAACTCAGTCCTGCTTCCCTCTAAAACGCAGATGTTTTTAATCACCCCATAATGCCAATCAGAGTTCTAGCCCTAATGGTAAATCTTTAACAAATGATGGCAAGAATTTCTGTTGGAATCTGGTTTTAGAAATTCTGATTATTTTCTCCTTTCCCGGCTTCTGTCCGGGGCTTCCCTGGTAGCTCAGCTGGTAAAGAATCTGCCGACAATGCAGGAGACCCCGGTTTGATCCCTGGGTTGGGTAGATCCCCTGGAGAAGGGGAAGGCTACCCACTCCAGTATTCTGGCCTGGAGAATCCCATGGACTGTATATACCATTTAGTTGCAAAGAGTCAGACATGGCTAAGTAACTTTCACTTTACTTCCGTCCATTCATTATCCCCCCTCTCCCCCATCCAGTCTTCTCTCTCCCTTTATCTTTTCTTTTTTCTAATCTGAAGGAGCAGTCTTAAGCCCTACCTCTTAATATCCAGCATTCCATCTCTGATATGGAAACAACAGATGTTTTTTGCATCATATATATAGTACAGCCTCAGAGCCAGCCCCCTCCCCGAACTCCCGCTATTAGCCTGGCCCCACAATCCTGTCTTTGTAGAAGTTCTGTGCAGGCCCATGTTCCTGTGCACCTGTGATAGATGATCAACGTATCTGGGATACTGTGACTCTCAGGGGGCACAAAAGGTAAAAAATCTGCCTGCCAATGCAGGAGACACGGGAGACACAAATTCCATCCCTGGGTCGGGAAGATCCCTGGAGGAGGAAATGGCAAACCCTCTCCAGTATTCTTGGTGGGATAATCCCATGGACAGAGGCCAGCAGGCTACAGTTTACGATGTCACGAAGAGTCAGACATGACTGAGCACACACACACACGTGACTCTCAGGAAGCAAGGCCAGTCATCCAGGCTACCCCTCTATTCCTGCTGTGCACTTTCTGCATCTTTCTTGCAATGGGCTGAAATCCCAGGTTTCTCATTTTTCTTATCCCTGCTGAATAAAAAGAGAAAGAATGCTCAGATAGGTGGGTGTAGGACATGAGCCCTTCCGTGTGAGGACCACTCCTCCTAGAAAAGCAACTGAAAATTGTCCACACGTTTTCATTTTTTTCAGTTTCAAGGCTTGTGTTTTCCAAGAGAAGAAAATGTTCTCCACTGAAACAATTATTGGAATAAAAGATAAGGATAAAGGTCATAACAAGCTTGTGGTGAAGAAGTATGAGTGGAAGAAAGAATGACCTGGTTCACTCCCAGGGCCCAGGCTCTCTAGAGGTGAGGCCACTGCTGCCCACCTCTGTCCTCCCATGGATGCTCATGTGAAGCTACCTTTTGCTCCAGACCTGCTGGAACCTAAGATGAGACATGATAAAATAAATGGGCTGGCCAATAAAACAGGGGGAGCTGAGTTTCAGGAGAGCCTACCCTGCTGTCTTTACCAATGGCCCCTGGAGCTCTGTTTATAAGTAAATTAGGAGGATCAGCCTGCTGGGTCAAAAAAGCATAGAAAAAGCAGTAATAGTTGTGTGGTTGTGTGTGTGAAGCCTTTCAGACACATTCAAGTGTGTTTGAATCAGAGACGTCAGATTTGACTCTAGCATTGCCTCCTCCAGGAAGCCTTCCCAGACTGTTCCCAGCACAATCTATAGGGTGGGTTAGACCTTCCTCCCATGTACAAAGCAACCACTCAGAATACCCAGCAGCACATTTAACTAGTGTACTTTTCCACCAGCTGCGAACTTCTTGTGGCCCAGGCCTGGCTTTTGTTTTTGTTTTTGTTTTTTTTAATTTTATTTTATTTTCAAACTTTACATAATTATATTAGTTTTGCCAAATATCAAAATGAATCCGCCACAGGTATACATGTGTTCCCCATCCTGAACCCTCCTCCCTCCTCCCTCCCCATTCCATCCCTCTGGGTCGTCCCAGTGCACCAGCCCCAAGCATCCAGTATCGTGCATCGAACCTGGACTGGCAACTCATTTCATACATGATATTTTACATGTTTCAATGCCATTCTCCCAAATCTTCCCACCCTCTCCCTCTCTCACAGAGTCCATAAGACTGTTCTATACATCAGTGTCTCTTTTGCTGTCTTGTACACAGGGTTATTGTCACCATCTTTCTAAATTCCATATATATGCTTTAGTATACTGTATTGGTGTTTTTCTTTCTGGCTTACTTCACTCTGTATAATAGGCTCCAGTTTCATCCACCTCATTAGAACTGGTTCAAATGTATTCTTTTTAATGGCTGAGTAATACTCCATTGTGTATATGTACCACAGCTTTCTTATCCATTCATCTGCTGATGGACATCTAGGTTGCTTCCATGTCCTGGCTATTATAAACAGTGCTGCGATGAACATTGGGGTACACGTGTCTCTTTCCCTTCTGGTTTCCTCAGTGTGTATGCCCAGCAGTGGGATTGCTGGATCATAAGGCAATTCTATTTCCAGTTTTTTAAGGAATCTCCACACTGTTCTCCATAGTGGCTGTACTAGTTTGCATTCCCACCAACAGTGCAAGAGGGTTCCCTTTTCTCCATACCCTCTCCAGCATTTATTGCTTGTAGACTTTTGGATCGTAGCCATTCTGACTGGTGTGAAATGGTACCTCATAGTGGTTTTGATTTGCATTTCTCTGATAATGAGTGATGTTGAGCATCTTTTCATGTGTTTGTTAGCCATCTGTATGTCTTCTTTGGAGAAATGTCTATTTAGTTCTTTGGCCCATTTTTTGATTGGGTCATTTATTTTTCTGGAGTTGAGCTGTAGGACTTGCTTGTATATTCTCGAGATTAGTTGTTTGTCAGTTGCTTCATTTGCTATTATCTTCTCCCATTCTGAAGGCTGCCTTTTCACCTTGCTAATAGTTTCCTTTGATGTGCAGAAGCTTTTAAGGTTAATTAGGTCCCATTTGTTTATTTTTGCTTTTATTTCCAATATTCTGGGAGGTGGGTCATAGAGGATCCTGCTGTGATGTATGTTGGAGAGTGTTTTGCCTATGTTCTCCTCTAGGAGTTTTATAGTTTCTGGTCTTACGTTGAGATCTTTAATCCATTTTGAGTTTATTTTTGTGTATGGTGTTAGAAAGTGTTCTAGTTTCATTCTTTTACAAGTGGTTGACCAGATTTCCCAGCACCACTTGTTAAAGAGATTTTCTTTAATCCATTGTATATTCTTGCCTCCTTTGTCAAAGATAAGGTGTCCATATGTGCATGGATTTATCTCTGGGCTTTCTATTTTGTTCCATTGATCTATATTTCTGTCTTTGTGCCAGTACCATACTGTCTTGATAACTGTGGCTTTGTAGTAGAGCCTGAAGTCAGGTAGGTTGATTCCTCCAGTTCCATTCTTCTTTCTCAAGATCGCTTTGGCTATTCGAGGTTTTTTGTATTTCCATACAAATTGTGAAATTATTTGTTCTAGCTCTGTGAAGAATGCTGTTGGGAGCTTGATAGGGATTGCATTGAATCTATAGATTGCTTTGGGTAGTATACTCATTTTCACTATATTGATTCTTTCAATCCATGAACATGGTATATTTCTCCATCTGTTAGTGTCCTCTTTGATTTCTTTCACCAGTGCTTTATAGTTTTCTATATATAGGTCTTTAGTTTCTTTAGGTAGATATATTCCTAAGTATTTTATTCTTTCTGTTGCAATGGTGAATGGAATTGTTTCCTTAATTTCTCTTTCTGTTTTCTCATTATTAGTGTATAGGAATGCAAGGGATTTCTGGGTGTTGATTTTATATCCTGCAACTTTACTATAGTCATTGATTAGCTCTAGTAATTTTCTGGTGGAGTCTTTAGGGTTTTCTATGTAGAGGATCATGTCATCTGCAAACAGTGAGAGCTTTACTTCTTCTTTTCCAATTTGGATTCCTTTTATTTCTTTTTCTGCTCTGATTGCTGTGGCCAAAACTTCCAAAACTATGTTGAATAGTAATGGTGAAAGTGGGCACCCTTGTCTTGTTCCTGACTTTAGAGGAAATGCTTTCAATTTTTCACCATTGAGGATAATGTTTGCTGTGGGTTTGTCATATATAGCTTTTATTATGTTGAGGTATGTTCCTTCTATTCCTGCTTTCTGGAGAGTTTTTATCATAAATGGATGTTGAATTTTGTCAAAGGCTTTCTCTGCATCTATTGAGATAATCATATGGTTTTTATTTTTCAACTTGTTAATGTGGTGTATTACATTGATTGATTTGCGGATATTGAAGAATCCTTGCATCCCTGGGATAAAGCCCACTTGGTCATGGTGTATGATCTTTTTAATGTGTTGTTGGATTCTGATTGCTAGAATTTTGTTAAGGATTTTTGCATCTATGTTCATCAGTGATATTGGCCTGTAGTTTTCTTTTTTTGTGGGATCTTTGTCAGGTTTTAGTATTAGGGTGATGGTGGCCTCATAGAATGAGTTTGGAAGTTTACCATCCTCTGCAATTTTCTGGAAGAGTTTGAGCAGGATAGGTGTTAGCTCTTCTCTAAATTTTTGGTAGAATTCAGCTGTGAAACCGTCTGGACCTGGGCTTTTGTTTGCTGGAAGATTTTTGATTACAGTTTCAATTTCCGTGTTTGTGGTGGGTCTGTTAAGATTTTCTATTTCTTCCTGATCGAGTTTTGGAAAGTTGTACTTTTCTAAGAATTTGTCCATTTCTTCCTCGTTGTCCATTTTATTGGCATATAATTGTTGATAGTACTCTCTTATGATCCTTTGTATTTCTGTGTTGTCTGTTGTGATCTCTCCATTTTCATTTCTAATTTTATTGATTTGATTTTTCTCCCTTTGTTTCTTGATGAGTCTGGCTAATGGTTTGTCAATTTTATTTATCCTTTCAAAAAACCAGCTTTTGGTTTTGTTGATTTTTGCTATGATCTCTTTTGTTTCTTTTGCATTTATTTCTGCTCTAAGTTTTAAGATTTCTTTAATTATACTAACCCTGGGGTTCTTCATTTCTTCCTTTTCTAGTTGCTTTAGGTGTAGAGTTAGGTTATTTATTTGACTTTTTTTCTTGTTTCTTGAGGTGTGCCTGTATTGCTATGAACTTTCCCCTTAGGACTGCTTTTACCATGTCCCACAGGTTTTGGGTTGTTGTGTTTTCATTTTCATTCGTTTCTATGCAAATTTTGATTTCTTTTTTGATTTCTTCTGTGATTTGTTGGTTATTCAGCAGCGTGTTGTTCAGCCTCCATATGTTGGAATTTTTAATAGTTTTTCTCTTGTAATTGAGATCTAATCTTACTGCATTGTGGTCGGAAAAGATGCTTGGAATGATTTCTATTTTTTGGATTTACCAAGGCTAGCTTTATGTCCCAGGATGTGATCTATCCTGGAGAAGGTTCCATGTGAGCTTGAGAAAAAGGTGAAATTCATTGTTTTGGGATGAAATGTCCTATAGATATCAATTAGGTCTAACTGGTCTATTGTATCGTTTAAAGTTTGTGTTTCCTTGTTCATTTTCTGTTTAGTTGATCTATCCATAGGTGTGAGTGGGGTATTAAAGTCTCCCACTATTATTGTGTTATTGTTAATTTCTCCTTTCATACTTGTTAGCATTTGTCTTACATACTGCGGTGCTCCCGTGTTGGGTGTATATATATTTATAATTGTTATATCTTCTTCTTGGATTGATCCTTTGATCATTATGTAGTGACCATCTTTGTCTCTTTTCACAGTCTTTGTTTTAAAGTCTATTTTATCTGATATGAGTATTGCTACTCCTGCTTTCTTTTGGTCCCTATTTGCATGGAAAATCTTTTTCCAGCCCTTCACTTTCAGTCTGTATGTGTCCCCTGTTTTGAGGTGGGTCTCTTGTAGACAACATATGTAGGGGTCTTGTTTTTGTATCCATTCAGCCAGTCTTTGTCTTTTGGTTGGGGCATTCAACCCATTTACGTTTAAGGTAATTACTGATAAGTATGATCCCGTTGCCATTTACTTTATTGTTTTGGGTTCGAATTTATACACCGTTTTTGTGTTTCCTGTCTAGAGAATATCCTTTAGTATTTGTTGGAGAGCTGGTTTGGTGGTGCAGAATTCTCTCAGCTTTTGCTTGTCTGAAAAGCTTTTGATTTCTCCTTCATACTTGAATGAGATCCTTGCTGGGTACAATAATCTGGGCTGCAGGTTATTTTCTTTCATCACTTTAAGTATGTCTTGCCATTCCCTCCTGGCTTGAAGAGTTTCTATTGAAAGATCAGCTGTTATCCTTATGGGTATTCCCTTGTGTGTTATTTGTTGTTTTTCCCTTGCTGTTTTTAATATTTGTTCTTTGTGTTTGATCTTTGTTAATTTGACTAATATGTGTCTTGGGGTGTTTTGCCTTGGGTTTATCCTGTTTGGGACTCTCTGGGTTTCTTGGACTTGGGTGATTATTTCCTTCCCCATTTTAGGGAAGTTTTCAACTATTATCTCCTCAAGTATTTTCTCATGGTCTTTCTTTTTGTCTTATTCTTCTGGGACCCCTATGATTCAAATGTTGTAGTGTTTAATATTGTCCTGGAGGTCTCTGAGATTGTCCTCATTTCTTTTAATTCGTTTTTCTTTTATCCTCTCTGATTCATTTATTTCTACCATTCTATCTTCTAATTCACTAATCCTATCTTCTGCCTCTGTTATTCTACTATTTTTTGCCTCCAGAGTGTTTTTAATTTCACTTATTGCATTATTCATTATATATTGACTCTTTTTTATTTCTTCTAAGTCCTTGTTAAACCTTTCTTGCATCTTCTCAATCCTTGCCTCCAGGCTATTTATCTGTGATTCCATTTTAATTTCAAGATTTTGGATCAATTTCACTATCATTATTTGGAATTCTTTATCAGGTAGATTCCCTATCTCTTCCTCTTTTGTTTGGTTTGGTGGGCATTTATCCTGTTCCTTTATCTGCTGGCTATTCCTCTGTCTCTTCATCTTGTTTAAATTGCTGAGTTTGGGGTGTCTTTTCTGTATTCTGGCAGTTTGTGGAGTTCTCTTTATTGTGGCGTTTCCTCACTGTGTGTGGGTTTGTACAGGTGGCTTGTCATGGTTTCCTGGTTAGGGAAGCTTGTGTCAATGCTCTGGTGGATGGAGCTGTATTTCTTCTCTCTGGAGTGTAATGAAATGTCCAGTAATGTGTTATGAGATGTCTATGGTTTTGGGGTGACTTTGGGCAGCCTGTATCTTGAAGCTCAGGGTTGTGTTCCTTTGTTGCTGGAGAATTTGCTTGGTATGTCTTGCCCTGGAACTTGTTGGCCCTTGTGTGGTGCTTGGTTTCAGTGTCGGTATGGAGGCATTTGATGAGCTCCTGTCAATTAATGTTCCTTGGAGTCAGGAGTTGCCTGGAGTCAGGGTTTGGGCTTAAGCCTCCTACTTCCAGTTATCGGTCTTATTTTTACAGTAGTTTCAAAACTTCTCCTTCTATACAGCACCATTGATAAAACATCTACGTTAAAGATGAAAAGTTTCTCTACTGTGAGGGTCACTCAGAGAGGTTCACAGAGTTACATGGAGAAGAGAAGAGGGAGGAGGGAGTTAGAGGTGATCCAAATGAGATGAGGTGGAATCAATAGTGGAGAGAGTGGGCTAGCCAGTAGTCACTTCCTTATGTGCACTCCACAACTGGACCACTCAGAGATGTTCACGGAGTTATACAGAGAAGAGAAGAAGGAGGCAGGAGACAGAGGTGGCCAGAAGGATAAAAGGGGGAAATGAAAAGGAGGGAGACAGATCCAGCCAGTAATCAGTTCCCTAAGTGTTCTCCACCGTCTGGAACACACAGAAATTCACAGAGTTGGGTAGAGTAGAGAGGGGTTAGGGAGGAGATACAGGCAACCTGGTGGAGAAAATGGAGAGTCCAAAGGGAGAGAGAGCAGTCAAGCCAGTAATCTCGTTCCCTAGTGAAAAATGGGTCCTGAAGATTGGGTTCTTAAAGGTACAAAATTGGTAACAAATACATAAAAGCAAAAATTAAAAATCTAGAGTAGAGTTTGGAATTTCAAAAATGCGATGTTAATGAAAAGAAGAAGGAAAAGAAAGAGAGAAAAAACGAACAAAGAAAAACAAACAAGGTTGCGAAAATTATAAAGAAACTACAGGTGCAAAATTGATAACTAATACCAAAAAGCAAAAATTAAAAATCTAGAGTAGAGTTTGGAATTTCAAAAATACAATGTTAAAAAAAAAAAGAAGAAAAATAAAGAGAGAAAACAAACAAACCAACAAAAACAATGTTGCAAAAATTATAAAGAAAATACAGGTACAAAATTGATATCAAATACCAAAAAGCATAAATTAAAAATCTTGAGTAGAGTTTGGAATTGCAGATATACGATGTTATATAAAAGAAGAAGAGAAAGAAACAGAGGGGGGAAAAAAAAGTCACAGAAATTATAAAAAAAACTATATGTACAAAATTGATAACATATACCAAAAGGCTAAAATTAAAAATCTAGAGTAGAGTTTGGAATTTCAAAAATACGATGTTAAAGAAAAGAAGAAGGAAAAGAAAGAGAGAAAAAATGAACAAAGAAGAACAAACAAGGTCGCGAAAATTATAAAGAAACTACAGGTACAAAATTGATAACTAATACCAAAAAGCAAAAGTTAAAAATCTAGAGTAGAGTTTGGAATTTCAAAAATACAATGTTAAAGAAAAGAAGAAAAAGAAAAAAACAAAACAAAACACGGTCAAAAAATTATAAAATATATATATGAAGTTTGCTGAAGAAAAAAAATAGGTTCTTTTTTTTTTTTTGCAAAGTAATAGTTATAAAAGTGAAAATTAAAGGACAATAGAGGACTTAAAATTTTTTTTTTTAATTAAAAAAAAAAGATTGATCGTAAAAATAGTAAAAATATATCTAGGTCTTTCTCTGGTTTTGTTGTGAGTATTGTGGGTTCAGTTCATTTTTGGCTAGTTCCTTGGTCTGACTTATATTTCTCAAGATCTATAGGCCCCTTCCTATGTAGTCCGTAGTAACCACAGGGTTTTAATCTATGGCCTGTAGCTTCCAAGGCGTTTCCCTCTGTTATAGCTTCTTCTGTTTGCTGGTCTCTTCAGTGTCTGGTTCCCGCCCTGACACAAAGGGGACGGTGGAGGACACTATTTTTTTATTTTATTTAGGCTCAATTGTTCAGCCGCGCTGTGGGGAGGGAGGGAGGGATGCTGCAAACAGATAACCCTGGCGTGCGCTCGCAGTGCCTCAGCCACACTGGGTCTGCCCCCGCTCGCGGTGCGTGTAGCCTCCCTGCCCACACTGCTCGGGCTCTAGGTTGTTCCACTGGGAACAATCAGAGGCCGGCCCTGGGCTGCATGTACCTCCCAGGTCCAAGCCGCTCAGGTTCAGGCACTCGGGTAGTCCTCAGAGGTGCAGACTCGGTTGGGCCTGCATTTTGTGCTCTTCCCAGGTCCAAGCAGCTCAGGTGATGAGGTGTTGGCGAGCACCAATGCTGCGACTTATCGCCTCCCCGCCACTCGGTTATCTGGGTGTAAAACCGGCGCACCTTCTCAGGCAGATGTTGACCGTCCAGACCCCCAAGAAGTTTTAGTTAGCAAAGAAGCCTGCTTACAGTTTTATAGATAGTGTCTCTCTTGGGCTGCGATTGCCCCCTTACGGCTCTGGCTGCCTGTCACCGGAGGGGAAGGTCTGCAGCCGGCTATCTCTGTTCAGTCCTTTGTTCTGTGCGCGGGCCTGGCGGTGTCTTAGGTTAGGGCTGGCTTTTCGCGTGGTAGATATCCCACAGTCTGGTTTGCTAGCCCAAATTATTTCGCTCAGATAGCGCTCAGGACATTCGGGCCGATTCTTACTCTAAGGGACACAGCCCGCGCCCCGCTTCCCTGCCCAGCCCCCGCTTGCTAATGCCGTGTGCAGGCATCTGCGCTGCTTCTCCGCTGGGGGAGTTACCGTAGGGCTCGCAATCTGCGATTTTTAATTGTTTATTTATTTTTTTTTCTCCCTTTTATGTTGCCCTCTGTGCTTCCAAAGCTTGGCACAGATTCGGCAGTGAGAAGGTTTCCTGGTGTTTGGAAACTTCTCTCTTTTTAAGACTCCCTTCCCGGGACGGAACTCCGTCCCTCCCTCTTTTGTCTCTTTTTTTGTCTTTTATATTTTTTCCTACCTCCTTTCGAAGAGTTGGGTTGCTTTTCTGGGTGCCTGATGTCCTCTGCCGGCATTCAGAAGTTGTTTTGTGGAATTTACTCGATGTTTAAATGCTCTTTTGATGAATTTGTGGGGGAGAAAGTGTTCTCCCCGTCCTACTCCTCCGCCATCATGGCTTCTCCCCCCTGGCTTTTGTTTTTATGATACTAACACCTACTCCAGGTCCTGGCACATAGTAGGCCTTCAAGACCTGTGTGCTTGGAAGTGAGGCATCTTCGGGTTCTAAGGGGCTGGACACAGTGGTTTACACTGAATGGCTCTGGAGCCAGACTTCTAGGAATAAGCCATGCTATTAGCCTGTAGTAACTGTGGATTCTTGGAGCCCAATTTCCTCACATTTTCACTTGGGGGTATGATTGGGACCTGCCTCTTTGGACTATTGAACATTGAATGAGGTAATTATTTCAGGAGTTTAGCCCAGACTCTGCCACTTGGCTTAGTAGGCAGTCCATAAACAGCTAATCTTGCTGTATTGTTAGGTGAGTGAAACTTTCAGCACGAGAACAAGTGAACCCTAGTTCTGTCCCTACTTGGCCTTTAATCCAGGTTTTAGAGACCAGCTCATCCAAAATCTATCTCTGTGTGGTGTGTGAACAGCTTCAGCTTTCCTGGAAGCAACGTTCTAGTCCCTATCTCAACAGTCTGTGCTCTGTGGTGAAGGCTCATGACTGCTCAGGGGGCAAGTCATTTTACCTTTGGCATTTCCAAGGAAGCTGATGATATCAGCCTCATTCTGTCCACTTAAGGACAGTGGACATTATCCCACTTCTGTGCACGTAGGGACTTCTTGCTGGTTGCTGGGTTACAGGAGGAACATCAGAAAGACAGAGTGTTATTTGCTTCCTGCCACTGCTGCTGCTAAGTCACTTCAGTCGTGTCCGACTCTGTGTGACCCCATAGTTGGCAGCCCACCAGGCTCCCCCGTCCCTGGGATTCTCCAGTCAAGAACACTGGAGTGGGTTGCCATTCCCTTCCCCAATGCATGAAAGTGAAAAGTGAAAATGAAGTCGCTCAGTCATGTGTAACTCTTCACGACCCCATGGACTGCAGCCTACCAGGCTCCTCGCCCAGGGGATTTTCCAGGCAAGAGTACTGGAGTAGGGTGCCATTGCCTTCTTTGTGTTTGCTTCCTGAGTGCCTCCAAATCTCCAAATACTTCACAGATTGGAAATTTCTCAAAATTAACATCCTCCCTAAATGTGATTACTCACTCCCACCCCCTGCTAAGCCTTTTAATTATTATGATCATACCAGCTCACATAACATATTTATGCAGTGGGCAGGCTAGCCTCCCTTTTGTGGATGAGAAATCAAAGTCCCAGAGAAGTTAAGGGAATTCACAAAGTCACCTTGAGAACAGTAGTGGGGTGGGGGAAGGGCACTGTAGAATTCAGGACTCTTGACAAAGAAACCAATTTCCTGTTTTATAAGATGTTTTGGCAATGTTAGAAATATTCCCTTCCTTAAAGTCTTCCAGTACTATAGGAGAGACTGCTGTTTATCCATTTTCTCTCCTGCTTCCTTAGTAGTACAACATTCAATACTTAACTAGGCACATGGGTAATGGGAGAAAGACTCTATTCCCCAGGCTCCCTCACAGGCAGATGTGGAAATGATGTGTATCACAAGAGAGAGAAAGCATATCCTCCCTCCTGCTGACTGCCACGTGGATGTGATAGCTGGCACTCAGGCAGCCATTCTGAACCATGAGGTAGGGGTAAACTGTGTTCTGAGGATGGCAGATGGAAGATTGAGGGTGCTAGTCCCTGATAACTGTGTAGCCTCTGATGGATTATGCAAACCTTAGTTCATGTGGGGAAGAGTTTAACTGTTTAATAGATTGTTATTTGGAGTTTCTGTCACTTGCAGCTGGACCTGACCTAACAAAATGAGTGGTTTTCTATTGTACTGAGAAAAAAAATCCTAGGTACTCAACGAGGGCTGCCATGTCCTGCATGACACTATCCTACTTACTTTTTCAGTATTGTCTTATATTCATCTCTTGGTCCCTATGCTTTAACTCCACTCTCCTTTCTCACATGCTGTTCCTTCTCTGTGGAGTGCTATTCACCTGGATAACTCTTGCTCACCACTGGGGTCTCAGTCTATGTGCCCCATATTCAGAGAGGCATTCCTTGACCAAGTTTCTTTTATGCTTTTCCTTTCCCATTGTTCTTTTCCTTTTTCAGATCAGATCAGATCAGATCAGTCGCTCAGTCATGTCGGCCTCTTTGCGACCCCATGAATCCCAGCACGCCAGGCCTCCCTCTCCATCACTAACTCCCAGAGTTCACTCAGACTCATGTCCATCAAGTCAGTGATGCCATCCAGCCATCTCATCCTCTGTCGCCCCCTTCTCCTCTTGCCCCCAATCCCTCCCAGCATCAGAGTCTTTTCCAATGAGTCAACTTTTCCTTTTTAGCACCTAGCTTTACAATGTGGAAATATACATTTTATTGCATGGTTGGTTAATGTCTATCTTGATTACTAGATGTTAGCTCTAAGGACTGGGGAGCTCTCAACACTGTACCACCTGGCTGTACACAGATCCGGCTTGTGGCAGATCAGTTTCCAAAGAATCTGGCAACAATATTTCCTACCCAACATATGCTACTGCAGGGTGACTTTCCACTCTCCCGTCAAGGAGTAGACTCTATTTCTCCACCTCCTTTAATCTGGATAGACCCTGTGACATCTTTGACTCATAGACTATGGCAAAAGTGACATTACCTGTTCTGGGGGGCCCTTAATTGGGCTGGCAGATTCTGCTTTCCACCGTTGGAAGCCAGCTGCCATGTAAGACGTGCAGGTACCTTGAAGCTACCATGCTATGTGAAGCTCACACCAGGTGGAGAAGGCCTGGAGACTGAAACACTATGTGAGGGGAGAGAGTTCATGGGGCACCCGCTGGTGAGGGAGCCACCCTGGTCATCCTGCCCAGAGGACCCTTTGGGTAACTCCAGGCCCAGCTGCAACCTGAGGACAACCACATGAGACCTAAAGCTAGGACCCCCCAGCTGAGCCTCGTCAGAGGACAAATTCATAAGAAGTAATAGTAAATAGTTGTGTAAGGCCATTTTGTTTCGGGGTGGTTTGTTAGTCAGCAATAGATAACGTGAACCCCAGGCACAGAGTAGGTCCCTCGTCAAATGAATGATGGATGGATTTCGTCTTTTTGTTCTTTGATAGCTGGAAGCTATAGGGCCACAGTAGTGTGATACAGACCTAGAACTGGTGTGTCCTCCAGGGGGGACCTCTGGCCCAGGGCCACAGAATCCTTACTGCAGGCCTGTGGTTTAATCCTTGCAAGATTAACGCAAAAAGAAGATGGACTTCCCCTGCAGGAGTGGGTCCAGGAGTTGAGGACACACGTGAGAGAAAGGACTAGGGGTGTCTGCTGGCTGGCACTGGCTCCCTTGCTTACTGCAGCAAATGCCATCTTTAAACCACCAGAAACACACCTAAAACATCTAAACAAGGAGTGAGATGGGCGGGAAGTGAGGAAGTTCATGAGATGCAAAAAGGCAAAAGTGAGAGTCAACATGGACAATGGCCATGGCTGTCTCTGGGTAGGGGGCTTATAGGCCGTTTCAAACGCTTTCTTCCTTCTGCTCGTCTGCATCTCCTAAATACCCTTCAAAACACGCCTTGCTGTTTTACTAAAAGTAAGAAATACATTTGTATTTAAAGACTTCGTTTGTGCCCTGAACTTTGCAGAAGGAGAAAACAACCAACCAAAACTCAGGCTCCAAAACTTCATTCTCAGCAGCCAATCAATTTTTGTTTTTAGTTTTAAAGGCCATTAGTTGAGGAAATTAAGAAATAGACATATCCTATAACCCAGATAACCACGATGGTGTGATCACTCACCTAGAACCAGACATCCTGGAATGTGAAGTCAAGTGGGCCTTAGGAAGCATCACTATGAACAAAGCTAGTGGAGGTGATGGAATTCCAGTTGAGCTATTTCAAATCCTAAAAGATGATGCTGTGAAAGTGCCGCACTCAATATGCCAGCAAATTTGGAAAATTCAGCAGTGGCCACAGGACTGGAAAAGGTCAGTTTTCATTCCAATCCCAAAGAAAGACAATGCCAAAGAATGTTCAAACTACTACACAATTGCATTCATCTCACATGCTAGTAAAGTAATGCTCAAAATCCTCCAAGCCAGGCTTCAGCAATACATGAACCGTGAACTTCCTGATGTTCAAGCTGGTTTTAGAAAAGGCAGAGCAACCAGAGATTAAATTGCCAACATCTGCTGGATCATGGAAAAAGCAAGAGAGTTCCAGAAAAACATCTATTTCTGCATTATCAAATCCTTTGACTGTGTAGATCACAACAAGCTGGAAAATTCTTAAAGAGATGGGAATACTGGACCTTACCTGCCTCCTGAGAAATCTGTATGCAGGTCAGGAAGTAACAGAACCAGACACATGGAACAACAGACTGGTACAAATCAGGAAAGGAGTAGGTCAAGGCTGTATATTGTCACCCTGCTTGTTTAACTTCTATGCAGAGTACAACATGTGAAACGCCAGGCCAGATGAAGCATAAGCTGGAGTCGAGATTGCTGGGAAAGGTATCAATAGCCTCAGATATGCAGATGACACCACCCTTATGGCAGAAAATGAGGAGAAACTAAAGAGCCTGTTGATGAAACTGAAAGAGGAGAATGAAAAAGTTGGCTTAAAACTCAACATTCAGAAAATGAAGATGATGGCATCTGGTCCCATCACTTCATGGCAAATGGATGCGGAAATAATGGAAACAGTGGCAGACCTTATTTTGTGGGGCTTCAAAATCACTGCAGATGGTGACTGCAGCCATGAAATTAAAAGACACTTTCTCCTTGGAAGAAAAGCTATGACAACCCAGACAGCATATTAAAAAGCAGAGACATTACTTTGCCAGCAAAGGTGTCTAGTCAAAGCTATGGTTTTTCCACTAGTCATATGGATGTGAGAGTTGGGCTATAAAGAAAGTTGAGCACTGAAGAATTGATGCTTTTGAACTGTGATGTTGGAAAAGACTCTTGAGAGTCTCTTGGACTGCAAGGAGATCAAACCTGTCAGTCCTAAAGGAAATCAGTGCTGACTATTCATTGGAAGGACTGATGCTGAAGCTGAAACTCCAACACTTTGGCCACCTGATGCAAAGAACTGGTTCATTGGAAAAGACCCCGATGCTGGGAAAGACTGAAAGTGGGAGGAGGAGACAACAGAGGATGAGATGGTTGGATGGGATCACTGACTCGATCGACAAGAGTTTAAGTAAGCTATGGGAGTTAGTGATGGACAGGGAAGCCTTGCTACAGTCCAAGGTATCACAAAGAGTTGGACACGACTGAGTGACTGAACTGAACTGAGTGTAGCTTATAAAGGACAAACAAGAGTGAGCATCAGAGTGGGGTGTGAAGGGGGAGAGTGGTCTGGGAAATAGGTAAAGAGCATGCCCTGGTCTGTATTTTTCCATGGCATTTTCGGTTTGCTTAGCTTGGGCCATCAGGGCCCTGCGTAGCAGCATCCTGGACTCATCACACTCTCTGATTTGTAATTATCAAGCTCTAAGTTGCTCTTTGGAAACTATTTTGGTCATTATGCTTGCTGGTGTGATTAATTATACCTTATTTAGAGACCAAGATATATTCTCTGGAAATGTAACCTTTTCTAATTTAGGGGAAGTAATTTTCAGCTCAGGCAGCTTCAGGACCATGTAACACTGAATCACCAATGGAGAATCACTGCTCCTGAAGTGGGCAGCTTAGTATTTGCAAATCTGATGAGGAAAAAAAAAAAAAAAACCAACTAGAAAAACTAGCTTAGAAAGGGAGTATCTTTGCCTTTGTAATAGGGTCTCCCAGGATTTTCCTAAGGGCAGGCTCCAGACTGTTTCATCTCATCTTATTCAACAGGCATTTATTGACTCCTGCTTGTATGCCTGGAGTTGTTTGGGTGACTGGTTCCCTGTAACACATGGCATTCATTCATTCATTCTGTAAGAAGTTAGCATCTGTTATGTGTCAAGCATTGCTGTGTGTCTAGATTCTTGTGTTACGTCAATGAACAAAACAGACATAAATCTGGTGAGTTGACATTCCAGTGGGAGGGGAGAATAACTATAAACCTTATATAAAGGATTTAATAACTATAAACCTTATACAATTGACATAGTACACCAGAAGGTGGCAAGTACTATGGAAAAATAAGAAAATAGTAGCAGGGTAAGTAACAGGGTCAGGAAGACCTGGTGTGTGTATCCATGTGTAAGTGTGTGTGCATGCATGCACATGTTTATAATTTTGCAGTTACTATATAGAGTGGTGTAGTGGGTTGAATAATGGCCCCCCCAAAAAATATGTCTCAATCCTAACCCCTGGAACCTGTGAAAGTGACCATACTTGGGAAAAGGGGTTTTGCTAATGTAATTCAACTAAGGGTCTTGTATTAGGTTCTCTAGAGAGATATAGAACCAACAGGATAGATATTGATATATAGATGGAGACAGATAGCTGTAGATTAGAAGAGATTTATTATAGGAATTACACAGTTTATTAAAGGCTTACACAGTTATGGAGGCTAAGAAGTTCCATGATCTGCTGTCTGCAAGCTGGAGAATCAGGAAAGATGATGATATAATTCAGTCTGAGTCTGAAGGCCCAAGAATCAGGGAGCTGATGTTAAGACCTGATCCAAATCAGGAGCGCCAGAGTCCTAGGGCAGGAGATGGTGGATGTCTTAGCTCCAGGAGAGAGAAAGCAAAGGTGCCCTTCCTTCACTTTTTGTTCCGTTTGGGCTCTTGACAGCTCAGTGGGTGATGCAGGCTCCTGTTGGGAAGGGTCATCTGCTTTACTCATTCTGCTGATTCAAATGCTAATCTCTTCTGAAGAAGACGTGCTGCTGGGTTTGAATCCGGGCATTCTGGCTCTGAGGTTAGTGCTATTAGGTACTATACTCTCACCAATAGTTGACAGAGATTCCTCAACAAACCTGAAAGCTCTTATTTGAAAAGAATTATAGAGGATCACAGTTGATGTATACACACTTGCAACATCCATACATACACACATGGCATACAGATGCCAGAGGCAAAAGGGTTTTTGGTTTGAATTTTATTGCATTTGCTTGTGTGTGTGTGTTTTAACTTCTCTAACCCTGAGCAGATCTGTTGCCATATGGAGCAGAATGTTTCCAAGATGATTACAACAATATCTCCTATCCAACACACACTTTGCCTCTACTTCAAGGAAGAGAATATGAAAACGAATATATATATGTACATATATATATGCACATATGTAATATATATATATATATACACACACACACATCTGTATATATAATTGAATCACTTTGCTGTACAACAGAAACTAATACTGTAAATCAATTATATTTCATTAAAAAAGAGTGAAAAAGTTGGCTTAAAGCTCAACATTCAGAAAACGAAGATCATGGCATCTGGTCCCATCACTTCGTGGCAAATAGATGGGGAAACAATGGAAACAGTGGCTGACTTTATTTTTCTGGGCTCCAAAGTCACTGCAGATGGTGACTGCAGCCATGAAATTAACAGACACTTACTCCTTGGAAGGAAAGTTATGATCAACCTAGACAGCATATTTAAAAGCAGAGACATTACTTTGCCAACAAAGGTCCATCTAATCAAGGCTGTGGTTTTTCCAGTTGTCATATATGGATGTGAGAGTTGGACTATGAAGAAAGCTGAGCTCTGAAGAATTGATACTTTTGAACTGTGGTGTTGGAGAAGAGTCTTGAGAGTCCCTTGGACTGCAAGGAGATCCAACCAGTCCATCCTAAAGGAGAGCAATCCTGGGTGTTCATTGGAAGGACTGATGTTGAAGCTGAAACTCCAATACTTTGTTCACCTGATGAGAAGAGCTGACTCATTGGAAAAGACCCTGATGCTGGGAAAGATTGAGGGCAGGACCAGGAAGGGATGACAGGGGATGAGATGGTTGGATGGCATCACCAACTCAGTGGACATGGGTTTCAGTGGACTCCAGGAGTTGGTGATGGACAGGGAGGCCTGGCGTGCTACGGTTCATGGCGTCACAGGGAGTCGGACATGACTGAGCGACTGAACTGAACCAAACTGAAAAAAGAATAAAAGAGGGGATTATCACTAAAAATTACACAGAAATCAAAGGAATAATAAGGAAATGTTTTAATAATCTTACATCCATTATTTAAAAATCTTCAATGAAAGGAACAAATTCCTTGAAATATACAAACTACCAACGTCTGTTTAAGGAGACATATAGAACTGAACAGATCTGTATCTATTAAATAATTTGAATTTGTAATTAAAAACCTTTCTACAAAGGACAAAAAAAAGAGAATCTATTTTCCTTCCCTTGGATCTGGACTGCTCTTTGTGCCTTTTGCTCCAACCAGTTAGAGGATGGTGGAAATGCTATTATGGAACTTCAGGCATGCCTTAAAATTTAGCTTCTGCTTTTGGCTCAGATGGTTAAAAAAAAAACTGCCTGCAATGCAGGAGACCCGGGTCCGACCCCTGGGTTGGGAAGATCCCCTGGAGAAGGAAATGGCACCCCGCTCCGGTACCCTTGCCTAGGGAATTGGACAGAGAAGCCTGGTCAGGACTACAGTCTATGGAATTGCAAAGAGTCAGACACGACTGAGTGACAAACACACTTCACTTGGGGAAAGCAGCCACCATCGGGAGAACTTGAGGCTATCCTGCTAAAGGGAGAGGACGCCTGGAGAGAAAGGCACTGGAGGACCAGGCAGAATGAATCCAGAGAGGCTACAGATAGGTGGGGGAAGCCATCTTGGATCTTCCAGCCCAGCTGATGGGTCAGCTGAATGCTGTTGCTGGAGTGAAGGAGCCAGTGCCACATGGGCTCAGTCTTCACACTGAGCCCAGCCCAAATTCCTGACCCAGAGAGACATGAGCAGTAATAAATTGTTGAGGACTTCCCTGTGGTCCAATGGCTAAGACTCTGTACTCCCAATGCAGGGGACCCGAGTTTGACCCCTGTTCAGGGAACTAGATTCTACATGCCATTAACCAAGATCAGAGTTCCCACATGCCACAACTAAGACCCAAGTGGCCAAGTAAGTAAATAAAAATATATATAATAAACAATTATTAAAAAATAATGAATGCTTGTCATTGTAAACCATTAGGTTTTGGTGGTTTGTTATACAGCAATGCACAACTGATAAACTCTACCCAAATACTCTTTTTCTAGTCCTGAAGAGTGTTAGAAATCAAGGTAGAGCCTATTACGTTGACTCACAAATCTGCAGAAAACCTGGAAGGCCTGGGTTGACCCGCTCTGTCTCCGCTTGTCTTCATGTACCCAATAAAGAAGATCTAACTTTGTTAAAAGCTACTCCTCTGACACCAAAATGTTATTAACGGATTTCTTTGGATGTAGAAATAGCTAACTACCTGCATTTTTCAATCTTCCTAGAATTAGCAAAAATTGCTTCAAAAATGAGGACGGATATGCCATAGCTCTCTTCTATAATTACGGCAGCCACTCCTAATCCTTTTCTTCCTTCTTGTAGGGCCTTAAACAGCTAGATATTCATTTTCCTAGTCTCCCTTGCAGTTGGACCAGGCAACCAAGTATCATCCAGTAAGATACAAAGGCAAGATTGTCAAAGGGGTTTGGGGCAAGAGTTTTCCTTCCTGGGAAAAGAGGAGAAAAAGAGCTACATATGAGAATTTTCTCTCACTCTCCTCCTTCTGCTTCCTGCCTTTGGATATGGTTACTTAAGACTGGGTAGTCTGGAGCTCATGCACCCATCTTGTAACTATGCGGTAGTAAGTCTACAGTTAAAACAACAACAACAGAAGGATGGAAAACACCTGACTTCTCAGTATCTTGATGTCACCTTTAGTTGCTGAATAACCCTGGGATTTTCTACCTGTTTTCTCCACATTAACAAACTGACAGATATACTTAGGGCTTAAATCAGTCTAAGATTTTCTTTTTCTTTTTTTTTTGCACTAGGTCTTCACTGGTGCATGCAGGCTTTCTCTAGTTGCAGCAGGCAGGGGCTACTCTCTAGCTGTGGTGCGTGGGCTTCTTATTGCCGTGGCTTCTCTTGTTGAGGAGCACAGGCTCCGGGGCGCATGGCTTCCATAGTTGCAGCTCGCAGGCTCTGGAGCTCAGGCTCAGCAGTTGTGGCACACAGATTTAGTTGCTCCATGGCATGTGGGATCTTCCCAGAACAGGGATCAAACCTGTGTCCCCTGCATTGGCAAACAGATTTCTAACCACTGGACCATGAGGGAAGTCCAAGATTTTTTTTTAGTTACTTGCTTCAGTTACTTGTATCAGTTACTTTAGTTACTTGTATCAGTCCTAGCTGATACAATAATACTGTGGTATTTAACATTCCAAAACTTGTAATAATTTATTTTTTCCATCTGGCTAAATCAAATTTCTCAATCTTGTAAATTAATCCTTTCCTTTTTATTTTGCCTCAGTAGAGTGAAGGAATTGATGGTTATCCATCTTTGCATTTTTTTTCTTTTTTTGCAGGCAACACTTTATATTTCCATTCAATTTTTTTTTTCTGCTGCACTGCTTGGCTTGTGGGATCTTAGTTCCCTGACCAGAGATTGAACCTGGGGCCCCTGACAGTAAGAGGGTCAAATTCTAACCACTGGACACCCAGAGAATTCCCTTCCCATATTCTTCTGAAGCAAATTCCAGAAGACATATCATATCATCTATAAACATGTCAGTATGCATCTCTAAAAGCTAATAAGTCATTAAAAAATATAACCACAATATCATTAGTATACTTAAAGACACTTCCTTAATATCGTCAAATATTCTATCAGTGTTCAAATTTCCACCTGTTTTCATTTTTAAGATTGATTATATTGTACAACTTTAGTTGACACAAAAGTAGCACATAATCACAGAACAACTCTGGGGAAGTATGGAAAAGCTCACAGAAGACAATTTTGACTCACCCACAATCCTAGAGAGCTTCCCTGATGGTTCTGGGGTAAAGAATATGCCTGCAATGGAGGAGATGCAGGAGACATGGGTTGGATTCCTGGGTCACGAAGATCCCCTGGAGGAGGAAATGGTAACCCAGTCCAGTATTCTTGCCTGGAGAATCCCATGGACAGAGGACCCTGGGAGGCTACAGTCCATGGGGTATCAAGAGTCAGACAGGACCGAGCACAGCAAAGCAGTAGCAAGCACAGTCCCAGAGCTAACGCCAGACTCCATGGTGCCAAGTGTGTTCAGAAAAAGATGGCCCTTCCCAACAGGGTCTGTTCTGTGCCAAGGTGTCAGCCACTTCTGTTCTCTCAAATAGATGCCCTTGAGGGGTGCACAGACTCTCCATTGTGTGTTTGTGACCTAGAGTGTTTCATTGATGTTTATATTTTGGATTATAGCCTTCCAGATTTTCAATGGCTATCTACCTAATTTTTGCATAATTATTTTCATACTGTACATTCTGTTTTGTAAGCAGCTTTTTTCACTTAATAGCAGACCACAAACATTTCCCCATGTCATTGAATTTGCTTCCAAAGCCTGACGTTCTGTGGCTATATAGGGGTGCATTGTATGGCTGTACCCCAATTGGTGTTAGCAGTGACCAGTTGTTCAGACCTGTCACCTTTGGAATGCAATGCCTGTTTTTGGTAGATAAAACACAGGCAAGAACACACGTCCTTCTCGGGAGGAACATAAAAACACCCAGGGGAGTCTCTGCACACACAGTGAATGATCCTGAGGTTTTACATTGGTTCCACCCATTGGTTTGGGAGGAAAGCAAAGGTATGGTTCCATTTAGTTCAACTCATGCCTGTGGGACTGGGAGCATTGTCCCTGGATATGTTTAGATTCTTAGAAATTCCACAGTAAACAAGAAGCTTCAGGGAACAGCAGTGAGGCAAGAAAATAGAACACGTCTTTTAGAACGGTTACTTCCAAAGTTATGCAACCAGATCTAGGATTTGGTCAACCAACCTTGGCCAGTGTGTGAGGCTGACAGAAGGCAGTGGGCTTAGGGCTCCCGCGGGCCAGAATTGCTGGGTTTTAGGGTATGAACACAGCCACCCCTGGATGTAAACCACCAACTGACTGCCTTGCAAGAAATCCCACAGACTCAGGAGCAGGCCAATGGATTCTGGAAAATTGCCAGCTCTTGAGATTGAAGATAAACATTAAGATTAATTGCAAAGCATCTATTTGCCCAAACCCCTGGCCCACTGTCAGGCCAAGCCTGAGCCATGGTATTTTCTATGCCAGCTCTTAACCTCTTTCCTAAAGCCTGCTCAACAAAAGGACTCAGTTTAATGAAGTCATAGGGATAGGGAGAGGTCAGAGGGTAGATGTAAACCAGGAATTCCTAACCCCCGCAGCCACTCCCATGGGTCACAGAATTGGGTTTAAGTGTCTTGAAATCCCTTAGAGGGGAAGGCCACTCAAGAGCAAATGATCAGAATTATGTTGGGCAGCCTGAGACAGATTCAGGGGAAAAGTCTCCTGGTTTGACATCAACTCATAAATTAAAGCTGAAAAATTGAGAAGGAGCCCATATCAACGGGCCTCATGGGAGGGCACATCTCAGGATAGGAAGCGGCACAGAGGTGACTTGCACAGTAAGTGTGATCTGGTTGGTAGCCAGGGGTCCAGACCCATAACCTCTCATCGCTTCTAAGGAGCTGCATTTTCATCCAGAATTCACTTACATCTTGTATCAGAAACGCTTTTGGATGGTGTATAGTTTCTCAGGGCTGCTGTACAAAGTGCACAGACTGGACTACTTAGAACAACCGAAGTGTACTCTCTCACCGTTCTGGAAGTTCAAAGTTTGGAATCCGGGTGTGGGGCAGGGCCATGCTCCCTGCAAGCCCTAGAGGAGGACACTTCTGTGCTCTTTCGGCTTTGGTGGTTCCATCCCACTGCTCCTTGGACTGTGGCTGTATAACCCTCATTCCTGCCTCCTCTTCAGGAGACTGACTTTCCTCTATGAGGGGGCCTCTGTCTACACTCCCCTCTTCCGATAGGAAACCACCATACTGTAGAAAGATGGTAGCAATAACCCTACATGCGAGACTGCAAAAGAGACACAGATGTATAGAACAGTCTTTTGGACTCTGTGGGAGAGGGCAAGGGTGGGATGATTTGGGAGAATGGCATTGAAACATGTAAATTATCACATGTGAAACGGATCACCAGTCCAGGTTTGATGCATGAGACAGGGTACTCGGGGCTGGTGCACTGGGATGACCCAGAGAGATGGGATGGGGAGGGAGGTGGTAGGGGGCTTCAGGATGGGGAACACATGTACACCCGTGGTGGATTCATGTCAATGTATGGCAAAGCCACTACAATATTGTAGAGTAATTAGCTTCCAATTAAAATAAATAAATTTATATAAAAAATAAAGTCTGGGTACAGAGAGAAAAAAAAGGAAATCACCATACTGGATCAGGGTCCCCCTAGTGACCTCACCTCGACTTGATTCCATCTGCCAAGATTCTGTTTCCAAACAAGGTCACGTTCACAGGCACCAGAAGTTAGGACCACAGCAAATCTTGTGGGGGATACAATTCAACCCATGACAGATAGAAAGTCAAGTTCTAGGATAGAAGATCCAGCTTCATTACCAACTGCGCTGTGATCCTGAGCAAGTCATTTACCATCTCTGGGTCCCAGGTGCCCTCATCTGTCCCCACAGTTACCCTTGTGGCCCACAGATACAATGCAGTTTGAGTGAGAGCCTGCGTGTGTACTAAGTCACTTCAGCTGTGTCCAACTCTGCGGACCTGTGGACTCTAGTCCACCAGGCTCCTCTGTCCATGTGATTCTCCAGGCAGGAATACTGGAGTGGGTTGCCATGCCCTCCTCCAGGGGATCTTCCCGACCCAGGGACTGAAACTGCGTCTCTCACGTGTCCTATATTGGCAAGGCGGTTTCTTTACCACTAGCGCCACCCAGGAAATCCAAACGAGAGCCTAATTTATTGCAAATTAGTTAAAGAAAATGGACTCACTGTGGAAAGGGTCTGCCAGGGTGGGAGCCACATCATGACTCTGAGAGGCAGACCCTCAGAGGAAGGGATGGAGGGGGCTGTGGAATGCGCTTCCTAGCATGGCAGGTCGGGTACCTCGAGTGGGGATCAAGGACACAGGATCCTTCCTGCAGCCAGGCCCTCAACTTAAGTCATCAGCATAATTGCCATGCTCCTCCCCTAGGCTTCCCTGGTATCTCTCTGGATAAAGAATCTGCCTACAATGCAGGAGACCCAGGTTCAATCCCTGGGTGGGGAAGATTCCCTGGAGAAGGAACTGGCTACCCACTCCAGTACTCTTGCCTGGGAATTCCCATGGAGAGAGGAGCCTGGTGGGCTACACTCCATGAGGGTCTCAAAGAGTCGGACACGACTCAGGGACTAAACCACTCCCACTCCCTCAGGTACCCAGGACTGCTAACTGGGGACAGCATCCAGGATCATCAGCCCCAGAGCCCAGTGAGCACAGCCCATGACTCTTGGCTTCCAAAGCTCATCATGAAACCAGCACTAACAGGTGAGACCCCCCCCTCAGCTTGGACAACTCAGTGTAATCAATCCAACTGCATGGGCCTCCCCTTGGCCCAGCTTAAATATTTAGACAGCGACAGCAAATATGTGTTCCAAATGCAGAGGCTGGGAGTGGGTGAGAGGGTTTTAGCCCCGGGTGAGATTGAAGGAACTTGACATGTTATTGAATTGAGGGCCACAGAAGGTGAAGCCGGGCAGTTACACATCCCAGGAATGCGGATGTAGCGCCCACTGTGTATCTGAGGCTGACAGGGTTTGACAGTCTCCATCTGGGAACAATAACCCACCAGCGGCAGGCTGAGCCTCGGGGAGGGCTTCTCTTCCCCCAGCTCTGTCCTCTTCTTTCCCTCCCTGTGTCGCTGTGGGATGTGGACTCCAATTGGGGTGGGGGAGCTGGTGGGGGACATAAATGTCCCTGTTACTCCCAGCTACACCCGGGAGTCCTGGAGAAGGCAGGGCTGGGGACTGGCTCACTGAATGCCTGCAATTCCAGGAGCAGCGGGCTGAGGACAGAATCCATTTCCCCGCTCTGGGAGACCTGGGTGGAATGCCATGGTGGGGGAAGGCCATTTGGGATGCCAAGGGCTCACCAGCCCGCTGCAGTGGGAGGTGGTGAGGCTGGAGTGGGTGGGGGCCATGCGTTCATTCCCCAGACTTTCTTTGTGAGAACGGGGGGAGGGGGCTTTCATCTGTGAAGTTCAAAGCACCGTTTACAAACTTCCTCTGCTAATCCTCACTCTGATCCGAACTCTGTTGTGTAACTAAACTGATTACAAGAATTTGGTGAATCAGGCTAGGTTGGGCCCCTTGGACAGGCTTCCTCAGTCTCTGGGGCGGGGCAGTGGGGTGAGGAGGCTGGTTTACAGCCCAGAGAATGCTAGAGGAGAAAGGAGCCTCGAGGACCCAGTCACACAGCCCTGCAGAGCCCTGTCTTATAAATGATGCTGAGGGGAGCCAGTGTGAGAAGTGCGACTTCAAAATCTTCTTTCCGTGTTCCAGAATCACAGCTCTGGCTACCTCCTGGTTATCTCCACATGCATGCGTGGTAAATCGCTTCAGTTGTGTCCAACTGTTTGCTACCCGATGGACTGTAGCCCGCTGGGCTCCTCTCTCCATGGGCTTCTCCAGGCAAGAGTCCTGGAGTGGGTTGCCATGCCCTTCTTCAGGGGATCTTCCTGGCCCCAGGGATTGAACCCGGGTCCCTTATTACATCTCCTGCATTGGTAAGCAGGTTCTTTACCACTAGCACCATCCGGGACGCCCAGTTATCTTCATAGGCCCTTCAAACACAAGCTGCCCAGAACTAAAGTCAGCATCTCCTTGCACCCTGCTTTCTCCTGGCAGCACTGCCCTTACACCTGGGTCCTGGGACCTCTGCCCCAGGGCACTTGGAGGCCCCCTTGCCTCCCGCTGACTTTTGCCTCTGCCCCTTCCCACAGGGACATGGCCACCCAGAGCACATGCCAACCCCTCAACAATCTTCTGTTCCCAGGCCTCAGCATTCCCCAACCAAACAGTTCCGAGCTTCTCCCAGAGTTTGCGCTGGCCTCTGGGCCAGGTCAGCCCCCCAGACGACGCTTTCTGCCTCAGGAGGAGCCATTTCTGTGGGAAAGGGTGTCAGGGGAGCCGGGCTATATGGACCAGCGTGTCAACTTGCCTGACTTCTCAGGAGGCAGGTGCAGGGCAGGCCTCAGCCACATGTCCTGGAAGGTTCCCCTGCATTATCCAGTCCTAGGACACATCACCAGCTATCGTCCAAAGCTAGAAACCCTGAGCTGGAAACCCGCCATCACGTTTGAATCCCTTCTCCCGTCCCAAATCAGATACTCCTCACCGCATTCTCTGATGTCACCACCAGCATGACTCTGTATGCTTCCCCTTCTCACCATCCAAGCTGCCTCTGCCCTTCTGGCTCCTCTGGACGGAGCAACAGCCTCATTGCTGGGTTCCTCACCTCCACATGGGCCCCTCTCCAATTCATCCTCTGTACTGTGGCCACCAGGGTCTTTCATCCTTTGATCTTGTGACTTCTTTGTTATTTACAATCTGAATAACCTCTGCTTGACCTTCAGCTCTCAACTTGGAGGTCACCCCGTGACCTCCCACCTGTCTTGTTGTTGTTTAGTCAGTAACTCGTGTCTGACTTTTTGCCACCCCGTGGGCTGTAGCCCAGCAGGCTCCTCTGTCCATGGGATTTCCTGGACAGGATCAAAGGAAACCTGCCAAGGAACCACCAGGGAGCCTCACCCCTGGCCCCCAGCACCTCCCCACCTTGCATTACCAGTGCCTATGGATTTCCTATAGGTGAGTACATGAGAACCAATTGACATTGCGCGTGTTGGTTCCTGGGTCCACAATACTTAGCACAATATTTTGGGCAGGTCAGATGTCAAATATTTGTTGAATGAATAAAGAATCCAGACTGATGGTGCTGGATTGCTAAGACTAGGACCTAGGTCTCTTGTCAGAGCCAGGTAACTTTTCAGACCAAGAGTTGAGGGGAGTTTAAAATATTGTTGTTAAGGTAAATCATCCTTAGTCGTGTTCTGACATGGAACAAACTCTATTTACTAGAATTCTTCTGTAAGAGAGGAAAGTATAACATAGACAGATGGGAGAAATCTTAACATTCTCCAGGGGGATACTTGAGTAACAAGTAAACACGATGCTTTAGGAATCACTTTATTGCTAGGTGGGTGTGCGAATTTGGAGCCAGAGCAGAATTGCTCAGGATAGAAAGCTGGAGGTTGTGCTACTGCTAACAGGCTTCATTCTCCGCTTTCCCTCAAGCCACTCTCAGTGTCTCATATGTAACACAGCCTCTTCTGCGGTCAGGAACACGTGTGTGGCTGAGCTCTGGCCGCTGAGATTTAGGCAGAGTTGCTGTATGGGATTTCTGGGAAGGCTCTGTAAAAGGCAGAGGGTGTGAATACTCCTTTTACCCTTCCTTGGTTCCTCCTTCCTGTTGTCTGGAATATAGATGTAATGGCTAGAGCTGGCAGCCATGCTGGATCATGAAGCAAACTTGAAGGATGAAAGCAATGAACCAGGATGGTGGAGCAGAAAGCTAAGGAGTTTGAGGAGCTACTACAGAAGTCCTCCAGACTTCTTTAAGAGAGGGATAAACCTCTTCTTGAAGGTACCACAATTAGATCGCTAATACAAACAACAGTATTTCTACGTGAGTCAGGAGTCAAGTTGCCTGGGGTGCTATATGCCTCCATTGGGTCTGCCCTGGTTCTTAGCCCAGAGCCTTCTTCCTTTTTCCTTCTTTACTTCCCTCACAGGCCCAGGAACCCAACAATTCTTGCAGGCTGCCTATAAACAGTTCCCCCCCAACTTGGCAAGGTGCGCCCAGCTGAGGTAGTGCACGTGTGTGCAGCAGGAGATGGAGCGCCGAAACAGTGATCAGCCGGGGAAACACAAACATGAGCAAGATTCTACAAATACTGTAAACAGAGAGGCTTTCTCGGAAGTTTGGCGCTTCTCATTTACTATGCAACTTGTTGCCTGGAATAAACAGATGACATGTGATTTTTTTATCCTGAAATTGTAGACAAAGAACACCACTATGGTAGGCTGTTCAGAACACTCTGTAGCGCTCCTCCCAGGACCAGGGTGCCAGGGAGAACTCAGGGGACTGGGGAAGACACCCTTGTTCCAGTGGGACAGGGAGACAGGGAGACAGCGAGGGGAGCGAAGGCAGCCTGGCCAGTTGGTGGCCCCCTCGCCTCCCATGTGGTCATCGCCTCCTCCTGACGGTGCCGCTTTGCTTCCTGTAAAGGCCTCAGCAGTTGCCAGGCCTTTAGAATGTGGTTGTGGAGTTTTGCTCAGTCTCAGCCTGGGAGGGAGGGCTGTCCATGGATTCCTGTGAGAGCACCTCTGCGGGGCTTGAGACGTGAACCTACTTGCCCAAGATCACCAAGACCATTCGAAGAGTCAACAACAATAATAATAAAAGCAACCAAGAGCTATATTATTACTAACAAAACATAAAATATGACAATACCTTAATTGGTGACAGACATTCTTCTGTGCACTTGACCCATTTCAACTTCTTTAATCCTCAGAATGACCTCATGGGACACTAAGATTCCCATTTCACAGACGAGGACACTGAGGCACAAATAGGTAAAACATGCTCCCAAAGCCAACACACTGGTTCCTGGCAGAACCCAGACAGAGGGCCCCTCACTCCAGAGTTCCTTCTACCCCAGCACGTGTGAGTGTGTGTGCTCACTTAGTCGTGTCTGACGTTTTGCGACCCTATGGACTGTAGCCTGCCAGGATCCTCTGTCTGTGCAATTTTCCAGGCAAGAATACTGGAGTGGATTGCCATTTCCTACTACAGGGGATCTTCACCCTAGCACAAGCACTTAAAAAAAGGCCTCTAAGCTAGAGTCGTTTTTGAAAAGGCAAAATCTTTTAGGGTCTTTCTGTGATGGCTGCCTCCATCTGCATATGACCTGGAGCGAGAGACTTTACCTACAGGCTGGACTCACAGCAGGTGCTGGGGAACAGCAAGCTTTGTCTCCTCCATGCCTGCTCTGCCCTTGTCCTCTCTGGGCACAGAGGACCTGGATGGGCCGCTTGGCAGATAATGTTCCCACAGGGTGGTATATGCTGATGACCTTGGAGTATCTCCACCTGGGGACCAGAGACCCTTTGAACAACAGATGAGCCGATAAAAAAGCTGATGCCTTATTTTTACAGACAATCCTGTTTGAAATGCCCAAAAAGGCTGTGTGTGTGAAACTTGGCTAAGAGCAGCTCTGTGGGGACCCATTTACATGGCCTGTTATCAGTTACTGCCCACCCTCCATTTTATTTCTCTTAAAAATGTAGGTTTTTGATATAAGGATTGTTGAAATCTGAATATCTCTGTATTTATGATTCTGAAACACAATCTCCAAGCGGGGGTGGGGAACACTAATCCCCACTTCCTGGGGATTAGTGAAATTCCTGTGATGTAAATGTGGATCTGGCCTAGGCTGTTTGGGAGACATCCATATGTCCAGTGGGGTGGCTTATGGTCAGCATGCTTTGTTTGACAAACTTTCCTGGACCCCTTTTCTTTTGCATCTTGACTCATTCCCTGTATGATCTCATAGCTTAAGGAACATCTTTTCACCCACAGTTCCCAACAACCTACTCATCAACATCTCCACATGGATGTCCAGTAGACATCACACACCAATATGTCCAAACAGAGCTCCCTCTGAACACAAAAAGGAGTATGCCTCACCCACAGCTCCCCCGTGTCAGTTAATGGAAACCATCTTTCAAGATTTCAGGCCAAAAGCCTTGGAGCCAAACTTGACCTTCTTTCTCTTTCATACCTGACATTCAGATTCTCAGAAAACCCCATTGATATGATTTTCAAAATATTTCCAGAATCTGACCACTCTCACCACCCTCCCTCTTACCCCCTGGTCCAAGCCACTCTCTTCTCTCACTTGGATTATTGCAGTGGCCTCCTGATCTGTCCTCCAGCTTCCACTCTTGGCCTCTTCCGTCTACTCTCACCACGGCAGCCAGGACAAACTGATTAAAATGAAAGTAAGACCATGTCAACCCTCTGCTCGGAAACTTCAATGGCTTCTTAACTCCCAGGAGGAAGTCACAGTTCTTGCTAGACACCCCCGCCTGCCCTTTCAGTTGCTCCCCTCCCTCTCCATCCCGTCGCAGACCTCCTCTTCTGCTCCTACCCCCGACACTGCTCTGCTCCAGCCTCATTCCTCTGTCTTCAATTCTGGGACCACGACCACATCCGATCACTGGTGCTGACCCTGCCTCTTTCTGGAACTCCCCATCCCAGCCTATTGAGGATTTTACCTTCCATTGGCACTTTATTCCCCCTTCCCTCCAAGGCAGACACTTCTGTCACCCTACCCAGATTCTTTTCTGGGCCAGTGCACCCACCCCTAGCCGTATGAGTGTGGCTGCCAGTGGCGCTGAGATGCCCTGTTTTTCTGGAGAACTGCCCTCAATTAAGAGGCTCTGCCTTGGCTGGGATGTTGCAGCCCTTCCTCACCCACCTAAGGGCAGCTCACAGCCAGTGACTGAAGGGTAAAGGGGCACAAGACTCTGGCTGCCATGCTTCAAGGTGGAGACAGTTCCATAAGAGTTATATGAAAACTCTAGAGTCTCTCATGGATCGGACCTAAGCCCACATTCTTACTTGACTTTCTCCCATTCATTACCTGCTTATTTCACTCCCTTTCATCTAAGAACTCTTCCTCAAAAACAAAACCAAACAAACTAATAAAAACAAACCCACCTGCATGAAATCCCTGTCTCAGACTCTGCTTCTAGGGAATCCAACCTAAGACATTTCCTTTGTTTTTTCTTTCTTAGCTCTCACTTAACATAACATATTGACATATTTAACTTTGTCCATCTTTCACTAAACTGTCCGCCTAAGAGGGCAGTCATTATCTCCTTTGTCCCCTGCTGCATCCTCAGTAGCTAAAACAGCACGTGGCATATAGTAGGTGCTCAGCAAATGTGTGTTGAAGGAACGACTGAGTCCCTGCACCCCAGGACTTGCACAAATCGTGACCTTGGTCAACAAGCCAGGAGTCTTAAACTGTTAACACTGTTGCCCACAACCTCAGGCCACATTCTCATCTATTTTCTCCAGCCTATGGAAGCTGGCTTCTGACCCCAGGGGACTTTTCCTCTTTGTCTTGGATGATCTGCCAGTAACCCGGCTCGCTTGCTTGTTTGTCCAAAAGCATCTGTCAGCTTCTCTTGGGACTCCCTGCCTCCCACAGTCTTGCTCACTCAGGTCTCAGTCAGATGATAAGTAAACAAGAGAAATCTGTTCATCAGCCCCGATGTGATCTGAAAACTACATGGATGAGGAAAGATGCGCAGTAGAAGGCATCCAGGTAAGGCTGTGATTCCTCCTTGGGATGAGAGATCAGAATACGTGACCCAGGCAGGAATGGCCAGGGGCAGGGGAAAGACTTCTATTTTCCTGGGCTGGAGCTCTGCCCAAGCCAGCTGAGGACCACTGCCTAACTCATTCTAGAGGTTAATTCTGGCACATTTCATGGGTGTGTCTGGGCTTCCCAGGTGGCGCTAGTAGTAAAGAACCTAACTGCCAACGCAAGAGACCTAAGAGATGCAGGTTTGATCCCTGGTTGGAAAGATCCCCTGGAGGAGGGCATGGCAACCCACCCCAGTATTCTCGCCTGGAGAATCCCATGGACAGAGGAGCCTGGTGGGCTACAGTCCAAGGGGTTGCACAGAGTCACACATGACTGAGGCAACCTGGCACACACATAAAAAGGCTGCGTTCCAGCGAGGCTGCATGGCTGCCAGCCAGGAGTGACTAAGGGACTGGACACATGGAATCAGACAGTCAGGTGGGGCTCAGATCTTGAGGGTTCTGCACTGTTGGCTTGTTAGTGACCTTGTTTCCTCCCTGGGCTTGGCTTCTGGGCAGTGTGTGTTCTTTGGTTTCAATAACAGCAAATGCTCAACACTACTTTCCACGGGGGCACTTCTTTGCTGTGAGCTGCACAAGCCCTGAGGTAGGGCTTGAGAAAGGGGCTACGATGTCCCAGCCAAGGCAGAGCCTGTTGGTCGTGGGCAGTTCTCTGGAAAGCAGGGCATCTCAGAGCTATTGGCGACCCCACCCATAGTGGCTGGGGCTGGGTGCACTGGCCCAGAGAAGACTCTGGGTGTGGTGACAAGAGCGTCTACCTTGAGGGAGGGGAATAAAGTGCCAGTGGAAGGGAAACCCTAGATAGGCTGGTCAGGGAGCGCTCACTGAGAAAGTACCTGAAGGAGATGAGGGAGCTGGTTGTGGGCAAGGTGGGGAGGGTGCAGGAGGGAAGAGGCAGGGTCAGTCCCAGTGACGTCTTGCCCTTTATCCTTTCTTCCTGTGACTAACTTTTGAATTGTCCCCTGGAATTTCTGTCTGTGCCAGATATTTACAGGTCATAGAAAGGAGGAACCCTAAACCCCTCCCCTGCCACTCTCAGGAGAGGCAGAAGCAGGGCTTACTTGTGCAAAATGCAATACACGTTACTATGCTCTCTGAGAGAACTGCATCATTTGGTGGTTCACAAAATAAATTCATATTTATCATGGGGCGAAATCCTGTCCTAATAACACACTAAAATCTGTTTAAATTCTAAAATCCACAACCATGTGAAGTTGAGTTCTCAGAAGACCAACCCTAGGGGCTGGGTGATCTCCTAGACTTTATGGAGTGTGTGGGCTTCCTAGGAGGCGCTAGTGGTAAAAAAAAAAAAAACCTGCCTACCAATGAAGGAGACGTGAGAGACATGGGTTTGATCCCTAGGTCGAGAAGATCCCCTGGAGTAGGAAATGGCAACCCATTCCAGTATTCTTGCCTGGAGAATCCCATGGACAGAGGAGACAGGCGGGCGATGGTCCATAGGGTTGTAAAGAGTCGGACACGGCTGAAGCGACTTAGCACGCACAAGCATGCGGTGAGTGTAAGTGCTACTGTTTTTAGATTTAAAATCCTAGTTTCTCACACGATGGGCAGCACATATCAACTCATTCAATTATTCTTAACAAATACACTAAAGAATCAGCTAGGAATTACTGACCATGGTGGGTGCTCAGTTACAACAGCTAATAGAGCTGACTCCAACCCTGCCTTCATGGAACTCAGGGTTTGCAGTGCTGGGGATGTGGTGGAGGCAAAAAAAAAAAAAAAAATTAAACCAGTAATTGTGCAAATATTTAATTCTGTGATTTGACTCCAGTTGTTGCAGAGGAAAGAGCACAGGAGGTGAGAAGACTGCTGCACAGAATGTCTGGCCCAGTGCATCTGCTTCATATTGCACTGCCTTGTTCTGCTTTTCCCACAAGGGCCGGACCCTTGAAGGCCGCATGCCAGGAGGAGGCTGGAGGGCAGGGCGAAGGGAGAAAATCGAAGATATTTTGTCTCCTTTCCCTCCCTGCCTGGGAGATCCTAATTCCCACCAGACAGGCCTGCTTTGGTTATGGCTTCTGTCAGGGACCTCCTGCCTCGGCTCTGGTTCTCCCATCTCCTCTCTCAGCCTCCCCAGCCTTTGGGAGGTACCTACTTCCTGATGTTGTCAATTTCAGGACTGTCTCACCATCCCTCATTGGGCTTCTCAGCTCTCCCATCACCCCTGTAACAAAGTCCTTGGAATGCATTCCTTGTTTGAAATCCACAGTGGTTTTTCTTGGCCTCATTGGACTCAGACTGATGGGATGACTCTTTGCAGCTTCAGCCCCGACTAGGACATGTACTCTAGTGCCTGCTGCCAACGTGGAGCTGGGCTGTGACTTTTTCAGCCCCAGGGATGGCTGACAGCACTGAACAGCAAGCACTCAGGGGGACAGAGACAGGGATTGTGATACAATCTCCACACTTGGGGGACTTCCCTGGTGGTTAAGAATCTACTTCCAATGCAGGGGATGCAGGTTCGATCCCTGGTTGGGGAATTAAGATACCACATGCCGCGGGGGAAACTAAGCCCACACAAAGCAACTACGGAGCCCACGCACCGCAGCTAGAGAGAAGCCCAAGCACTGCAATGGACAGCCTGTGCACTACAGCTAAGACCGACGCAGCCAGATCAATCAATCAATCAATCAATATTAAAAAATAATTTCCTCACTTGGGGGGTGAGGAACCTGTTCTAGAATCTCACATTTCCTGATTCCCAGTCCATTTCCTTGAGGAACCCACCTGTCACCTCTAGGGTCCCACCCATTACCCTGCAGTCCTTCCTACACGCACCTCAGGTTCACCTGACTTCATTACTACCCAAGCGAGAATTTGTCTGAGCCCAGAACCCACAATCCCCACCTGAAAGTGCTGTTGTTTCCATAGCGTCCTGAGGTGAAGGGGCAAAAGCTGGACTGTCATTTTAAGCAGGACAGAGGTCTCAAGTCCAGGGGATCAGCCCGCAGCATTATCAGGGAGCAAGCCAGGATTGCTGATGGAAGGGCAGGAAGAGGTGACAAGCTAGGAGGTGATTCCCTTGTCTTCAAGCCCCAGACTTTCCCAGGTGAGTGCCCATCAGTTGGAGCTGCTGCTGCTGCTAAGTCGCTTCAGTCGTGTCCAACTCTGTGCGATCCCAGAGACGGCAGCCCACCAGGCTCCCCCGTCCCTGGGATTCTCCAGGCAAGAACACTGGAGTGGGTTGCCATTTCCTTCTCCAATGCATGAAAGTGAAAAGTGAAAGTGAAGTCGCTCAGTCATGTCTGACTCCTAGTGACCCCATGGACTGCAGCCTACCAGGCTCCTCCGTCCATGGGATTTTCCAGGCAAGAGTACTGGAGTGGGGTACCATTGCCTTCTCCATCAGTTGGAGCAATAGCAGGTTAAAATCCACTAATACAGTCTCTTGGGCTTCCCAGGTGGTGCTAGTGGTAAAGAACCCGCCAGCCAAAACAGGAGACATAAGGAACACGGGTTTGATCCCTGGGTCAGGAAGATCCCCTTGAGGAGGAAGTGGCAACCCACTCCAGTATTCTTGCATGGGAAATCCCACGGACAGAGGAGCCCGGCGGGCTACAGTCCATAGGGTCGCAAAGAGTGGGACATGACTGAGCATGCATGAACACACACACAGTATAGTTTCTTGGTCCTGAACTGGCTGCTGGAGCCCAAAGGAGGATGAGAAACAGCCAGTGATTTCCACTGGGGACAAATGTTTCTCTCATCCAGCCCTGTGTGCGAAAGCCTGCCCTTCTCAGAAGAGGCAGCCAGAAAAACCCACACTCCTCATAATCCTATGGTTCCCCCTAATCAGATGTCTAGACAAGAACGGCCCCTGCCCCCTTTCCGGTTTGCAAATCTGCCTTGACAAGTCATATCCCCCCTGACAATACCATTAAAATGCTCTTTTATTTGCTCTGCGGGCCTTCTGCGACTCGGCTGCAGGAAAGACTGTTAGTTTCTGGATCCGCTCACTTCCCTGGACGTCATGCTCTGATACGCCTCTGCTAAAGTTTCACTCTCTTGAGACAGATCTGTTAGCAAGGCAATTAGTACTCTCAGCGTAAGTTAGAGGACTGCAGGGTTCAAGGCCAGACGGCCCACAGGTTGAACTTGGTTCAGGGTTACGGCGACTCTGGACAGGGTGCCGTTCTCACTGTGGCCCTGACTGGTTCAGACAACACAATGAGTTTCTTTAAGGCGGTGAGGAAAACGGTGGGGAGAGGGGTTTCAATTTCCATCCATCCACTGGAGACCAGCAGAGGCTCTCAGTTAATTCCTCTCCCTTGGTATGCTAACATAATGAAGGCTGAAAGCAGGATCTATTTATATATTCTAAAATTAGCAATACAATAGTAGCAGTAGGCCGGCTAGAAAATAAACCTCAGCTTCTTACTAGAGAAGCTGGGGAACCTGGGCCCTGGGCTCATGGTCCTTATCACCCCCACCTCCCTCTAGACACCACCCAACCCACCCCTTACTCTCAGAGCTGGGCACAGGGATGGCGTAACTCTCAAGATCAGAGACAGCTGCAACAAACCCCCTTGACAAGAAAAAAACAGTGTCTTTGTTTTTCTTTGAAAACAGTACATGCACGCGGTATTTGGAGCCTCTCTATTTGCAATCAAATGGCTGCTCTGCCACTTACTAGAGGGAGACACACTCTGTACCACACTTTTCTCATCTGTAAAATGGGCATAATAAGAGTTCCTACATCTTAGGGCATGGTGACAATTTTAAGTGAATTTAAACATGTTAAGTGCTTATAACAGTACTTGGTATATGATAGTGCCAAATAGTGGAAAAGACCCTGATGCTGGGAAAGACTGAGGGCAAGAGGAGAAGGGGGCGACAGAGGATGAAATAGTTGAATGGCATCATTGACTCAATGGACATGAGTTTGAGCAAACTCCAGGAGACAGTGAAAGACAGGGAAGCCTGGTGTGCAGCAATTCATGGGGTCACAGAGAGTCGGGCGTGACTGAGGAACACTGCACAACAGCAGAGTGCCGAATCAGTGTTCGTGATGGTAACACTTTAAAAAAGGTTCTAAAATTCAAATATTATAGATGGGGATGGAATGAAAAGTAAATGTTCCTTTGAGCTTGATTTGAAAGCTCTTAGTTTTCCTCTCCAGAAACAACCACTGTTACAAGTTAACCAGCTGTCAGACAAGAGCTATTTAAAGCATATTTGTGTACAAATATAGTTATTTATACAGATATACACATAACAGAGAGGCTTCTCAGATCACAAAGTGGTAAAGAATTTGCCTAGATGAAAGAGACTCGGGTTCTATCCTTGGGTCAGGAAGATTCCCTGGAGTAGGAAGTGGAAACCTACTTCAATATTCTTCCCTGGAAAAGTCCATGGACAGAGGACTGTGGCGGGTTACAGTCCATGGCGTTGCAAAGAGTGGGACACGACTGAGCACTCATGCTACTACACTACCCATGATGGAGAGAGAGAAAGCTATAGATACAGATAGCTCCCAACTTAAATAAAATAAAACAGATTATACAATGATCTGTACTTTAAAATTTTAAGTACAAAAAAATATTTGTTGTAAATCAGAAAACAAATTGTTCCTTATGAATCCCTACAGATCCAGCTCATTCTCAGCAGCTGCATGAGCCCCTGTCTGGATGTGCAGGGACCCTTTAACCAGCCTTTGGGCATTTGGGTTGTTTCTCCCCCTTTGCCTGCATTGCTTTCGCTCCTACACGCTGCTCTTTGCCTTCCCTCAAATCAGTTAAGTGGGAGGACCCTACCTGAGTCTTTTCATGAGGAATCTGAAGCAGGCCCTCGCTTCTCCTGAAATAATCAGGCCTCATACTGACTCCAGATGTGAGCCAGGCAGCTTCTGGAAGCAGCTCCATCTCCAGGTGGTTGACCACAGTCCGTGAGAAAGAAATTCACGGACATTGAAAACAAACATGGTTACCAAAGGGAAAAGGAGGTGGGAGGGACAAGTTAGGAGTTTGGGGTTAACATTTCCATGCTACTATATATAAAGTAGATAAACAACAAGGACCTACTATTAACACATAGCACAGAGAACTATATTCAATAGCTAGTAATAACCTATGGAAAAGAATGAAAAAGAATCAATTCAGTTCAGTTCAGTCGCTCAGTCATGTTTGACTCTTTGTGACCCCATGAATCGCAGCACGCCAGGCCTCCCTGTCCATCACCAACTCCCGGAGTTCACTCAGACTCATGTCCATCGAGTCAGTGATGCCATCCAGCCATCTCATCCTCTGTCGTCCCCTTCTCCTCCTGCCCCCAATCCCTCCCAGCATCAGAGTCTTTTCCAATGAGTCAACTCTTCGTATGAGGTAGCCAAAGTACTGGAGTTTCAGCTTTAGCATCATTCCTTCCAAAGAAATCCCAGGGCTGATCTCCTTCAGAATGGACTGGTTGGATCTCCTTGCAGTCCAAGGGACTCTCTTGAGAGTCTTCTCCAATGTATACATATACATACATCCATACATACATATACATATAACTGACTCACTATGCAGTATACCTAAAACTAACAAGACACTGTAAATCAAGTATACTTCAATAAAAAAATTCAGAACACCTGGGTCTGGTCAGACTTCCAAAAGTTTGTTGAGTTTTAAAATGGATTTGAATGATTTTCAAGAAACCATTCCAAGAAGATAGATGTTGGATGTATACATAATTGCAGATCACAGACAGGTGAAAGTCTGCATATGTATTCATAGACTTGTACATCAAACTTGTTTTTCTGGTCCTTGGGAACCCTAGGAACAAGCCATTATACGTGCACAGCCATTTATCTCACTTTCTGAATAGTTGTTTTTTTTTTTTTTTTCAGTTGCTCTAAGAGAATATTTAATTTTAGCATCACAATAATGATAGCTCTGGAAAGTAGTCTCCCTTCCATCCTGACAGGCCTTCCAACACAATAACTTCAGGCATAAATAACAATTGGCATGTTAGAGTATTGTCCAAAGATTAGCTAATATGACTGGAAGAAAAAATATGTCTCTACTTCTCTCTAGGACAGGGAACATCTTCTGAAAGCTACGCCTTGGTACAATTTTGAAAGTTGGTAAATTTGTTTGAAATAACCAAAGGTCATCAGGGAGGCAACTCTGTGATTATCAAGTATCAAGGTTTTCAGCCAGGTGGGTCTGCATTTGAACCTCCTCCCCAGCCCCTGGCTGTTCACCGCATATTAGCCAGTCACCTTGGTGACTTGCCCTCCATAAGCCTCGGAGACCTGAGCTTTGACACAGGAATCAGGTAACCCCTGAGATCAGTGAGAGGGGTGAGAGGAGAAATGAGGTCCTGCGGATGAGCCCAGCAGGTAGTGCGTGCTCAGGAACTGTGCCTCACTTTACGGGCCTGGTGTCACTGTACTTCTCAGCCCTTGGAAGCACAGAGAGGATGAGATTAGCAGCCTTCCTCATCTTCCTTTCCTTTTAAATTTCGTTTCTGTTGAATTTGACTGAGGGAGCCAGGGCCCCCCACCTCACACCAGGGCCAGTGTCTGTGGGCTCGGGGATGGCTGGGAGGCCCATTAGGCTGACCTGGGGGCCCACCAGGTCCCCATATGGTTTTCACATCACCAGGCTTGTTTTGACTTTCTTGAGCTTTCTCGCCACAATCCCTTCACGACTCTGGGAGAGAGGAAGTGAGGCCATCCTGAGTGAGGCTGTGCACACAGACTCACTGAGGGTACAGGGAAAGAAAACACCTCCCAGGCCTGAGCAGAAGCCCCCAGAAGGGCCCCCTGCAGTGACGCTCCCCACCCGCCCCTCTCCTTCCCAGGCTCCCAGCCTCTAGCCTGTATCGGCCTTGCAACAACTCAGCCATGTCTGCTCTTTCTTCCCAGAGGAGGACAGCCTAGGGAATTTGGCAGCGAACAAAAGCCATGAGCAGCGTCTGGTCTGGCGGAGGCGGGCCTTGGGCTCTGCTGGGCTATCCGTGGGCTGCACCCTCCCTCAGCTGCTCTTCAACAGTTGGTCCTCTGATCAGTTCCAGTACCAGCAACTGGTCATCCAGAAATAAAAATGGATCAAGGAAATTAGGCCCTTTCTGAGCAGGGTAGTGGAGTGGGTCTGGATATAGCTTGTGAGTACTATGTGAAGCCACATCAATACTAATTATCATCAATTCAAGCCATATATGCTGAGCTCCATATTTATTTACTTTTATTTATTTATTTGCTCGTGGCTCCGCTGGTTCTCTATTGCTGTGTGCAAGGCTTTCTGTAGCTGCAGTGAGCTGGGCTTGCTCTCTAGCTGCCGTGCACAGGCTTCTCCTCGCAGTGGCTTCCCTTGTCGTGGAGCACAGGCTGTAGGGAGCACAGGCTCTAGGCACAAGGGTTTCAGTAGTTGCAGCATGCAGGCTCCCTAATTCTGGCAGCATGTGCTTAGTTGCTCTGCATGGGTCATGTGAAATCTCCCCAGATCAAGGATAGAACCTGTGTCCTTTGAATTGGCAGGCGAATTCTTAACCACTGGACCATGAGGGAAGTCCGAGCTCCATATTTATTGAGCCCCAACTATATACCTGGCGTTGGACTAGTGCTGAACAAGGTCTATTGTGTGGGAATGAGTGCAAGTCGCTTTTCATATGCCATCTTAACTAGCCTGCTCCTTAACCTCATGAAGCAGAAAGTAAAGTTAGCCCCATTCTTCAGCTGAAGAAACTGAGGCTTAGAAAAACAGGGCAACTTTCCCCATATATTATCACCAGAATGGAAGCTACTGGTTAGGTGGTGGGCCAAAAAATGAAGCCAAGACCCTGACAGTTGTGGAGTGATCATGTCCATCCACCATGGATGACCTCAAGGTCCACCCTAAGACTTCTGTTACATGCAGCTCATCTAACTTTAATGCTCTCCAAGATCTCTTCCCATTCTGGAGTCCTGACTATGAACACAATGTCTAGCTTGCCTTGCAGCCCTTCACTTTCTAACCTTTAGAACCCATGTAGAGCTTTACCCACTCCTCTGCTTTCTCCTCCACCTCAGGCTTCTCCTGGATAAGGAAAGAGAGGTCTTCCCAGCCCTGGAGAACAGCCCCTCAGTTCAGGGGCGCCTGGCTCCACCCACTCTTACAATCTTTTCTAATTCCCGAGTCCCTGCCTTCTTCTGAGATGAAGTTGCCATTTCCACCATGACCACCCTGGCTCCCTAGGATCCTCCTGACCCATCCTGCTGCGTGTCTGGTGCTGGGGGTCCCATGAACTGGGTGCTAGCTGGAAGTTTGCTAATAGGGATAGGGAGGGAAGGAGTGAGCTTATGAAGCTCTGCTACTGGAGCAAAGCTTCCAATTACTGGCTCTAGCAGGTCAGTTTGGTGGAAACGGAAGGCTATACTTCTGAGGTTTCAGGGCTTGGGTATGCGTATCTAACTTCAAGGAAAGATGGAGCATAATCTCTTCTGCCCTTGTCTTCCACTCTGGACACTGCATCTTTATCATCGGTTGTGACCAACAACTCCACCGTCTTCTTCAGTTCAGTTTCAAGCATCTCTCTGACACCACTTCCCACGTTTTCAGCTTCTTTTCCCTGTAGCTCATCTTGCACCATTCTCAGCCTCATTGGGCAGAAGCTCCCTAAAGCCTACAGGCAGTGCACCTCCCCAACTTCCCCTCCTCAGTTGCCTCCAGCCCCAGTTTAGAGCCCATGGTCCACATCTATAGTCACTTCCTTGCAAGAACCCTCAACCCCTTGCCCTCTCTCTTTTCGTTGAACTTTTTTTGATAAAACATGAACTCTACTTAAATCCTGGTCCCCAGCTGCACACAGGCCGATGAACAAGACTGGAGGGAAACACTCACCCGTGCTGTCTGGTCTTACTCTACAACCTCGACCACTAACCTCAGGTCAGTCCTGGGCCTGGCCACTGATCTTAGTATGTGTCTCCATGTCTCCTTACTCGTCCTCACTTGAAGTTGATGGTCTTGCTGTCTGCTTCACTGTGAAAAGGGAATGATGGGAAGAGACTCCCATGTGCCCTCCACCTCCTCCACCCCCAACTAGCCTGCTTGCTCCCATACACTGACTCCCTCAGCCTGTTAGGAGAGAGGCCAGGGCCAGCTGCATCAAAGCCAAAGGTTTTCTTGCAACTCAACAAACCTCCACTTCCTCTGTTTCATTGTCCGGAACCATGCTTCATCCTCCTTGCTGTAAAGGAGACTGAGAAAGGAAAGGTTGTCTCTTCTGCTTCTGTAGCAAAAGCAGCAAGGGCCAGGGGGTTGTGACTGGCATTGGAGTGTCTGCCACAAATACAGTCTCATTCCCTGAGACTCATTCACGACAGCAAATTGGTTTCCTGGATTATGTGATGTTCTCCTGGAGGGTCCTTCCCTCCTCAAAGTGGGTCGGGGAGGGGAGCTCATGGACACTGTTCTAGGAGGAGGAGTGTTCTCAGCCAGGCTAAAAGGAAGGGAACAGCTCTTCTGAGGTTTTTGACTTCTTATCTCCCTCTAGACCTTAACACGCTAACTACTACCTTATTCAATCTGTGGGACACAGTCCCTACAACCTAAACCGAGCTAGAGGTTCTGTTTTGCTTATGTTTCTTTCTTGGTGATTGGTAGGTATTTCTTCATATTCTCTCAACCATGTATTTATGTTGGGGATTGAGACTGCTTTATATAAAAAGGCAAAGATTCAACGAAACTCTAAACCAATTATAACAATGAAGGCTTATTGATGAAGGTGCAGAATAGTTATACCAGGGTGTTCAGGATAAGGAACATGCATCCAGTTAAGGGTAAACCTCAGGCCTGAGCTTCCTGGGCAGTGTAATAGTGTACGGTAGCCACTAAAGAGCAAAAGGGTGTCAGGGGTGGGGAGAAGAAAGTGCATGAAGAGAGTCAAAATGTACAAACTCCCAGCTATAAGGTAAATTAGGTACTAAGAATATAGTGTACAACATGATACATATTCAATTGCTGTATGTTCTGTATGAAAAGTTGTTAAGAGGGTAAATCCTAAGAGTTCCCATGACAAGGAAAAACTTTAAAAAGTTTCCTTAGTATTGTATCTATATGAAATGATGGATGGTCACTAAACTTATTGTGGTCATTTCATGATGTATGTAAGTCAAGTCATTCTGCTGTATACCTTAAAATTATACAGTGCTGTATGTTAATTCAGTTCAGTTGCTCAGTCATGTCCTACTCTTTATGACCACATGGACTGCAGTGCACCAGGCTTCCCTTTCCATCACCATTTCCTGGAGCTTGCTCAAACTCATGTCCATCGAGTTGGTGATGCCATCCAACCATGTCATCCTCTGTTGTCCCCTTCTCCTCCTGCCTTCAATCTTTCCCAGCATGAGGGTCTTTCCCAATGAGTCAGTTCTTTGCATTGGGTGGCCAAAGTATTGGAGCTTCAGCTTCAGCATAAGTCCTTCCAATGAACACCCAGGACTGATCTCCTTTAGGATGGACTGGTTGGATCTCCTTGCAGTCCAAGGGACTCTCAAGAGTCTTCTCCAACACCACAGTGCAAAAGCATCAGTTCTTCAGTGCTCAGATTTCTTTACAGTCCAACTCTCACATGCATACATGACTACTGGAAAAAACCATAGCTTTGACTAGATGGATCTTTGTTGGCAAAGCAATGTCTCTGCTTTTGAAGAGAAAGAGTGAAAGTGTGTCTCACCAGCCTGACTCAGTCCAGAAAACAAGAAATTCTGAGGTCTGGTCTGGACCAGCTTCTTTCTGTTGTGGATATCTCTGAGGAAGGTGGTGGCAGTGTCTGCTGTAACAACTACCATGTTGAAGTCCCATGGCTACAGAGGCTCCTCACTGGGGACTTGAACTTGGAGATGAACTATGGGAGCCTGAGGAGCTTTGTGAACAATGGGGAATGTTGACCAACTGCGAGGTATTGGAAGAGGCAGGCACCAATCACTTCAGAGACATTGTATTTGTCAGCAGGCCCCCGTGGAAGAAGTAGAAGCAGCCATGCATGCAAGGCCTCTGAAGGTGGATGGACAAGAAAACTTCAAGGCGAGCCAAACAAGCTTTTCTCAAGAGAAGGCTCTTGAAAGCCTGCCAACCTGGTTAAGTTAGACACTGAAGAACTCCTCTCAAGAGGTTAGTTGAACAGTATGGAAGTAAATAATAAGGTTGAGTGATATTGTGATAGAATCCACTTTATTGATGGGCAAAAACTTCAGTGGTTATGGTGGTCTTGGTGACAGTCCTGGTGGAGAAGGTAAATGATGTGGGAATGAGGGAGGTGGCAGAACCCACAATGCCCTTCCTTGGTCAATTACTATTAATCTTCAAATTTTGTTTCAGGAAAGGACCAAGATGTCAGAGGCAGAAACCCTGGCTCTAATGGTGGCAGAAGTCACTCTTCTGGCAAACCACAAGACCAAGGTATCTCTCTGGTGGCTCCAGACGGTGGTAGGAGCTCCAGTGGGCACAGATAGTAATCACTGCTGGGAGATAAGCCCTGGCAGGGGTGGAAAGCAGAAAGCGAAAGGGCAGCTGCATTTCAGTCTGGGCTGACGGCCATCCCACATGCACTGTGGGGCAGCCTGGGTCCCTTTGAGGTCAGATTTTGTGCTGTAAGAGTATTTCCAGTGTCATGCCTCAATAAAGCAGGTCTTTGAATTCAGCCAAAGCAGTACTAGGCCCTCTAAGCCAAGTTGTACAATATGTTCCTTCAGGCCAAGGCCTCCAAAATACCCCCACATGCTACTCCTTTGGGGCCCTCTTCTTTAGTTGGACTGAATGGCTTATAGGGTCCCCTAACAGCCCTGGTTCAGAGGTAGTCACAGAATGAGGGAATCTTAGAGTCATGAGTATGCGTGCTCAGTTGTGTCTGACTTTTTGCCAACCCATGGACTGTAGCCTGCCAGGCTCCTCTGTCCATGGGATAATATCCAGGCAAGATTACTGGAGTGGGTTGCCATTTCCTTCTCCACTAGAGTGAAGAAGCTGAGAAGGCAATGGCACCCCACTCCAGTACTCTTGCCTGGAAAATCCCATGGACGGAGGAGTCTGGTGGGCTGCGGTCCATGGGGTTGCTAAGAGTCAGACACAACTGAGCGACTTCACTTTCACTTTTAACTTTCATGCATCGGAGAAGGAAATGGCAACCCACTCCAGTGTTCTTGCCTGGAGAATCCCAGGGACGGGGGAGCCTGGTGGGCTGCCGTCTATGGGGTCGCACAGAGTTGGACACGACTGAAGTGACTTAGCAGCAGCAGCAGCAGAGTGAAGAAGAGACCTTAGATGTGTTCTAGTCCAACAACCTTATTTTATAGAAGGGAAAAATGAAGCGCAGAGAGAATTACCTTACTCTTCTGTTCAAATTAAAACTAGAGGCTGTACCAGTTTAAATCTCATTTGGCAGTGATCACTTACAATGAAAGAACGTTTATTACTATTTACTTACAGAAAGTCTGGAGGGAGGTGATTTCACTCATTTTGTTCACTAACTCAAAGGCATCACAAAGAGCTAGGCTTTTGCGTTGCCATCAAGTTGGCTTTTTACCCTTGTGCTTGCTACCTTATGATCACAAGATGGTTGCAAGGGCTCCAGGCATATGTCTTCAGACAAGTGGTCCAAGCAGAAGAGAATGGGGAAGGAATAAACTATGTTTCTTTTTAACTAGGTGGAAGGTGATTCCCAAAACCTCCCTCAGAAGACTCCCCTTTATATCTCACTGGTCACTTCTTGTGGCAAAGGAGCCTGGGGAAGTAAATATCCCATAGAGGGAAATGGGAGAGTTAGGGTTAGCTTAGACCAATCATGAGGCATGATGAAGAGCTAGGCCCATTTCTACCCACAGCAAAATAGGGTCTTGTTGGTGAGGAAGAAAGAATGATGAGAGAAAGAGAGAGTTTCTGGAGGCAACCTGGGGTGTCTGCCACTATCTGCATGGTGGAGGAAATGTAGGCTTTGGGGTGAAAAAGACCAGGATTCAAATCTTAGCTCTACTGTTTACCAACTGGGTAACTGAGACTAAGTTCCTTAGCCTCTCTAGGACTCATTTCTCTTTACTTTAAAATGCAAGACATAGGCGTTCCCTGGTGGCTCAGTGGTAAAGAATCTGCCTGCCATGCAGGAGACATGGGTTCAATCCCTGGCCTGGGAAGATCCACAGGCCCTGAAGCAACTAAGCCCAGTACCACAACTATTGAGGCTGTGCTCTGCAACCAGAGAAGCCTTCACAATGAGAAGCCCATGCACCGCAGTCAGAGAGTAGCCCCTGCTTGCCTTAACTAGAGAAGAGCCCATGCACAACAAAGACCCCAATAAATAAATATTTATATATTAATTATATAAATAATTTATTATTTATATATTTATAATTTATATAATATATATATTAAAAGCATGGCCAAATAAATAAATGAAAAATGTTAAAGCAAGAAATATAATATATTACTGACACACAGCTATTACTGTAACTACTAATAGTCTATCAAGTACTTTCTCATAATTTCAAGTATTCACATCCTCACCAGTCTTTGAGGTAGGGAGTAATTCCTTTCATTAACCTGTCCAAGAGCACATGGGAAGCAGGTGGTACAGCTGGAACTTAGACCTGGAGATACAAACATCTCTGCCCTCCCTTCAACCCTCCCCATGATGTTCTGATTGTCCAGTGCATGTGGGCCAGTCATTGGAGATAAAAGCCCTTTCAGAAATGCCATCAAAATCCCATTTTTCTGTCTTCCAGAGAGATACACTAAAAGGAAACAAGACAAGTACAAAGCTCTCAAGGAGTCTAAGACCGTGTACCCGAGCCCAGGAAGGCCCTGTTCTATTTCAACGTCACAATCCAGGACCCATATGAGTCAAATAAGACCCCAGAAGAGACTGTTCATTTACACATGGGGGGAGCATGAGCTGGAGATCTGCTTTTTGACCTGCCTGGCATTCATTTCCTAATTATAAGCAACCTGTTTTCACTCCTGGTCCCAGCGATCCAGGTGGGAATCCAGACCTCACCTGCTCTGCTCCAGGGCTGGGCATATGATCCACACCTGATCAATCATCATTTTCTATCCTCTTGGTCGAGATGATTGCCTTTGGGTTGAGAATATAACCCAAGCCAGGCCAATGAGACTCAGTCCTGGAACTTTCGCTGGAGATACTGGGAGAGAGATTGTCTCTTTGAGCTTAGAGTTGCACACTGTGCGGCTGAGCTCAGCCTGGAGCTTCCAAGAAAAGTCACTTGGCTAGAGCCTGCCTGGGAAAGAAAACAGGCAAGAGAGGGGAAGCTGGCCTGGGACCTGTGGACTTATGAACACTGTTGGAGCCTATGAACCCATATGTTCAGCCATACTTGAACCCCACCAAGTCTACCTTTGGATTTTCTGAGCAGTTACACAAGTTTAGAAATTTCATATTGATCCTTAAGCCAGTTTAAATGGACTACTTTGAAATCCTGACTACTTTGAAAAGAAAGCTTCTTCTCCTATCGTCCCTAGATAAGATAAAAACCATTCCACTAGCCTTGCTCCTTTGCTCTGTAGCTGAGACCAGCCCTGCTCTCTCAGCTAAACATCATAGATTATTCTTCAGCATCACAGACTGACACCGTGATGACCCCATCTCTAACAATGACCTCAGGACTGAGGGATTTCGGTTTGAGTGGGAGACAGCTGTGAGCAGAGGCTTTCCATGGAAAAGATTTAGCTTTTCCATTGCTTTGCTGACTCAAGCTTTCTATGGAAATCGCTCTTCATCATTGTAAGCAATCAGACATCCGCTGTGACATTAAGCCAGTTTCCTACCATATAAACCCCAGTGGGGCACTACTATCCACTTCCTCAAAGCATCCTGTGCCCACCCTGGTACCTGGCTTGTGACTGCTAGCTCATGTTCAAGAACTCATGCAGCTGATGAGAAGGAAAAGTTGAAGTTTTGCAGAAATGAGGGCAGAGAAGTCCACAAATTTTTACTGACTTCAATTTTCTCACTCAAGTAAGTGTTTAATGAGGTAGAGAGAAAGGTATCATAACAGGTTTGTTGTTATTCTTTGTCAGAGGCCTTCCAGAGGGAGTAAAGCCATTTGTTCCACAGCACAGACTAGAGAATCAAGTCATTTCAGGTGTCTGGTCTGTCTCCAGATGGGCTGGATCTATTTGCGCTCATACTGACCTTTCATCACCAAAGGAAGGCAACCCCCTGGGGGCTTAGCGGAGGCAACTTTTTAATCTAGCATTTGTCTATAAATGCGCTTTAATTCCCACCTCTTCCTCTTCAGCACCTCTCTGCCTGCAGTTTTCCTCACATCTGTTCTAATGGGCGGACAGGAACGAGTGGGCACAAACAAGACCTGATCCCTGGGATCTGGCAGGATTTGCTCTGGGGATGTGTACATGCTTATCTATAGGGCTTCCCTGGTGGATCAGACAGTAAAGAATCTGCCTGCAATGCAGGAGACCTGGGTTTGATCCCTGGGTCGGGAAGATCCCCTGGAGAAGGGAATGGCAACCCACTCCAGTATTCTTTGGAGAATTCCATGGACAGAGGAGCTTGGCGGGCTACAGTCACAAAAAAGTCGGACATGACTAACGACTAAGCACAACACACACATGCATGTCTTACTCTCTTTTCTATGCCCTTTCAACTGTCAGCCTTGGCTGTTTCTATTCTTGTGTGTGACCCCAGGAGACTTCCCTAACAGTCCAGTGGTAAAGACTCTGAGCTTCCAATGCAAGACACACGGGTTTGATCCCTGGCTGGGGAACTAAGATCCCACATGCTGTGTGATGCAGCCAAAAAGAAAAAACAAACAAAACAAAATATCCTTAGATTTGACCCAGAACCTAACTCTTCTGCACCTAGGACAGTGCCTGACACATAGTAGCCATGCAATCCAGGCTACCTTGATGCAGGACTCCAAAGGCCCAATTTATATTTATTCCACATGGTGCTCCAGTGGTGCCATTTATATGGAAAACAATGTGAATGGGCTCCCTGGAATCAGGCAACTCAGTGACCGCAGTCAATATATATTGCCGATGAATAGACGAATGAATGAAAGAAATCTTGGTTGGTCGTGCTTTGGCTTCTCTCTTTAATACCCAAGATTCTCCTTTTCACTACAATTCTATTCATAAATATTGACTGGATGGCATCAGCCTCTAGATTAATCCTGTTCTCATGCCTAGCTGCTTTCCATTTAAGAAATGTGATTGCTTGTTTTAACTTCCGGACAAGTTCCACTCTAGCAGCGAACTCTTCAGGGTTCCTGGCCTGTACCCCTCTCCCCATCTCTCTTTTATTCCCGCTTGATCCTGCATGTGGACTTTTGCTCCTGGACTGTCAAGGCACCAGTATCAGTGGTTTTAGCTTCTTTATTTCTTATGGAAAAATAAATGTCAGAAATGGACCGTAATTCAAGTTAGCCATTAAACTATGGTTACTTTTTTTTCTGCTAATGTTGTTCTTTATTTTTTGTTAAGGTGATACTCTTTTTTGTTTTATTAATGTTTATTGGAGTACAGTTTTTTGCAGTGCTGTGTTGGTTTCAGGTGTACAGCAAAGTGAATCCGTTATACGTGTGCATATAGCTCCTCTTTTTTTGGATTTCCTTCCCATTTAGGTCACCACAGAGCACCGAGTGGGGACCTTGTGCTATACAGTAGGTTATCACTACTGTGGTCCATTTTTTGCACTAACTATGGTCTCATGTTTCTTCTCTCATTTCCTTTGCTTCCTTAAACCCTACTGTGCTAGCACCTTGTGCCTTTTGGGACCTTGGGGTTACCTGTTGGGTTTGGGCACAGTGTAAATGTCCTGCCTGCCAGCTTCCAAATGCTTTCCATCTTCTGGCTACATCTTACCCAAGCCAAGTTCCCACTCCATCCTGGCACAATTCCTTCATCAGGGCAGCCTCTTCTACCCCTCTCTACGATGCCACATTCATTCCTCCCCTTTAAATGCACTCTCTTATCCACAGCTCACTCACCCCTCAACGTCCAGCTCTACTTCCAGTTCTTTTAAGAAGCCTCCCCTGGCCACTCCAGCCCTACTGATCTTCCTCTTTCTCCTTAAGTACAACTTGACACTCTTTGTATGCATCACAATATATCACCCATTCTTTCCTCCGTAAATCTTGCCTTCCTAACCAGACTACACACTCCCTGGGAGCAGGAATCATGCCAAATTATTTCAGTGACCTTCACATGGCCCCCCGCACATGACAGTTTAAACAAGTAAACAGATCCTACTTCATATTTAAATACCTAGTATGTCTGATGTATCTTCTTCTGTTAACATTTGAAAAAGCACCAGTTTTTTCAAACTTTCAGTATCACGTTGATGAGGACAATTGAACATATGTTTACCAGGGATGCAGAACAAACTAGAATACTCTCCTCTGAACCCCTGCTGAAGCCTGTTACCTGTACATAATGGTCACATGGGAAGAACATACGAAGCAATCAGAGGGTCTATGAATGACTAAACGCTCAAGTGGGACTGTGGCATTTGTCAACAGCCACCAGTGTTCAGCAAACGTGCTTCTGGGCACTGAGCACCAGGCCTATTGTGAGGCATCATCTCTGCTCTGAATAGGGCTGATGTTACATAACAGAAGGACAGGAGGTAGAAAGAGAAATAGACGAATGCCACTTTTCCTTTTTTAAAGTACCTTGCAGAGTACCAGGCTTACAGTTGGAGTTAAATGGAATTTCACTCCATAGACCCATTCATTTCTAAGTACCCAGTCCCCCAGTACGGGTGGGGCATTGGTTCCAGCAGGCCCCTCAGTGGCCCACATCCACAGATGCTCAGTCTTCCCTCCGTTTCTGTGGGGTTTGCACCCATAGCTGTGGAGGGCTGGCTATAGTCTCTTTTTCAGACCTCGAGACTTCTGGGCAAAACAGAGAGGTAGTTGAACTGAAGGCTTAAGTTAAATTCAAGAAGTGATACTCTTTCCTCTTCCCACCTTGGGAATAAGCTAAAAGTCTTTGTTTTGTCGCTGCTTTTCTGATGAAACAATCCTCCACTTTTGGGCTGTGATCCTAAACTGACCAGTAACACCCTGGTCACATCCCAGCCCTGTAGTTGTGGCTGGGAAATGCTCTTACCCTGGTGGGTTATATGAGAAGCCACTTTTAAATACATATGAGAAGTCAGTTTTAACAGCTGCAACTCCTGCTACACCACACACCAAACACACACACACAGAACTGGGGACTCTGGTCTTTCCCCAGTCAGCTGCCCTCTTCATCATTGCATTTCACATATTCTTTTCCAAATACAAAGCCTCTCCACCTGCAAGTTGCACAAAAGATCAACAAGCAAGATGAAGGCTGAGGATAGAGGGGACTTGGCTCCAGGGAGGTGGGACAGTACTGAGTAGGAGGCAATAGGTTGTGGGTGGCAGGGCTCTGGAGCCAGACTGTCTGGGTTCAGACATTGCCTTTCCCACTTTTTACCTATATCATCTTGAGCAAAGTGCTGAGCTTTTCTGGGCTTGTCGTTAAACAAGGAGACAACAGTATTAGCCTTGTCTTATGGGTTTGTGGCGACAATTAACTGACTCAATACATATGGAGCACTTGGAACAGTGCCTGTCATGTGGCCTATGCCTAATCAGTATTAATTATCATTGTCAGGGAAGGCACATGAGTCCCCTCAGGACCAAGCTAAGACCCACACGAGACAATAAATGATAGAAAGCCACATCGGACCTGTTCCTGCACAAAATCTCCTCTAGCCATTAATTTTAATCAACTACTATTTACCGAGACCTGCTTCCCCAGTGGCTCAGTTGATAAAGACTCCGCCTGCAATGCAAGAGACCCAGGTTTGATTGCTGGGTTGGGAAGATCCCCTGAAGAAAGAAATGGCAACCCACTCCAGTATTTTTGCCTGGGAAATCCCATGGATAGAGGAGACTGGTGGTTTACAGTCCATGGGGTCACAAGAGAGTCAGACACGACTTAGCGACTAAACCACCACCAGTATGTGCCTGACACTTGCCAGGCACAGAGAATACAGTCCTGGCCCACTGTGAGCTTATGGTCCAGCCTGCCTATCTCTGCACAGACTGGAGGCTGGCTGTGTAGCACAGGGACTGGTCGCTGGGAAGGTCTGAGAGTCACTCACCATTACTTTCTCCCTCCTCACGGACAACCTGCCCATGTAGATTCAAGAATCACCTGCCTATCCAAATCCCAGATACACTCACTCCCTTAGCTCCCTGAGATGCCATACCCCTTTCTCTGCTTCTGCTTACCCGCGTGGAATGTTGTTGCTTGAGCCACACTCCCCATATTCCTATTCTCTTTTTAGCCAGTCCTTTGGTTTCTGAAGCATTTCAGTGGATTTGACTTGCCTGTCATGTTCTTCTCGAGCTATATTCACCACCACCCTGTCATTTCCTCGTCCTCTCCTCGAGTCTGGGCCATTGGCCTCAATTCTGCTTCCCCAGCCCCCAGTCAGCCGGCCGTAGCACCCTCTCCACCTTCTCCACCTGACCATAACCTCTGACCACAAAGCCACCCTCTTAGTCCGTCTCCTGGCATCAGTGGAAACAGTGAGCCAAGGCTGAGTCAGAGCCTGGAGCAGCCTGGGAGCCTGCTTCACCTCTGAAGCCCTTCTCTGTCTGTGTTCTCCTTCCCACTCTCCTCCCTGTGCCCACTCTGGTCCTGATTCTCCCACCATTCCCATCCACAGTTCTAGCTTCCTAGGCTCTCTTCACCACCTCCTTTCTCAGTCCCTAGAAAATGCACAGATTCTTTCATCTGTTCACTTTTCACAATACCTATAAGTGTTAGTGGGCTTCCCTGGTGCTTCAGATGGTAAAGAATCCACCTGCAAAGCAGGAAACCCAGGTTCAATCCCTGGGCTGGGAAGATGTCCTGGAGGAGGGCATGGCAACTCATTCCAGTGTTCTTGCCTGGAGAACCCCCTGGACAGAGGAGCCTGGTGGGTCACAGTCCATGGGATTGGAAAGAGGCGGACATGACTGAGCAGCTGAGCACGAACATGAGTAAGTGAGAGTATGTGCTATGCGCATGCTTCTGGGTTCTGGAGACGAAGCAACAAAGAACAGCACATCTCTACTGTGTGGAGCTTACACTCCAGTGTGGAGAATTGGACAATAAACAAGCAAATAGTGTAGCATGAAGGGTGAAGGATACAGCATGCTGCAGCATATTCCAGTGGCCCTGGGCCTGGCGGGTGAACTGGGAAGGAAGGCTGGAGGAACAGGACAGGTCATGCCACAGAAAGGCCTCCTGTAGGTCAGGGCTGTTTCATTATAATGAGGGAGAAGCTGCTTAGGGCTCCTTTAAGATGCTGCTTGGGCAATTTGAGGAATTCCCTGAGTCGGCTGCTGTACAGCACAACTGCCTGGAAATTGTTCTCCACATGTTCTTGGGCTGGGTGTGTGCCATGACCTCAGGGAGCCAGCCACGTTCTGCCCTCAAATCAGAGTGAGTCTGCTTGATAAGCAGTACACTGGCTGGTCCAAAAGACATGATTCCACCTCTTGCCTGCAGATAGGGAGAGAGGAATGCCTTGGCTGGATGTTTTGACAAATAAACACAAGAAAGGCTTTATTCAGCCTTGCTCTTCTCTTTGCAGACTGTTTCCACATTTAGGCCCAGGTAAAGAGGGATTTGAGGGAGGATTTGACTGAAATGTAAGACTTGTGTGTGCTAAGTCACTTCAGTCCTGTCTGACTTTTTGCAACAGCATGGACTGTAGCCTGCCAGGTTCCTCTGTCCATGGGATTCTCCAGACAAGAATACTGGAGCGTGTTGCCATGCCCTCCTCCCAGATGTCTTCTTGACCCAGGGATCAAGACTGCATCTCTTATGTCTCCTTTATTGGAAGGTGGATTCTTTACCACTAGCACTACCTGGAATGCCTGTTGTCAATGGAATACTTCCCAACAACTGATTACGGGATGATCTAGGCTGGAAAATTACTCTGCTTCAGTCTCATAATGAAGATATAAAAGTATTAAACCTTGATAATTTACAGAGCACTTTCGTATGCTTAATCTTTATGGATATTCAACATATATATAGCACAAAAACTGTTATAATTTATTTACTATTGAGCTAAACATATTTTTTAGTTAATATGGGAGTATACATTCTTTAGGTGCTTCCCTGGTGGCTCAGTAGGTAAAGAATCTGCCTGCATTGCAAGAGATCCAGGTTCAATTCCTGGGCCTGGAAGAGCCCCTGGAGGAGGGCATGGCAACCCACTCCAGTATCCTTGTCTGGAGAGTCCTATGGACAGAGGAGCCTGGTGGGCTACAGTTCATAGGGTTGCAAAGCGTCAAACACAACTTAGTGACTAAACCACTACCACATATTTTCTGCAAAAGAAAAAAAAAATAAGTCATTGTTGTTTGCTTTTAGAGCAAGGTAAGAACTGTCTCAGGCTACACTGCAGTTTTCCTAGCTTGACAAATGCTAAGGTCATGGAGCGGCTAGCTTTACATTCCACATGAATTAATAATGGACTTCACACAACATTCCCAGCAGAGATGGCCCAGCATACCAAGCTTCATGTTCCTCAGGCTTGGAATGTGTAATTCCTCTCTGAGCTACATTCTGCTGTGTGAAGCTCTATTTTGGGACTAGGTTGTTTCTTTATATAGAAACCAGTACCCTTGTCAAATCAAGTGAGTACATGAGTCATTTGTGCATTTCCTAAAAGCGATCGCATCACGTTTTTCTCATCTGCCATTCATTTTTTTTTTAATCAGAAGGGAGATGCATTAACAATGCAAATATCTTGGTGAAATTCTAAACTTTCATAGAGTTCTGTTGTAATGAAAATGTTATCTTATTTTTTGGCAGTGACTGAATTTCATGCTTGTTTAAGAAATGATCACATCACGATTTATATTTCATGAACCAAATAACTTGGTTATTGGCTAACCTGGTCTCGGCTAACCTGGGGGCCATTTCTATAATTCACAGTATGACCTGTGATATTTTAGACACTCCTGAATGGCCTGAGCCAGAGATGCTAATTGGGGCTTAGAAAGCATTTGATGGTTCCTGTGATTTTGAGAGCTAATTAAAGCAGTGAGAATCAGTAGCTTTGGCCCCAAACAAGACTTCGGTCTTGTTAATTCCGCCATCCAGGTAATTTTGAAATGAAGGGAAGTAGAAGTTTGTTCTCTCATAACATGGCTGGATATTTATGAAGTTTTAATTTCCTTTTAGCTTCTCACCTTATGCTTAGAAGCTGAGGCTGTGGGGAGAGGCTTTGCCTTCTCTGCAAAGACAAATAAGGATGACTGAAGTGTTCTGAGGTGACCTTTTAAGCACCCTAAGAAAAGTTAGAAGGCAAATATCAGGTGTGTCCAATCTGCTTAGGAACTTGGAACCAATGATTCTACTAAACAATTGGCTCAATTGTCTGATTCTTTCTGAACCGTTTCTTCTTATGTTTATCACCTGATCCCAGAATCCTGTCAATATCCCAAGAGCATCACTCCTGCAGGGCCAATTCTTACTCCTCTTGGCTCCTTAGTCTTCTGGGCAAATGATGGGTTGGAGAGAGAAGGGGCAGGATTCTTGTATGCTTGCAGGATTCTTTGCACTGGAGAAAAGAAGATGAAAACGATCTCAGAGAAAATTAACACTGTCTAGTGCTAATATTGTAAGACTTTACATTTAACTAAGGGAACCCGAATCATGGCTTTATTAATAATGCAGTCCTGGAACTAATAATATGCAGTCCTAATAATTAGGAACTAATGCAGTCAGTTCCTAATGCTCAATGTTTTAAAAGGCTTTGGGAAAATGCACCCTGTGCGTTTTCTTACTTTCCATGAAAACACAGTGGAAATTCACTAGCTGCTCCAAGTAATGTTTAAAACTTGAATATATTCTGAGTATTGTCATCAGTGTGTGTGTGCTAAGTTGCTTCAGTCATGTTTAACTCTTTGCAACCCTATGGACTGTAGCCCGCCAGGCTCCTCTGTTCATGGGATTCTCCAGGCAAGAATATTGAAGTGGGTTGCCATTCCCTTCTCCAGGGGATCTTCCTAAGCCAGGGATTGAATCTGCATCTCTTATGTCTCCTGCATTGGCAGGCAGGTTCCTTACCACTAGTGCCACCTGGGAAGCCCCACTGTCATCAGATTATTTATCAAATAGGTCTTCTATGTTGCCAGAAAAAAACAACTTAGGCTTTAAGATATAAATCATTGAGAGGAGAAGAAAATCTCCAATTTTGCCCTAAAGGACAAGGAGGATTATCTCCACTTTTTCTTTTACCTTCACTTTATGTACTACATTGAAGTAGAGAAAGAGAGTGGAGGAAACCTTCCAGAATAAGAAAGATAAAATCTGGTAGAGCAGCAAGGGATTATAATTGTAGAACACTAGTTCTTCTTTCTCTCTGAGTGTGGAAAGGGGGGTGGGGAGTGTGGGTCATTCGCTACCATAGAAACCAACCAAGGTATGTAGAGGGGAGGGAAGGCCCATTTAAGGAACTTAAAGATCTTAACTTTTTTCAAAGTTAAATTGTTCTTGTCAATAGCTGATCTTTCTAATGGTAAGAGGTATGTGTATGTGTGCACATGTATCCTTTTTATTTGATTTCCAATCTGCCTTCCCTCCTTTGTCTCTTGAGCTTAGTTATTCTTTCAGTCCAGCCTCTGCTAAAGAGAAGGTTGACAATTAAAAAAAATCACTGTGCCCCCACTGTGTACCAGGCATGACTCTCTGCAGTGGAATGCACAGAGCTGCAAGACATTCAACACACAGCGCACAGAGCCACTGGGTGAAAACCCTCTATCACACTTACTTCCATCTGGTGCTATTGCCACACTCAGAAAGCTCTTAGAAAATAAGTAGCTTGAAATGAATTCTTTCCCCTCTTTCATCCAGATGCTGCTTCTGAGCCATGGTTCTTCTTAACTTTTAAAACAGAATGATTGAAACGCTATTACAAGTCGTCCTCAGTGAAGATGCAGGAGACTCTCCTCTGGTGGGTTTTTCTTGTTCTTTTAGGAAAGCACCTTTCCTTTTCTCTTATTCAGTCATTTACTCCTTTCCAGATACCATGGAAGGCTTAGGAGCAATGGATCAGGTGTTTGGAAAGCTGGTGAGGATACCAATGTCTGCTTTTCAGGAAGGAGGATCTATTCCCCTTGTCCCTTAATCTGGGTCAGTTCTGGGACTGACCAATATAGCTGAAGTGATGCTGTGCCAGCTGCTGTGCACAGGCCTTAAGAGATTGACAGCTTCTGTTTCCTTTCTTAGAATACTCCTTCTAAAGGAAGCCACTCACCATGCTGTGAGGGAGCCTGAGCTAACCACACTTAGAGGCGTAAGAGAGAGAGAAAGGGAGAGAAATACTGGCCAGTCCCCAGCTGTTTCAGCCATTCCAGCTGACATGCAGGGATGTCAGTGAAGAAGCCATCTCAGACGTCCAGCCCAGATGAGGCTTCAGATGACTCCAGCCCAGCTGCTGTCTGACTGCAACAACACGAGAGACCCCAAGGGAGAACCACCCAGCTGAGCACAGTCAACCCACAGAACTATGAGACTTGAAGGCTGGGGTGGTTTACAGAGCAGCAGCAGAAAACTGCAATGGGAAGTAATGACGGCATCTACCTTTTAGGACTGTCAAGAAGGAAAAAGGAAATTTTTGCTTGTTAAATCCCTAACCTGCAGCCTGGAATAAAACAAGCCTTCAATGTACATCAATTCTCCTGCTCCTTCCTCTTCCTTTATACTAATTCTATGTATTTCTGAGAAGGGGTAACTCTCAGTGTCATGGTCTGAGGCAGGGTGGGGTGGAGGTAGGTAGGTTCTTTGCTTGATATTTGGAATCTGAAGAGCTTTCACCCATCTTTTTCTTCTTTCTTTCCTGTGTTCTTTAAAGCACAGTCAGATGGTTTAGACCTAAAATAAGAATACCAAATTCAGCCTTTGTGTTTCAGACAGAAAAATCATAGGCTTGGTACAGGCTCATGGTACTGAAAAATCAAGCTCCAGAAGCTAAAATGATTCAAAGCAAATTTCCCCTTGACAACTTTTGTATGTCTTTGTGTGTGTGTATAAAAAAAGTTAAACAAAAACTTTATAGAGTACACAATTATTTTACCATGTAAGCATGATAGAATTACCACCTTTTTGGGGGGGGGGTGGGTTGAAAAGTACATGGTTACCTGTAATTACAGTCTTCCTAAGTTTGATTTTGTGGCTGGCAAAAAGAAAAACACAGCACATTTCTTTGGAGTGTCTATGAGCAGCAAAATTCAAGTTTGAGTTAAACTATACAGAAAAACATAGTGCATTTTGGATATATCTTTTCCCTTTGGACTCAAATGGCTGAATTTCTGTCATTCTTGAGACCTCCTTAGAAGCCAATCTTTCCTTGTGTTTATGGCTAAGGTTGTGTGTCTTGCTAATTATGTTGCCTTTTCTAGCAGACTTGCTGCCAAGAAACTTGAGATTACTCTCCTATTTTGTCCTTGAGTTCCTGCAAACACCTAAACCGTGACAGGCTAGAGAGTTCATCTCAGCGTCTGAAATGGGTCAGCATCATAAATTCTGTCACATACCTGGTCAGTGAAGTCAAGGTTGGAAGGGGGAGTTGAACTAGATGCCTGATGTGTAGATAAGGGAATTGGTTTACTTTACATTTTATCCTTTAATGTGGGTGTGGACACAGTGCCACGGTGTTTGCTCTCATATACCTCTAGGATAAAAGCCTCTGGAAGATCTGGGGGCCGGCAAGGTTAGCGGGGTGGTGAGGAGGGGGGGGTGAGATGGGGGGATGGGTAAGCGGTCAGCCTGAGTGTCTGGTGACATTGTGCAGTAGTTCCAGCTACAGAACGTTGCTTGCATGGGGAATTCAGATGCCTTTCCTTGGTGAGGATGTGAGGGATTGGAGCTTGGGATTTTATGAGCACAAACTGGCATCAAGTCACTTAACTGACCTCGCCATTCCTCATAACCAGAGACTAAGTTCAGATGCTTTTTGCCTCCCAATCTGGTCCCCGAGACAGCTGGGGCAACCGTTTCTTTCCTTTTCACAGCTCCTGGAGGAGGTGTGATATGTGTGAGGCGCTAGAAAGCTTGTTCTATAATTACTTCTAGATTTGCCTCTGGGTGTGCCGCACACGCACCGGACCATATGTGTGTTCACGTGAGCTTGTCACTCGGCCAACAAGAGGTAGAACAAGAAGGGTGACTTTATTTCCCACCCCCCACCCCCCCGCCCACCTAGGTCAACGTCAAAGTGGGAGTGGGTACCGGGTCTTTTAACAGATTGCCATTGTAGTCAAATCTGTGATTCGGGATACGCCACCCCAGATGCACCCGAGTCAATGTCTCCCAAATTTAGGAGACAAGCACGCAGCTGGACAGCCAGACGAGAGACCCCGAGTGCTCACACCCTAAAGGCCCCGGCCTCCTGGGCGCAGGTTCCCGGAGCGTGGGCGGGGCTGGGCCCAGAGGTCCGCAGGCTGCAGGGAGTAGGCGGGCGGGCTGGTTATCCAGGCGGGTGAAGATGCCTATGAAAACTTACGAGGGACCGGGGCGGGGCTCTTGTGGGTAGGCAGGCAGACAGGGTGCAGACATCGCCCACCGCCGACCCCAGCCCCAGCCCCGCTTCCCGGAATCAAGGCGCCTCCAACCCCACAGCCACAGCATCTGCCCCGTGCCGGCGCAGCAGGACCTAGGCCCGCGCCCGGCGCTGTTGTTCCCGGCGCCCGCCATTGGCTGCGCGGTCGCCTCCAACCCCCCCTCCCCCCCGCCCCCCGTTGCCCCCTCCCAGGCTGCCTGTCCCATTTCCCCCACGCCTCACGGGGCCCCGCACTGGCTCCTAGAGACCCCAGGGGCGCGGCGCGCGCGGAGCGGCGCCGTGGGCGGGGCCTCGCGCAGGGCGCCCCGGGATTGGCCGCGAGAAGCAAGGGGTGGGGCCGGTCGCGGAGAAAACAGCGCGCGCGCAACCCGGCTGCAGTCCCAGCCGGGAGCCCGAACCTGCACTAGTTGGCCTCCGCGTCCTCTCCGGTGCATTTTTTTTTTTTTCCCCCTTTCTTTTTCTTTTCTTCTTCTTCTCAACCGCGGGGTCCTCTGCTTGGTCCTCCCGCCGCTGTCGCACAGCGCGATCCTCTTCCTGCCCTGCAGGTCCCGTCCCCCGCGGTGAAGCCCCGGCCAAAGCGGCGATGCGCCTCATTCAGAACATGTGCACCATCGCCGAGTACCCCGCCCCGGGCAGCGCAGCCGCAGCCGATTGCTGCCTGGGGGCCGCGGGCCGCCGCCTGGTCAAGATCGCCGTAGTGGGCGCCAGTGGCGTGGGCAAGACTGGTGAGTCCTCGCGCTCCGGCGAGAACCCGCTTAACTCTCGGTCTGGAGTTCGGCGGCCCCCGCTGGCAGTTTCGACTAAACCCGGCTTGGGGTAGAGGTTGATCCACGGTCCCTGGGAAAGGACCTTAGACAGCTTCGTTTCCACTCCCCCTTCCTTCGTCAGATGAGGGAAACAAACTGATCCTAAATGGCTTGACGGCCCTCTGCACAACCGACACAACTGGGATTCGAAGTTTTGGGTTCTTGAGCCCCTGGCAGTATCTGGCACAGAAAGGGGAGTCAGTGAACGTAACCCTTCCTGGAGCTCTTAAAGCTTAGGAAAGACGTTTGTGTGCGGGCAGGCTTAGGTGTGGCTCGGCCGGGCTCGGAGAATGGGGGTGGGCCAAATGACCCTTCCAGCTGGACAGAGCCATAATTCACAATGCCTCCTAGCCCCCTCGCCGTTGTGTCTGGAAGTAGGGTCAGGGAGCTGCAGGGTAGGAATTTCATTTGGTGGCTGGCTTTGCCCGAGAGTTGTTTTTTAGGGTGGGGGTTGAAGTGGGGAGACCAATCTAACTTCTTGTGCCAAGGCTAACCCCCTTTCCTTTCTCTTTTCTGACCTGCAGCTCTCGTGGTCCGGTTCCTCACCAAACGATTCATCGGCGACTATGAAAGAAACGCAGGTGAGGAAATGTATTTGAAGAAAGTGCTGTCAGCCTGCCAGTACTGCTGTTCCCATTTTTTAAGTGTCTACCAGGCAGGTTCCTTCAGAGTGACAGCCAGAGCACCGGGATCCTGCCACTTCCAACTTTCCTAGCCCCCTCCTGAGTGCCCTCCCTTCCCATAACTGCCATCTGGCCTCATTCCATTCCAAGCCCATTCATCATTTTATCAAGTGCCTGAAAGTATTCTCCTTGGTATGTTTTAACTATAGGGACCCCAGTTGGAAGCACCCTTTGTACTCAAGAGCCTCTCCCTTTAAAACACTCCTGCAAAAGTCATAAAAAAAAAAAAAAAAAAAAAGATGGCCAGCGCCTACCCCCACCCCTCGCCTTCTCTGTTGGCTGCCTTTCAGAGGTGACCTTTTAAAGCAGAGGCCAAAGGAACACAGTTGTAAACCTAAAGTTCTCTTTTCTTAACAAAGAAAAATAACTACATGGTAAAATTTTAGGAGGAGAGTTCCTGAATAAATGATTGGACACCCTTTCAATCCCTGTGATTAAGGATATCCACTGGGGAGGCTTAAGGGCTTTCTACCTATGCTCTGTTAGCAAATTGCTTAATTCCTTAGACCATATGAAGTACCTACAGGGGATTACTTCAAATGTACTATATAAACCATCCTCTGATAAGGCATGGCAGCCTTCTGCTTTGATGTAGAGTCAGCTATGTTATGTTACAATTTTATTCCAATTGATGATGTTGGCGGTGAATTTACTAACAATATCTGCCCACTAAGCCATTATATCAAATGGCTAAAAAATAAATTGGTGCCAAAGAGCAATAAGTACGAAAATAGACCAAGAACATTTTTTTTCAAGGAAATTCTCTAAACATGTAAGTTTTGTTTAAAATTAGACAATTAAGTTCCAAAAATGTAACAAGCTTTGTCCTAGTTTTAATAAACTTGCCTATGCAGGGTTGAAACTGCAGTTGTTTTAAAAAAACATCTGAAATAAGTCCACTAAATAGAATAGACTATAGCTTATTTTGTGTATTGGTTCAGGTTATAATTTCTAAGTAAAAATTATCCTACGATGTTTTTTTTTTCCTCCCTACAATGTTTTAAAAGTTGTACAAGAAGGAAGGACATAACCTTTTCTCCCCCCCTTTATAGGTAATCTCTATACCAGACAAGTCCAAATAGAAGGTGAAACCCTGGCTATTCAGGTTCAAGACACTCCAGGTATTCAGGTGAGTGTCTGATATATGTGATTAAGTCTAAAGGGAGTCTGCTTGGCCACAGAGTTGTTCTCCTGTTTTCAAAGTACCTTGTGCCGAAGAAGGAAAGAAACCTGGGGAGTCAAGTCTAGGCTTTTATATATTGCTTGACACTTCAGTTGTATCTGGCTGTTGATCAGTCTTAGCCTAGATGGGAGACTTGGCTAAAGGGGCAGAAATCTTTTAGGACGATTTTACTCAGCAGGAAAGACCAAAGCAAACACACTTGGATTTGGCAGAATGCCCGTACTAGGGTTTAAAAGGTCAGTTTTTACATTTGTGTTTTTGGCATTAAAAATCAAACATCTAGGTATCGTCTCCAAATCCTCAGAATCACTCTTACACTGTGGAAAGTTACTCTATAGACAAAGAGCCATGCTAGCATGTGTGTGTGTGTGTTTTCCCTCTTGAACTGGGCAGTTATCCAGGTTTAAATGCTTCCAGCTCCTATCTTTACTTCCCCAGACTTACTGTCTAGCCAGTTAATTTCCCATTTTGTGCAACTACAAAGTCTCTCTGCATGGAGTTCTCTGCAGGTCAGTTTTCCACTTGAGTGTGGTGAGCAGCTCTGTTATTTATTCCAGCTCCATGCAGCTGGATCAACATATTGTCGAGAAAGCTAAAGTGTGGGGGGATAGAACTTGTTGATGGCCTGCAACCTGGTGTTCTTGCTCAGGGCTCTTTTGAATTCTCTCTGTAGCTGAGCCAGGGCTCTCTCTGGCCCTTGCCCTTCACCTTGCTGTCACCCCTTCTCTTTCAGGTCCACGAGAATGGCCTGAGCTGCACTGAGCAGCTGAACAGGTGCATCCGCTGGGCAGACGCCGTGGTGATTGTCTTCTCCATCACTGACTACAAGAGCTACGAGCTCACCAGCCAGCTTCACCAGCACGTGCAGCAGCTGCACCTGGGCACCCGGCTGCCCGTGGTGGTCGTGGCCAACAAGGCCGACCTGCTACACATCAAGCAGGTGGACCCTCAGCTTGGACTGCAGCTGGCCAGCATGCTGGGCTGCTCCTTCTATGAGGTGTCCGTCAGCGAGAATGACAATGACGTCTACAACGCTTTCCACGTGCTGTGCAAAGAAGTGAGTCACAAACAGCAGCCCAGTGGCACGCCAGAGAAGCGACGGACCTCCCTCATCCCTCGGCCCAAGTCCCCCAACATGCAGGACCTGAAGAGGAGGTTCAAGCAAGCCCTCTCGGCCAAAGTCAGGACTGTCACCTCCGTCTGAAGCAGGGGTACTCGAGGGGGTTCGGTCTTCCCGGGAAGGGGTCCGGGGTGATGCAGGAATGTTGGACGCTGGCGGTTACTTGTGGTTCCAGGAAGGGCTGGAGCAGAGAGGCCAGGAGGGCCTGTTGAACCGCTTCAGGAGTGGAAGTGTCGTCCTGAGCAGGGGAACAGAACTGATGTGGTGTGAACCAGTCACCTCTGATGATGCCAAACAGCCTCCACAACTTTCCCTCTGGAGTGGGGAGGGATTGGGTGATGGCTTGGGATTTTGTTAACTACCTTGTAAATGACAGTCAGTTGTAGATTCACCCAATATATTGATGTGATTTACAGTGGGAATGAAAGAACAGATTAAGCATTCACAGACTTTTTTTTTTTTTCTTCTTTCTTTTTCTCCCCCCAAGAGAAAGAATTGATTTTCTTATACAAGTATGTGTCTCTGGAATACTCTTCCTTATAGAATGACTTTCAAACCTGAAGGATACTCAGATTTCTTTTTTTTTTTTTTTTAAGAAAAAGAAGAAAATGCTACCTCCACCTGACTAGAAAGAGTGGAGTTTATGGGCCGAATGTTATATATGCAGGCGTGTGTACACTTCTGGCCTCAGACACAATATGAGGATGCTGAGTTGGGAACGTGTTGGCTGGTTGAGAGCACAAATTCTTCAGCCCCAAACTTTTGAATAATTGTGAGGCTGTATAAGTTTTTTTTTTTTTTCAGATCATTGCATCAGGTACAGAAGAACAAAATGTGTCCGACTGATTTTGGTGTGATTTGTGTAAACACAGCAATGACGCTGGGTTGTTTCCAGACCTGGCCGAGTTGTGGCTTAACTGTGGAAACACTATTTTACAGCAAGTGAACAGATGCAGGGGCGACTGCCGAATCCCCTACACAGATGCACTTTAAAAAGCCACTCATGCTTTGGCTTAAACTGTAATTTATTTTATGTACAATAAAGCTCATTTTAAAAGGGCAGACATCTGACTTGGTCTTGATCGAAATGTTCGTCTTTGGTCGTTCAGACTGTATGTCTCGGCACCTAGTGTTTCTCAGGCACGTCGAGTGGGCATTCTGCCTTCCTGGGGTGAGCCCTGGAGTCTCCCAACAAACCACCAAGGTGCATTCTATTCTTATCCCTGTTTTACAGATGAGGAAACAAACTTGAAAACAAGTTAGATAACTTGTCAAAGGCCCTGGCCTTTGAGCTTGTAAATTCTGGTTTGCTGCTCTCTAGTTGAGAGTAACATATCTATTCATTTCCTTCCTGATCCTCCAGGGAAACCTAAGACAGATGTCTGGGTCTATATTTTAAGCTGATAAGAGATGTCCTGGCTAAGCCAAGGAAGATCATGCTCCTACACAAGATCACTGCTTATTATTTGCCCTATTTGGCGAGCCTTCATTGGGTATGCCACTTTCGAAAAGTGCACGTTTTTTTCATGTTATAGAAGCTCATAGCCATTGATACGGGGTGGTTCAGGAACCCCTCCCTTGTGGCACCTGCCCCAGGGGATGTGCTAAAACTCTCATCTGCTTCCATCCGGGCCAGGGAGAACTTTCATACAAGCCAGGTGAGTCACCACCTTTACGGGCAAATAATTACACCTTGTATTTGTCTGAGAGTGCTTTCATATATCTGATCTCATGTAACCCTCAGGATAACCCTGTGGGGAGGGCAGAGGAGGAAATACCACCATTTCTACAGGTGAGAGAAACAGGCTCTGAGTTTAGAGTGATGTCCTTGAGTTCACAGAAAGGGCATGAATCAATGTTTTCTGACAATATTCAATGTTCTTACTCCTTCACAGCATTTCATATTGCTGCATGTATGGGGCCTTGGGACTGAGGGAGGCGGCCATGATGAAGAGTTGAGGGTCTGGCACAATGCCAGATGTTCAAATCTGTTTTTTCACAGGGTAAATGTCCTGCCTGCTCTTGACAGGGCTTCTGGTTATGCCCTACACCTTCCTTAGGTGGAGGGCAATTTTCTACACTTCCTAAGCCTAACCTAATCTCGGAGAAGGTATTGGGTGCAGGGAGGGAATGGTGCTCACAAGAGATTCTAAAAACATCTCCTTTCAAAGGCAGTAGCAAGGATCTCTGATTAGATTCTGCTCACGTTTGGTTTCATTCATCCTACATGGCTATATTAGTAATGTCCACTGAGTGAGTGGTTCATCTTTATATACTTAACAATGGTCTTCTACCCATGTTCTGGAAATAAAGAAGATGAGTGTTCCCTGGGGCTTTATCTTGCAGTGGTGCTGAGCAGTGCTGGACATCCTCTGTTTATGAGTGGTGCCTGGCTGCCTCCCTCTCCATTCCACCTGTTCCAGGAATCTGCAGAGCTCAGGCAGACCTCTCCTCCTCCCTCGTGAGCTGTCCTTCCTGACCTCCTGGCACTTCTCCATTGCCTCTCACTTCCCCACCACACTGGACTCGGTCTCTTAAACTTCCTTTCAGAAATTCGAGCTGAAAGATTCTCAGGGTTCTCATCCATCCTGGGGATAATGCTTCACTGGAGGCCACTCTGGAAGAGAGAAATTGACCCCTGGCTAGAAACCACCTGAGTTCCACTCCTGTCCACTGTCTCAGGCTGACTTGACTATAGTTCTAGAGTACACCATGTTTTCTTCTCACGAATTTATCTTCCTATTTTGTTACCTTTGTTCCTCTCTTTCGTTATATCTCTGAATCCCTCGTTTGTTTTTAGTATGTGCAATCACATGGCACCGAGGATGGTCCCCTCCTACCTAGGTAGGGGATGGACTCCCTGCCACCTGGGTAGAAGGGAAAGGTGTGTGTGTGTTCAGGGAGTGAAGAAAGGAGTCGGAATTACTGAGCATTTACAGTATGCCAGACTATAATCCATCTCCTTTAATCTTTTGAAGAATCCTGCAAGGAAGGTAATGATAGCATTTCCAGTTTAAAGATGAGAAAACTGAGAGTCGGACAGATGAAAGCTGGGATCACACAGGCAGTCATTGTTTCTATTGACTGAAAACCCCAGCACTGGAGGGGGATTTGAAATAACTTTCATTCTTCACATCAACCCCACAATCCATCTTTAGTCCCTTCTACAGACACAGAGTAGGGAGGCTCAGAAAAACAAGCTCCTAAGTGGCAGATTCAGATTCAAGACTCCACCCAGGTCTGCCTGATGCCCAGACACCAGGCAGCCAGCTCACGACTTTGCCAGCTCACGACTTTGCAAGCCACCATCGCTTCTCTGTTCCTCTGGCTTGCAGATGTGGGCCCTCCCTGTCTTGGCCCCATGTTCTTCATCAGGCTTCCCTTAGCCTCCTTGTTGCTACCCCGGGCTCATGGCTTCTCCCTGGCCCAGGCCTGCCTGGCTGCCAAGGCCACATCTGCTCTTGCCATCAGCCAGCTGCTCACTGGCCTCCAGTCCCAGTTCAGTAACAAAGACGTCCAGGCTGGAACAGGGGCCAGCACGGCCCACAGCCCGTCTGCCTCAGCAGCAGATCCTCGTCTGTAGAGATGTCTGGCTTTCAAGTTTCCTCCCTGCTGCAAATCAAAACCATCCAAACACTCTACAGCCGGCCTGGCACTGAGTCGTGGGCTGAGGTGGCTGAATGCTCCTGGCCTGGGGCTCCCTGTCAGCACCTGGCCACCACCCTGCCCGAATCCCAGGTTCCAGAGCTGTGGGCCTGCTTGCGGTGAGCCCCTTGTGCTGGTGAAAAATGAGATTTCAACATTCACTTTATACCCTGTGGAGGATAAAGCTGTTGCTCAAGCTTGTGGTGAAATCCCTTAGGAATGAGACCTTGGGTAACTCCAGTGTTGGGTGGTGGTGTGGGGTTGCCCCGCTGAGTCTCTGCTGGTAAGTCAAGATGGTGCTTGGAAAAGGCCACTAGGAATTACAGAGCTTTATCTGTTACAATAAATAAACCAGGAGTGAAAACCCACCTTGCTCAGTGCCACAGGCTAGCTGTGTTAGGGATGGGATCCTTCTACAGCAGCCCTCTCACAAGGTGGGGACCGCTCATTATTATTCCCTGGAGTTTATAGATGGAGGTGCTGAGGCCTGGAGATCTCCACATTGCTGGCAGTGGCGAGCTGAGACTCAAACCCAGACAAGACTGTGGAGCTCTGTTCTAACCACTGCTGCTTCACAAGATACCAAGAACACAACTGTTCCCTGCACCCCCCACCCCATCCTCCACCCAGGGCCAGATGTGCTACTTCTGGAGTCCCTGCTTTTTCCTTATCTGCTGAAGGCCCTTTGCAGGATTTACACCAAGTCTTCATTTTGCTCCTGCTTTTCATTCAAGGAGCAGCACCCTGTCCTGTGCCTCCGACCTTTTTATTCAAAGCAAACTCTGGTCACCACGATCTTCTTTCAGCTCACCTTTCCTCCAAAGCCTTCTGCTATCTGATTGTCTGCCTAGCTCAGTTTCTACAACCGGTGACCACAGAGATGGAAAAAGATGATTATAAACTAAACTTTTGATGTTTCCCCCACCACTCAGAGACTGCCTTTGGCTATATTTAATCTAGTATTGTGAGCGTTTGGGGAACACAGTAACTGATGATGGGTAACATTTACAATCAGAAACTTCCTTTGTTTACCACTTCAGATTAGAAGCTTTGGAATATTCTTTTTACACAAGAGGAAATCAACTTGTAAAAATACATTAAAGGCCCAAGAGTAATATATCAATACATCTACTGTGAAAATATTCAAATGACACAAATATATTGAGAGGAGTGAAGTCCTCCTATAATAGACTCCTTCCCAGAGGGAACCGCTTGTTAGCAGTTTGAGTTTTGTATTTTCTGAGTTTCCTTTGCATATAGACATATGGTTTAAAACTTAAGCTTGAGCAGATCCTCTCACAGGGCCCAAGCTTCAGGAAAAGCACCAGATGGTCATTCTGTGAGAGACCTGGAGTCCAGGATGAGCCTCCTTCCCCACTGTGGCCTGGAATGTTGGGGACTGCCTGGCACGTGCCACTGGGGAGTTGGGAATGAATGAGTGATCAAATGAATAGATTGGAGACCCACAACAGGTTACTTATTTACTTTATTAATTAATTAATTAATTAATTTATTGGCCATGCTTAGTTTCCTGGTCAGGGAACTAAGGGAACTGCAGGGAAAATGTTAAGTTCTAACCACTGGACCGCCAGGGAATTCAAGAGGTTATTTATTCATTTAAAAAAAAAGAGTGATCTTTGCTTTAATGATCATTTCTTTGGGGCTATCTGCCATTTTCTCCCTTACTCAAATTCAAACTTCTGAGTAGAAAGAATGAAGCATCTGGGGTCTCCACTATTTTAGTACCATGAAAGAACCAGTGTTAGGTGGAAAACATACTTGGACAAAATAAAGAATCTCGGGGTCAAGAAAGCCTGCCTTGATGACATCTCAAAATGATTTCCAACTTCACAGTTTTCCCATAAAATGGTAGTGTTTTGCAGAGAACTAAAAGTAGAGACACATTTTGGTTTACATTTTATTTCTTCTACCTGTTTAATTCACACTAGTCATTGTTTTTCAGCTTTCCCTCTTTATTGTAAACATCTTTTAGAGACACTAGAAATTTCCATCAACTATACACCTACAAATGCATGGATTCCAAGAGGTTCCTTTCTGCTGGAGTTCTTATATAATTCCACTCTGTGGGTCTAGGTTTTTCTGTTATGGCTAGAAGGAAGGCTAAGCTTTACAGAAAAGAAAGTAGAAATGTGTAATCAGTAGAAATGTGAAATCATAAGTCATAAGGGGTAGGGTTCCAAACTAGACCTCCTGGACCAGATATCTTTACTGGGGCCTTCCTTTGGGAAGAGAGGAAACCTTTCATGGGCTGCTCCAATCAACCTCTCTCCCACTCCTGTTCCAGGCAGGCTGGCAGCCCTGCCCAGTAAGCAGACAGGAACAATGCAGCTCTTTGTAAAGGCAGGAGATTTACAACAGAGGCAGACGATCAGCACTGCCCTAGCCGCCCCCCTCCTTTCCTCCCCTGTTCAGAAATGTCTCATCTCAAGAGAGAAACAAAGCCTCAGATCCCATTCGTGGTGTTCCCTCCTCAGCTACATTATCTTGAAAACCAAACTTTCCTGACACCCATGATTCTAAAGCATGTCTAACTTCTCCTGGAGCAACTGCAGATCAAACGGCTTGTAATCTACCAACACTCACCGACAGGCACTTGTTTAGAATGAATGAACCTGCAGGTGGAATCAGAAAGAGAGGGGTAAGGATAAATGGGCATTATCATGAGTTAAGCCAGCTGAAAGGCAGTTTGATTGATGCCTTTAGAAAAATGATTAAAAAAAAAAATCTCAGCAATACTTCACTGTGTGGTTATGAAGATCCTTTGGGCAACATTCAGTCATAACCATGATTAGTAACAGGGACATTGGTTTGGGAGGCATTGGATTTTAACAGATAACAGTATTGGGATTTCCAGCTCAGGTAGGGCTCATCTTCTTAGGAGATGCTTAGAAGCCAAGGTCTGGATGCAGCCGGTCAGTCGCAAACAACAGCTCAGGGATATTAAGTGGCTTCAGAAGTCGCGTGGACAGCACGATTACCTAACAATGGGAGGGGCAAACACATTGCAGACAATTAGGAGAGCCAACCCCAGCTTATTGTGTAACAAGAAATAAAATGCAACACCCTTCTTTGAGGGGAAGGCATAGAGTGGATACTGTGGAGGAAAAGGCAGAAGGCAGCTGCTGGAATGCCAGTGGGTTCTTGAGTCCCGGGTGGAAGAAGGGGAACGCAGGCTGCGAAGAGTGGCTTGCAGGACAGCAGGGCTGCATCTGCTGAGCCTTTAACCAGTGGGCACTGGGCAGGGCCAAGCCTAGCCACCACCTCGCTGCTTAGTTGTACTAAATCAGACCTTTGCTTTGTAATCTGGTAATCTGAACTCCACAAAGAGGTCCCTCTCTCCTCCAGGGAGGCTTTGCTCCTTCCGGGAAAGAGAGAAGGCATACTCAAGAGCAGCATGTTGCTGTGGGTGATAATGATGATGATGACTGTATCTATCTACTAGTATCCAGTTTCCATGACAGAAAGTCATCATCTCACAGCTCAGGAGGTCAGAAGTCCAAGATGCAGGTGTTGGCAGGTTGGTTCCATCTACGGGTTGCAAGGGTGAACCTTCCCCCTCAAGCTCCCTCATGTCTTCACCCTGTCTTCCCTCTGCGTGTCTGTCTCTGGGTCTCTCTTTCCCCTTTGATAAGGACACAGTTGTATAGGATTAGAGCTTACCCTAATGACCTCATCTTTTTTTTAATTAATTATTTTAATTGGAGGCTAATTACTTTACGGTATTGTGGTGGTTTTTCCCATACATTAACATGAATCAGCCATAGGTGTACATGTGTCCCCCTGTCCCGAAACCCCCTCTCACCTCTCCCTCATTCCATCTCTCTGGGTCCCAGTGACCAGCTTTGAGTGCCCCATTTCATGCATCAAACGTGGACTGGTTAATGACCTGATCTTAATTGTGCTCAGTTGCTCAGTTGGCCAGGCTCCTCTGTCCATAGAATTTTCCAGGCAAGAATACTGGAGTAAGTTGCCGTTTCCTACTCCAGGGGAATCTTCCTGACCCGGGATTGAACCCTGCGTCTCCTACATGTCCTGCATTGGCAGGTAGGTTCTTTACCGCTAGCACCACCTGGAAAGCCCTTCATCTAAACTGATCATCTGCAAAGACCTATTTCCAAATAAGGCCACATTCACAGGTACTAGGGGTTTGGACTTTAACATCTTTTGGGAGGGGACACATTTCCACCCATGACAATGATGATAATAATGATATTTGCTAATATTTATTAGTTCTTATGATGTGCCAGGCACAGAGGATGCTCTCATTTAATATCCATTTAATCGTCATAACAACCCTATTTGCAGATGAGGAAAAAGAAAAACAGAAAGATTAAGTAACTTGACCAAGGACACACAGGAAGAAGCTGAATCAGGATTCCAACCCAGGCAGGCTGGCTCCAGTGTCCAAGTGCCTATCGGGTCACTTCTCCATTATCAAGGGCTCTGGGAAGGCTGCTTACTCCGAGTCCACATGGACACTTGGACCTCTCTGGCCTGTTGTCATGGTATCCCCCTCTGCTTCCCCAAGACTCAGCTACTCCTGTGGGGAAGAGTTCCCTCTGCAGCACTGGGAGAGTTTGTTTCCAGGGCTGGGCTGGGGCAGCGATATGCTCTGTCAATCTGGTGAGGTTTTCCCAGGTAGGGGTTTTACACCCAGATGATGAGGGAAGTGAGGAAGGAGGCACTGGAGTCAGATTCTGGAGCCCAGCCCCTGATTGCAGGGGCCCCAGGTGGCCAGAAAGCCTGGGCTCTAAGGGGTCACACCACCTGGCTGGGTCTCTTGGTGGGGAGCAAAAGACTCACTTACTCTTCCCCTCCTGCACCCCCATATTGTGCTAGGTAGAACGAAACCAATAAATCAACCAATTCACTGGCCAAAAACAGAGCCTACTCTCTTATGTGGAGGACAAGCAGAGGGAAGGGAGGAGAGAAGAAAGCATTTTAGAATGTTCTTGTTCTCAGTATTAAAAAGTTTTCTGTTTAAAACAAAAATTAACTGTTGAAAGCAGTGATTACTTTTTATTTTGAAAGAGAATTATCCTTGAAAATATATGGTTAATATCAGTCAAGTCATATTTTTGGCAGAAGAAGTACACTGCAGTCTGTGCTCACATTTTTCCTTGAAAGCCATGTGATGAGAGTTTGAGGGCCGAGAGTGAACGCTAGCACCCTCTTATCACATGGTGTAGACACCACTGGAATCTGCGGCTCTGGAGAGGGCCTCTACTCACCCCTCAGGGTCTTCGAGACCAAGTCCAACAGATAGTTGAGAATGGTGGTACCCAGACCAGCAGGCTCATCAGATGCTAGCAGAGCCCGGCACCATGGCTGATTGGCTATGTAAACTGGGGAAGGTTATTCCGCTTGTGGCCTCACTTTATCTGTCCCAGGAGAAAAATAGAAGCTTGTAGAATTACGGCAAGGATTACCCAAGGTGAAGACCGTAATGCACACAAGATGCTCAGCAATTCTGAGCTGCTGTTTTACTGTGATTTTGCGACTGGTCATGGTGGTTTAGTCACTAAGTCGTGTCCAACTCTTGAGACGCCATGGACTGTAGCCCATCAGGCTCCTCGGTCCATGTGATTCTTCAGGCAAGAATACTGGAGTGGGTAGCCATTGCCTTCTCCAGGGAATCATCTTGACCAAAGGATTGAACCTGGGTCTCCTGCATTGCAGGCAGAGTCTTTACCTATTGAGCCACCAGGGAAGCCCAGGCCTCCTTTTGAATATTAGGAAAACTAAGAACTCTCTAGAAAAATACATGTAAGTTCATCTATACAAGATTTTGAATATAGTTTCAGGTGAGGTTTGTGGCTAACTAGGATTCGTAGACCACAGGTTGTGCTGTGCTTAGTCGCTCAGCCATGTCTGAATCTTTGTGACCCCATGGACTAGAGCCCGCCAGGCTCCTCTGTCCATGGGGATTCTTCAGGCAAGGATACTGGAATGGGGAGCCATGCCATTCTCCAGGGGATCTTCCCAACCCAGGGACTGAACCCAGGTCTCCCACATTGCAGGAGGATTCTTTACCATCTGAGCCACCAGGGAACCCCAGATAACAAGTTAAAAAGACCGTTATTCAGACATTTTTAAAAGACCACACATAAAGACAAGAATCCTTTGCATGAGAGTAGACTCTCGAGAAGTACAGGAGGACAGGTAGCTAGGCCACAGGCCCCTCCCTTGCCCTGTGCTTGCCAGACCCCACCACCTGGGTTAGATGGGGCTAACCACCATGGTTAGACCATGCTAACCCCTGGGGTCCTTAGTTCCAAAGCCAAGACTGCAGATTCCTCTCTGGCTCAGGTGAGGGCAAGTATAATGGCTAGAGTGAGTCTCTGAGGATGCATACGTCTCATGAACACGGTAGAGGAGCTGGGAGGGAAAGGCTATAGACTCGGTTGATGTGCAGACTTCCAGGGCAGTGACAACTAAGCCCAAAGAATCCATCACTCTCAGGGTGTAGGCTGGGCTTTCAGTCGTGGCTGATGGACATTGGCCCAGTCACCTGCACTGAGCCGGGACTAAGGACCGGGACCCTGTCACAACTAGACAAGTGGGTATTTGGCATGAAGGCTGAACCAGAGGACGTCTTGGGTGTGTTCTGGAGGGTAGGAAAGAAACAATGGAAAACAAAGGCAGTCTGTGAAGTAACTGAGAGGTGTCAGTGTCATTAGGAGGGAAGGACGTTGAGACCAAGGACTCCCGCCAGATGGTACAGTGGCCTTAGGAGTGTCCAATGTGAGTGGGGCCTCAGTTGGCCACCTGCCAGACGACGGACCCTGAAGAATTTGCTGGATCACTCTGAGCCTCAAGTTCTTAGTCTGTGAAGTGGAAATAATGACACCCACCTCACACGACTATCATAAGGATCAAATGTGAACACAGATATAAAATACTCAGCACAATGACAGGCTCTGGAGGGGCTTAAAATGGTGCCTGCTGGTTTCATCTTCATTAGCACCACCGCCTCCACTAGTCCCATCCTCTGCTGTGCTCCCTCTACTCAGCGCAGAGCAGTCACTGGGCTGATACAGGGGAGGGGGATGTGCCAGAGGCGTCTTCCCCACGTGTAAGCCTGATAGCATTTACTCACAGGCTGCAAATCCTGACTGCCTTCCTCCACCCTTTCTAAGCTTGACCCACTGCTGCAGAATAAACAAAGAATGAGAGAACTGAGGACAGTCTACTGGACCTCTGGGACAACATTAAAGGCATCAACATTCACATTATAGGGGTCCCAGAAGGAGAGAGAGAGAGAGAAAGGGCCTGAGAAAACATCTGAAAAGATCATAGCCAAAAGCTGCCCTAATATGGTAAAGGAAATAGTCACTCAAGTCCAAGAACCACAGAGAGTCCCATACAGGATAAACTGAAGGAAGAACATACCAAGACACATATTAATCAAACTGGCAAAACTTAAAGACAAAGAGAAAAATATTAAAAGCAACAAGGGAACAGCAACAAATAACATACAAGAGAATCCCCGTAAGGTTATCAGCTGATTTTTCAGCAGAAACTCTGCAGGCTGGAGGGAGTGGCACAGTATATTTAAAGTGATGAAAGGGAAAAACCTACAATCAAGAATACTTTACCCAAAGGCTTGTTCAGACCCGATAGGGAAATCAAAAGCTTTCTAGATAAGCACAAGCTAAGAGCATTCAGCACCACCAAACTAGCTGTACAACAAATATTAAAGGAACTTTTCTAGATGGAAAAGAAGAGGCCATAACTAAAAATAAGAAAATTATGAATGGGGAAGCTCACTGGTAAAGGCAAATGTACAGTAAAGGTAGGAAATCACCCCACACAAATACGAATTCAAAACCAGCAACTGTGAGAAGAGGAGAGTACAAATGCAGGCTATTGGACATGCATTTGAAATTAAGAGACCAGTCTTACATGTAGATAAATTGCTATATCAAAAACTTATGGTAACCACAAACCAAAAATCTATAAGCCTCACCCTCTTAGAGAGCATCGCAAGACTTTGGAGTCTGATGGCTGCTCAGCACTCCACACCCCAGCCCCTGGCCACAGCATCCCCCTCATCACCAGTTCCACATTCTAGACACTCTAAACTATTTGCAGTTTCACAAATGGAACTTTGGAGGTGTTTCTTCATCTCGAATGAGAGTTACCAACTCTTTGCCTGAAGACCTTTTAGTCATCCTTCAACGATCTGCTCAGGCATCACCACCTCCAGGAAGCCTTCCCAGACCACCTCTCCCTGAAGACTGAGGATGTTCCCATGGCTGTTGCTATTACACTGTATTCCTTGTTTCCTTGAGTTTCTTTGTTGTTTGCTAGCACAGTGCCTGATACCTAGCAGATCCCTGATACAATAAGTTAGCCAATGATTCATTAATTGAATAAACAAAAACAAGACTAGGAAGGAGGAAGTGGGTTTAGCCATGTTCAGCAGTAACATTTTCACACCAAGAGGCTCTGGTAGCTCAAATATAATGGCTCTGTGTAAATTTGTTTCAAATTGGTTTAACTGAAAACCCATTTGTCTAAAATTCCTATTTTGAAGAACAAGCAGGATCACATGGCTAACATTTCCTTTACAGTATAATAGCTGATGGTCCTTAAGTATTTTCACATCTCAGGCGTCTTTTGTTCATTTTCAGTTTTCTAGCCTATTCAAGTGAAGGTATTTTTGCATTATTTGACTAAAATAGTCCTTAAAATTATAAAAATCTTAGCTAAATGAAGGGGGCGGGGTGCGGAAGGACACTCTAAAATGAAAAAGAAAATGCTTAAAGCAATTCTAAATCAGCCTGCTGGATATGAAATTTAAATGTTATAAACATAGTCATCAAACATGCGATATGAGGCAAATTAAGCACTAGAGACTTCCTTTCAGAGGACTGGCTTTTTCTCAAGCAACCGAGGGCAAGGATGAAAATCTCCATCTGTGAGGCAGGGCCAGAGGGCCCAAAGGCACCTCGGAACCAAGCCCCTAAAAAGCAGCCTTTGGGGCTCCATGCAGGTTCTCCTCCAGCTGAAAGAAGAACCGCCTGTCTCTGCGCTCAGTCTGCCCTAGTTCCTGCAGGAGTGGCCCAGTCCACTGCTTTCTCTCCACTTTTTGCTTTTTTGGGCCATAGCTATAATTTGGAGGTGCCGGCATCTTCCTGTTCTATTTCTGCTGAAAGAGAGGAAGCAGGGCAGCCCAGGATTTAGACTCATATCCCTTGATTTCCAACACTGTGAATTGAAAGGAGCAGGGGACAAAAATGTTTTTTTCTCTATTTTTCTCTTAAACTTGGGAGCTGCTTTCCAGTACAAGCAACTCACATGCACAGGCACCAACATGCATATTCATCCAGCTGATTACTGGCTCTTGAGCACATATCATATTCAAGGCACTATTTGCCCTCATCTGTACAGGTGCCACATGTGTTAAACATAAAAGGTGTGTCTTGTTAAACCACTGGGATAGTGGACTAAAACAGACATGATCAAACTTTCTGGAAAACTCATTGCCTTTGTGTTGCTGGTGGGGTGAGTGTGTTGTGTTTAGGCTCTTCTAACGAATCCCCTGAGATTTCAGATGTCTCCATTTTTGTCCCTTCTGATGGTTGTTTAAAAGGAAGTTACTTGAGGGAAAACAACAAGAAACTTCTATTGCAAATGACTTCAGCATTGCTAAGAGGATTGCATCAAATATCAAAGATACACGAAATGCATAGGAATAAAGGGCAATATTAATAAGAATAATATGAACATGTGTGATGCTGTCTAATATTTCAAATTATAAGGTAAAGAAGAAAAACTGTAAATCTCACTGACGTTTTCCTTAGAATAGGAAACTTCAAAACAAATTAAATGCAGACCAGAAGGAAAAAAAAAAAAAGAAGTCGCCTGACTTCTCTCCTTGAGGGCTTGCATTAAATTTTAGAATAACCTGGAGCCAGGGTTTAGAGTTAGGATTTAGTTCTCCTCAAACGTCTACAGTGGCACAAAATTGTAAGTGTACGAGCATATTTCTGGGTCTACTTTTTTTTCTATTACAGTCTCACTGAACATTTGGTTCCAGAAATGCAGACGCACATGAAAGCGTGGTTGGGCAACGTGTACCGTGGAGAGCCGTGGCGGCAGGTCAGGCCCACTTTGTCTCTCTCTGTTTCCTGAGCTGGCCTTTCCCTGTACTTTCTGGGAGGGTCCCTCCCTGTTATTTTCCTCCCACAATTCCAGACTTCGGCTGGCATCTTGGCCACCTCCCAGCTCCAGGGTTTAGCCTGCAGAGCTGTCTGCAATGAGAAGAGGCCAGTGCTGGGCACACGCGTTCCAGAGCCAGGGCAAGCCTGCAAAGTCAGCTGCTTGTGGCTGCGGCTGTTTGGGGTGGGGTTGAGAGGCTGCCTGTTTGATCCCTTTTTTTGTAGTCAGGGAAGAGGGCTTTCTCTAGCTGCCCACTTTCTCTCATCAGCACGTTTAGCAACAACCAGGGGAGGAAAGCAGAGAAAACACACCCACTGTAGTGCAGGACAGCCATCCTCTGGGACTAGCAGGTGCTAACGTGGTTTCTGAATGCCACTGTTTCATGAGATCTTTATCACCCTCTGTAGAAGGGAATTTATTTCTGGATGTGCCTTGAGTGAGTGACAGTTGCTCAGTCATGCCTGACTCTTTGCAACCCTATGGACTGTAGGCTGCCAGGCTCCTCTGTCCATGGAATTCTCCAGGCAAGATGGAGTGGGTTGCCATTTCCTTCTCCAGGGGATCTTCCTGACCCAGGGATCCTACATTGCAGGCTCCTCTGCAGTCGATGGGGTTGCAAAGAGTCGGGCATGACTGAGCAACTAACACACAACACACTCTAAGTATAAAGACAGGTCAACTTAAAAAGTATCAGCAGATACATGCTTGACTTTATCTTATAATCTATAGATAACACATTAGAATATGTAATGAATCCATACACCTTTTACAAAGGAATACTCAAGACAGAAGTAGCAATAAAGTTATAAATGACAGTCATCAATCAGATGAAATAATTTAGACGAAGCTTTTCTCTCTCCAAGAAATGCGGGCTTTACGTGGCTTCTATTGGCAGTTTCCTTTGATGAGTGGGTCCCTGAATGCCTTGCACATCTCAGCTCATCAACCCTCTCCTTCAGGAGAAGCCGATGCCATCTGAAGGACCCTTCTGCCTCCACCCCTTTCCTGCAGGTATTCCCATCAGAGCACCTGCCTCTGTTCTAGAACACTCATGTCTGGCTGGAGCTTCTGTGTTTGATGTCAGTCACTCACTATTGGAGTGTAAGTTCCAGGCAAGAAGGTACATGTCTGGCTTGGTCACTGCTCTATCCTCAGCACAAAGAACAGTGCTTGGCACAGAGGAGATGCTCAATAAATGTTTACTGAATAATTAACTAATCCAATATAAGAGGCTGTTAAGTTCCTATTCCTGGGTCCAAAAAGCATCTATGTGGTACGGAATAGATATGAATCACAGCAACTGATGCAAAAGACAGGGTGGTCTTAGTTGTCCATAATCCCAGAATCAATAACAGGCTGGTGTAGTCTCCAGAAAAACTGCTTTTATCTTACAGTACTTCAATAATGCAAGTAGAATTTCTAGTGTTCAGTGGTGATGGTTTAGTCACTAAGTCACGTCCAATTCTAGCAACCCCATGAACTGTAGTCCCCCAGGCCCCCCTGTCCATGGGATTTCCCAAGCAAGACTACTGGATACCATTTCATTCTCCAGGGGATTCTTCACTGACTGAGCCACCTGGGAAGCCCTCTAGTGTTCAATATTCAATGAGTAATCATGACACCTGGTGCCAGATCCTTTCTGAGGTGCTGGAATTAAAATAAGTGCAAAGTCCTGAGGCTAGGGAAGAGAGGCCAGCAGAAGCGGGTAGGAAAAGAAGGCCCAGAGGCAGGTAGGGGCCGTGGTGGGAGGAGGAGGTGGCCCCAGCGCCTCTGCACTGCTCAGCCCCTGGCAAGGGAGGAGCTCAGGTGTAAGTGAGCCTGAAAAGAGAGACCAGGGTCCCAGGAGAGCAGCCTGGGAACTGGGATACCCAGGTTCATGGCACGGGCTGCAGTGAGGTCGCTGGAGGGACTGAAGACACCCAGTTTGGAGAAGAGCAGCCTGGAAGAGGACCTGTGGAGGAGGGGTGAGCCCGATCTGTTTGGAGATTCTGTGGGGCCCAGGAGCTACAGGCAGCAACTGCTGAGTGAGACCTCAGAGGGAGTGGAGGTGGACTCGGCAGAGCAAACAGTCCTAAGGGCCAAGGCCTCCAGGACTTGGGTAGGCTATGGGCAAGGGGGGGGTAAATCCTCATCCCCAGGGACCTATACACGTAGGCTGGATTAGATATGTATTAGACAGCAGTATTAGATACATGTGTTTAAATCATCGGTCAGGTTAGAGTCATTCTCTTGGTTGCCAGACCTGCCCCCCTTCAGTTGTTCCCATGTGCGCCCCGGCAGAGACCTAAGCAGGCGACAGATTAGCAGGCCTTTCCATGTACAGCCAGAGCATCCAGCCCTCATCCCTCTGAATGCACCTCTGAAGCTGGAGCTGGTTACATCTCAGATCTGGGCTGACTTAGCTGCCGGTCTGTGGAGGTCTAATACTGGGAGACCCGCCTCCGCAGGTGTTGCTTCAGCAAACAGGCAGGTAATCCACCTCCTTTCAGGACTTGGAATGAAGGCCATGCTGGTAAACAACTCCTCTCTGGAATCTTCCTAGGCCCTGTTAACTCTTCAGGGGGAGCATTCTGCACAAAGGACAAGCAGCAGGCACGCCTGCCCCTGAAGCCCCCAATTCTTTGAGCCACTCTCTCTGCAGATGACTGAGTACAAGGTCGGTCAGTTGCAGCCCAGCCACTGAGCCACTGCAGATTCCGGGTCTCTGTTGTCCAACTCAGGTCACATGGCTTTGAAAAAGTGTGCATTTCATCCTTTTAGAGGGGAGATTAACACGTCTGTCAGCCAGTTAACAATGCAGCAGCTAAGAATTCGGTTCACTATGTTAGGGGCAGTGAGAAGCATGCTTGCTGATAAAAAAAAGAATGTCTTGCTCAAAAAGGCAACTGCTCACTAAACAGACCCTGAACACTGCTGATGGAGTGGGTGTGAGATGAGTCTGAATTTACCACTTTACCAGAAATCCCACCAGCTATGACCAAGACAGGTGTTAGTAACAGCAGAAGTGGCCATGGCCAATGACGGGTCACTCCTTTGCTCAAAAACATGCCATGGCTCCCTGAACACCTGGGTCCCTTTCCTAAGTTGGGTGTTTGGTGACCCACAGAGATCTGGCCTTTTCTACACCACCAGGTGGGCTGGCCATCTCAACAACATCACACCACCAGACCTCAATGTGACAGAGCTCCTGTCCTGTGCACAGGCCTGGGAAGGCCCAGTCTTTGTCCTCAAGGAAAGCACGTTTGCTTCAGGAGGCTAGGTCAGCAATGGAGCCATCAGCGAGCTGCCTGGGATGCCAGCGGGGATAGGGGCTCCTTGGCTGGCTGAGTGGGTGGAAGTAGGAGACATGGGCATCTGTACCTCTCCCCCAGGGAGGAGGGGGGGCAGCCAGACATGGCTGGAATACCACCAGGATTCTGTGCGGTTGTGGTGGACAGTTCTCTTCTGAGCTGGCATCCTACCCAAAGCACTGCACTGGCATCTCTGTTCTGCTGTCTCCAAACCACAGAAGGCTGCTGGCAGCATACAGACCCAGCACAAAGCCGAAGACAGGCCCCAGGAGACAAGCCTCAACCTCAGGGTGAAGTCCCAGGCACTTCATCCCCCAGCAGGGCAGTTCCGAGGACAGTCCTCGGCCCTGGGAGGACAGAGCCTGGGGTACCCACAGCAGCAAGCAGCCCGGCCACAGACTCTGTACTGGCTTTTCTCCCTCCACTGTCTCTCTTCCAGTTCCCTCCCTTCTGCTTCTTGGGATCCCCTCCCATGTAAAGTCTGCTTGCAGCCTTCTGTTTCAGGCTGCTTTGGGAACCTACTAAGGCAAGGATTTTTCAGTCTTACTGAGTTACAGGCTCTGCTGCCCCAGCCAGCTGAGAGCTTCCAGAGACAGGGAAGTCCTTGCCTGTTCCTCAAGTCCCTCTCCCTGAGATCCTGCTGCAGGGTAGGGTGGCAACTGCTCAGAAGTGGTTTTTGATAATAACCTTGGCCACTTGTATCAAGGGCTATGTGCTGGGCACTGCACTAAGAAGCACATTCTCTCCCATCTCTCAGTTAAGATTCACAGTCACCCCACCCTGTTGCTTCAGTGAGAAAACCGAAGGCTTTTCTCACTGGGATCACCTGGCTAGTAAAAGGCAGACGGAGGAGGGCTGTGCCTTAACCACCGGGGGCATTTTGTGGGGAGGGAGACGGAGCCTGGCAGGAGGTAGAGAAGAAAGACACTGCACTTGTCACTGTCCAGACCAGGTGCCTTTCTGTCCTCTCCATGGCGAGAGGGTCTCTGGGAACCACCCTCAATTATCTAGAGCCTGGTAAGAGGTGAAATCGCTAGAGTAATTAAGGACTGCTTGGACATCAGAGAAGACATGCCTTTTAGGAATCAGGGGAATAGCACTGCAGCCCAGGGGTAGGAGAGGTCTCAGGCCTGGGACAGGTAGAAGGAGCAGGGGAGGGGAGGCTGCGGGATGGTGACGCAGACGGCTGGGAAGCCTAACGGAGGCCCACCCTTCCCCCTGTCCAGGCTTCCCATTCAGATCATGTCACCAAGCGTCACTGAGGACTCAGTACCTGGGTTCCCGGCTTCAGGGACGGCACTAGGTCTTTGATCATTTTGGCTTCAGAGACTGTGACTCCGCCCACCACGAAGAGGATGAGGAGAGGGTGGTCGCTGGGATGAGGCCGGCTCACCTGCAAAACAAAACGTGCCTAGCGTTAGAGGTGTCTTCAGGTGCGGTGAACAGCCACTCGAGAGATTATAATTTGTTAAGGGTACGATGTGTTAGGGGGTGTGAGCCCATTGATGAGGAGGATGCCTGGCATGTCGCCTTCCTACAGCCCTTTACATAAATATTTTATTGAAAGAGAAGTTAAAGGAGCAGGAGCTATTAAATAACAGAGAAGACTGAGGGCAACTTTCCCTTCCTTTTCAGTCTACAGGTCTCAACACAAATGTGCTCCTGCCTTACAGAGCCTGTGCAGTTCCTTCCAAGCAATAGCCACAGCCTGGAGTTATCATCTCTGCTTACACGTTTGTTTGATGGCTGTCTCCGTTAATGGAACACAAACTGAGGAGGCAGCGATCTTGTCTGCCTGGTTCACTGCTGAAGTCCCAGAATACTTGGTGCCGTTTCAGAGTAGGTGCTCAATAAATGCCTGTGGCATTGAAAGATGGTCACATCCCTAGGGAGGAGGACGTAAAGGGTGGACAAAGATGCAAGAGCCCCGTGCCCACCCTTGGGGGCAGAATTCATGCCCTTACCTTCTGCAAACCAACCTCAGCTGAGGATCGCACTTGCCTGCGATGCTGCACTGAATGTCGTGGAGAATCCCTGCCAGGGCCTCAAGGTCTCACCAGTGAGGCACAGTATAAACGACTAAAATGAGAGCATCCCCCAGTACCGTCTCAGGAAATGCACAATGCCAACATGTAGACCTGATGACTAACCGAAGCGGACAAGAGGGGGCTCCTGAAGACAGTGTGTTTGAGTCCTACCTGCAAGTTCAGGATGGTTCGGTGAGGAGTGGGTACAAGTGGTATGAGCCAAGTTCTGCAGGGAAGAGGTCACCAGCTGGGGGGAGTGAGCAGGACAGCCACATGGAGTCATTATAGGAAGGATGCTGCCAGCTGCCTGCATGACCAGTGAACCCAGAGGCGGGAGAAGCAGGCGGGTTTCTAGCCAGAAGATGGTAGACAAAGTAGGTAAGTGTCTGTGCTCACCACACTCACTAACACACAAGCCATCTTTGGGCCAAAGGATGGTCCCCATGGGTGGCAGGGAGGGCAGCAGGTTGAGAGGAAGAGAGCCAGCCCTTCTCTTACCCTGGCTCCAACTCTTTTTTCATCTTGGTTCTTCTGACTCCCTTGCCTAAATATAACTTTTCAGTATCTTATTTTAAAACACTTAGGAAGGTAATACATTAAGTGCTTCCAGTTACATAAGTCATTCCTTGGCTTCTAGAGAGGAAACTCAGAGTGAAGAGGGAGGGAGGGAAGGATGGGGAGAAATCGGGGGAGGGAAGGGAAAAACAAAAGGCAGGAAGAAAGAAGGAAAAGTGGGTCTAAACTTCTTCCAAATGGGCAGTGGACAAAGTTACAGAACTCTTGGATCTTTAGAAACAGCCTCTAGACTCCCCGCCCCACCCCCAACTTTCTGCCCTGGGGTTCCTTCCCTTGACTGCATTTGTTGACGGCTGTCCTCCAGTCCAGGTACCACACGTGCACAGCCGTGCTGCTCCTGTCCTGCTGTTCCCTGTAATAGCTCTCACTATAGTCAAGGCTATGGTTTTTCCTGTGCTCATGTATGGATGTGAGAGTTGGACTGTGAAGAAGGTTGAGCGCCGAAGAATTGATGCTTTTGAACTGTGGTGTTGGAGAAGACTCTTGAGAGTCCCTTGGACTGCAAGGGGATCCAACCAGTCCATTCTGAAGGAGATCAGCCCTGGGATTTCTTTGGAAGGAATGATGCTGAAGCTGAAACTCCAGTACTTTGGCCACCTCATGCGAAGAGTTGACTCATTGGAAAAGACTCTGATGCTGGGAGGGATTGGGGGCAGGAGGAGAAGGGGACGACAGAGGATGAGATGGCTGGATGGCATCACTGACTCGATGGACGTGAGTCTGAGTGAACTCCAGGAGTTGGTGATGGACAGGGAGGCCTGGCGTGCTGCGATTCATGGGGTTGCAAAGAGTCAGACACGACTGAGCAATTGATCTGATCTGATAGTCACCAATGGCTGTCACAGATAGGGGTCGGCAGACATTTGTCTTCATTATCTGGACATTTCTGTGGCATGTGTCCCAGCTGATGACTTCCTTCTTGGCTACCAAAATAGCACTCTCTCTGGGGTCTTCCTTCTACCTTTCCCATGGCTTCTTCTCACATTTCTTCATAGGTTCCTTTTCTTGGTCTGCTCAATTGTTGATATTCCTTGGGCTTTATCTTTGACCCTGTGCTAGGAATCAGTGACCTAAAATGGACTGGAATGGGTGAATTTAACTCAGATTAAAGACTATTATACCTACTACTGTGGGCAGGAATCCCTTAGAAGAAATAGAGTAGCCATCATAGTCAACAAAAGAGTCTGAAATGTAGTACTTGGATGCAATCTCAAAAAAAACAGAATGTTCTCTGTTCGTTTCCAAGGCAAACCATTCAGTATCACAGTAATCCAAGTCTATGCCCCGACCAGTAACACTGAAGAAGCTGAAGTTGAACAGTTCTATGAAAACCTATTAGACCTTCTAGGACTAACACCCTAAAAAGATACTCTTTTCATCATAGAGGACTGGAATGCAAAAGTAGGAAGTCAAGAAACACCTGGAGTGACAGGCAAATTTGGCCTTGGAGTACAGAATGAAGCAGGGCAAAGGCTAATAGAGTTTTGCCAAAAGAATACACTGGTCATAGCAAATACCCTTTTCCAACAACACAAGAGAAGACTCTACACATGAACATCACCAGGTGGACAACACTGAAATCAGACTGATTATATTCTTTGCAGCCAAAGATGGAGAAGCTCTATACAGTCAGCAAAAACACACCAGGAGCTGACTGTGGCTCAGATCATGAACTCCTTATTGCCAAATTCAGACTTAAATTGAAGAAAGTAGGGAAAACCACTAGACCATTCAGGTATGACCTAAATCAAATCCCATATGATTATACAGTGGAAGTGAGAAATAGATTTAAGGGACTAGATCTGATAGACAGAGTGCCTGAAGAACTATGGATGGAGGTTTGTAACACTGTACAGGAGACAGGGATCAAGACCATCCCCATGGAAAAGAAATGCAAAAAAGCAAAATGACCGTCTGAGGAGGCCTTACAAATAGCTGTGAAAAGAAGAGACGTGAAAAGCAGAGGAGAAAAGGAAAGATATAAGCATCTGATGCAGAGTTCCAAAGAATAGCAAGAAAAGCCTTCCTCAGTGGTCAGTGCAAAGAAATAGAGGAGAACAATAGAATGGGAAAGACTAGAGATCTCTTCAAGAAAATTAGAGATACCAAGGGAATATTTCATGCAAAGACGGACACAATAAAGGACAGAAATGGTATGGTCCTAACAGAAGCAGAAGATATTAAGAAGAGGTGGCAAGAATACACAGAAGAACTATACAAAAAAGATCTTCATGACCCAGATAATCACGATGGTGTGATCACTCACCTAGAGCCAGACATCCTGGAATGTGAAATCAAGTGGGCCTTAGGAAGCATCACTACAAACAAAGCTAGTGGAGGTGATGGAATTCCAGTTGAGCTATTTCAAATCCTGAAAGATGATGTTGTGAAAGTGCTGCATTCAATAGACCAGCAAATTTGGAAAACTCAGCAGTGGCCACAGGACTGGAAAAGGTCAGTTTTCATTCTAATCCCAAAGAAAGGCAATGCCAAAGAATGCTCAAACTACCACACAATTGCACTCATCTCACACGCTAGTAAAGTAATGCTCAAAATTCTCCAAGCCAGGCTTCAGCAATACGTGAACCATGAACTTCCAGATATTCCAGCTGGATTTAGAAAAGGCAGAAGAACCAGAGATCAAATTGCCAACATCCGTTGGATCATCAAAAAGGCAACAGAGTTCCACAAAAACATCTATTTCTGCTTTATTGACTATGCTAAAGCCTTTGACTGGGTGGATCACAACAAACTGTGGAAAATTCTTCAAGAGATGGGAATACCAGACCACCTGACCTGCCTCTTGAGAAACCTATATGCAGGTCAGGAAGCAACAGTTAGAACTGGACATGGAACAACAGACTGGTTCCAAATTGGGAAAGGAATATGTCAAGGCTGTATATTGTCACCCTGCTTATTTAACTTATATGCGGAGTACCTCATGAGAAACGCTGGGCTGGATGAAGCACAAGCTGGAATCAAGATTGCCAGGAGAAATATCAATAATCTCAGATATGCAGATGACACCACCCTTATGGCAGAAAGTGAAGAGGAACTAAAGAGCCTCCTGATGAAAGTGAAAGAGGAGAGTGAAAAAGTTGGCTTAAGACACAACATTCAGAAAACTAAGATCATGGCATCTGGTCCCATCACTTCATGGCAAATAGATGGGGAAACAGTGGAAACAGTGATGGACTTTTTTTGAGCTCCAATGTCACTGCAGATAGTGACTGCAGCCATAAAATTAAAAGACGTTTACTCCTTGGAAGAAAAGTTATGACCAACCTAGACAGCATATTAAAAAGCAGAGATGTTACTTTGCCAACAAAGGTCAATGTAGTCAAAGTATGGTTTTTCCAGTAGTTGTGTATGGATGTGAGAAAGCTGAGCACCAAAGAACTGATGCTTTTGAACTGTGGTGTTGGAGAAGACTCTTGAGAGTCCCCTGGACTGCAAGGAGATCCAACCAGTCCATTCTAAAGGAAATCAGTCCTGACTATTCATTGGAAGGATGCTGAAGCTGAAGCTCCAATACTTTCACCACCTGATGCGAAAAACTGACTCATTGGAAAAGACCCTGATGCTGGGAAAGACTGAAGGCAGGAAGAGAAGGGGACGACAGAGGATGAAATGGTTTGATGACATCACCGACATCACCGACTCAATGGACATGAGTTTGAGTAAACTGTGGGGGTTGGTGATGGACAGGGAGGCCTGGTGTGCTGCAGTCCATGGGGTCACAAAAAGTCGGACATAACTGAGTGACTGAACTGAACTGAACTGTGATACTCTCACTTGAGGACCTCATCTACTTATATGCCTCCAATAATCTTTTAATTCTTCCCAAATCTATGTCTTCAGCATCTCTATTTAGTTCCAGTGGCCATCTCCACCTGGATGCCTCCTGGCATTCCTAAACTCAACAGATTTCAAATTTGGTGCATGATTTTAACCACTCCCCACCCCCTGCCAAGTCTATTCCTTCTCTTAACTTTTTATAAGCATCACTACCTTCACAGTCACCTGGGCCAGATACCTAGAAGTCATCTTGGACTTGCTATCTTTTTGATCTCCTAGGTAAGTCTGTTAATTCTGCCCCCTCCAATTTACTGATCTCTCTTTGATTCCCACTATCCCTGTTCTGGTTGGCTTTCATTTCTTCTTCTTTTTAATCCTTATATTTATTATTTATTTTGGCTGTGCTAGGTTTTAGTTGCAGCATGCAAACTCTTTGTTGTGGCATGTGGGATCTAGCTCCCTGACCAGGGATTGAACCCTGGCCCCTGCACTGGGGGCTCCGAGTCTTAGTCACTGGGCCACTAGGGAAGTCCCTCATTTCTTCTTTACTAGATTATTGCTGCTGCTGCTGCTGCTAAGTCGCTTCAGTCTTGTCCGACTCTGTGCGACCCCATTGACGGAAGCCCACCAGGCTCCCCCGTCCCTGGGATTCTCCAGGCAAGAACACCGGAGTGGGTTGCCATTTCCTTCTCCAATGCATGAAAGTGAAAAGTGAAAGGGAAGTCGCTCAGTTGTGTCTGACTCTTAGCAACCCCATGGACTGCAGCCTACCAGGCTCCTCCATCCATGGGATTTTCCAGGCAAGAGTACTGGAGTGGGGTGCCATTGCCTTCTCCAGATTATTGCTAGAGTCTTCTAACTTGTCTTCCTGTCCCTCGTCTGGCCACCCCCATCCATTCTTCTCATTCCTGCTTAAGTGAACTTTCTAAAGTGCAAATATTTATCATTGAATCTTTGTGCATTATCTTATCTCATTCTCAAAAATCCTTAGGAGGCAAATACAATCATTGGTATATGATGCAGATGAAGAGACTGAAGTTTACATATAGTGACTAAATCGTGGAGGCAGGGGCCAAACTGCAGAGGTTACAGTCTTAAACACCGGTCACCTCCTCACATGCTCAGAGCCAGGAAGGATAAAGTTCAGACTCCTCAATTCAGTATATAAGGTTTTGCTCACATGGCTTTGCTTTTTGTCTCCATTTTCATCTCCTCCATATACACTGTTTGCTGGAGTCACTCAAAGACCTGAACCATCCATGAATGCATGGTATTTAAAAAAAAACATTTTGCTAAACATGCAACATTTTACTGAACACTTGCCCTGAAAAGAGCATTTATCACAAGTGTTCAATTTATTTTCATAAACCAAACCCTTGTGACCAGTACTTAGATCAGAAACAGAAAGCTGGCACTCTGGATCCCTTCATGCCCCCTTCATGTCACTACCTCGCCAAGGGGCAACTGCTATCTTGACTTCTAGCTGCTCAATACTGGACTTTGCTTTTCTTGTTCAATGATATACCCCAAGGGTTTTTCTGTATTAGTGGGAAAGATCTGGGGCCCACAGGAATTGGTTGGGACCACATGGGTGGGTTTGGCCTGGCCACACCAGTGGCCTCTGTCTGTGCCCATCACATTCCAGGTATTAAACACTTTGAGCACCATCTGCATTGTCTTATGTTATGTGGCATGGGCAGTTTCCTCTGTGTAAAGTGCCCTTGGCTCTCCTTTTTATCTTAACATATATGTTTTATTGAAGCACAGTTGACTTACATTTCAGGTACATAGCAAGGTGATTCAGTTATATAAATACACATACATTATTTTTGAAATTATTTTCCATTATAGGTTATTATAAGATATTGACTGTAGTTCCCTGTGCTATACAGTAAACCTTTGCTGCTTGTTGCATATTTGTCTGCTCTTCTTTATCTCCTTCCTTCTCTCTTTAAAAGCCATCCTCGCCTCTAAAAATCTCTCTCTAACCACCTCTCAACTCCTGCCCCATGACCTGAATCTGATAGACACCTCTGCCCTGGCCTTGTCACACGGGCTGAAACCTCAATAGGCCTGCCTATCTCCTCTCCTAGACTGTAAGCTACTGGAGGGTAGGGATTGATCGTATTTATCTTGATGTTTTGGGCTCTGAGCATAGAGCTAGCTCATGGTAAACTTTCAACAAGTGTTGCGTGAATAAAAAGAATGAATGGATGAGGTCCACAGGTTAACTGGAGATGTCTTTCTTTCCTTAGCTCTCTCTCTAAGAGAGAGATCTTTTAGACACTCCATTCTATGCATGGTTTTCCTGGCTGAGTAACAACCTGAAGTTCCTTCCAACCCACAAACAATTGTTTCTCACTTATTCCTGGGACAGAAATACAACTGGCTTCAGAACTTCACATTGGTACAGCATGTTCTCAAAGACATATGCTTTCCATAAGAGAGTCCGGACTCTGAAGTACACTGCAAGAATCTTGGAAGGATGCATTGAAAGATGAAAAGGAAAAAAGAAACAGCAACAGGGATCAATACCCCTGGGCCAAGGAGTTGAGAGAATGTTGATTTTGGTACAAATTAACGGGTGCCATTAATGCATGTTGCTGTTTGCTATTTTGGTTTCTGTTTAGATTTATGTTTTGATACCAGCTTCCTTTATAGAACACATCAAGTTGGCAGACTATTGGGAAGTGGAGTCTTTCCAGTCTTTTCCATCAGAATAACACATTCCTTATAATCAGCCACACTCGGCTGAGTCTCATTTGTATGTGAGTTCACGGTGTAGGGCACTTTGAAGTTGCAAGATGTAAACGTCATTACTGCCATAATAAACACACAGATTAATAAAGCAAGTCGGGCTCACTGCCCTTTCTTTCATTTTCTAAACCTTCACTGGCTGTGACTTTAAGACATTTCTAAACCTTCATTGGCTGTGATTTTAAGACATCAGTTCTGGTCAGAGAAGACCATTTCTCCCCACCATTTACCCAGCCTTTGAAGCCAAGGATGCGGACACCTTCTCTGCAGCTGTGGCCCCAAGAGCACTCTTTGATGTCCTGACTGGTTTCTATGGGAAGTGTTTCCTCTGCTCCTGGTTCCCTGGAGTTCGCTGGGCATTCCGGGAACCCAGCTGCTGATTCCTCTCCACTCTGTTTCTCTTCATGACTGACTCATTTGTCCCCAGCACACGCAACGGTCAGGTCCTCCATTCTCCAACAGTGGGCAGGCCTCGTAGGAGGGAGACAGCATAATGGGAGCGTTGGCCCAAAGGTCCCTGGGCCCTGAGAGCAGCTGTGCTGACTTTGAAGGTGGCCTCGTAATGGCTCTTGTCCCCAGAAGAGTCAGTAACAGCACCGCTGCGGCCACTGAACACTTCACGTCCAGCCCCGCTTTTTATTCATTCATTCATCCGTTCCACAAATACCTATTGAGCAAGTACTATGGGCCAGACACTGCTGTAGGCACTGGGAACTCAGCGGTGAATGAACCAAGAAGCATCTCTGCCATCAAAGAATTTATATTTTTGTTGGGGAATATGACAAAATACAGAAGTAAATTGATAAGTGAGGAAAGCAGTAAGTGCTATGGAGGAAATAAAGCAGGGTTGGGGTTCTTACGTGGTACTAGCGGTAAAGAACCCGCCTGCCAACACAGGAGAAGTAAGAGACATGGGTTTGATCCCTGAGTAGGGAAGATTCCCCTGGAGAAGGGAATAGGCAACCCACTCCAGCATTCTTGCCTGGAGAAACCCATGGCCAGAGGAGCCTAGTGGGCTATATAATCCATAGGGCTGCATGGAGTCGGACACAACTGAAGTCACTTGGCATGCACGCACAGGGCAAGGATTACTTTGCACAATCTTAGAATCTGTGAAGTAGGTAGAAGCTCCATTTTACAGACAGAGACAGTGAGGCTTACAGAGGGGAAGTGACTTGTCCCAAGTTTTCCAATTCGTAAGCTATAGGGCTGAGACAGAAATCCAGGTCTGCCTCAGAGAAGAGTGGGATACATTCCACACGCCCTCATATATATAAACAGATTTTTCAAACTGAAAGCATTTTTACTAGCTCTCATCTCTTAAAACTCTGTACTTTTAGTTCTTCGGCAATGTCAGCCAATGACCAGTTTCCTTGCGGGACTTATTTCATCTCAGTGCAAAGGCTGCCATGCTGCCAGGGTCACTCTGTCATTAGCTCGACCTCCTTGCTGCATTTGCTGCCGTGGATGGCGTCCCCATTCTGGAGACTCCCACCCCCACCCCAACCCCTCTCTGTTTTCCAAGCCCTCTCAGTGTCTTTCCTGCCTCCTGGGCTCTCCTCTTGCTTGACCTATCCCATCACACACTGTGTTCCTGACTGCTGGGGTCTCTTCTCCCAAATACCCTCCTTGGGTGGCCCTGTCCTGTCCATTGTCCAGGCCTCAGAGGGCCTGTGTCCCCAGGTCGCTACCTCAGGCCCAGGCTCTGCTGAGCTGCAAAGCTGTCTCACAGGCACCTAAACTCTAAAACACAAGTTATTTTCTTCTCCATTTCTGCTTCTGAGTCAGAGAGAATGTAAACACCTGCCATCCAATCATCCCCGACTGGACGAGGGGCCCTGGACAATGCCCTCATTTACTTCCACATCCCATCAACGCCCAGTCCAGTGGGACCCACCAGGGCTGCATCCTTGCCTTCATTCCCTCAGCCCCTACCTGACCCCGACTCTTCTTACCTTCTCTCCCTAATCTGGTGCCAGTCTGGCCTCCTTCCCTGCTCGCTCACTGCTGCCAGGTGATCTTTATAAAATACACACTGGTTGTTTTGGTGATTTAGTTGCTAAGTCATGTCCAATTCTCGTGACCCCACAGACTATAGCCTGCCAGGCTCCTCTGTCCGTGGGATTTCCCAGGCAAGAATATTGGAGTGGGTTGCCATTTCCTTCTCCAATACACTGGTTCTAT